>NC_142243.1:12534814-13145273 GCF_052056855.1 Sturnus vulgaris
AAATTAGGCTTTTACAGAGTTGTGCATTTTCATTTTTATTCTGTCTGATCATTTGAAGTCAAAATTAGGTGGCACAACATTTGTCTTTATGGCCAACTACAATGAAAAGGCTAAACTGTGTTTTACCACCTTGAACACATGACAGCAGCACCTCACTCTCAAGTACCAGTTTGATTTGATTGTCTAAATATATTTGCAGTATATGAAGTTCTCTTGCCATTCAAGTGATAATATTTGTTTTGCTTTTCCTTTCCTACCTGGTATATATGCAACTCTGAGAAAAACACTAGCTCTTTTGCTTTCCTTGGAAAAATCCAGAATATCTACCTTCTCTGTCCATGTTAATAAGACAAAATGAAAATCTTTAGAAGAAACAGACAAGTAATGAAAGGAAAAGCGCTGTTAAATTCTAGATCTATTGCATATGATCTTACTGATGTTGTGTGTCCTTTCCATGCATTGACATGCTAAACAGAGGGAAGATGCAGAAATTAAACATCCTGGTGGATTTTCCAGTATTAGTTAAATATTCATTCCAGCCCAGCTAAGCAAAATTCTGTAGTTGACTTTGAAGGGAGACCTTAAGAAGTAACATAAAAATACCACTGCAGCCATCCAGTCTCTCAAAATACCATTGCTGTAATTGCCAGAATTATAGCTTGTGGTTACCTGCCACATTCTTTGGTGCTCAACTCATGGTTATTGTGCTACCACAGTTTAAAAGATTGGCTCAGAGCTGTTTTGCAATCCACATAATGCTATATCTACTGCACACAGTGCAGTATCAAACAACACATAGGCCTTGAGACAAAGTGGGTTGAAACATACCCACATAACAAATAAGATTTTAGATGAGTAGAAAACACTACATACTTGATATTGTTCCAAAGGACATGTCTTAGCTTTTGGTTCTCAACCAGAGTGCAGTGATCATTTAAAAAAAAAATACTTCACATCTTTCAACTTCTGAGATCATCAAAAAGACAAGAGAATGGCCCATTTCTCAGGACTTTTTCCCCAGATCTTTTTGCCACAGATAGTGAAGGCAACTTAATAAAAGTCACAATAGGGATCATATTCATATATAGGCCAAATTTGTCATACTTTAAACTCCATTAAATGGATTGATAATAGCAGGATTATTAAATGTATTAAATGCTTCCTGATAAGAAATTGAGTTCTGATCCATTTGGTAAATTTCCTTTTTTCCTTACAAATGATCAAAGTGGAGGAACACAAATCATGACCCTATAGCATTTTAAATCAAACTGTTGCTACTATTAATAGAATTAAATCAGATCATTCAGAAAACAGAAAATAGTTTTCCTCTACCAGCTTCAGAGCATATTTAGAAGAAGCCTACCCAAAGGAAGAGATTACTTTTCCTTACCAAACGCTCCCCAGAGAAGAAAACGCTGATGTTTTAAAGGCCTAGGTTGACAAACTTGTCTGGAACATAGACTATAGAAATTAAGACCCTTTTTATGCTAATGTCTTTCAACATGGTGGTCTACATTTGTTCAAATCTGTGTTTCCCGAGGTGCTTTAGGACTGGAGGGAGAGAGGGGCAAGTGCTGACATATTTTGCTGAGTCCCAAATTATTGTGTGTTGACAGAGAAGAGTTATTAAATTTAAAAATATCATGCAAACTTTATGAGTGACTAACCAGCAGAGTCAGATTGGAAATATGTCAGACTTTAGCAGGAGACTTGCAGGCATATGTAAAGTGTTTGCTGATGGTCTCTTAATGACTGTACAGCCTTGCTGATGTTAGCTGGCAAGATGATCTGCTGAATCCCTGTGTCCCCAGACACCACAAGCATTATCTTCTCACCTAACCTCTGATCCCAGTCAGGTTCATAACCGTCATGAAAAATGTCCATCAGAGCATGAAGGAATCTGAGATAATTGTAAAAATAATATATCCATTTCCATTTGCAGTCATGTAAATCTCATCTGGTATCAGTCTGAATAATTATGTAGAAACACAGTGAATGTTCTACATGTGCCATGATGTACACAACTGTCTTGGGTTTGCTTTTTGTTTAGCAGTGTGTTGACAACATGGAAACAGAAGCCAAGCATTATTTCCCCAGTGGTTCACCTAATGTTTGAAACCCACTCACTCTTTTCATAATACCAGTCTCCTTTTTATTGACTATTAAATCATAAATTTAATGGAAGATCCAAAATGTTTTTAGTCATTAAAGGTTTTGATGATGATTTAGCCAAATCATAGATTGGTTCATTCTTTTCTGGAGATAAGAGTTGCTTAACTAAGAGAAGAATTTATTTTCATGTTTCATGTAGAGTAGGAAATCAAGGTTGTATACTGACAGTATAGATAAAGGACTAATTGTTTAACTTAGATAGTTTTAGCCATTTACTGTAATACTATGCAAAACTATCAGGAAACCAAGAAATTTTGGGTGTACTAAAGCAGCATCTACTGTCAAGAAAGTTCATACAAGAAATACACCCTTTGGTTCCTTTAATAAATTGTATGGCATGACTTATAATCAGTTTAACTTTTATGTAAAGGCGATTGAAAGCAATGTGATGCTGCAAGGACACTTATTGACAATAGGCACAGATATTTACATTGTTTTAGCTTTTGCATAACAATTTCTAATAGTCCTCTTTATGTTCAATTTAGTGTACAGCAGGTGATAATGTATACTTTTTTTGCACAATTACTTATCACAGCAGGCTGTTCTGTTCTTTGGGAGGGGGACACAGTCTTTGCAGCTGCTTCTGTATATATCTTTCTTAGTTTCTGCAGTTCTTTTTCACAGCTTTTTCTCACAGCTCTTATTGTAAATCTTCAGCAATTCAAATGTACTGTTTGTGTCATTTAATTCATTTTGCTCTGCAACACTTCCCCCTTTCTGTTTTACATATAGCACACACTGACTTGCATTATTAACCTTTTTTTGCATACATTGCATTAAACAAGGCCCACTCATGAAAAGTCACAAAAATATTCTCAATATGCAAATTCTTAATCACAATAACCTTTCAGCTCATCCAGAGTGTTCAAAGGCTGGAACAGCTGACCTAGCTAGTCTGCTTTGTCATCCCACTGCAGTTTCCTAACACCATCTTCCAAGTTCTGAATACTAACATGTATGATTGAGAGTGATTAGATAAATTCATACAACAGATTCGGTCAAAATCTTGACATCCATGGCCATAGGCTAGCAGCAGAAAATCTATGAAAGCAGGATTCTGCAAAGTAACATGGCATACAGAGCCAACATGGGTCAAAAGACCAGAAAGAGTGAGGGAAGTTGTTGTGCTAGCCAAAAGCACAGCTTTTGTAAGGTAGTGAGAGCTCTGACTGCTGCATCTCTTAGAGCAAAAATTGAAGCAACCCTAACAAGTGGGGGGTTCCAAAACTGTGCATTTGGGTCACAGTCTTTGGCAACTTCATGAAGTGCACACTTGTGTCGGTCCTGATCTGCCTTATGTGTATGATTTATGATCATGATTGAATTTGGAGTTAGCATTGTGAGGCAGCCAATAGTCCAAGGTCCACCAATGGCTTGCAAAGGCAAAGCAGGCCAGGCAGGATCACCACAAATCAAAAATACCCCTCCAAGCAATTTTCATGGGAGAGAATCTGAGGATGCATAAAAACAGAGCCTTTGAATGTTACTGTTTGTACCACAAAGAACTATTGTGGAAAAACAACTGACTTGGGGTAACATCCTGAGTCATCTTGTAGTATGGGTCACTGTTTCTGTTATGCTTTTCTAATTTGCTGTAGTTGAAGTATATGCAGATATCTGTCTTAATTTATTTCAGAATTTCAAGTTCCTGTGGTTCTGATGAAGTAGGGGGTAAATGATCATCTCAAGTATGGAAATTATCCATGCAAGATACCATGGAGGTATTGCAGAATATGTGAGACAACATACCCCAAGGTTCTATCACAATTGCCTGCAGGTACAATCCTCAGAAATTCAAATGACTGTTCATGTCGTTTAACTCATTCTGCTCTGCAACACTTATGGTGGCCACTAGCAACTTTACTTGGCAACATCGTGGTCATTCTGTCACTTTACAGAGCAATATTTTCATCCCAATACTTTCATTCATGCAAACAAGGTTGGTGTGAGGATAGCTGAGCTGATGTATAACTATTCAGGTTGGATGTCATTTTAGCCAAGACAACACAGAAATCCCACCAGATAAAAGTTGTGAAAGATTCTGTATTGTGTATTATGTGGGCAAAAGTAAATCAGTTATGACAGATGGTGTGTTTTTAATGGGTAGGTTTCATATGTGGAATAATGAAGAAGGCTGTAAGTTTCTGTACTGTGGAGGGGATTTCACAGCAAAGATGGTAAAGTGTAAGCATATTTATACTTACAGAACACTTTGTTATTTAACTAAAGGAAAGGAACTAAAAGCTAGAGAAAGGCAGAAAAAAACTACTAATCCAAAAAAGACACATTTAAGACCATAGTGAAGGATGACATTAAGCTGTGAGTATGGATAAAAAGGCAACATATTCCTCAAACAAGAGTGCCAAAGTACAGGATGTAACAGAATGGAAATAACCTCTATAAACTTATGTAAATCAGGTCTAAAGTCGAATTTGAAAGACTTCCAAATATGTTAAGATGGAAAGACAGTCAAAACAACATAAGCTGTGCTGTTTTACAAGGTAATGACCCCATGAAATAACCATGAACCATGAATGATGGATGTTAATGTTTGAAATCCCAGATTCAGTTGACCTATTTTTTTTAATCCTGTTTGATTTTTTTCTCCTTTTTTCATACAAAGGATTTTAACCAAGTAGAACCTTGAAACTCAGAAATTAATCTTATGTTCCACCATAAAATTTGTACTGTTTATTTAGGCGCCATAATGACAGATATGTGTACTTTTAGATTTATATCAAATCCAGCCACTCCTGCATTTTTCCTGGGTATTTGTTTTTAAGGATAAAGGTTCGCTAAAACAAAATCATAAGGAAAAATGTCAGAAAATCCTCCAGATACTAATGAAATTCATTCATTTTTCAAGTCTAGATGCTTAAAATATTAAAACACATTTGTTTCTTTATACAATGCTAAAATTAGGCAAGAGTTTCAATTTTATTTTGAGACAATGGTATCTCACTGCACCCTCTTAATAGAAACACAAAGATAAGAACTGGCAATAACTGAGTTTTAATTAAAATCACTTGCACTAAGATTTTGCTTCTTAAATTAAAATATAATTTGGAGGAGATTGACCCCCCCTTCACATACACACACCCTTCTAAATAGAAGTGTAATTCAAGAAGTTTACATATTTAGGATTTCACAGAACCATAGAATCAAAGATGTGCTGAGTTGAAGGGACCCATGGGGATCTCTGGGTCTAAGTCCTGGCCCTGTGCAGGAGAACCAAGGTTTGTGTGCCTGTCCTGGACAGAGGGTGGAAGCATCTAACCAAAACATTGCCCCTGCTGAAGCTCCACTTCCAGCACTGCTGGAAGTGTTCAGGAGCTGTTCTTGTCATTCCTCACCATATAAGTGACTCCCTCTCCCCAGTACACAAACTTCCAGCCTCCTTCATTATTCAGCAGATGAAGCTTGCTTCCTGAAAATACAGCCATCTCTCATAATTGGTTCAGCTTTGCCCATTTATTATAGAGCCTCCTTCACAAAGAAAATCTTCCCTGCTACAGATATAAGCTTGCCTTATTGAATGCATTCAGCACAATTTATGAACACCATGAAACTGTTTTGGGATATGTTGCTGAAAGAATTATGGTTTTTCCTCTACATAAAGCAATGTATCACTGAATATTTTAACAACATAGGTATTCTAGTAAGGTTTAGAGGGTTTTAGTAATTTACAGTAAAAGACTATTTTCAAATAACACCTTAAGCCAAGCATGCACATAGTCAAATATATTTAGAATATATGTTATAGCTCCAAATAATGGATATCTTTCTAAAAATAGAAAATTACTCATTCCATCAAGAAGGAAATATTTGTCTTAGCCAAGATACTGCAAAATTACATTTTTGTTCTATTATGAGATAAATCATGCACTCCTCTTGTACATGGAAAACTTGTTCTGATGAAGGATTAACATAAGTAGCTGAATTAGTTGCTGAGTTTGTCATTTATCTCCATAAACCAAAATCAGATTTTTCCCATCTAAGAAGACACTTATATCTGGGAGTTTAGAAACATTCAAGTCTACCATCTGATAAGCAGCCAAATTAACCTTCTACCATTCATTAAGATTCATCCAACTGGAAGATGCAGTCATTTATCAGAGAATTCCTGGGAGAATACCAAAGAAATTTTGTCACATATAGAGATTCTGGTATCAGTAGTGAGTCATATACTTTTAATTTGTCAAAGAAGCCATAGCTCCTGAAAAAAACCAAACAAACAAACAAACAAACAAACAAACACAACGAGCTTTGGAGGCCAATACATACCAAGGAAAATTCTTCTAATTGTTACTGATAAGCCTCAGCAGCTAGCAACATTGCCAGCAAGATACATAAAACAAGGACAACCTAATGAGATCAAGTCCTTCAGTTTTCTTGAAAAATGACTAGACAGATGACATCTAGACAAAATGTGTTACGAGTGTGAGCAGAAGAACCAAATCTGCATTTACTTTTGTGGAATTCAGAATGCCTCAGGAGACAGGGAAAACTGGATGGGTTATGTCCCCAAGCCCTGTTACATGTTGGCTTTGTGCTGATGCCTAGGGTATACCAGCAAAGAGTGCAGATTTCCTCTCATCCTGCACAACTGAAGAGGAGAACATGTCGAGTTCTTCAAGCTCCTGTAAAGACAAATATATCTCTCTCATATCTAAATATGACAATAGTTTCTTTTAGAATTAATTGGTTGAAATAAAGGGTTTGTGTACACAAGGAAGAAGACTAAAAATTGTTTTGTTTACAACAGCAGGAATAAATTGGCAAAGTTGATCCACCTGTAAAAACTGAATGCAATGTAAATTTTAATGACTATACTATAAGTAAAAATAGTCTTAAATCTTTAAAGAAAATATTTTCAAAGATATTTAAAGCTCTTTCTGTCTCCTGTTAATCTGTTCAGCTTCTTAGTTTGAGGAGGCACTTGGTAAAATTGTTTTTTCTTGGCATCCTTAAAAAACCCATGCACAGGAAAAACCTATGGAAACTGCCCACAGGAAGCTTATATCAGATAAACACAGGAAGCAATTATTCAGCAGGAAAGTTTGGAGGAAATGGGTTGTTTTTCTGTCAGTTCTGGTGTTCCACAAATTTCAGGACATCAGCAGTAATGAAGGAAATAGATTAGCAATTGCAGGGTATCTATTGTTTATACAGTGTTGACACTAAATGTCACTCTCTTAGAATTTACCTTGTGAAAATCATTTAATATTGGGGAAAAGCAAAGCAAAGCAGTATTTCTCTTATTCTAACAATATCACAGCAGTTAGTCTTTACATCTCTGCAATCAGATGGTTTGAGGAGAAAATAATTCACCTGGTAAAGGAGTAAAATAAAAGAAAAATAAATTTGAAATCTTCAAATATTGATTAGCAGTGCTTTATTTCTTGCTTTTTAAGATGATAAAACTTTATTTTGGAGTAAACAAGTAGCATAGGAGCACCACAGATTCAATCTAAGAAAATACAAGATTTTAAGCTGTTGCTTTAACTTAATTTAATTCTGGAATGAAAACACCCTCAGCTGAACTAAGTCAAGAAGTCACTAGGAGTTCTCACTCCTGAATCATCTGATTAACATAAGACAAAGATATAAATAAAAATTCTCTTTAAATCAATCCAGCTGGTCATCAAGTTCTATTTAGTCACAATTGCTTTTCAAAAAATTTCCTAACAGAACTTTCACTGAGATAAATATGCATCTTTATAAAAGCCTTCTGGTTTGCCGAATCAATATTTCCCCTGTGAAAAGATATAATAGGAAAAACATATGCAGTGTACTGTAGTTCAAATTTCCCCCAAAGTGGAGAAAGGTGAGTATGTGGAAAACAAATGCAGCTTGAAAGGTGCTGTGCTTTGTGCAGGCAACAAAGAGGTGAAAAGAAGTAACCCACTTTATACCCTGATGATGCACTACTTAGCAAGCTGGAGAGAAAAAAAGGGGAGGACAAGAAACAGGACAAATCTTCAGAAGGAGCCAATTTAAATACCATATTCTCATTCTTATATGCACGTACGTCTGCTCAGGACAGCAGGATTTCAGTGATGTCTCTGCCTTGGCCCCCACATCAGCATTACAGACATTATCAGCCCCTGCTGGGCTCCAGCAGAACCAAACCAGCTGTTCCTCAGTAGCTCTCCTGGTGCTACCAGAAAAGGCAGAAACAGAGAAACTCCATATGGCTTCTTGGATGCACACTTGTTCCAGCTGTCATCAGTCCTGTGCAATTCTGTGTTTTACTGGTTTACTGTGGTTTTAATTTTCCTGTACTTCTCTCCCTCCTATTTGATTTAGTCGATGATTATGGTAACTATTTCACTTAACAGAAAATATAAATAGAAAATATAAGAAGGAATATTTCAGTTCAAATTACTTAGAATATTTCTCTAAGGATTTTAATGTCTTATCTTGTTTTAGCCATTCATGATCATAATACTATATTATAAAGAGCTTATCTGGACATGTAACAGGCTACACTCTTAGCAAAGTATCATAAATAATCTTGAAAAGTTTTAAATATCTCTTCAAATTTTGTCAATTGATAAATTAGCTAGACCTGACCCATTTTTGCAAAGAATGTTAGCTGCAGTAAAAGAGCATTTTTTGCACATGAAAAATTGAAAGAGATATTCAAAATTGTCCAGTAAATAATTCTTGACATGTTCTGATCCATTTTATTTATGAAAATTGAAGTACTTTCTTCAGGCAATAATATATAAAATAGATTTCTTACCACTGATTTGAACTGTTTCCTATGTATAGTTAGTTTCACAACAGCTTAACTTTGAGGAAAAAAAGTACATTTTGGTACTTTCAATATTCCATATGCTCATCTGTCATCCAAATAACCTTTAGCTTATGATCTTCAAACATAGTTTCTTGAATATATTAGTTTCTTGCATTAAAACATTGATAAGTTTGAACTTAAAAGTACAGAAGGTTTCAAACTGACTTTAAGAAAAACAAGGTTAGAAAATTCAACCCTGCCATTATTACTCACAAAATTTACTTCAGCAATTCAATAAAATTCAGTAAGTGATGTGAAAAAACTCCATCCAATGTTAAAATGGCCTGGTAGATTAGTCCAAATCCAAAGTAAAAAACTTTCCACTGGGAGAGCAGCAAGGCTGAGACAGATCCCTGCTCAGAGCAGAACAGTGCCAGCTCTGAGCTCTGACAAAGACAGGCAACAGGAAGATAATCCAGATCTGAAGATTCCTGGGAAACTTTCACAGAGGCAAATGGGAAAGCAAGATATAGGGCAGAGGTAGTTGCTGCAATTGTTTTGCCAGCTTTGCCTCCAAATATCTGTCAGCCTTTTCCTGAATATTTCTAGTAGGAAGGCTGAAGCACTCATTTCATCAGGTATCATGAAAAGGTGTTAACCAGATGTTTAATCCTATTTTTCCTATGACTTTCTTAAGGAGATTGTTACCCATTCAAACTCTCTAAGTCCCTGTTATAAGAATGACCATTAAGGTATTTTGAACACAAATTAATTTATTACTTTTGTAGAAGAAGCAGTAAATTCATGGTCTTCAAGCAATTTGTTACATTATTCACTTCACGAAAATCACAATCTGAATCAGACTTGCAAATGCACCATCATTTGAAGGAAACATTGAAAAGACAATGATGATCCAGCTCAGTGGCACTAAAAAACCCTTTCTCCAATGTTTTCATACAAATTGGAGTCTCTGGAACAATCACATTAAAGGAATTAATACTAAGAACAATATAGAATAAATTCAATTTGAGGGTTTTGGGGGGAGGCTTCAGCCTTAGGTTTTGTTGTTTTTGTGGAGTACGTGTCTATCCCCTAAACATTTATTTGTCAGGCTAGAGATTTTGGTTATCAGATTCCAGAGCTTTAGTTCTCGCCTCCAGCTACCTTTTAAAGATTCTACAGACCTCTTGCCTCTGGGTGTTCTGTGCTTGTTTCTGACTTTCAGAAAGTTTTCTTTAAGAAGATCTGTTTGCTCTTATTGAAAATCAGAGTGATAGCTTATTAAGAAAGAGGGCTGAATAAGCAACTCAAATCTCCTTTTGAACTGGTAAGAGAAAGTAACTGAAAATAAACAATGTGACCCAAAATTACTTTTTGTCTTCAACATCTGATTTTCTCTCAATAGGATTTTCATGTAACAAACAATATGGTTTAATCAGTTCTTTGATTTATCCTGTGATCCCTTGGAAAATTAATTATATTTGCAATCTTGTGCTGAGAAATTACTGTAAGAAGCAACATTTTCAGGGTAAAAAGCATTTGTTTCACTTCTTTTTGTTCAAAATTTAGGGCATAAAGTCCCCTGGTGCAGTTTCTTTTCAGGAAGCAGCTTCCATTTATAGCATTTATTGAAGTGGGAAGTATCACTGCCAGAGTTACAGATGAGGACAATGCATGCATTGAATAAAAAGTATCCAAGACATTTGATTTAAAATATAAACAATACAGAATGATTTTATAGTGATAAATTTACAAGAATCGGGGTTTTGCATCTCCTCAGGCCCCCTGGAAAACCTAGATCATGTATGCTTTCCAACTTCTTCCATTATACTGCATCCTATAAATTACCTATAGAGATATCTCTACCTATAGCTAACTGTTGTAAGTTCTGGGTATCCTTACAGTCACTTCAGACTCTTTATAAAATTTGGTGTGGCTTTTGTTGACAGACAAATGTAGGTGAAAAAATCCATGAGAAAAAGAGGCAGATAAAATCAGCTGCACCTCTGCCACAAGCCATAAGTGGCTGACGTGGTCCTAAAGTTGACTGAGACCTGTTTTTACAGTTTAACTCCACTCTTGGAACTCTATAATTGTAGATTATCACTTGTATTAAGGGGGGGAAAGTTAGATCAGGACGGAGTTAATTCTAGTTTAAGAAAATCTGAGAATCTCTGATTAGAGAAATAAAAATTTGGGTGACATAGCCACTGATCTGAAGTTTGTTTTAGCTTTCTTCATCACATCTTTCTTCTCTCAGAAACATGGTCTTTCTTTCTTATCCATTGGTCTAGTTGTGAACCCCTATACCTGTGGCATGATATTTAAAGTCAGCTGGAATAAATGGATCAGTGAGGCCAAACTGAAGTAATTTTATAGTCATTTTCACCCAACCACGTTTACATGGAGATGCTATGTGGACAAGCTGGACATAGGCATACCATATAGAGGCATCATTCAGCTTTCAGTTACCCCAGATTATAGAAGTGTTTCTAATTTATATCTTCAAGACTAAAATCCATTTGCTGGTAAATTAAAACAGAAAGAAAGTTCTCATAATGCTTATTTTAAAAGAATTGATCCAAATTTACAGATTTCTAGACTAAGCTGGTTTTAGTTTAATTCTTTTGAAAATTTAGTTTCTTCTATACGGAATTTTAGAATTTCTATCCTAAGCTTCACATTCTTCTTTTGCTTTTTATAAGTACTATTTTTGCCTCCTGAGTCAAAATCACTACCTACAGGAGTTCAGAAATATGTATCAGACTTCCCCTTGATATGCTAAGACTGATTTTTAAAACATTGTTTGGATCTTAAATATAGAGTTATATCTAGTGCCCTTATAGGCTGTCTTTTCTAATCTGGCTAGGATAATAATAACCCTTCTCAAATCTTGGTACTGTAAAGGAATCAAACACTTTCAAGGCAGAACCATTACACTATAGACTGATATTTAAGTAGTTCTATTTTAATATTTTTGACAATTATGCTTGGGAGGAAACAGTTTCATGAAATTAAATAAATAAATGAGTATTAGTACTAATATTTTCCCATTGTTTTTGGTTTTTTAAGAAAAAAGAGTAAAACTTCTGAAATGTGTTGATTTTTTAAATTTTGATGATTTGAAAATATTGCTGGAGACACAACACAAATTTCTCTTTATACTTTTGTTAGTTTGCATAATTTCAAAACTGCTTAAACTGCTGGCTTCAATTGCCATCACAATAACACCCTGAACAGAACTCTGCTGAAAAAAATCAAGATTCTGTGACCTGTGCAGTAATGAAACAAGCTATAGTGAAACAAGCTATAGCCAGGAAGAGGAAACATTTTCATATGTCTTTGCCCATGTGAAAATGCCACATCTATTTCTAGCAATAACAAGCTGCCATATCATTCATTGAAACAATAGATGCCCTCTTCCATCCACCTCCAAAAGGGAGAACTCATCAAAGGTTGAAAAAATCAACTACTTCACATAAAAAATAAGGCATTATTGAGGACAATGCATGAAAAAAAATAGAAAAATCAAAGGACCAAAAGTGAAAAAGCAAGGAATAAGAGGGGTCTCCTGCTCCTCAGGTAGGGCACAGCCGCAGAGGACACACCACCAACATTCAAGGCTCCCTGAAGGTGTCTGGGAAACTGAAGCTGCTGGCCAGTTATGGAGGTGGGCTAGGACCAGGGAGCCAAAAGCATTCCCACAGTTTCCAGAATGCCTCACAGTGTCCCAGATTTCTGTCTAATTTTCCCCAGAGGTACTTCTTGCCTTTCAATCCCGAATCACTTATATCCACAGATGGAGCTCCCTGTCCACACAGGGCAGGCTCAGTCCCTCTGTGTCAGACATCAGTGTCAGCCTCATGTGCTTGTGGGCACCACTGGACTGAATTTATTCCTGCTTTAAATCCCTCTTCTGCTCATCAGTATCTGAAATAATTGTTGAAGTGAACTCTTCATTTGACCTAATGCAACTATTGATCTATGCATATGAGTGAGACTGATGAGCCACTCCAAGAAGGGATTTGTTATTCTCCACTGTAAGTCTGAGCAGATTGAATTTACATGCCTGTCCTTTAACTCGTGTTAATCAATCTTATGTCTTCTTGTCACACTGGCTTGCTATGCTGTGATTAGGCATGGAAAACTGTCCCGGAGCAGAATGGGTTAAACCACATGAGCAGCATGGCTGATTTGTCCAGGCTTGTGCAGCAACAACCTTGGAGCCGATGACGCGGCACGAACCGCGTCCAAGAAGGTGAAGCATCACATCCTGGCCAGGTGTGCAGTGCAACCACAGCACACGTGCCTCAGCTCTCCAGGCAGGCACAATAACGTGTAACCAATCAGAATTAAGTGGAGCATCTTATCACAGCTTTGAAAAGTATAAATGTAAGTGCTTGAAACCAATAAATGTCTTTGCATTAGCACTGCGGAGTCCGTGCCTTAGTCCACCAGCAGGAAACGATGAATGACTATAAAATACATCCATGACCTTCCTTATGCATTTTTATTTTCTGTGTCTCTTGCTTCCTTATTTGATTAAAACAGTGTGCTTTCGCATTTACAGTCCCATTAATCAATAAATCTGCTTCCCAGGGTAGTATATTAATCAATATGAGTAAAAATCCATACTTCTGTATACTAATAATTTTATTTACTTACTCTAATATTATTACATTATTTTCTTCTGTTTGCTGCCAGAAAATATCATCCTACTTGATTTCCTACAAAATATTCCTCAAGAAAGTGAAAGTATTCAAGTCAGAGAAGAGAAAAAAAAAATTAGTAATATCTACCTACATATAAAATGTCCATTGATAGAGAAGACCAAGAAAGTTCAAAGGTTTTCAGTGGTAGCCAGGGGTTTATAATTACTGACTTTATCACCTGATCCTGAAGCCTCAAAATTTACAAACATATCCTGTGAGTCCTGAGGCTATCATAATCGAATTGATCATGTCAAGAGCACGCTCTCATTGCCAGTGTGATCAGCTTTTGTCAAGGGACTATGCACATAAAAGTATTTCTGGTTTGGGGGGCTCTATTTTCTATTGCTTTGCTTTTGTCTAATTCAGAGTTATTTTTAAAAGGCACAGAGTTCAAGGTCTACCACAGCTCTGGAAAAATACCACATTAAGGCTTATGACTGCTCTGAAGGAATATTCCACATATTAAATGGTGAGCTTCAATGGTTTGTTTCTTTCTTTGTTTCTAATTGAGCATGTGCAACCAGAGTAGAGCCAATGAATCAGATTAGACATGTAAACCAGTAACTGTCAACATGTATTCAAATCAAAAATAATTCTGGTGATTCACTCAGCAGAATTTGATTCTTTTTAGCAGTGACAGGATTAGGCATCCTAAATTACAAACCATGGTGCAAGAAGGCATAATTTCTCAAACCAGAGGTAATAATTGTGCAAACAAAATGGAGCAGTGAGGAGCAAAGGTGTTCCCCTAATGGAAGACATTTCTCATCAGGAGTAAAAGAGATTGATGATAAAAAAAATTGAATCCCAAGGGTGATTCCTCCCAGTCACAAGAATATTTTAAAACAATGCTAAAAAAAGAAACAGTAGAAGCTCTCTTATGAAATCAAGTGTATGATTTGGCTCACTCTGAAGGAAAAACTGTCTTTTCATATTAAGTTTTAAGAATTACCTGGAACCAATGTCCTTTTCCCATAAATTCCAGGAAATGTGTTCACTTAGAACCACATATTAACCAGAGCTCTGTATTACCTGCACAGTCTGAATATCTGAAAAAGTGTTTTTGTCTTGGTTGCAAGCTTCTATTGTAGTTACATATTTGGTGGTCCCTTGGTTGTTATTTGTCTGAAGAGTCTGTTTGGCTGTGAGTTTGGGTATAGTGTTGATGATTAATGTTGCTGGTGCCCTCCTCAGCATATGGGAACTCAGAATTTCTAACTTTCTTTGTGTCCTGCCACAGTTAATAATAGCAATAATGACTTAGTTTTGTATGTAAAAATGATCATGAAATAAAATATATGTAAATAATACATAAAAACCTGATTTTATTAAACAATGCTGATGTGCAGCTCAGGTTATAAAATACGGTTAGTTTTGATGTAAAACAATTAGTTCTAATTAATAGACTTTGTCTTTGGAGCTCATAACAAGACACACACAATACAATGTGCTGCTTAAACAGAAAAGATTTAAGATCAAATAAGAAGAAAAAGGCATGAAACTCAAAATAATGTGATCAGCCAAGCTGGTTGTGTAGAAAAGAGCAAAGAAGAAACTGGTGTATTCTTGGAAACCTGGACAATGAGCAAAACTTGACTGGATATGCACAAGTCCATGAGGAGATGGACAATGCCAATTGTTAGACAATGTCAAAGACCTCCCAATTTACACGCAGAAATTGATGCCCAGGAAGTTCCATCTGAGTATGAAGAAGAACTTTAATTAAAAATTAACATGGATTTAGAAACTGGAAATCATGCCTGATCAATATCATAGCCTTTGGTGGCAAAATTACTAGCTTGGTAGATGAGTGTAGAGCAGTGGATGTTGTTTGCCTTAATTTTTATAAGGGTTTCAGTTTTTAACACTCTCTGGCATAACATTTTCATTGACAAGCTGATGAAGAGTGGGCTAGATAGAGGATGGTGGGTTGAAAACTGGCTGGGCTGCTGAGCTGAAGGGCTGTGATCAGTGGCACAAAGTCCAGCTGGAGGCCAATCAATAGTTCAGTAACCTGTCAGACAAGTACAAGTTCTGCTGGAGTGAGTTCAGTGACCAGTAGAACATGTTCAAAGCTTCATAGCAAAATTCACTTTCTTGGCAACATACACTGACAACATTACAAATCTTTACTGGCATTGTTCTATTGAGCTTTTTAAAGTTCTTTTTTTAAGAGTCTGGATGTTCACTTGCTCAAGATTAGAAGGTAAACATTTGTCACAGTATCACTCTCAAAATGAAGAAATTATTATGTTTTTGATCCAGGCTGTAGAAACTCATAGGACAGACAAAGAAAGAAATTTGAAGAATAAACCGAGGGACTGAAAAGTGATAGAACAAGAAAGTAGTTCCTAAAATTCTATATTCGGGAAAGACAGTTTTTTTGTAGAAGTTTTAGAGGAAGATTCTTAAGAGTCACAGACGCCTGCTTCCTTGTATATTTGTGTGCGAGCAAAAAACTCAAAAATGTATTAAAAATGCATTAGAGGAAAAAAAAGGGGTTGAAGGAAGTGATGGATGGGTCACTATTCCACTTCTTGATTTCTTAACTATTCAAACTACAAGACCAGAGTAATCTGTATTACCCACATTAGTAACACACCAAAGATAAAGAACCTAAATAAAATAATTAGCCCTATGTGCTACACAAGACTTGTTAGTTATTGCATTGCTTTGCATTTCCAGTATATTTATTACTGTTACTGGGGGGAAAGTGTTTTCTTGCACAGCTTTATTTTGCCTATTGCTAATTTATTATGACACTAGAGCAAAGATTATAAAAGCAAAAAGAAAAGGTAAAAAAAATCCTTAACATTTTTATTCTTAGGTCTCTCTTTTTCTGTCCTGTGTGAAATAAATATCTCTGATTCAGCAGTTACTGTCATAAACTGGTGTGAAAAATCAAACATGCAAAAATTTCAACATTATTTTTAGGATAAAGAACACATCTTTACTGTCACAGGTAAGGAAAGAGAAGAAAAACAATGGGTAAATCAAGGTGACAAAATTAATTACTGCTGTAAAGAATATTAATAGAGTTACAATAAAGGTGAGTTGGTGTTCCTCCATTTTATGCTACAGGAGAGGTTAGTAAGTCTATTTAAATACCTGCTCTGTGAATTCATGTGTAGCTTAAAGAATTTAACATATTATTTTTTAAAACTCCTGTCTTCATGGTGGAAATAAAAATATGCAACCTTTTTATTTAAAAAAATGTAAAGAACACTAATCACGCTAAATTATTCCCCACCCCTTCTTTTCTTGCTCTGCTTAAGCAACTTTTGCAGGTTCCACTTAAGAACAGCTGGCAGCAGAATGGTAATAAATCTGACAATGTGATTTTTCAACATTTAGCCATTTGAAATCAACATCCTCAACATTCTGTATTTTCAACATACATTCATCTGAAAAATCAGGTTGAAAATACAGTTACTTAATGCACTGAGACAAAGAAATTATACAAACTGCCTAGGGACCAGCATGTATAGGAAATGTCAAATTTCCATCAAATGGTGGCTTTTTATTTCTGCTAAGCTTAATTTATATGCCACAAGTTTTTACACTTGAAAATGTTGGCATGAGATCTCACAGGTACAAATAAAGCAAGATTAATGCTTCCTTGTTTTCTAGTGAATAGTAAAGCATGCACTACCAACTTGCATTTCAAATGAATTGCCAATGAGGTAGATTGGGAATTGCAATTAGTTACTTAATGTGAGTAGGTAGTTAAAATATCTTTAGGAGAACTGAAGTGTAAATGAAGCTGTGTGCCATTCAGCTAACCTGTGCTTTCATTCATTTCATTAGTGTGCCATTTCAAAATCCTAGTGTAGGACTAGGTGATTTAAAAACTCACCATCGTCATTCAACATATGCAACATGAAACTGTTCCCATTTTTATGCAAGGGGTTTGGGCTTAAGATTCAGGTGGCAGTTTTCATATTTCAGTAAATTGTCAGAGTGTTTTTTGTACAATAGTTAGGAGAGTTTATGTCTAGGCCAGCATAGATTTCTCTTTCAGGGTGATCTGAATAACTCTACCAGCTCAGTGACTGTATTGACTAGAGCTCCACTGATAGTATCAGGAGCTTAGACACCTTGTTAGATACCTAAAAAGATATCACAGACACCTTGCTGACTCACAGGTGCCTGAATTCTGATGCCTGCAAACAAGGTGGGGGTCAGCCTCTTCTCCCAGGCAACCTGTGACAGGATAAGAGGAAATGACCTAAAAATGCACCAAGGAAGGCTCAGGTTGGAGAAATCAGGAAGAATTTTTTCACTAAAAGAGTGCTTAAGCATTGTAATAGGCTGCCCAGAGCAGAGTCACCATCCCTGGAAGTGTTCAAGAAATGACTGACTGCATCAGTTGGTGTTATGATCTACTTGGCAAGGTGGTATTGGTCAAATGTTGGACTTGATGGTCTTGGAGGTCTTTTCCAAGCTCAATGATTCTATGAGTCTATGAAATCCCATCCTCAACTTCTCTTTTTGTTAAATGGCAAGATGCTTGGAGACTTGTAAGTACAACGTTCCAGAAAAAAATAAGGATTTATTATGGTCAGACTTCAGCTTAGTTCTGTCTTGATTTGAAGTACATTGAAGAGTCTATTACAGGATGTGGCAGCATGTACCATTTTTTCACTAGAATTGAGAAAAAGTAGAGACCTTTCAACCTTTTATTCTCTCTTTCTTTTATTTCAGGAATTCTCTGTTTGAATATTACTGTTACTGATATATGTCAGACTGCATGAAAATAACAGAAATTATTTCGGCTCTAAGTTCTAAAGTCTACTCATTATCAACTCCTTAAATAGTATAAAAAAATCAATGAAGAAAATATAATGAACATCTATCTGGAATTCTCAACCCATAATGTTGTTTTTTTTCTCTACTGTGCAAACATACTTCTCTGCATCACGCAGCTGAAGGAAATGGCACTGGAACAGGGAGGGAAGAAAAGGAGTTTCTTCAGTGTAGCTTGATGACCTTGGTACTCACGGCTGAATGCTGGACCATGATGTTTGCAACTTATAAAATGTAGAAGCCATGGGTATTCTTGCTTTTAACAGGGCCCTGTAAGAGTTGAATAGATAGTTTTAGAAGTTTCTAATAGATACTATGTATTCATGGCAGCTTGAAATCTCTGTCCTTGATGTGATATATAACAGTTCACAGAGGCTTATTTTTCCCCCCAGAAATGAAAGATGACTGGATGGCAAAGGCCTCTGCACCATAGGTATTCAACATAAGGTAAGAAAAGCCCTACTTTTTAGATTTGACAGATCTTATTTCATATTGTGTTATATTTATGCAACTGTTATCTTAAACAATACTATGACAAGAGAATCTCAACACTCAGTTATAACCAACATAGCAGAGGTATATCAGGAAAGGTATACATCATTTTATGTTCACAGAGCTGTGACTCTGTGAAACATAACCAATAGACTTAATAGATAGGTATGTGGTTATACCAGAGGTCCTGGAGACCAAATAAATCCATATATATGTGTGTGTTAAAGACTCTTCTCACATTTGAAGAAAATATTAAAGTAAAAAGCACTAAACAGGTACCTTGAGAGAACAAAAAGATACCCGATAATGCTCCTTTTTGTCCCTTTAAACCTGACAGATAGCAGATCAGGTTCTTGTAAGATCTTTGTTTACCTGCGATTAACATCTGTAGTTGAAAAAGAAAGCTCTTCTCACACTGTTTTAACATCCTCACTTAGATTCTAAGCAATTTGTTTGTGCCTCCTTTTGAATAAAGAAAGGTAATCCTATGATTGTCCAGGACTGTTATTTACAAATGACTGCCCATTACTCACACAAAAGAAGTTATTTTTAACTTGGTCACTATCAGAATACAGAGAATTGGGTAAATTGCCCTTAGCTTGATGAGCTGATAATTATATGTTTCTTTCTTCAACCGATGGCTCAGGGGACAGACATAATATTAGTTATCTGTTTTAACAATTAGGAAATTGTTCAATTTGTGCTCTAATTGACTAAATTACACCTGCAGAGGTCTAAAGAATTTCATTATCACCTAAGTGAAAGCAGCACATTTCCTATTATCTACATCTATTTTTTTTCTCATTTAACCCCATCATTATCAGTGCTGTGCATATGACCACAATGAAATTGCAGTAATTTCCAAGTTTTAAGCATATTTTTTTTCTTTGAATATATATCATCAACTACAATATACACTTTATGCTGTTTTATTCTGTTTTCCCTTCAGTTTCAGTTCCAAAAGATGCACAAATATAATTTAACACCAAGGGACAAACCACAGAAGTAGCAGCAAAATAGAAATATTTTCTTAGAAAGTCATAAAATGAAAATTAATTTCTTTAAACTAAGTTTAAAATTTCTAATTTTTAGGGGACATACATAATATCAAGTATGTTATACCTAAGAAAACATTAGATCTCTTAAAGTTACATCATGACATGCGTTTCATGGTTATTTCTGTCAGTTTATATGATACATTTTTTAGGACAGGTACCTTTCACATTGGAATAAGAGATTATCTCATGGATTTTCCTTTGGGTGTTAAAATAATAAACAAAACAATAACTGAACTGCATTCATCTGGCTCAAAACACTCTTTTTATGTCTCCCTAGTTATTTCAGGATAAGTCTACCAGCTAGATAGTCCTACACTACTAAAAATATTTCTCTTGGTATGGTTGTTTAATGGAGAAAAGAGGACTAAATTAATTTCCATTTAAAATAGGATTATCTTTTTGTGTTTGTTCCATCCAAAACTGGTCAAGGAAAAGTATTCAAACAGATTGAATTTTTTTAACTGTTCATTGTTTTCATCCAAAATATAATTCACAAAATTCTCATGTGTGAGAGGCAAGAAAGTGCAACCACCATACAAAATTTCACAGTTTGCCATCATTTTCAGCTGACTCAATCACTTCCTCTATTCATGACCAGATCCACTAAGGCCACACTACACTGGTAACTCAGAGTGGTCTAAAAGAATTCTCTAAAAGAATTCAGGAGCCTACACAACTTATGTCCTAGCTTTATATTCCAATGGATGCATTGTATATTCTGCCTCTTCCTGTTACCACTGTGAGTGGGTATTTTTCAGTTGTGCAGATTGAGAAAGGAGAATGATAGCCAGCCATAAAGAGCAAAAGAATAATAATACCAGTTGTCCCTGCTGCCTTTTGGAGCCATTTCTAAGGAATATATTATTCTCCTCTACCTGTCTCATGGTAAGTAAAATTACAATTCACTCTTTTCATGTCTGAAACATATAAGCTCCTCAAATATATATTTTCCAAATCTATAGATAACTGGGAGTTTTATTTCCCACAGTATTTAACTGGCCATCTTATCTTCTGGTAAACTATAACTGATTTTTGTAAGAACTCTCTTTGAGAACCTTCAGATTAACTGTTTAAATATAGTAAGAATGACCTAATTCTCAGTGAAATACAAGATAAAGAAAATTAAATCTGTAAGCAATTTTTAAACTTATAGAAAGTACATGTCAGCAAAATGCTTTTTAGTAGATTTAGTTATTAGAAAGTATGGATAATAGCTTAGAACTAGTAACAGCAGTGTGTTTATTGGTACTACTTTCTATAATGGTGAAATGCTTCTTTCACTTGTGTCCTAATCTTACATTGTGGTTTGTATTTGCATATGCTAAAAGATGCTGAGCATAATGTCTCCTTCACAATGCTCTTTGCAATGATCTTTTGGTTCCCAGTCACGATCTTTAAGTATTGCAGCAACGATCATGACTTGACATAGAGGTGCTCTGTTCAGAAAACTATCAAGAAAACAAGTCATTCCAAAGATTGTGTTGAATTAAGTTGATTTTCTTAGTAACTCTGCCACCTGCAGCACTAAAGAACAAATGTCTTCATGATGGACAGGTCAAACATAGTTTTTCATAAGGTGCCCACAGCTGTTCTTTCTTTTCCTAGTGAATTAACCACTTCTTTGCTGTTCATTCATGCATGTGTCATTGTAGTTTTAAGGAGAATGTGAATGGAAAATGTAGCTTGAAGGTCTAGTCTTACTGAATCAGCCTCATTATCCTGAACATACTGATATGTCTTTTAGTCCTAAAGAAACTATTTGTGCCTTTCACTACACATATATGCCAGAACACATAACATTACTTAGGAGGAAAAAAAAATTGAATTTTGAATAATTAGGGTTGGCAAAATCATGAAGAAAAGGTAACAATGTGAGTTTTTTTGTAACTAAGCCATACGGCCTATAAGATTGAATAAACAAAGAAAGTTAAAGAATGTTAGGTGATGAAAATGAGACTTAGAGTACAAACATTTTTTCCCCACTTTCAAGTGAACAAAACCAAAAGTATATATTAAAGTTATGAGGTAATCTAAAACTAAATACAATTTGCACAGCAAAAAATGCAACTTAGCAGGTATTAGCACTGTGTGGATTATAAAATACAGTTCTCTGTATCACTTGGACCAGATGTTGGTTGGATTTTCATCTATAATTCAAGTTCCCCATAGCCATACTAATACAAGAAATTCTGTTATATTACACAATGTTTGAACATCAACTAAGGCTGTAGAGTTCCAGACATAATATGGCAAAGAAAAAAAATTAAATCCTTAAGCAATGAAAAAGGACTAATTCAGTGTTCCAAGTGTTATCCAGCTGTTCCTTTGCTATGTCCTGAAATCTTGTGTTAATTCTAGGATGCTTGTCATGAACAGTAGAGTCAGCAAATGGTTACAATCTTTTTGATTAATTATTTCTGGTCTTTACAATTCAGCCAATTTTTACTCATTCACTTGCAAAATATTTTGGAAAATTCATTGAGGTTTTGGGAGGTTCAGTTTTAAAAATTTATTATCCATTTTCAATTACTGAAATTCTTCCCTTTACTGGAAATTCCAAGAGATAGTTCAAATTTTACAAGATTATAAACCCTGCAAGGAACAAAAGTAATGATTATTCAGAAATTATTCTGATTTTTCATGTATAATAGGGGACATGAAGTCTCTCTTATGACAAAATATTTGGTTGCAAAATTTTGTTTAGTGTCTTCAAAAGTAAATCATCCACTAGGCTCCAAAAGTGAAAGAAACTATGCTTAGAGATCCTTCATTTCTCACTTTACTGTTTAAAAGAGAGTTCAAGGAGTTCTCAGTAGGTTTTTCTGCAAGTTCCCCTACTGTACCAAATGGAAGTTTCCATGGAATTCGTATGAAATGCCTCAATTAAGGAATAAGAAAAAAAATATATCTAACCTAGCCAAGTATAGGTGGTACAATATTAATCTCTTCCTCTTAAACTGGGTTCCCTGGATTCACTGCAGTTGTCCTGAAGTCCCAGTGTTCAAGGAATCTTGCCAAAGGCTTGCTGGTCATTCCCCATCTTCTTTACAAAGCCTACATGCCAGCAGTAAGGGGTCATGAGTCCAGATGCTGACAAAAGCCTGAGAAAAACTGATGGAACATGTAATTTTCCAATTCCATAGCCAAGGAGTCCCTTCAATACCCAAACTGATGGATTTACAGAGTAAATAATGTGCATTGTCTCTGGCTACATTTTGTGCTTAGAGAGAAAGACCTTTTCAGGTAATTCACAATTTTTACATTTAAGCAGTGAATTTTTTGCAGTGTACCTCAAGGAAGAAGTGGCTTGACTTCAAGCTGTAATTAAAATGTTTCTTTAATCATCTTTAGCATAGCCCATAGTGAATCTAAAGACACAGCAAGCCTGTTAAACAAGATAAAATATGGTAACTTACACTTTTTCTGACAAGCATGTTACCAGTTTCCATAACCTCATATAAATAAACCCAGAAATCTGTGCCAAAGCTTGTGGACTCTCTAAAGGAATGTAAAACCTTCCAGCAGGAGTAAGCAAGCATAGTAAGATAATTAATGTTCATTGCTGTCTTTGTTGACTATTGCCAAGTAAGATATAAAGAAGAAATTACTCCAGGTAACTCATTTGTGGAGAGATCAAGGACTGTTGTGTTTCCATTTAGCCAAGCTGAATATCTTTACCTGCATTTAGAAAAAGGCTATGCAACTGAAGAAAGCAACTTCTTGCATAGGCTCTATTTTAGCAACAACTAAAGAGCAGATATTTCGGATTGATAAATTTAGTTATAAAAGGAACACATTTAATTATCTTGCATACGTTACATTTCCTGAGAACAAGATAAATAATTGTTTTACACCATTTTATGCACACAAAAATTGAGTAGTTTTTGGCAAATGTTGGGCTACACTCAGCTTTTCTTAAAGCATTTTTGATTAATTTCAGAGGTTTTTATCTACTGTTTTGGAAAACTTTTATGGATTAAGAATAATTACATTTATTACAGCATATGGAACTAGCTTCTATAATGCAGATTTGTTTATGTTGACTAATTCTTGATTAGTTCAGAAAAGGTTATAGACCTCTCCACTTTAGGACTGACCACAAGGAGGCTACTGAAACACAGCCCACATTTATTTATCCATACAAAGTTCTACTTAAAATTATTGTTGACAAAAATGCACTGGCTGACTTAAAACCCAGTTGCTTGGGGTTTGTTGTCTTGTTCATTCTTACATTCACTAGCTCTGAGTAATCCCTGAAACTCTTTAGCATTCCCCATTGCCCAGCACAGTGAGAGCAGTTAGTTTAGTTCAGGTTTGCCCTTACTGGTATCACTTGTGTACCCATTCAGGGTAAGTAATTTGGTAAGTAATTCGACCCTTTTAAAGTGTCTAATCCAATGCATACAATCTAATGGAGAGTTAAAACTGAATATCTCTACAGGAAGAACTCATTTGCAGGGAATAAACATTTACCATATTTTTTCCACTTATGTTCACAAACATGGACAGTTCTTCCATGAAGAGATAAAACTTTCAATAGATTATGGGTAAAATGACTTCTAGATTGATTTTTTTTTTTTCCAATTAACAACTGGATACCACACTCAATTGCAGTAGAATATAAATATATTCAATGTAAGACAATATTGTTGTTGTTGCTGCTATTATTCTTATTATTATTGCTGCCAATCTTCCAAATCTAAAAAAATTTAATTTTCATTCATTCATTTTTAAGGATGAAGCTACTTAACAACTTTTCAGGCTGGGCTCAAACATATTTTAATTTGTTCAAACTATAAATGGTCCTCTTTTTTTTAATCAGGTGGTAAACTCATAAAATTTGAAGGTGCATTTCCTAAAATTTCCAGATGTCTGTGTACCTGTCTGTCATGAATGTTGTATTGCCTGAGGGATCTTTGTGGGTTTGGCTCTTCCATTTCTATACTTCTCAACACTTGGCAGTGTTGTTGTGGTTCTGCTTTGTTTTGTAATTGGACAGAGTGGCTATAGCAAGTCTTGTAACCAATATATTGAAAGGTTAACAAAATACACACAGCTCACTCTTGCTGTCTTTCTTGAAGCTCCTGTGAATCAAGGTTTCTTTAATTTTTAGCAGTCTTTGTGAGAAAGTGCCTTACTTTAAATGACATCTGTCAGAACAGCATTTTGGAGCTCCATGAAGTTCTGAGTTTACAACAGAGGAATCTCCTCAGATAGGATAAACCTTTCCATGGCTGATTAAGGAAGAGGCAGAAGTTGAGATATTGAAGGTTTACATCTTTGAGAAGATCCTGTGGGCACAGGAAGCCCACAAAGAGCTATTTTCTCTATCCTTGCCCTTTATCTCCTGCTTTTCAAACAAATGAAGGTCTCAGTCTGCTGTTGCCTAAAAAATTAGTAAGATTTGCTCTTGGCTGGGTAAAAACGTGAACTTGTCTATTACTTCTGCTGTGTACAAGAGTCAATATCTGACAGATCCTTCAAAGCTGTTCCTGTTTAAAGGAAAATATAATCATGTTCTGCGCTAATATTAGCATGTGTAATAACTTTTATAACTATTTTTATTCTTGCTGGTAAACCCTGTTTGCCCTTTGACAGTTTTCCTTCCCAAGGAGACAATATGATAAACACTCTCAAAGAAAGGCACACCAAACTTCATCACAGTTTCCCTCCTTGTCATTTCTCAAGGAGATGAATTTCCCTAAAAGAGAATTTCTTTTTAAGTCAGTTTTGGGTAAAATAAATGCATAATGCTCTCTGCAGTTTAGCCTGTGTGAAAATTCAGATGATTGCCAATATTTAACAAGACTCCTAGCAGTTAACATTACCTATACCCCAAGCTACTGGCTGATATTAAATTCTGTACTAGGCTGATTTTTATATTACCAAGAGGCCAGAATTTGATCAGCCATTCCAGCTCTAATATTGTTATTTTATTCAATAATAGCTAACTTAAATACATTCAATACGTTTTTTCAAATTTGCTCACATCTTATGCTTATCTAATGATTTCATAATGAAAATAGATATGTGTAATAAACCATGGTTCTCTCTTTCCAGAAATGAAAAAATAAAATCTGCTTCTAATTAATGTCAGAACTTTTGATGGATTTGGCACCCCTACCTTATGTTGATCCTGGCAAAATTTAGTTGCAAAAAATGGGTTTAGAAACTGTAATCAATTAAATCCTAACTTTTCCTTGTATTATTTATTTACACTATGGTAATGTCTAGAAATTCTAACCAAGACCAGATTTGTATTAAAAGAGAATTATAAGCAGACTTGTATTAAAAGAGAGATTTATATGAAATATTTCAATTAAGTGATTTTGTGTCCTGCGTCAATAGTTAAATGCAGGAATGAAAGGAAAAAAAGTGAAGCAAGTTTGGGAAGTCACACATAAAGACAGTGGCCAAGAAAAGAAAGCTCTCTGTCTGAAATTTTGATGTAGTGTTTTATCAAGGGCTATGGTCTTAAATCAGTAGGGTATTATTGTTATGGACAATCTGCAATCAAAACCACACCTCATTTCATCACTGTGGACGTCATATCCTATGAGACCTTCCCAGATGGAGCTTTACTGGTTAGGTGCAACACACCTGTCCTGCACAGGATGCTCAGACACCTTCTGCCTCTGCACAGTGCCCACACCCAGGCAGCCTGACCTCTGTCCTTCCTGTAAATAGCAGGAGAAATGAGGGAAATGTTCCTCAGCCACAGCTAAGGGGCTCATTTAGAAACCTGGCATCACCGTTATAGATAATCAATGTTTTTCATGACCAGGAATTGGGATTTTGTTGTTCTTCCATACACATGGAAGAACTCTGAGTAGGCAGGTTCATAAAGTGGTCTGGCTTCATGCTGGATAGAAATAAAAGGTATTTTAATATCACCATTTTCATTTACTGTACTTACCCAATAAATATTTACTCTTTTTGATCTAACTTACGCTTACTAATTTGCGCAATAAAATAACAATAACAACATTAATAAAGCCAAAGATAGATGGTACCTTACACCTTAGATTTACTGTAAATTTACTTTGGACACCCAAATCATAAACCCTTCAGATTTTAATTTGAAGAGATACACAAAATGTTCTAACATACAAAGGAGAAAAAATAGGACTAGAAGCATTTCTGCACACTCATTTTCCTCTTAGAAATGCAAAATTAAAAGGTTGATTACTATTATGTATACTAGGAATGTAAAATAAAGATATTTTAATCAATAAAAGTATTGAGTAAAAATGCTAAAATTATTTCTAAAAAGCCATTTTAAAAATTTTTTACTTAATATTTTTAAACAAATGATTCTTAGGATGTATAAGTACAGTTGCACAGACAGTTGCAGCAAGGTGTAAATCGGCAAAGGACTAGAGCTTGAGCTCCACACAAGAGTCTCCATATTCCCACCTGCAACTTCGAGGAGTGTGGAAGCAGCAGATCCATATCTTCACAAAACCATGCCTAGGTCAGCAAACATAACTAACAGGTTACTGAGTGAGGCCTGGCCACACACATGAGTACTTTTATTTCTGACTGGGCTGTACCTGTTATGGCCGTGCAGCCTGTAATTGCTTCTGTTCCAGCAGCACTCTCAGGGGTGGATTAGCATTTGATAGTCCAGTCAGCAGGAGAAGTATTCTTCATCAGCAATTTCAGATCGCTTTTTATTTCTGAGGTGATATATACTGAGTAAATAAAAGAGTGGTTAATACTGTAAGAACCTGTTAATACATTCAGAACCTGTGTACAGAGGAGAGAAGTAATGTATCACAATTAACAGCCAATACTGAGCCTTTCACTGCCCCCCTGAACTTGAAAGATTGTGCTTCATGGCTTTTTTGTCCCTAAAGAAAGGGCTGGTGTATGTCACACCAACTGGATTGAGCTTCTGTCATGTCTTATATGGTTCTGTGTCAAGCTGGAAATGTTGAAAAATAGCCTAAATTACTGTTCTAAAGTACTTGTCGTTTGCATTAGCTGTATAAACAGATGTGTTGCTCTTGGTGTTCCTTTTATTTTTGTCACATTTTTGTTTACACAAACTGATACTTAACTGGAATTCATGCTGGGAATCCATTAATATCTTTCTATATAATCCCAAACTGTAACAGATGTTATTAATCTTCAGAAAAGATTAGAGAATTTTTCTCACCACAGACAAAAATACTACACTAGTCTGGGCAACAATCCCATTAAGAAACCAAAGTGAACCATACAGCCATGAAAAACTGAGAGGAATAGATGAAGTTATTGATTTATTATACATGCATATAGAAAATAGATACTAAAAAGATGACCTACATGTTTTACAGAAAAGTATTTCTTTGTGGTTTTACCATTCTTCTGATGAGAAATAATGTTCTAACATCTGCTGTGCAGCCAGAGAAATCTTTCTGTCACCTGTTCACTATAGTATTTGTCACAGTGGGTAGTTATTAGGAATAGGTGGAAGAAATCACATCCCTTGACTTTAGGAGCTTGACCTCAGTGATTCAGTTCCCTACAGTCTGTGAAGAAAGGTGGATATTTTCAAGGGACTATTCAGAATACCTGAACTAGGCAGCAATTAGGATTCCCACTTCAATTCTTTGAATCACCTCTAAGCATAACTGGTGTGTTATCACCACGTTGCTAGCTACCAGTGCAAAGCACAGCCCTGTGAACTCCATCCACCCAGACCCACTGCAGGGACCTGTTAACTGTGTTAACAGGCTCTGTCAGCTGTGCAGGGAACCTAAAAGTGCTCAGCCTTGGCAGTGCAAACATCCCTCTTCCTCTGCTGCACTATTTCAGTGGGGCTGAAGGGAACTATCTGAGAAGGAATCTTTTTAATCTCATGGATGTGGTTTATAGATGCTAAATAATACTCTTGCAGTTTAAGAAACTGTCAGTTGGTCTGATTTCTTTCCTGGATATGTCTGCAACATTTATTATTCTGATTTCTCTGATTTGTCATTCATGTCCTTTATAGACTTATTATCTATGTAATGGAAAAACAAGGAGATGTATTGGATTCATGAACTCATTTTGCTAAGGCCACTACTGAACATGAGAATCATTGCACCTCTTTGAACCAATGTTTAAACTCTGCAGTCTTACCAAAAGAATGCAGTAAATATTTATCTGGTCACTTACACATCCAAATGTTGTTACAAAGATATTCATTTTTGCACTTGTTCATAACAAAAAAAAATTCTGGGCAATGAATGAATGAAAAATGTTAATGTCTAAGTTTAAAAATTCACATTAAAATATCATTTTGAGTGACTCTGTATAAATCTAAGTACCATCAAGCTATATGTTAAAAGTATATATCCAGTCAAAATGAATACTTCTTTATTCTGACTACTGAAGCTTTAACAAAATGTCAACAATTTAGATATGCATGTTAAATTACTCACAACACATACACATCTGCTAAATGGTATTTCACAAGCAAGAGAGAGAACTGCTGAAGGTGTTGAGGTTACTGAACAAGCTGAAGAAACTGAACTCTGTAATAAAAGTGCTCAGTCGGAAAATAAATATTTGACTCCTGTTGAATGCAATGAGAATTGATGCAAACCTAGAGTCCCCAATATGTACAGTACTGTACTGTTTCAAAGACATTAACCAGGTCAAAAAGGCTATAAAATATTCACTATTAAGACTTATGGCATTACCGTAGGAAAAATGGTTTATCTATTTTAGGACTTGGAATAAGCTGCACAAGAATTTTCCCCCCTCTAAGCCAGTAAACCAGCACCATCTAACACCAAATGTAATTAGTTACAAATTGCCTGTTACAAGTTAATTAAACTTCCTTGCGTCTCTGCTGCTTAAGCAACATGTAGATTCTTTTATGCACTTGCCAATTAGTGCATGGGGATTCTGCTTTCTAATTGGATAAAAAAGTAATAAACTGAGCAGTGTGCTGTTGATATCCAGAACGACTTTGTTAAAAAAATGGTTGAGACAGGTTTAATGCTTCAAATATTTATCTCAATTGAAATTGATTAAAACAATTTGAGGTTCCATTAGATATAGATACAATCCTTTTGTTAACAAAGTCCATCTGGTCATAGAAAGAAAATTAAGATTCACTAATTGAAATTTGGAAGCTTTTTTCCAAACATGCATAATTCATACTGACAGAAAACAGAAGCTGCAATTCACCACAAACTGTCAAGTAGATGAATGTTTCATTTAGATGGAATTTAAGATTTCACCCAGCAAGAATCTACAAATGCTTATATTAAGTCACAGCCTGAGAAAAGAAAATCTGTTCTCTTTTTACTGGCTCAGTATTAAAATCTCTTTTTCACTGTGAAGCCATCTTAACCTTTTATGGCAGCACATTTGACCTTTCTCATTGCCAGCACTGGAAGGACATTTCTAGATCATGAGCATTATTCAGCTGTGCAATCTTGCAACTTCACTAGCAAACGACTCTGCTTCTTTAAATTTTCATATATTTACAGAATTCTGCTTTTGTGTCAAGATGCAATTCCATTTTATAAGAGGGTTAAATTTAATCATTTCTCTCATTGGTTATTTTTCTTTCTTCCTGCCCTGTACTTTGTCCCTCAAAAAGCAGTCTCACATCAGATCATTTATCCAGTCTACAAAGTGGTGCCACACAGCTGCATTAAAGGAGCTGAGCAGATTGCAATAAAGGCTGGGAACAAGTAGCTGCAGAGAAGAGAGGCCAGGAAATTTCTGATCATTGTGGCCAGCACACATTTTCATAGACAATGGTAAGAGAGATGCTAGCATAAATCCTCTCTTTTTCACCCTGGGACAGACACTGATTACCTTCTTTTCTATCATGTATGACATTTATATTTATTTGTCATTTCTGAGCTGCTACTTTGCTGTCTTGACATATTTGAAACATAAATGAAACTTTTTACTTTACTTTACTTCACTTTTTACTGAAGTGTGGGTAAGATCTTGTACCAACCATTTTGTTCAACTCAACCCATGTTTAGCTTTTGCTGGATCATGGCCTCATATATATCCCAAAAAAAAAATAAAAAAGGAAGTTTGGCTTTCATAGAAGACCCTGGCATTTGTATCCCTGGTATCCCTGGCTTTATTGGTGTTGTGTTTTGTTACCCATACACAATTCACTCCTCATGAAAAAAAAATTAGACCTGAAACATAGTGGTTGTCATATGGTGATGGGGAGAAAAAACTGGTGAAGGATATGCTATAATTGGAATTTATCTTTCTGCTTTGCAGTATGCTCTGGATGAATTTTATATCAATGGAAAGCTTTGCTGAGCCAAGATAAATAATCACTCAAGTCAATGTACTCAGACAAGAAAAATCAAAGGCATAGTATTCTGAAAGAAGCACAGGTGTTTTCTGTTCTTAGCAAACCACATGCTCAGATAAAGTAAGGGTAGCAGAAATGAGGTCTAGTTTGATGATAATTCGAATATGAAAGAGAAATTATTAGGAAGTCAAGTATAAATAAGTGATGTGAGACTTCAATGAAGTCATATAATACAGTGGAAAACAATCCTCCTTCAGTCTACACAGCTATAGTGAGGCTTAAACACTCAAAATGAAAAATATAATGGCACTACAGGTGCTGAAGAGTAAGCTATCAGCCAGCAATGATGGGGAAGGTGCCTGACCTAATTCAAGCATCTGTTGCAGCAGCCCAGCTGCATCCACAAAGAATTCCATAGTGGCTAATTTAGCCTATCCTCACCTACCTCGTCCTGTCTAGAGAAACTCACTGTATACATCCAGGATATGAGAGAGTTGCATCTTTTTTTTGTTTTCCTTCCCTCTGCTGCACCCAAAGGATGGATCTTTTCAGAAACAATAAAACTAAATCAATAACAGCGACTTGTCACACACACACACAAACAAGAAGTTTACCTTATTTATGAAATATTTGTGATCATTAATAATTTTTGAGTAAAAAAGGTAGGAATAATTTGCAACGAATATCCCATTCAATGAGTAACACTTCATTTAGAACTGAGGTGCATTCATAGAGCCCTGAAGAAAAAGCTGGAAGATTGTTCAAAGCAAACATACCTCAGCAAACACAAGGGTTTTTCTTCTATCTCAGCTCACAACTTTGTCTAAGTGTTAGAATCGTCTATTAAATATATATACAGGGCCAAATTCAGAAACATATCATCTGAGATATATTTTAAATTTCTGTATTATGACTATTTAAACACTGTAGCTGGTAAATAGAAAAATAACATATTTGGTACAATCCACAGATCAGAGGAACAGAGCTTGTATTAATGTGAACCCTCACATTTCCAAAGGGGAGATAAGAGTTCCTAACTCAAAATAGCCTTTATGTTCTAATTTTATGTGACATACAGTACAAAGTAGGGAAGGCAGGATAAAAATTCATCCTATTATGCAAGACCTTGGGATTTAAAGTGGGAAAACATTGTGTTTATCTATTAATTTAATTTTAGATTATATTTATTTTTTTTTAGTTTTTCAGCTACATTTTTGCATTAGTGGAACGATGGTCTGCATGACCTAAAAGCCAGTTACACTCTTCTACTTCTCTGAATAGAAGGATGTTTCCAAGGGAACCACTTGCAGTCCTGTCATCTGGGCTGTAGCCATTTAGCCACTGCTACCTTGAATATATTTGAATATATTTTCTCACTCCTTGTAAATTCTCTGAAAGGTTTCTTTCCTTTGTGCCCTCAGACTCACTCACTACCCGCCCATCCTCCTGCTCTTTTTTCAACAATTTCTTGCTAATATGAACTCTATAACAAAAAGCAAATAAAGGCTTTTTCCACCACCAGCGTGTTTTAATTGCCACAGTGCTGTCAGGCTATGGAAAACCATAACTGTATTCCTACTGCAGCCTTAATGAAGTGACAAATGGCTGAGAGTTAAACTGACATCATGATTAACACCAAGTGGTATTATTAATGGAATATACAAATCCAGTTTTCTCACCTTAATGCATAGCTGTAGGACTGAGGTTAATCACCAATTTTTCTCATTTATGTCTTCATGCACTGGCCTATTTCTAATTAATAGCAGGAACCTTAGCCCCTACACTTTGCAGTAAAAAGAAAATAAACCAAATATTCAAGAATTAAACAGCTAAAACAGGTTTACTGAACAGACACGTTCCACTTTTGACATTCCACTTGAGGTGCTAATTCCAATGCTTCATTAAACATACTTCCTCCAGTAGTTGCAGAGACCTGGTAGATGGCCAAGAGGAATGCTTTATGATGGAGCAGCCTTTCCCAAAATAAGTCTTCCCTCTGCTACTTACACCAGCAGCTGTCAACAGGGACAGATTTTATTTAGTAAGCTACAGTCTAAGCATCAGTCCCAAGTACCTGGAGAAGAATAGTCAGATTATTCAATACACATAATACCAGTGCTCTCTGTGCTTAAAGCTCGGTCTGAACTATAATGGTGGTGGGTGTTTTTCACCACTGAATTAATGGTTTGTCTTGGGTCTCTTCTATCTTCACTCAGAGCCAGCATTAAAAATCACACGAAGGAAACAGATTTTCTAGTGTTTGCGTTTGGTTGTTTATTAAATCTTATCAAAAGTACAGAACGTTCAGCAACACTTCTAGCACAGCAACACTTCTAGCAAGCAAAATGGAGAGAAATCCAGCTAGCTACAAGCTAAACAGTCCAATAGAGAATTCACACCTATATTATTTATACTTTTGACCCAATAACCAAATTCCTGTGACCTGCAGTGCAGCACTAACTGTCCAACCAGAAACTACCACCTGAATTCATGAAGAAGAAGGAAGATGAGCACCAAAAGAGAAATCACCCAAAAAACATTGAGACACCACCCAAAATCCTCCATATTGTCCCATACCTATTACTATATTATAAAAACCTCAAATTTGAAACCCTTCACCATGTGAAGTTACACACTTCTATTTAACTATACACCCATTACTCTAACTCCATCATTCAAATTTGGAAGCCTTCTCCAAGGGCTCAGGTCAAAAGCAGTGTTCTCCAGGGGTCAGTGCCAGAATGCACAGAAAGCTGAAAAAGCCCAGGTCTCTGGTATCTAACATGAACCTTCAGAGCAAATTAAATTTGCCTGGTCACCTCAGAGCTTTGTATCAGACCACGGACTTGGCCCTGAGAGAATGTAAGCATTTCACTAAACCTAAAGAATGATCAGTGTTCAAGGTGAGACAGAGTTCTGCTGGATCAGGGCTGCCCTCAGTGCTCCTGTAGATGCTGTGCTCCTGCACAAGGTTCCTACAGGATTGCCATGTGTTCCTACATGGATCCATACATCCCACCCAGGCAAGGTCTCACGTCATTTCTCAGGAATAACATCAACTATTTCCACACTGGTTTTAATAAATAAGACAAAATCCTTCTCTCTTCCCTCAGAATTCCTCAGAATTTAGTTGACACTAAGGATATGAAAGGATAAATTTCTCCATGGCCTCATCTTCAAGAATTAATAAAGTTCAAGTGTTTTTTCTTGGTAACCAGAAAATAAAATCTTGCATGGAGTAAGGTAACACAGATTAATAAAATCTTACTATAATATTTTCCCCAGAGAACTATTCAAACTTGACCAGATTCATCCAAATTTTTTAGCAGTTTCTAGAAAACCTCAGATATAAAAAATGGTATGGCTAATCATCAATTATTTTAAAATTTAAATCTCAAGCTTCCTAAAACCAGTTTCAAATTACACTACTATTAGTTAATTTATATTTGGGAGATTAATTGGAATAGAGTGGATAGTTTGTAAATAATTTATTGGATGCAAGAATAACTTAGGAAACTTAGCACTTTGAGTCCCCATGGAAACCAGTTAGACTTACTTGGCAGAATCTGTTCACAGATTAAGGACATCCCCTCGCCCTTTAATGATACCACTTTCATAAATCATGTTTAGATTCTAGCTAAGGCTTATTACCCAAGTTTCTTATATAGTTATCCCATTCTATTTCTTTAGTCTTTATTTGCTTACTTGTGGGACACTTTTGTCAGTATTTGCCTTATTATATTAAAATGGCTTGATTATATTTCTCCTTATTGGGGGAATTATTATTTCTAATTGTTTGTGAATTGCTAACAGAATACCTGATACAGTACAGGACAGAAAACAGATTTTACACAAAAATCAAACAATTGAAAGAGTTACTAAGAACAAAAAAAAATTGAAGAAATGCTCAAGAATTGTTTGGTTTGGGTTGTTCTTTTTTTTTTTTTTTTTTTTTTTTTGATAGTCATCCTGCAGAAAAAGTATTGAGGTGAAAGGGAAATATTTATTCATTTCCTTCATAATTTTTTTGCTGTGAACTGGAACCCTGTCTCACTGTGACTGTCTCTACCTTAAATATGAAATATGCAAATATCTGTATGTGACCCTTAGTGAAGTCAAATTCCAGTTCAGATCATAGTGGATATTACTGCTGTACTTCACATAGTGAGGAATCTATGAAAGTGGTTGTGTCCACTTCATTTAGGAGTTGTGGTTATATAAGGTACCCAAATTCTTTTAAGGTGGTGTGATTTTTGTTATGGATTTTTAAAACTGAAATATAAAATTAGCACTGTGGACTGTGTTGTGTAGAGTAAAAAGGTGTCATGGTGTCATGGTTCAGCAACTAATGGGTCTAAACCTCATAAAGCAAAATAAGTTTAAGCCTGCTTTCCAGCTTGCAAGATCAGGTTTTGTAGAAAGCACTGTATAAATGGATTATGAACCCTAAATAGTTACCTATATTAATACCTGTTCCCATTCTTTTGTCAGGGATCAGGCTGTCAACAGATTAAGTCTTAATACTTAGCAGGGGACCTGTGAGTCAGTTGTCAAGTGTTTTAGTATTTACAAAGCTATGGTGAACTGACATATAGCAACCAGAGCCCCTAGAAGTGGCCAGCCTCAAGCTTTTATTGCTTTGGCTTTAAATGAGAATAATTAGAATAATAGAATTATACAAGAGTATCAGACACAGCTGACTACAATGCTCTTGTTTGTACAAAGATTCTGAGAGAAGTGTTAGGGTAGAAGAAACAATAGCATTCCCTAGTGTGACTGACATCCATTGGAATCTGTGAAATTATTTAAGTCTAGATCAGAATATGCAAGAGCACCAATCTAACAGAGGCACATATTGCTGTTAATTGGAGTCCTTGAATTTTGAAGGCTCTTATTCTCAGCAAATAAAGAGCAGGAGCAGTAAAAGTTCTCTCCTGGACTAGATCAAGTTATATGACATTGTCCTTGTAAGTAATGATATTGATATACAAATATATATATAAATCTTCCACCAGATGCTTGGTCCTCTTCAGTCTAAGCTCTGACAAGCTATGATAAATCATCACTAAATATAGTATCATGTTGGTTCAAATACTTTCAAAAGATCTTCAGATGTAGTCAGTTTGAGCGCTTGTTTTTCTCCTTTAAGTATGGTCATTTCAACAATGTTAGGCAAACTGGCCTCATCAAAGGAATATGAAGATCATCAATAATTTCTTTCTATGTGGCAACAGAGTAAAGTTGATAAATGAAAAAGTCATCACTTACTTGTTAATGAATGAATGGGAGAAGTTCTTCCTGGATTCCAAACATATCATTAATATCATTAAAGCAGATTAAAAAAGAAAAAATGACAAAAACAAACCAAAGGCAATGTGCATGTTTACTCTTAGAAGATCTTAGCTTTATTCTTAGCTTCTGTCATAGTGCATGTGTCTTATTTCCCAGTTAAAATCCAGGAGAATAAACTCTTGCCTTTTCAGCTGCTTATTTTGCTTTCTTGCATTTCTAAATAAGAATGAATCTTCACATAGGGAAATTGAGAAAGTCACAAGCCCTGATACAATTTCCTCAGAGCTTTATTGTTGAAATGTAGCTGGGTGTATTACAGGACTGAACATTCACAGAGATACACAGCATTTTTGCCTGGACTGAAAATATCACATATATTCATAATTTTTCTTTCTTCAGCTTGAGCCAAGTACAGAAGCACAAGAATATTTTTCTAATGTAGACAATTTTAATCATCCTAATGAAAAGATGAAGCTTAACTATGCTTCAGTTTCAGAGTTCTGCTTTGAAGTGGTGTGTGAAGTGGTCTTGGGTTTTTCTGCCTTGCAAACCCAAGTTGAGATGACTGGTGTCTTATTCCTCTGGACTTGTGTAGGACCAGCTCATCTCCGAGTGTATTACACACCCCTTGCGCTGCACACAGCAGTCCCACAGACCTTTTCATGCATATCCAAGCACAGCTTTCTGAAGGTACTGAATAAGTGGCACTGTGCTACTACCCCTGTTCACTCTGGCAGTGATCCTGCTTGAAGGGCAAAAATTGGAGGTTGAGCAGCACGAATTTGCCTTACTGAAATAATGACATGTGTTCTCACTTTAAAACAAAATAAAACATGTTCATTTTACCCAACAAGAGAGGCATCTGTGTTCAGTAAAGACACAGATTTTTTTTTGTCATAGCCACTGCAGTGCTGTGAAACATTTATTCAGCTGCCATTGCTCCACCATTGCTTCATAAAATTCCTCTATTTAGTTGCTGACCAGTAACCGCAGTAACAATTAAGCATGTTCCTTTCAGCTGGATAATTAAATGCCAAAAAACCTCACCACTCAATATGTAATTCACTCAACATCTTGTTGTTTGAAGGGACCAGTGTTCACAGATAGGATGGATTGAATTCCTAACAACATCTGGCATGAGCAATGGACTTGGCTGTCTCAGTAATAGCATTACATTCATGGTAGGAATGACAGCTAAATGTAGGGAGATGGATGGGCCTTTTCTCTGAAGTGGCAGATTGGTGGTTGCAGCCTAATGAATCAGTGTGTTGTAACCCCTGGCCATGTACATACTGGCCTGTTGGTAGTGACAAGCTGCATCAGGAGCTCCAGAGCAAATTGTAGTTGTCACATCTAATGGAGAAGGATGCTGGCTTACAAGTTACTGGGAAAGCTGAGTATAGTTTCCATTCCAATAATCTGGATCAAAACACTTCCTGATCGCCTTGGTCAATTTATTCTGTCACTTAATTAAACAAAAAGCATTACAAATCTCCACAGTAAAAGCAAAGGACAAAAGGAGACTCTTTAACCTTGGGAAAAAAAATCTAGATGTTAGGTCTCAAGTAAAGTTTCTTTTTCCATAAGATGTGGGTTTGTAGAAAGATTTAGAACAACTATGCAGTTTTTTTGTTCCTAGATTCCCTAATTTTGTAAAGTGTTTTCTACTTGAAACCATTGCTTTCAATGGCATCCTTCAATCAGACACACAAAACACTTACTTGAAAACAACAATTCTTCGAACATCTAAATTGATTAGATGATGCTCCAGCTCCTGAAGAAACAATTTTGGAATTAATACATTAACAATAGTGTGTTCTCTCTATGCTTCTGATAGACTGAGAGGCCGGGAAGGGAACACAGACAAAACAACAAAAGCAAAGAGGGGGTTTAATATTTTTGTTTTAATTGTGTTCTGCTTTGCAATTAACTATAAGTGATTGCTGGACTTGGGTTTTTTTCGGGCCTCCAAGGACACAGAAGAGAAATAATAGATGTTTCCAATGTACTCTATTGACACTTATCAATATGATCCTTTCCACCTTCCCTTAAATTGCACTACATTAATTAGCCAAAGTCTAGAAGGAATGATGCCTGAGTGTGCTGGGCTCAACAGACTTGTCCCTTGAGAAATTAATTCAGTATATCTGTGTCCATCATTAGCATTTTCCTGCCTCACTGGTATATATTGTGCTGTACTGTAAAATACCTAAAGCAGAAGCCACTGTGCTGCTGGCCATAATATATTCTGCAAAGCTCCAAAGAGTGCATTTTAACCAGTCTTCTGTTTGCACAATTTTTCTGTGTGTGTGTGCTATTAATGTATGGTGATTCAACTCTACCCACATGTTTCTCTCTCTATGAGCACTCTTAAAAAGATGATGATTTGGCTCATGAGAAGTCATTTTGTGATTGCATTTGTTTATTTATTTAGGAAATACAATAAGCTCTTGAGACTACAGAAGCTGTTTTCAAGAGAATCTCAAATCAAGATAAATTAAAATCCAACTGTATTTTTTCACAGGAACTATATTTTCAAAAGATGCAGGCTTGTGTTTTAGGTTTGACAGTGATGTATCCTGTAGAGGACAATCCTGAGGCAGATTTTAATTTATAAACTGTTAAATTGTGAGTAAATGTGTTTGTCCACAGGGAAATGTTGTTCTTACTTACAAGATGATATTGTACATTGCAACTCTCATGAAACTGGCAGAGGTATTAATTACACACGTGCACAGAGATTTGTATTGATTGCTCTTTTTTTACTACTCTTACTTAGATTATTCTCTGTGGTTATTTATTTCAGCAATATTAAACCACCCAAAGAATGGGGATTCTTGTGCTTTGACACTGTATTCTGAGAGCCATACAGTTGGAAACTTTCAACTCTTTAACAAAATTAATTGTGAGATACCTTTAGAGGGTCTTCTTAGAGAAACTTGTCTTCTCACAGTGCCTGAAACAAGAAGTCTGTTAATTGCTGAGAAAAAATAAAAGTAAATAAGAAATATTAATTATATTATAATCTATCTAATAATGGAAAATACAGGTAAACATCAAATTTGTGGTCATGACAGGTGGTCTAAGAATGGATTTTCCATGAAATGGAGAAAAGAACCCAAATTGTTTCAGAAAAAAATGTATCATTTTTGAAGAAAGCAGAAAGCATATATGTCTATCACCATCTTATCAGACAAAAGTGGCTTATTGTGAAAATGTTTTTTACATAAAACACATTCCTGAAAGAAAAAGCTGTTTCCAAGTAAAAACAGTAATTGTCTTTCTAGTTGGTCCAAAGAATTTTTATTTCTTCTCTCTTTTGTTAAACTGATGAAAACGCTTTATCAAAATACAAAATCATTTGACAAAAGATTTTTCCCTATAAAAGCCTTTGGCAAATATACTCTGTGAATTTCCACCTATTACAAGTGTAATGATGAGTGAATTAATTTGGCTGTCACTGATTTCTAATGGGAACTGAAGGAAGCAAAGGCACCCTGGCAGGGTCCAGGAGATAGTAAAAGTCACATTGATTTTATAACGAGCATTAGCACAGCTTTTCTCACTCTTTCTTTGACATTTTCCAGAGTTGATGCTTTTTAACTCTCCTCAGGTCGGGATAGATGTTGGAATAGGTTTGTCACAGGGCACTCTCAGAATGGAGCTAGACAGGATAGCTAGATAGGATTTCCTTCTCAGAGTGGCTGCTCAGGAGACAGACTAAAAACATACTTAAAACCTACTTCTAATACATGCTTTCTGACCTATCTGTTCTCACAGATTTGGTGAGGAGAAGGAGGAGGTAAGACCCACAAAATTAAGTAATTTGAGCTGTTCTTACTGAAAGGACCAGTGGAAGTTCAGGATTATTGGCAGGTCCAGCCTGCAAATTTCAAAGCTTCCTGCAGAGTTAATTTGCTAAATTTTGTATTTTCATAAAGGGTCTTTAGAACTACCATCAAGGCTCTGTGTTTTAGAAGTTTGATGTTCAATATTTAGAGGCAAGATATGGAAGAACAAATAATACTGAAAGAAAGGTGCAAGACTCATCACAGCACAGAGAGGTCTGTACACCATAGTAATGAATGAAGATAAATAAAATGGATCTGCAAAGCACACAGAGCTTGACTGGGAGGGATGGCAGCTGCAATAAGGAATAGACAAATATCCATGGGACTGGACTCCAGGTCACTGTCACATAACAGGAGCTAGAAAGTTAAGAGGTAGAAAAGATGTGATTCTAAATAGAACATAATAGAAATGTGTTCATTATTTATTAAAGTGAAATAGTTAATAAGGCACATTTTGCCCTGACTTTAAGATGGGACAGTACATAATATTGGCTAGTGGTGGGGATGTAGGGGATGAGGAGAACCTACAAGATTTAATCTCCATTTCAAAGTCTGTTCTGTCAAAAAAATTAGCCCAAATAAATACTGTATCATCTTAGAAGTGCAGCACACACAGTATGAAGAATACATAAGCAGGTCTTACAGTGCTTAGGAGAGCATTTTTTATTAAATTAAAGTGGTATTAATATGGAAAATGGTGAAATAGATCACCACCATTTACAAACTACAGAGTAAACAATAATTTAACATTTTTTAAAGTTGATGTGAGCTCACCAATCTATTTTCTTTTGCTAAGTCTTGCAGTGGATTGTCAAAGTATAATAAGTAATGGCATCTTGGATTATGTTAATTGAGATTTTTTAGTTTATTGAAAATGTCACTTCATAGAAACAAAACAGATTAGAGTCCAGGAGCACAGTGAATTTCTGAGGAACTTACACCAGGTGCAAGAGGGAAATAATATCTGGAACAAAGAGATTGTGAAGGAAAGACTGAGTTCCAGGTGGAAAGCTTAGATGGAAGTTTGTTGTACATTTATTAAATTTAGCAGCTAAATGGGTTCCAGGAACAGAAAACATCCTGTGATGGTATATACAAACTATTTTCTCTGTATAGCAAAGTGGAGATTGTTTTTTCTTACACCTAAATAGTTTTTCTTATGCATTGTTTTATTATTTTATTATTATTATTATTTTTATTATTATTACTACTACTACTACTACTACTATTTGTCCCCTTCTGTATTGTCAATAAACTTTCCTGTATGTTTTAGGAAATCATGAAAGTTTTTGATGACAGTGATGACTGCTCTCAATTTGATTAGACCCTCAAGAAACGTGGAGGCTGGTTTCTGAGCTCTTGTGAGAATCATTTTCTAGTGATGTGTTGACAAATATTATGAAATAATTTTTGTGTTTATCTTTCCTTTATACTTCACTTTAGACCCTTACATTGTCTATTAATGTACAAGGACAGCTTCTGGCCTGCTAAATTCTCAGGAGCAGGGTAATTTATTTGGCTGAAGGAACACAATTTCTTTTAAAATTTAGAGTATAAGTGTCCTGACTGTAGAAGATATGTTCTGTTCATTCTTCTTTTAAATTCCTTTATTTCAAAAAGAAAACATTTAGATGTGAAAGTTAATATGTTGCTTTTAGACTAGATATAACCTACCTTAATTCTGAATTTTGCTCTTTGATTTAGTATCAGTTACCAAAGAACCTTGTCTACTTATGCTGCAGGCTGAAGAATATATAATTTTTTCTTAAAATAACTGTATTGGTTGCTTAGTTTGCAGATGTAAATTTTGACAGTGATTTTGGGCATTCATTCATAGATGCTTAAAGGACAAAAATTACTTGCTTTATTAATCTCTTGGGAAAGCGAGGTCACTTTACCAAAGCTGAATATAGCCAAGAATGTTCAGATCTGCTTAAATGTAAGGTCAAACAATTACTTTTTAATTAAGGGTAAGTAAAATTGTAGCTATTTCAGAAAATGTATTCTTGAAAATCTATTTGATATGAACTAGAATTCTTTCATATATTCACTACTTATACTTGTGTCTTCTTTCTAATATTTGTCACCTCAAGATGTTTTAAGATCTGCATTGGCATAACCAGTTTTCCATGCAGAATTACATGTTCCAATTTAATTAGGAATGATAGCACTTACTGCAATGCCAGAAAAATTTTAAACAAATGCCATCTCCTGCAATCTTTTGTGTGCAATTAACTCAGAGCTACAGAAAGAGACCTCATATCCCATGGAGTTCTCAGAGGAAACATTGTCCCATCAAAGGTTGCATTCAATTGTTTTCTCTGTCACTGAGAAAGCCTTGTTCTAATCAAAAAAGTAGCTAATACAAATTTCTATTATAATAATGGCTGGGTTTGAATCTGGAAAAAGTCATTGTTAACAGATGCCACAAGGCAAGGCTCTATGTGAGCAGCAGAACACTTTAAATCCTATTTGCTCTACAAGTCTCTCATCTTCAAAGGAAGAAAAAATGCCAAGTACTTCACTGAATTAACTTTTTTAACATTCCATTGCTTGTCACAGTCTTTTAAGGGTTTCATCAAGCCATGGTTTATTTTTAATACTCATCATGTCTTCTTAGTCTCCTTTTGTTTTCTTTTGTTCTCTCTTCACAAAATGAGAAATATCACTGGTTTTCTCTTTCTCCTTTGGGTACCACCTTTATCAAGATATCAGCCAGCTTCTGGGAATTCTTTTGCTTTAGCTGCCTCATTTTGCTCAGGATTTGCAGCAGCAAATGTGACACACTTTGGGGTATGTGGCTCATTGTTTTTAAACAACTACTGCAAAACCATAGATTTTATATAATATGTTGAACCCTGAGTATCTTCAAAATCTCCTCTTGAAAAGTTTTGGAAAGTCAGAATAGGCAATTAAAAGCATTTGTTTTTCATTTAGGAAAATTTTCTGTTTAGGGTGAATCCTTGCTGGAAAATCAATAAAAGCACTTATGTACACTGCTAAATGCCACAATGAAAACTGATGTGTTGAGGGGAAAAAAAAGGGATCCAAAAAGTCTCTAGCATGTTGTATATATTGAACTCTTGATGTAAATATTTCTATAAATGCAGATACAGTATAGAAGAAAAAAGATCTTTTTTTATCAACTATTTTGGGAGGGAGAAAAATTATTTTTAAATATCTTGGATAAATTAATAGCAATAAAATGAGAACCTTGTATTCCAAGGTTAGTCTACTTGAGGGACATGGTAGTGCAAACATTCATGTTGATGGCATTATACTTAACCCACAGTCTTGAGTGATTTCTGTAAACCTCAAACTGGAAAGGAAGAGGGCACTCAGATGTCCTTTAATTCTAGTATGTTTCATGAAGGAATTCTCCACTTGTCTTTCATACTTGAATAGGGAAATCAGGAAGCTCACAAGAGAGTAATTGTGTCACCTTGCCAAGCCTGTAACAATTCCTGCTGGGATATGCAGTTCTTTGTGACATGGCTGGGATATCACAGACACAATCCCAGGGCTGGCAGGTACAATGTAAGATTTTGGGGCAGACATGCACTGCTCTGCCTTGGCAAGTGGTGAATTCCACCTGTAGCAAACAAGACAAATTTATTATTACCAAACCTGGGGGAGAAGGTTGTTTTTCTCCCTTCTTTCATATTGTCTCCTCATAGTAAATTTGGGGTTTGCTGTCAAGTTACCACGATTCATAATAAAAGAGGTAAAACAGTGCACCCCCACAGGCATTTATCCTGTGTTATCCTACTCAGACATAGTACACAAAGACATGCAAGATCAAGATAAACACTTATTTATATGTTAAAACCTTTATATTAAATTATCAAGTGATTTAATTAACTTTAAATCTTTAACCTTTTTTCTCCACCAAGACCTGTTATTCCATCTTCTAAAATGTCTTCAGCTGATCATAATTATTCACTAGCAACCTTTCCCCAATAATTTCCCATCAAAGGAGAGATGCAGTTTGCCTTGCTTGACTGTTGCTGCCATGCCATATGCAACTTTCTTTTCCATGCAGGTCACCAATTACAATTAGTTTCACAGCTCGTTGATTCCTTATCCTATGAAGTTATGGGTTCGAATTTCAGTGACATCCGCAGAAAGTTTCATCCAAGAAGTGCTAGTTCACGGTCACAAAAAATTCATTGCAGAGGTCCTTACTGTAGGCTCTTTTAGGTTTTTTTTTCATACTTTGGCAAGGCTGCAGGTATGAGAATCTCCTAAGCAGTGAGTTTTGCAGGGTGATCATACATCAGTTATGTTCACAAGGATTCTAGATTTATTTACAGACCGAACTCCCATCTAGCAAAAGTACCACTGTCAGAGGGCAATGTCCCCATGCTGTCTCTAATTTCAAGTGCTTCTATCTGAGGAAAACTAATTGTCAGCTCTGATCTCTGTGAGTGGATGGAATAGCAGCTTAGTGCCTTTGCAGATATTCCTTGCAGATATTTTCTGGCAGGGTATGTTTTTCTTTAGCCAGGAATTTCTAATCACTCTTTTAAAAATAACCGTAATGAAGTTTTAATGAAGTTTGAAACTCATTAGTCAAAAGTAAACAAAGGTTTCCTCTTAGAAATACATGTTTTTCACAACACTTACTTCTAATCCAAGTAAATTGATTTTCCAGCCCTAATCCATTCTGGAATCTTGAAATTAATTTTCTCTTTAGTATAATATCAGATTGGCTTTTTCCTTTCTAACTCCCCAGACAGCCAAATTATCAGCTAACAAGGTCCTATATAATAACTTCTCATATTAGTCTTGGTGACAGGGGAATCATTCAGCACCCCTCTTCCTTAGAGCAAAAGACACAAAAGCATGCCAAAAGATAGACTGCTGCAGAGGTACTGACATCTATAAACATTAAAAAAGGCAAAAATTAAAAATTAAAAATTAAGTGAGCAAAGCAGCTTTGAGGAAGTTATGTGTGTTGGGTTAATTTAACAAAGGTTAAATTTTTTAAATGGTATGGATGCAGAGGGAAAATAAACACAAGACAGGTATCATGGAAATAAAAGGGACTGAGCTGAGAAGGAGACATGGGAAAGAAGAACAGCAGCGAGGAATTGTAGAAAAAGGTGTGGAAGAAGGAATTATCTAGTTTCTTACACTGTAATTTACTAAGAAAGAAGTTGATTTCCTTCTGCACTTTTCTGGTTTTTAAGCATGTACAGGTCAGGTCAAGTGGCCATAAAGCAAAGTGTCCTTGCCCTGCTGTCACCACTCCAGCCAAGCAAATCCAGCCTGGCTCAGACCTGAGGGGGACACACAGAGGACGGAGTTGGATTCACTCTGACACATGATCTACACCAGAATTCTGGGCCTTTGAGAGAATGGGAGACTGTCAGGAACTGAAACAGGAATTAAATAATCCTAAACTAGATATGACTTCAAACTGTGGAAAGCAAAAGCCAGTATTAGGATTTCCTGCCACTTTCATTGAGGTAATTTTTAAGATTCTCTGTGACAAAGCACAGGCACAAAGAAAGCTTCTGTTGTGAAGAGCATTGGGCTGTATGACAACAGAAGACCTTAATATGGAATAAAGTTAATGTTTTTAACGTTATAAAACTTAAACTCAACATGAGCTATTTCAGCTCCATGGTAGAAATCAGAACAATTTAGGAAGCTCTTCACTGCATTGAAACATACTCTGCAGGCACACAGAAAAGAATGACAAAAGACAACAGCAAGAACAACAAAGGAGAAAATGAATGAGCAATATCACCACAACAGACTGATTTAAAGGTAGGAAACAAAAGTTGGGAATGAATGGCTATTTTTTGCCCTTGAAGTGAAAGACCACAATCACTTTGCTATTGACCATATTTTTGAAGGTTCTGAAGTTCTGGAAAAATGAGGAAAATTACCATTTGCTGAAAACACTAAGTAGGTACTAAGGATAGTAAGAATGAGGATAGACTAGAAGAAATCCATTTTCAGCGACTGGGCATTTATTTTTCAGATGAAATGCAATTCAGAAAAACTGGAAATGATGCACATAAAAAAATAAAAACTGCAGCTGATAAAATTATTTCTAAGCAGATCATTACAATTTAAGAATAAAATCTGTCTGTATGATAGATCAACCCACAAAAATATAAATGCTTTACTTAAAATATTAAAAAATATTCTAAAAGGGATAGAAAACTAAACAGAATGTCATATGTTTGTCCATATCTTGAATCTGATATGCGCCTTAGAGAAATTTATTGTGCTAGAAAAGCTCTAAATAAGAGCAAAAAGGATGTTAAGTGGTAAAAAGCTGGTTAAGTATTAATTCTCTGGGGTAGAGTTTTTTCATCACAGTCCACACAGTCTCCGTGTACAGGCTGTTTAGTTATACACTGATAAACTTATTTTTAGCTCCTTTCCAGCTACTACTACTGCCAAAATTTTGCTTTTGTTGTTTATTTTTTTCAGGCAGATGACAACAATAAGTTGCTTGTGCTAGGAAGTGTTGTATTTAGATACCAGGAAGACTGAGCTAATATGCAAAAAACCATTTAAATTATTCTTGTTCAAAGGACAGAAGTGACATAAGTGTTGAGATTCTATAGGATCTTAGATAGAGCTGAAGGTATATAAGTATGTGGGATTAATAGTAATGATGACAGGTAATTTACCTTCATAAAATGAATGCATCAATAGTAATAACAATTAGGAGGTTTTCCCACATTTGATGAAGTCTTAGGCAAAAATTATTTAGCTGGTTGTATCCCGAAGGCCCAGGTTTAGAGCACATACCAATACTTCAGTACCCCTCTATGAATTTCTAATCAGGAATCCTTTGAACCAAAGCAGTATCTTTGCTCTACACAGAACACACCAGTGGTTTCATGTAGATGTCCTGACCACACATATAAAGGAAGCAAATATAAACAAAATAACCTTGTTTTTTTCAAAACCAATAATGCAATTTATTTTTCTGAACATTGTAGCAAATATTCTTTTTCAAGTAAATTAACTTTTTTTCTTTAAAAATTTTCTTGATATTCATCTTTTGTAAAATACTTCATAGAACCCCTCAACAACATCCTTTATTACTAGAATAATTATGGTGACCAGCACACCAAAAGTCCTGCACATTTTTCAAGGCACAGCATTTAAAGCAAGATGTATTTCTGCAAATCATCCTCAATTGCGAATTTTAAGGGGAATTTTTGAGGGCAGGCAAAGTAGGTTATCATGAAGAAATGCAGGACATGACAATAAAAAAAATACATGTTGTAGAATCACAGAATAGTTTGGGTTGGCAGGGACCTTTAAAAGGTCAATTTGTCCAATTCCCTCTGCAATGACCACAGGCACCTTCAACTAGATCAGGTTGCTAAGATCCCAACCCAGCCTGACCTTGAAGGTTTCTGGGGATAGGGCATCCACCAGCTCTCCAGGCAAATTGTTCCAGTGCTTCACCATATATAAAAACTCAATTTGCTGCAATTAGAGCTTAGAGGCAAGAAATATTTCCTCATTAAAACTGTCAAATTTGCCACAATTATGAGTCTAATTTTCTTAATTTTATTAGAAAGTGATAGAAGAGGGAGCAGAAAAAATTCCTCTAACCCTAAAAGTTATGCAGCAGTCAAACTCAATTTGTAATATATATCAGGGCAAAAGTAGGACAAGGCATTATTCAACTTGTGAAGGAGGGCTTTATTTTCAAAATTAATGTTCTTTTTCCCTAACCTCTTCTTCAAAACTGCTGTAATTCCTTCAAATTAATTTTCCATTCCAACATTCTTCCTCGTGTTCTAATCTTCTCTGGCATCTGAATCAGTATCAAAAAATTGACTTCTCTTTCTCCCTGTAGTCCTGTGAAAATATTTAAGAATCCCAGTTTATATAACTTGAATTACCCTGGACAAGATTTGCTTATTAGAACAAGGAAGAAGGAGTAGGAAGCAAAACAATTTAATAAAGTGGCAGAGCTCACTATTGTCACTTCTGAGTGCACTGCTCAGCAGCTCTGTTCAATTTGTCAGGCAGACAAAATGTATTTCCTAACCTAGATCTTTCCTAATAAGCTAGGAGCGAAAATTGTTAGCAAAGAATCACTCAGATTCATGAAAATATCTGAACACATTTATTTAATTGGCTTTAAAAAACTATCAGAAAAAAAAATTGTTATAACCTGGCTGTGTTCTAACCTCTACTAATTCTGGGTTTGGCACTGCAAAACTCAGCTTTTGTTTATAGAAGAGTGAATTTCTGCCCTTTTCCACAAAGTAGAGAAAATAGTGATTTTTGCAGTGAATGTGAATAAGTATGGAGCACAGCCCAGTGTGTAACATCATCCAGTTTGCCTGACAGTTGACAGCAACGATAACACTGTACAAATGTTTAATTTTAAACTTGGGGTTTGAATTAAAATCAGGTCCAACTGTTTGAATTTTCTCACATTGAAAGTAAAATGGCATTCAGAATTCAAAATCAGTGAAACTCAGCAGAAAGATTATAGGCATAAGGGGAAACATTTGGTGGTGAAGGCCTATATATAAAAATCACCCTTCTCCTTTTTCAGTGGACTTGAATAAGTCAAACTCTGCAACCTTTAGTGTTTCAAAACATTATCTTCTCCTTTTCAGTGACTGGAAAAAACCCTGAAATGTTACTCTGCACTCAGTGCTTTTGGGTAACAGAATATATAGTGTACCCATACAAGCACAAAGCAAGTAATTTAAATGCACTCTAGCATTTACACTGTGGTAGCACACATAAAAGTAACAAGTTCAAGACTTTCTTAAGAGTGCCTGTTGCATATGACTACAAGAATAGTTTGTAGTTTGTTATTTATGCAGCATCTGAGAAGCAGAAATTTACTAGGAGGAGGGAGTATGGAAAAACAAAATTGCAACTTGCTGAAAACTGGAACTATCTTGAAATAAAAACACTCCATATTGAAAATACACCTTTCTTTAAAAATTATTTATTTATAACTTCATTCCTAATTTACAGAGAAAAGTTTTAGTGATTAGATAGCCCTTTTATTACTTTTCCAGAGTCATATTGCAGCATTTCTTTCGGCCTTTCTTCATAACTTCACATACATTAGATACATGAGAAGTTCTAATTCTCAGTCAAAAATGTGAAACCTGCTTTGCCTGTACACCTAGGAAGATAAATTGTTGCTGGATTAAAATTTAGTTCTGTGTAACATCAATGTATTGCAGCAATACAAATGATACACGGGATAATGACTCCTTCAGTCTCATCAGGTTTTCTTACTCTGTGTTATTGGCTGCATCTATAAATAAGTTAATGTACATCCAGTTTGCATGATCCACCTTGATCTAAGCAGCATCCTGTGTTAATAAAACAGGAAAGAATACCAGCTATATTAGTAACAAGACAGCAGTACATTGTGAAGTATATTAATTAAATGTACAGATGCTGTACATATATTAAAATCAGAAATTAAGTAGCAGTTGGAAAAAGGTTCTCCATTTCATAGAAGGAAATTAAACACTCTTACAGCAGGTTATGGCATATTATGGCAATTCATTTACACACATACTACAGTCTAAATTCTCTTCAATACAGAACCACTCTGTTCATTGATCAGATTTGGGTGAGTAACTGCCGTCCCCTCTCCATTTGTGTATCTGTATGGTCGATTATATATACTTTTTTTTTTTTTAAATCACTTTTGCAAACTTTCCTACCACTTGTAAAATAATGAAACAGTGCATCTCTACATTCCAAAACTACAGGTCACAGTGGTGTCTGTGTGTATCATATGATCTCAGAAACTCAGACATTTTCTACACAATTAAAATAGTCTTCCAGGTTCTGGTTTTAAGCACCAAAACTTAATAAAATATTAATTAAACATCAGTGTTCAATGCACATTGAAATGATGCCAATAATTACATTGCTTTGGGAGTGCATTCAGAATGGAAATTATTATTGCAGATTTGTTTGAGAAATGTACCCTTAGCCAGAAGCTGCAGACTTCATTTCACAATTGTATGAAAGTGTCTGATTTTATTTTTCCCCTCCCCACTCTCCTAGGAGTTCTCACTATGCAGATCTTCAGGACATTTTTTGTAGAGAGCCTGGTGCAGGAATAGCTGGAAGAAAAAGGCCATAGTCAGATCAACTTAGTAAAGCTAGCAAAGTGGGCCTCAGTCTCACGGATACAGTGTCCTTGAGATAAGGAAGACACGCAGAATTGAGAAAAACATGAATGCCGAAGTGCTTAGCTAAGCCGCACAGCTAGACCAATGATGAGCTCAGATTTTGCACTATGCATGAGCTAATTAAGCACTGTATTTAATCGCCACTCTGCGTATCAATAAACGAGACTTTGCTGATGACCGAATTGGTGTCCGCGTCTCCCTTCTCCGACATTTGGTGACCCCGACGTGCCTCCGTCGCTGAAAAGAAAACGGTTTCAGAAAACGGGGGAGAACGCGCCACGGTCGGTGAAGTAGAGTTGGGGCCTGCTGCAACCGGGTCGGTGTCAAACGACGTAGGGAAGACACCCCCAGGAGCCATAAAGGTGGTCCTGGGCCATACGTGCTGCCGAAGCCGGAGAGTTGCAACAGCGCTGACGACGAAAAATGGACAGGCAAGCAGCATATGATTTATTTATAGCACATATAGATAAGTTAGGGTTAAAAGAGATTAATCCCAGGAAGGATATACCGGGGTTGTTAGTCTGGGGTTATGCTAAAGGTTTATTCTCTAATCCTCACACCGTGCATGATTTAAATGAGTGGCGTAAGTTAGGGGATGCACTGTGGGAGGCGGTATTACAGGATGATAAAACAGCAAAAAAGCTGGGAAAGATCTGGCGGGTAGTTCATAATGCGCTGCTAAAGCAGCAAGCAGAGAGAAGGGCGGCTCGGGAGGCAGTAGAGGCATATAAAAGGAATGCTCAGTATGGCAATAATGAGCCCCGAGCACCCAGCACGACCAGAGTAGAAATACCTATCTCTGGGGAGGCGGCAGGAATGACAGACATGGCTAGCTGCGCTTGGCCCTCGGCACCCCCCTTAGAAGAGCTTGAGGAGGATTCCGCCGCGGCGGCGGAGACAATTACAGAAGGCGGAGTAACCCCTCCTTCCGAGGGCGAAGGGCCCCAGACCGGCGGCGAAAAATCCCCTTGCCGGTCTGAGCCTACCGCCCCTAAGCCCACCGTGGAGCCAGCTCCGGTCCCTAGGGCGGAAAGCGACCTGTGGGAGGAGATGGCAAGACGGCGGGGGGAGGCGTGGAGTATGCTAGCCAGACACGGCTTGGAGACTGGGGACGAGAGCGCTGTTGACGCAGCGAAAACCTGGGCTTTCCCCGTCACGTATACACAGGGAATAAACCAGCAAGGACAAGCCGTCCAAGTAGGAGCATACTCGCCTCCCGACTGGAAGCTGCTAGCCCAGCTAAGACAGACAGTGAGTCAGTTTGGTTTCCGGAGTGAGCCAGCTAAGCAGATGCTAGATTTCTTGTTTGATACATACCTGCTGTTGCCAAATGATATGAGAAGTATAGTGAAACTGATTTTCACGCAACATCAGCAGTTGCTATTTAACGCCCACTGGCAAGCCCTTGTTCAGGAGTCAGTTGCAACACAGAGGGGCCCGGGAGATCCGTTAGCTGGAATTACCATAGACGAACTGATGGGATTGGGTCAATACTGCAGGACAGAAGCTCAAATGATTTCGGGACCCGACAAGGTTAGGGAAGCCATGCGTCTAGTAAGGAGTGCCATCGGTCAGGTCAAAGATAGCTCAGGCATACCCATGTATATGGGGATAAAACAGGGAAGAAATGAATCCTTTGGGGACTTTGTAGATAAGGCTGCTGCTGCTATTGAAAAGGCAGGAGTCCCAGAGTATATGAGAGGGGCGCTACTAAAGCAATGTGCGCTGCAGAATAGCAATGAGGCAACAAAAAGGGTATTATCAACTTTAGGAGCCAATTGGTCGATAGAAGAGGCATTGGAAAGGATGGCTTTACAGCCGACAGGGGCACAGGTTTTCTTAGTTAATGCACTAAAAGAATTAGGCTTAGGGCTGCAGAAACAAGCCGAGTCCACACAGTCACAGGTGTTAGCCGCTCTTGCTCCGCTCCGTGCTTCTACGGCGGCCCCAGCCACATCGAACGACCACCGGCCTCCCTCGGCGCGCTGCTACAGATGCGGGTGAATGCGGCGCGGCCCGACGGGTGCCGCCGATCAGCCCCCGGCGGCCGCCGCCATATTGGCCCCAGTCACAAGTAGCCGCCGTGACACCAGCGCCATCTCCTGTCTACAACCAGCCACAACAGGGAGCCTGAGACTCGACCTAACAGCCGCAGTAAAAACATCTTTGATGACAGCTCGCTCCGTCAAAGTCCCAACGGGAGTTTATGGCCCAATAAATATCAAAGGACAAGCTCTTAGAGGACTAATAGTGGGACGCTCGTCAAGCTCCATTGTAGGACTATTTGTGCTACCAGGTGTCATCGATGCAGACTACACGGGAGAAATACAAATAATGGTTTATACTCCTTTTCCTCCTCTGACAATTGAGGCAAGTCAGCGTATTGCTCAATTTATTCCACTTCCACAGTTGAGCCGGGGTGTTCAACCACAAAGACAAACCCCACGTGGAGACCAAGGATTCAGATCATCAGGTATTGCTATGCTCACAATGGATCTCCATACCAGACCCAAAAAGGAGGTGAAACTAACCTATGCAGGAGAGACAATAGAAATGATGGGACTCCTAGACACTGGGGCAGATACCAGCATTGTCTCACCAGAAAAATAGCCCCACAACTGGCCATCGCTGCAAACCACGGATACCGTGACAGGCGTCGGAGAATTCACCCTTGCCAGAAAAACTCCTCCAATAAGGGTCACTATAGATGGGCAAAATTTGGTGACTGTGTTGTCCGTAGTTGCGTTACCACCATCGGTACATTGCTTAATTGGAAGGGACATTTTGGCTCAAATGGGGGTCGTTTTATCCAACGAGCACCCTTTGGGGTAATTGCCATTGCTTGGACTTTCCCAATCCCAATCACCTGGACTACCAATGAACCAGTAATGGTTAAGCAATGGCCTCTAAAAAGGGAAAGTCTAATACAAGCACATCAACTCGTAAAGGAACAATTCCAACAAGGACATTTAAAACTCTCAACAAGCCCATGAAACACGCCAATTTTTGTGATCAAAAAGAAATCAGGAAAATATCGTCTTCTACACGATTTAAGAGCAGTAAATAATCAAATGGAGGCAATAGGGGCATTACAGCCAGGCCTCCCCAACCCAGCAATGCTCCCACAGCATTGGCCTCTTCTAATCATTGATCTAAAAGACTGCTTCTTCACTATTGCCTTACACCCTCAAGATACTAAAAGATTTGCGTTCACCCTACCAGCAATAAACAGAGAAAAACCTGATAAACGGTATGAATGAACTGTTCTTCCACAAGGAATGAAAAACTCGCCTACCCTGTGCCAACTGTATGTTGATGCCGCATTACAACCATTGAGGATACAGTGGCCCAACACAATTATTTATCATTATATGGATGATATCCTCTTTGCTCAAGAATCAGCATTTACAGACACTCAGGTGCAGGAAATTCAAAGCACCCTAGCAAAGGCATCCCTCATAATAGCTCAAGAAAAAATACAGCGATCCACACCATGGAGGTACTTGGGGTGGTCTATCACAGACCAAATCGTACGGCCACAGAAGCTCCAGCTTGCAACAAAGATCACCACTCTAAATGAGGCACAGCGACTGCTAGGAGATCTACAATGGCTCAAGCCGATTGTTAGGATACCCAACTCCTTGCTAGACTCCCACAGGCCACTACTTAAAGGAACTGACCCAACCGCACCCGTAACCGTAACCCCGCAACAACAGGAAGCCCTCAAGGGTATTATACGCTACATCGATGAGGGGTTTGTCTCCCGCCGAAATATCTCCTCGCCCATCGATCTTACCATCTGGAGTACTGCCAACCACCTACTCGGTGCACTCACACAGCTACAAAAGAAAACACGGGAGACACGGGTACTAGAAAGAACAGCCTCTCAGCAGCCGTCCTTGTTGTGCGTGTGGGGGGTCATGGTGTGAAGCCTGGGTAGCCCTAAAGTGCGGGGGCTGTGGGGACTGCTCGTGGGTGGAACAGAGAACAGTGTTTAGTTTGTGGTGCTAGAGGTGTCAAAGTGACGACCTAAGAGATTCAAATTGGGGTCGGGCCCTAGAAAAAGAAGCAGAAGTGCCATATGCCCAAGTACGAAACCTATACGAGACACCAGAACAGCTCCTGTTAGCTTGGGCCCGGTGGGAACTTACCAACTGGATTAAGAGGCAGCACATCTATGCAAATTCGCACATTATCGCTGCAAGATGCAGACATAAAGTCCCACACCTGCCTTGGCCTCAGGTAGGACCAATTAAGCCCAGTACAGACCCAGAGGAGGTATTAAATCAAAGTATAGAAGAGGTAAAACAACTGCAGATAACAGGGAGCAATACAGGGCGTAAAAAGAATAGGCCGCCAAAGAAATCAAAATGATGATCATTACACTGCTTATGCTTGCTAACTTTGCTCACACAAAATCTTTTCCAATGCAGCATGCGCCTCGGGAAAACGTATAGGTAACATTCACTAACATAACAAGACAAGAATCAATCTGCTTAAGTCTAGGAGGAGTACAAAATCCTTTTAAAACCTGCCTAGTAAGGTTGCCAGTATGGTTGCAAGGAGTTCAAGGGAATGTGCTACATGAATTTATCTAACCACTCTGAGTCCATCCACAAAAAGATACAAAACACGCAGCAGAAATTACACAACCTAAAAGAAGAAGATGGTTGGGGCATTGACGAGTGGTTAAAAAGCCTAAGTCTTGAGGGATGGATTCGAACCGTTATTAAGTATGCTATTATGGTGTTAAATATATTCTTGTGCTTAGCTTTATTGCTACCTTGCTTGATAACTTGCTTACAAAATTTTATTCAAAAGACTGTCAGCAAAGCTTGACATACCACTCTTCTAGCTCAAAAAGAAAACGGGGGAAGTGTAGAGAGCCTGGTGCAGGAATAGCTGGAAGAAAAAGGCCATAGTCAGATCAACTTAGTAAAGCTAGCAAAGTGGGCCTCAGTCTCACGGATACAGTGTCCTTGAGATAAGGAAGACACGCAGAATTGAGAAAAACATGAATGCCGAAGTGCTTAGCTAAGCCGCACAGCTAGACCAATGATGAGCTCAGATTTTGCACTATGCATGAGCTAATTAAGCACTGTATTTAATCGCCACTCTGCGTATCAATAAACGAGACTTTGCTGATGACCGAATTGGTGTCCGCGTCTCCCTTCTCCGACAATTTTTAACACAATATTATATTAACATGACAAAGTAACCTGTGTTGCAGAGAGAGAGCACAGCAATCCAGCACACAAGGCAAGACAATAAAATATAGAAAATAAACCAGCTGCTAACTTAGCAAAATTCAAGTGGCGAGTCATGTATGGGTTTGCAGAAAAGTAAAACTGTGTACATTTTGCTTAAATTTCATTTTGTCTTCTACACTCTATATTAAAATAGCCCTTTACAGACTTCATTTCAAGGCTATAAGGAAGTTTCCAGAGGAGGAAAGGAGATATTATGCAATGTATTCAAGAACAGTAAGGCAAGAACAAAGTAGGCAGTCTAGCAAGAAATGACTTTGAGTGGTGAGCTATATGATTTTAAACCCCTCTCCATATCTTTTTAATATATAAATTTTCTATTAGATAGTTAGCACAGAAAATAAACCAAACACCATAAACTGAAATTGTCTCAAGAGTACTGTTTTGATTTTCCCCAGACAACAGGCAGGAGTCCCAGTTTTTCTACAGCCATTGAATTCCCATTCCTGACTACCTAAGGGTATGGATTGAACTGGAAATAATAATTCAAAACCTCGTTTTCTCAAAATCTTCCCCTTAATGGTTTGGGCAGCTTCCTGAAAGGCAGGAAATTACACTGAAACCTTCTGCAAAGCCCTAAAAAGTATCTAATGGGCAAACCCCCTCCTAGCAGGCTGCTGCCATCCCACTCAGCTGGGCTCGCTCTGCCTCTTGGCCAAGGAAACGTGTCACAAGCTGTGACACATCCCAGAACAGGATGGCTTCACTGGTTTGTCCTCGGGGAATGCTCTCCCCTTATCCTTACCCAGGCATTGTCTGAGATAGTGCTAATAAACACAACCAAAAACATGCCAAAGAAATATGAATAATTAAACACTGTGTAGTATGAAACTTCTCAGTTTCTTGCCTTGACCTCATTTAGATAATTAACACAGGGATGCACGGGTGGAGGAGAACCACGTTTTCAGGCAGGTCAGTCTTCAAAGAATATTGTCTGAATCTTCATTATCTTATAGCATAGTTTTCTTTTGTTTAATTTATTTCTAGTTGACTTTTCCAGAATTAAATTTATGATCTGATTTTCAGAGGTGACAAGGAATTAAAATGTGTGCTTTCAACAGAGCTTTGAGCACCTGGAAGATCAATTTAATTTTGGCAAGGGGAGTTAGGGCAATGATGCAGTGAAGAGAAACACAGGCAGTCTCCTTAAGGGAATGCCTTAAAATGAAAACACAGGCTGCTAACAAGAAGGCATAAAACCAACACAATAAAGTTCTTGCTCCACTTGCTGTTGTCAAAACAAGAGAAGAAATTCTATGTTTAAAACCCTTTCAACTATCTGTATTTTCCCTTCACAAAAGTCTTTCAGAAAAGTCAGCCTAAATATTACGAAGGTGGAGTTTATCGGGGCAATGAAATTATGAAATGATGATTGTGTTTCCTTTCTTTTTGGCAGGTCCCTCGGAACAGAGTTAGCAGTGTTTCAGTTCCTACATTTTCCAGGAACACACTCAGCCTGGATTCACAGTACAGTTCTACAGACAAACCACAGCCAGTTTATGAGGATTGAGAGGATTCACAAGAGGCCCCAGACCTGCAGACAGTCTGCAGTAGTTGTGGTCTAAACATGGTGGAAACTCAAAACCTGTAGATTAGGCTTCCAGACTATTAATTGTTCCTCTAAGTAGAAATGGATATTATTATACTTAATGCACATATGCTCTTTTTTTCCTTTACTAAGAACCTAAAAAAAGTCATTACCGAGGCAAGTAAAACTGCTCCCCTGGTTATAGAGCTAGTTGTTCAGTTTTCTTTCCTTGCTGAATAAGCGCTTTCCTAAATAAGTTGTGATGTTCTGATGGCTTCTGAAAAAAACCAAAATACATTTAGGCTTTCACAGCTATTCTATGCTTTAAAGCTAACAAAAGAAGACCTAGAGTATTCTGCAATCCTTGTTTTATTTTATTTTTGCTATAAATTCCTTACCACTTTCCTTATTTTTCTTAAGAAGTTCTACATTAGGTCCCAAAGAACTGTAGCGCGTTTACTTTTGACAGCAATTTCAGTCTTAGATTTTATCATTGCTATTTGTTGTGCTCTCTGCAGTTTCCATATCTCAAACACAACCTGAAAATGGGAAGAAGTTGGCATTTAAGAGGACACCAACTACCTCAAAGAAAAGAGCCAGAACTGAGCCACATGGGATGACAATTTAAGCCATTCTTGGGGTCGCCAAGTACCTTGAGGAACTTCTTGCTTTCAGTACTAGGGGAATCAATCATATTGAATGCCTTGATATAAATCCCCCAGGGATTGCCTGAGCCAGCTCAGTTTCTGAGTCACTAATGAGTCATAATGCTTTGTCAAAAAATTGCTCCCCAGCACTTCAGGTTCAAGTAGAGGGAATTCTGAACTCACACCGGTGCTCCATAGGAGGCCTCTAACAAAGCAAGGCAAGGTCTGCAGGCAGACACAGTACCTTTTATTCTACCACCTGGTGTGGCTGGAGAAATTAAACAGGCTTTCAGGCACATAGACCCTTTTTTAGGTCTGAAAGAACTTTAAAAACTAGATACTAGTAGAGACCAATGACTCAGAGTTTAGTTAGATATGTATCAATTAGATCAACTTTGAAAGAAAAGATAGTTGGTGACTGTGGAGTAGAGATGTAATTAGGGGAAGGCAGAAGAGAGGCAGAGAGATGTTGAGGTTCTTTCAGCCTAGGGAAAAGAGGAAGAAAACTGTCCTGTGGAACATGGCAAAGAGAGGCAAAGGGATAGAGAATTTACTCTGCCTTAAAATCAGTATCTTTCTATAGACCCCATGATTATTATGAGATATAAATTTTAGTTCTCAGCATCTCTTAAATATATATTTTTAGGTTTCTTTTCTTTTTTTCCCCCCAACTATAATTGTGCTATAAAAGTGATACTCTCTCAGCTTTACTGCTTACTCTCTACTACTTTTCTCATGGACCTGCCACTTTTGACACTTACAGCAAAATTGCATTGTAGCAAAGCAAGGAAGTAAAGATTATAATATAATAACTGAAAAAAAAATTGCTTGTAGTTGATAAAGAAAGGAAGGTTCATAAGCCGCATGTGATTTCCATTTGTCACATATTGACACAAAATATCATCTTTTTTTCTATTTTTTTGTAACTTGTATTTTTTTGTTACTTGGTATGGATTACAAGAAGGAAGTTGTGTCAATATATATCAATATATCAATAGATGGATAGCAGAGCTTCCCTCTTGTAAGCTCATGTATGTGCATACTTGAAGAACAGGTTATATCTGTATGTCTCTCTGCATCTGCCTTTTCTGGATTAATTTTCAGCAAAGTTACTCTTATTTCTGTTCCAACACAGCAAACCTTAGTTTTAGTCAGTATCTATCATGTTCATGACATCCCAGATTTCTTATTAGTTGCAGATCTGCACAATTACCCAAAACAATTTCTACTTCTTCTCAATACCAATGCATTTAAGTTATAATGAAAAACAAAAATGTTAATCCTGAACATTAACGAGCACTATTGTATGAGTAGCAAGTGATAAATTTATTCCTGTCACTAAAATACTTCTAATAAACACGGCGCAGATAAAACCACAAATGTTTTAGATCTCAGCTAGCTAAGTGGTCTTTAGTTCCTTGTGGAAGCAGAAGACATTTATTCAACAAAGAGCTTAGGATAAAGACAAAATAAATAGCCCCAGGGCATAAACACAGGGTCAGTGCTTTCACACATCCTGAATGATTTGACAGTGTTTATTTCTCTTTCTAAACAGTAGATGCATTCCTGTATTAATGGTGACTTCAAACACTTGCACAAACACACATACATACCCACACACATTCATATTCACACATGCAAATTCACACATGTACATGTGTGCAAGTGTTTATGTGTGGGGAGATACTCAGCAAGTTACAAGCCTGATCGTTCTTTTTCTTTCTTTCTTTCTTTCTTTCTTTCTTTCTTTCTTTCTTTCTTTCTTTCTTTCTTTCTTTCTTTCTTTCTTTCTTTCTTTCTTTCTTTCTTTCTTTCTTTCTTTCTTTCTTTCTTTCTTTCTTTCTTTCTTTCTTTCTTTCTTTCTTTCTTTCTTTCTTTCTTTCTTTCTTTCTTTCTTTCTTTCTTTCTTTCTTTCTTTCTTTCTTTCTTTCTTTCTTTCTTTCTTTCTTTCTTTCTTTCTTTCTTTCTTCCTTCCTTCCTGGAATCCTTCCTGGAATCCTTCCTGGAATCCTTCCTGGAATCCTTCCTGGAATCCTTCCTTCCTGGAATCCTTCCTTCCTGGAATCCTTCCCTCCTTCCTCTTTCTTTTATTTCCTCTCTCTTTCTCTCCCCACACACTTTCTCTTTCCTGCCTTTCTTCTCTTCCTTTCTTGTTTCTTGCTAGAAAGGAAATAGCAATAGGAATTTGAGTGCCATAACTTTCTATTGATTGATTCTCTTAGTTTTAGCCACCCAAGCTCCTTCCAAATGAAGTGCCATGTGGATCTACTGTCTCTTGATCTCCCATTACCTCTGAAAGAAATATAGAATCTCTGAAAGAACATATATGAATCTCTGCTCACAGCAGGAAGCAGATAAATATAAGTACCTACTCCAAGGTGTCTGGAGAGCTATAGGGAGCCCAATGTGGACACCAGCATCCAGTCAGCTGGGTGACTGCAGATTCTATCATCTGGCCTGACTAAAGCCTGGATAAGTTTGCTGAAACAAAGATTTCTAGTGTAATTTGAGATGCCCTGGAGAATCCAAGATATCCATGGAGGATCAACAGATAAGACTCATGGAAAGCCTGTGTTCTTCCAGAGCAAAATGGGGAAGTCAGGTGAGAGATCTTAAAGCATTTCATGCTGATATTAGATGATTATTTCTAGGCAACTGAACTGAATGACTGATCCCTGTGGACTGTACAAGGAGTTTAGATTACAAATAATCCCCCAAGTGTAGCTGTATTAAACTGAATCCATCTTTGGTTGATGGCCTAACAGTGCACACAACAGTAACTTCAGCTGCCTAAACATGAGCACCAGAGCTATACGAGAGTCTCTAAATCATCTGTAAAATCTGATCTTATAGGCTGAACACAAGACATCAGGGACACGACAAGGAATCAAGAGCGTCTAATGGAGACCAGGCATGAAACACCACAAAACTTAAATAAAGGGATGTCTAAGTGCAGAAAACTCAACCTATCCTCCAATTTTTATTCAAATAAGAGCAGATTTGGTTATTCTTATTTTTAGTTATGGACAAAATTAACACATTTAAGGTCTGACTTTGTAAAAAAGAAGTTCTAAATTACAGAGGCCATATATTTAAAATAATAATATTCTTAGTACACGTACAGTAGTTGTTAAAGTTTTGTAAACAATGTATGTACCTTATAATGCCTCATAAAAGTAGCTTATAACATCAGGGTTTATTAGAAATTCTAAATATCTATAGACTGAAATATTTTTTTATATAATTAGACTTGTATTTTATATAGGATAAAGTGGTTTCAATATAAAACTTTGCACTTATTTAAACATTTCTTTCTGAAGATTCCAAGTCATTGTACAGATGTGAATACATCTAAGCTAATAGAATTTCTGTAGCATCACGTTACAGATTCTGGTTTTTGAATGATCATACCAAAATGAAATGTTCTGTAGTGTATGAATGATGTGCTATAAAAAATACACTTACATATCTCATGCATGAATGCTACAATACATTTCCTGATCCCAGAAAATTGATTGATTGATATAGTTTATTCTGTATTAGCTACTTGTTCTCTAAAGAGTTTAATTCACTACAGATTCAGATCCCGAGACAAAAAAATTTTTATAAGCTCTCCTGAATTCTAGTCTCTGAGTTAATCCAAATTGTGACTCTGGAGAAAAGAGTATCTTCCACTTTCTGTTAATCTCTAGTCTCTCAACTATCCAAGTTTTCTTGTCTTTTTTTGACAAGATGAAAAAGTTCAGAAAATTCTCCTTCTTTCTTCCTTAAAAATCTGTATTCATGATCTCTGGAGTGATGTTGCTATCTTAACCACTGATAGTATCTGCTTTCTGTGTTTCCTTATCAAGAACAAAGTACTCATTCTGGGAAAACTGCCTTTATTTAAGCAGGTTCATTGACATCTCTCCTATTAAGTGAGGGAAAGAAAAGGCAAAACAAACAAAATCACAAACAAACTAAACAAAACAAACAAAAACAACTTCCTCCCTGTCATATAAACAAACAAACAATGTCAACACTCTACCACAGTCTCAGCACCAAACTCAGGTCACTTCCTATGGGATTTAGGTACCATAGGTACCCAATACTATTTACAGGATTAAAATAGATTAATCAGGATATTTGTTTTGCAATGTTTGCAGACTTTGGTAATCCATACATTTAGTTGTGCCATCATTTTTCCAGCTCTGAAGATATCTACATCCCTGATCATAATTCTGTGTGCCACCCCAACAGCTGGTAGAATCAACAAGTGCCAGTTATGAGAGCCCTTCATTGTGTCCTCAGAGCACTTCTCACATCCAGTCAAGGTGAAAACACAAAAGGCATGATATTGCCTGCAGGGATAACAGCACAGTATTAGTGCCTGGCTCCATGAAGTAGACAACCTGGACCTCCTCAGGCAGGAAGCAGTGTTGAACCTATTGGTGTTAATCCCACACCACTGAACGAATTGAAAATATGCAGCTTGGATTAAAGGGCTCTCTTCATCCCAGCCATCAATACTAAATCACTTCTCCTTTTATGACCATCATATTTCAGAGCAGGTAACTTCTGCTGCAATGATAGAACTGTGTTCTAAAAAATGTATGAGGAAAGGAGAAGGAAAATTCAAAAGCACTGAGACTTTGCAATGAAACTCACTTTTCCATTAGAGATAAATAAACCACAGATATCTCACTGTCAAAGTATGTGAAAAATTCATTCTTTCCATTTACTCTTTCTTCACACAAAGTTCCAATATATACGATACTTTATTAATTAATTAAAGTCTTTCTCCCACTTATTTTTAAATAGTGATACTGACACTCCTGTACATCCAGTTACCCAAGCCTTGAGATATGACAAAAATTTCAGTCTTTCTTAAACTACTGTTAAGAAAATATTGTTTGTAAACATATAGTTTTCTTAAGACATCATTTCCCAGAGAAGTTTTTGACATCCCATCATGTGTTCAAGGATAATTGGAAGTGTTCAAGGCCAGGCTGGATGTAGCTTTGAGCTCATCTAATAGAAAGTGTCCCTGCCCATGACAGGAGGGCTAGAATCAGAGGATGACTAAGGTCACTTCCAACCCAAACCATTCCATGACTTTATGATTCTCGTATTTGCTTTTAAATGTTGTAAATCTCTATAAAGTAACATTATCTTTTATCATTTAAGAAGAAAATTAACGGTACTAAAGTGTAACAGAAAGGTGTACTTTACTTTAAAATTCTGGCAGAAACTGGCATTCCTCTCAAACACAAACAGAAAAATAAATCTGCCTTTTCGGACTGTTTTTCTTTAAATTGGATTCTTTATTTTAAAAATCCTTATAATTTCTATTACTTTGTGACATAGCAACATAAAAGACCCTTTCAAAGTGCAAGATGACGCATTGACTCAGAAAAAGTCCATCCGCAACATTCTGAAGTTTCATTTTTTCTTTTCCATAGCCACAATTTCCTACGCATCTTTAGTTAAGCGTTGTTACAATCATCACCAGGATTTGCTTATCATGTCTCCGCCTTTCGTACTTCCACCTCTGGGAAAGGGGTTGGAGTTGGGAAGGTTTGGAATAGCCCCAGCAGGTGGAGATAACGAGTAGCGACACACACAGCGTGCCTTGGGACGGCGCAGCCTGGTTCTCATCATCGCGGAGTTTGTGTGGTTGAAGTGACAGCCCCTGACAGAGAGGGATGACTGATTCCGTGCTGCAACCACTGCCACCCTTGGGCTGCAGCCCCAGCAGACTGCCTGGTGCCTCTGTGCTGGCAGCGCTCTGCTCGCCCCGGGACACCAGCTCAGAGCCAGCCCCGCTCATTTCTGCCTCGACCTGAAGGGCTTGAAGCCACTAACCATGCAGGAAAACACAGTCTAGCAGTAAAGGAGCTTGCTAAAAATTCCCGATGTCACCAGTGTCTGTTAAGCATTTATTTGCTCTTGCTGGCTGACCAGCGTGACTGCCTGGCTGCACAGACAAGGTGCAGCAATTTCCTGAAGGCAGCAGCGATTTGAATGAGAGGGAATTGGAATCTTATCTAGGAATAGGTAAAGTAGAACAGACAGGATTCAGCTTGCAGTAATTCAGACAGAAGTGGAAATCTCATTGTCCTTCTCCTTGCTGCTCACAGTAATTCACTGTGGAAAGAGCCAAAGTGAACAATTAACTCTCTCTCACAAGTATTGAGTCAGGACAGTCAACAGATTGTGTAACAAAAGACATCTCCTCAATTATGATAACTATACATTGTGTAATAACCCCATTTCTTGACTGCAAGAACACCATCATGAAAATATTACACCACAGCAAAACCATAGGTCCTGAGATCCTGACACATTTATTATTGATATCTTTTTCCTAAAATCACTTTCTGGGTTGTGAGCACGACCTGGAGTTTTGCATAATGGATTCTAGAACACACATTATCTATAGCTGCAGCATTACTAGCTGTGCATGTGTCTTGCCTCTATTTCCTAACAAACTTAAGCTGGGTATTACCACCTTTTTCTTCACTATGAGCAGGTAATCTGATGAGGCACACATGAAGAAACTGGCAGGTGTTTTCGACTCCTTTAACAAGATGTGTACAAAAGATGTGGGTGTAACACTGTGGTGTTTGAAGTATAACTGCCCGTGCTTGAAAGGCATGGTTCTCAAACATCGGTTTATTTTCAAATTGCAAATAGCCTTGTTTAGGAGGCTTCTACTCCTGTTAGAGATATCTCTTGCTTTAGCAAAGTCTCTGGACGCTGCCATTCCCTGGATCACACAATGACTATGGGTTTAGTTGTACAAAACACCAGCTCCTGTACTGGGACAGTATTTGAGAGGTGGCTGGAGCTGCATCATGCTAAGGGGAGAACTGCCACTGTTATCAAGGAGGACATTCTTCCTTCTCACCAGTCTGTTTCAAGGAGTGGATGTGGCATGGAAGGAAAAGCTTGAAGTTAAAAGGTCCTGTGTTCTTTTGAGTGAAAGGAGCACAGTTCAGCATATTCATCGTATAATGCATCCAAGGGGGAAGGAAATTCACTTTGGGATGCTGTTACATTAGAATAGTTTATTTTTAAAACTACTTGTGGTTTTTTTCTTCGCATGTAAATTAGTACCCAACTGTTTTAAATGGAGAGTGGATGTTAAAAGTTGTTAGAGTTGTTCTTTACTCATTGTTACATTAATTTTAGCTTTTTTTAGCATATAGAAAAACCTCAATCCAATGATAAAGAAAGTAGCAATGATGGACATGCTCATGGAGAAAAGAAAATGTAAATTACACCTGTTTCTTTCTCAAATCTACCTATTCTCATCCATGATTTTCATTCAAGAATCAAAGATAGAGGCTAGAAAAATAAAGTTATTCTGAGTGTCTTGCTGAGTTCAGTGACGCCATGTAATTTTATGTTCCCAAGTTATAGATGTTTTTCTTATATCAGTTACCAAATATCTGGTTTTTATTTGATTTAGTATTTTTGGTTATTTCCATACAATGCAATAACAAGATCCCGAGTAGCCTTTTTTCCAAAGAGAAAACTGCAACTTTTTAATTGTCATTTTCCATCATTGAAGACTTTTCCTAAAGTGCTCAGAGAAAGCACTGAACTGCATCACAGCAGCTACCCTTAAGTTCTTATATTCGCAGTCCTTTTCCTCTAATAGCACTTTTTCAATATTCTGTAAATCAGTAGGGTTTATAAAAGTAATTTTCTTTCCCAAAATATATGATTATCCTATGAGATCATTATTAGGGATAAATGCTGTCTCAAGAGTTTCTTCTTTTCCAAATATTTTAAATGCAGACAAATTCCTGTCATTTTAATTTGTGTATATTTTGTGCTTGTACAAGATATTTAAGCCCAACCTTTTCAAATATATGGTTTAATTATCTTTATGCCTGTTTTTTTGTCCATTTTTTCCTCAAGTTAGGTACTGTATAACATCTGGGATATGATACATGATAATCAGTACTGAAATTTATCTTCAAAATGCTAATAATTTTGTCATACAATTTTCAACAAACTCGAAAAGCTGATAATTTTCATAAAACTTTTTTTTATTTGAATGACAAAAAGAACTGTTTAATTTTTTCAGTAGCATGAAATTCATACAGCCATCTACATAGACACAACAAACCACAGATCACAACTAATGAAATAAAGCTCAAAATACATACGTGGTTTATTTAAAATGTTACAAAGCCCTATAAAGTCTTCAAATCCTGAAATTTCTTTTGCAAATGTTTCTCCCTTATAAGAATGCATTTTTGTGTGTGGTCTTTAGCATTGCAGGAGAGCAATGAAGGTTTGTATTGTGCCAGTGCTGTACCTTGAATTCAGTAGTCTAATGCTTTTTAAATAAAAAATAGTCAAGTACATATGTAGACAAGCTGATACTGTACACTTTGTTTATTCTACAAGTCTATCTGTGATCATAAACTCTTGGTAAATATTTGCTCTTTGGAGATTAGATTTAACATACTTGCATTTACTTGCAATTAAAATGTTGCTTTCCTGATGACTGTTGCATGAGCTGCTGTATTTCATCAGTGACATAACATAATGTAAAGATAAGAGTTAAGTGGAAAGAAGTCTGTTGTGAATATAACCCTGGTCTGTTTCTGAAATTAACAGTTTACAACAGACAGATTTGAATAATTTTTGTCTTCTTTCACCTTATTGCAGTTTGACTCTATCAGATCTCAAATCTACATTTATTTTATTTATTTTTTATTTATTTTCTAGTGTATTCTTTTCTTATTTCCTCCCTTTACAAAAGGCATAATTTTGCAGCCCTTACCATTTTTGTTCAAGAACAAAGGCGCTTTTCTTCTTCCCTCATATGATTTATTGACTATTATGCACCCAACGCTTTCAAATTGCTTCCAAAGGCAATAAAGTAGCAGGATAAATTCTAAGAAACAGAATTCACTTGTTGACTCTAAAAACAGAAAATTCAACGTTAATGCTGTATTTTTGCATGGTATTTAAGGTTTTTAAACTAAATGCAAAAAGGTCCTTTTATGTTGCCATACTGCATCAGTCCAAAGGGATTAGCTTAGTATATGAGAGATATTTATGACACAAGGAATAGAACAGCCTTTCAGTAGTTCCAAGCCTGTGATAGCAATATATTTTTGCATTTCCTTTCATAGCTTTGTTTATTAAGCTAAAACAAGCAGACTATGTTATTACAGACATAATAATTGTACAATGTATATATGGACCATGTTTTCAGCTGTTTTAAACCAGCTTAGTTCTGTTAATCGCAGTGCAGTTGCTCTGGTGCACACAGTATGGCAATGTAGCAGCCACACAACTGCAGGCAAACACCTTCGTGCCACAATAGCCCACGGACACACATGTAGTTATACCAGGCACTTCCAAAGAAACTGCTAATTCGAGAAACTTCCACTCCATAGCATAAGAAATAATTTTTGGCCCAGCAAAAATAAGGCTATATTTTAAAAACCCATTTCAGTAGCAATTTCACATCTAAAAATTTAGATAAGGAAACAAAGCTGTTATCACTTAATCTTATTTTCCCTTTCCATACACTTATGAGTTCATCATTTCTGCCTCACCATCTTCACCTTTTTCTTCCTTGCCTTCCATTTTTCAGCATTAATCAATAGAAAAAAGTATTTCCTCACTTCTAAAAAGAGTAGTGTACATCTACATCTGAATTAATTTCTCATATTTTTTCTGCAAAAATTCAAACCCTTTTCCTCTGTGTCCATGATTTTGTTCTACTTCTGCCATAAAAATTGTATAATTTCTTTTCAGTTTTCTGTTACAACTTTCTCATAGACAGTACATTTTATGGGAATCTAAATAAATTTTGTCTTTAATCAATTGTTTCTGAAATCCGTCCTGAACCACTCTTCTGACACTTTATACATACTGGGTACAATTAATTGGCATGAACAGAAGAATATTTCTGTGTTGTGCCATAAAGCAGTCATTGTTTTTCCTTTGTTATTTTAATATGAAAGAAATGTATTTATAATTAAGTACTATAGAAGCATATGGAAATTCTATTTATGGTGGTTGCAAATCTAGTGCATGTTTTGAAATCATCGAGTTACCAGCAGGTAGCAAAACTAGTAAAGATTTAACAATGTATAAGTTTTTCTGTTCTCTTCTCCATTGGACAATACAAGCACAATTTCAATTACAGAATTTTTACCTCCTATGAATCTGCTGAATTACATAGAAGACATAATTTTGTCTTCCTTAGTTTTGCCAGCTTATAACAATGAAATGCACAAATGCACAAATTTTTATAACTGATGATTATCCTGGTTCATAACTTTTCTGTGAGGATCATCTTTCAGCCCTGCTAGCCGCTCCCACTGCACTAGAGTCAAACACCCAATGAAACTTGGAATAAGCAAAACGAAGATCATGGTAGAAAGGAGATAATGAGCAGATTAAAAGTCCTGACACAGAACATATTCCCTTGATGTAAAAGGCACTGTCCTCCAATTTGTATCATTATGCAGAATCTCCACTGGATAACAGGTAATTTGTCAATTCATACTTCTTTATCCAGAGGGAGCTTGAGCACTGGAACAGGCTCCCCAGGGAAGTGGTCACAGCACCAAACCTGACAGAGTTCAAGAAGCATTTGGACAACACCCTTGGGCAAATAGTGTGATTTTGGGGATTATTCCTGTGCAGAGCAGGAGCTGAACTCAGTGCTCCTTCCAGCTCAGAAGTTTCCATGATTCATGTCTTCAGCAAAGACCTTGCTCCTTCATTGAGCAATTTATGGACTAACTCTCAAAGAATTAAGAAGTTCTCACACCTGGGAAAATAAGGTCTATGATCCAATATGATGCATTAATATGCTGCTCTGCAAATGGGTAGAAACCTACGAAAATTATGTCTCTTCAAAAAGCAGCAAGAACTCAATATTTTCCTTCCATTTGAGACAATCCCCATTCTTTGGGGATTTCCTGCTGCTCATGTCTTCCCCTCTTAACTTAATCAAGAAAGATCTTTTCTTCCAAATTTGTTAATATGTCACTTTAATTCCCATAATTCCAATGATAAAAAAACCCAACCAAACAAACAAAAAAAACCCCTTGAATTTTAAGACAACAGTATTTTAAATGGGACCTAGGATTTTTCAAAATATTTTTCCCAACAGAAATGAGGTGAAATTTTGAGCAGCTTTTATGACACACAGTTCAAGGTGTGTTTCCTTTTAGGTGGATATAAGTATGCTTTTCCAACTTCAGTTTGTTTGCAGGTGAACTGCAAAATCTTGAAATGGTCACTTATATTATTAACAACCATCTTTCTCTTACTTCCAGCCCTACCACACAAGATCAGCTAAAGCATTCATTTTCCTAAACTACCTCTGTATTTTATGTGTATTTCTTGATCTGCCTGGCACTGTCTTTCATCTAATGCAGGATGAATCTCCTGACCTTTAGATTACTTTGCACGGACAAAATTTTTCTGTTCCATTGCACAAGGAGGTAATTAAATACTCTGCTAAAGATTTCATTACGAGTCTCACTGAACTCTCAGGCTGTACTTAGCTCAATTATGTAAAATTACACATGTGATTTAATTAACTTGTGGCATATTTGCACATTTGGCACATAATATTTCAAAAGTTTATCTTATAAACCATACATTAAAATGGTGCTAATACTTACTAATGGGTAAGCAAATGAAAGGGAAAGGAAACCCATTTCTGACAAGCATTTAAAGCCTTTACTTCATCCTTGCTCCTCCCCCTGCCTAAACATTGAACTTTGAAAATGTAAATCCTAGACGTACAGGGTATCTTTCTATTTTGATAAGATGAATAAGATTTGTTCAAGCTTCCCTCCTATGTGCCATAAAATATTTTTTTAGTTAATGAAATAAAACTTTGAGAAGCACATTTATGTTTAAAGAAAAGAAAATATTTTGATTAAAATTTGTCAAATTGCAATTGCCCAAGTGATATTTTATCTGATAGCAGATCACCAGTTCCTTATAATTAACTACATGAAATAAATTGATTGCACCTTTCCTATTTGTCTTAATTAATATGTGCTAAGAATCATTGTAAGAAGAAGAAAAAGGAGGATGAACAGCACTGATGGTATCAATGTTACAGCCGCCTGTCACATCTGCCAAAAAAGTAGACTAAGTTTCTAAAAAATAGTGAGATACATTATAATGAAGACTTAGGGGAGAGAAAGAGACGAATACTGGCATTTTAAACTTCCATACCAGCCCTTGCAGAATTGATGACTGCAAGTGGGTGTAGCTGTCAACTAATATTCTCTGAATAACTCTATTACCTAGGGAAATCAGTGACTCCAGTGAGTTTATATTTTTACCCTCCTGAAACTAGTGTACATATACACTGTGTCAAAGAGCTATCAGATTGCTTCCTGTATGGTGAACATATATAATCCACCACACCATCTACCTCTGGGTACAAATGGGGGAAATATATACCCTTTGGGGTGGTGCATTTCTTCTTGAATTTCACTAAAAATCACAGGCCAGCTCTCTTCCATGCCTGGGCATGCATAGCTCAACTTTTGGGTAAGAGAAATCTCCCTGATCCCTGCAGAGGGAGTATCCCTGTGATCTGCCCACTTCCCTTCCCACTGCTCTGGAGGTGCCACAGCACAGTGCACCTTCCTGCACTGCCTGTCAATCAGCTGGGTTTTGGGGAACATTAATCATTTCCATTTTTAGTTGGACAGCTGGTAGGCTGGGAAAGGAAAAAACTGCTGGGTTGTTATGCAGCTGTCAGAAATCAAACCATGATATTTAGGTTTTATAGCACAGAGTTTTCCACACAGAATTCCCAGCTTCACATCCATATACCAACTCTCTCCTTAATGCCGAGAGCCATCACCCTCTCAGAAGCCATTTTCTCTGGCACTTGCAGCACAAAAAAAGGCAAGGCTTACTCAATAATCTGTCATGATGTCAATGATAGGACACAAGCTGGGAGATAGAGTGGATTTAAGGGGTGCATGTAAAATTAATAAAATAGTAACAAAACCTTCTCAGCCCCCAAAAGTTTCACATTATATTATGAACAATGTCACAAATCACCAGGTTATGCTGGCTATCTGCTAACAAAAGTTTTCTGTTTTACACTTCTAACATTGATGTTTCCCTTTGTTCTTCTGTGCAGTATTTCAGAAACATGCTTTACTACCTTATTTATTAAATTAATCATCTCGCTTGGTACAATAATTTATCTTCCCTGAAATCAATCATTTTCACTTCCATTGCCCTATTCTCTGTCCTCCAGAAGACCGATTCTTAATTTGGAGTGAAGCAATTTTTCCTCTGTGTGGAGAGAATCAAAGGTCAGTTTTAAAATACTGCTAGATTTTAGTCTCCATCCCTCAGCCTGAGTACACCACCTTGGACAAAAAACCACCTAGCTGGTTCAAGGCCCCTCTGTAAATCTTTTGCACTCATATTTTTCTTCGCTGTTATACTAAGTTTTCTGCCACTTATGGGGATGGGTATTTATTTTACTTGGATTAATTTTGATTGCAGCCTTCTTGACTGAATCTTAAGTATTTCCCATGCATTACTGAATCTCAGCCAAATCACTTTAACTCATTTCACATTCATTCAAGTAGCTATTGACTAAGCAAATATAATACTGTAGTGCATTAAAAACCTTTAATAGTTTCCTTTCTGATTAGCATAGCAGTTAAAAATTCAAACTATCATAGACATGTCTGTTCTTCTGAATTTAAAGGAACAGATTTAGGTCCCATTTTTTGTCACAGAGTTATAGATTTATTTCCTAAAAAATTTACAGTTTTTAAAAGTTTTACAGCTTTCAGTTTTTCACATCATTCAAGGACTTCTCATTTAATCTTTTATCTGTGGGCCAAATTCAGCTTTGTCAATAATAATGCTATGTAAAATTTTTGGTCGTAAAAGAACTCACATTCCAAATAGCACTTTCCATCAGTCTGAATCAATAATCAAAGATATTTGAAGAACTATCAGTACTTCAACAATGAATCAACTAAGTTGTCTAAATGACAATCTTTGAGAAGCATGACCTACTTGCAAGGGCCTCATCTAGTTCTCACGTGCTGTGGAGCTTTTGGACTGATCAGGTTTGCAAATCACATGGGTATAATCAGCCCAGATAAGCAGATGTGCCTTCAGTCTTTCTGGTCACAAGCAGTTTCTTATTTCAAGCAGTGAAATGTTTGTATTTGCTTTCAGAAAAAGAAGAAAATATATTAAAGTACTGGATTGCTCTGAGAGAGATCCAAACTAAAGCAATGATTTACATTTAGGAGAAAAACACAGAACTAATGGCTTGAGGTATAATATGGTGACACAATAGGAAAAATAATTTCAGTTGGAAACTGTATTTTTGTCTTTCTATAAAAGCTACTCAGTCAAACTAAGGTTTGACTAAAGGACCAGGGTTTCCCAGACAATTCTTCTAAATAGCAGGCTGGTACACTTGGAAACAAGTTCTTTGACCTTTGGCTAGTAAGTGGTACATTGTATTTTGTTTGAGCCTTAAGTAATTTTCTGTACCAAGACAATTCTATGTATCTAATTACAGCATTAGTGTAAAAATTGTTCCAGCTGTCCAGAAGGTTTTGCTATTGGATGATATCATAACCAGAGTGTTATTAAATCTCACAGCAGCTGGAGACTTGACTCCAGTCAAGCAAGAATCCTACAGAGATATCGAGTAGTGATGGATTTCCTGTATATCTTTCAGTGAAAAAAATTAAGATTTTTTTAAAGATGTCATAACATCAACATGGTTTCTAAAATAAATCTACATCACAAGTTGAAACTCTTTTAAAATGTGTATGAAGGTAAAATTTGTTGATAACATTTCTTTTGAACTCTAAAAACTGTCACATAGTAAATCAAAATCACGCAATAAATACACGTACTTCTAATTCATGTTTCCAAACATTGGTAGAAATAACATGAAAAATATAGCATCAGTATATTTTTAAGAAGAGACAAAGTACTTCTCCAACTTCATCTGAAAACCACTCTTTTTTAATGAATGTAGAATGTATCTCTTCAATAAAATAATAACGTAATATACAAATAAGGTTTTAATTTGCATTTAGAATCACATTGAGCAGCTTAAGGCCTTGCAGATTTTTCTGTGCATTTTATATTCAATCAAGTCAAAGTATAGTCTAGCTGGACAAGAAAATATGCAAGTGGCCATCAGCTCTGATTTTCATAATCTTTTTTTTATTATCTCATGAGACTTGGTGGATTTTTCAAATGTAATGCTAATAACAATATTCTTTAAAAAAAAAATAAAAACCTTTTTAAAGAAATCAAGTTACTGCATATGAGCTTGCATGTTGCAGTGCTGTAAGAAGCCATAGTGCCAAGTAAAAACACATCTCCAAAGCATGAATGTAGTGGAAAAGGGGAATACTGATTCCTTCTAACTTAATTTTTACATCTTAAGGAAGAGATTTAGACTGTCAGTGTTTCTTTAAGATAGTGGAAGACAGGTGGGCTCTTGTTTTGTATATGAATTAGACAATATATTAGACCTATTCACTAACATGAATTAGTGGATTATATAGTCCCCATAAATTTACGCTGATATATACTAATGTAGTGTTAGATTCTTGGCTTTGCTTTCAGAATACCAACATTAAATTTTTCCAGGAAGTTTTACTTTTCTTATCCTATTCCCAGACTCCCATTCATAGATCTTTTCTCGACATCCACAGAGACAGAGAGAAACTTGGAGTAAAAATAGTTAGAGGCCAGAAAAATAAAGTTAGGGAGGGATGGGAAAGCTGATTTTGCCAAATTTAGACCCTATCAAAACCCCTTGGGTTCTGTATTGCAAAACAGACCTGGAAACTTCTGCGTACTGGTCTGTTCTGCTGTTTGCTACTTTTCTTTTCTTTTCTTTTTCTTTTCTTTTCTTTTCTTTTCTTTTCTTTTCTTTTCTTTTCTTTTCTTTTCTTTTCTTTTCTTTTCTTTTCTTTTCTTTTCTTTTCTTTTCTTTTCTTTTCTTTTCTTTTTCAATATTTCTCTTATAACCCTAGAAACAGAGAAAGGATTGTTTTCACACAAAAAGCACTGCTTGCTAGAACAAGTCAGTACTAAGAAGGAATACATAGTCAAAGCCAGAAAAGGATGGCAAGCAAAAATGGTCTTTTTACTTGGCAAGCTATTCTAACTGGTCTTTTCTGTGCTCTGACAAATTTCAGTTCTTAGAAGCCTTTTACTCAAGAAGTGGTCAATGCTCTTCAGTCCAACTCTGAAATCAGGATAGAGAATGCACATGTTCAGGAGTGGACATTGCAAGCAGTCCTTTTTCAAACACCTTCATCTATTACACAAAGATTGATCAATGTTTTACAAGACTAAGCCTTTTTTCCTTTTATTGGATGGCCTTTGGAGGAGGAATATGTCCAAGAACAATGCTATAAAATTATATTCTTTCTTTAAAAATACCACAGAATAGCAAACTGTATTCTATCCTATCATGACCACTTTTCTTTCCTGAGATCCTAAATTCAGAAAAAAAGAATTTAAAGCAGAGAGACTTTTGAAAACACTGGTTAGCCTGGACATCCCAGGAAACAAAACATATGTGTGGAACGAATTTTTGAGTTCACTCTGGAATCCAGGATGACATGTAGTCATAGTGTTCCAGGTGAATTCTGATCAGAGTTATAAAAATAAACCTGTTCACTTTCCCTTCTGTGCTCCACCTAGAAACGATCTTTCCAATGTCCATCTGGAAAGCCTGTGTTGGCACACGCCTCTCTTGAAACCAAGTTTGGGTCTTTGCAAGGAGACTGATTTATGTATGAATTCACAGCTGTTAAGAATATCACCTAAATTTTCTGTAGAAATTTTGGCTTATAGGCTTTCTGCTGGTAATAAATTTCTTTTAGCAAACTTAGTTGATCACTTAGAAGTTATAAAACAAATAATTTAATTAAATCATCTTCAGTTACAGAAGTCCTGCTGAGATCTGTCCTTTCCTCTTTTCTGACATACAGTAGGCTGGAATTTTACTGAACCAATTCCAGCCTGTGCTGTACACCTAATTTTTCATGAGGTAGCAGACATCTTTCCATTATTATTTTGTGAAGAGCATTCACCTATGACCTCAAACACAACTGCTCATCAGAATCCTGCTTCTGAGAGGAAACTGTGCTAACTCTACTTCTGAAAAAGAATTGCAACAATTTAAGATTTAACTTTCAGAAGTTCTACCACCATGGTATAAATAAAATAGAATTTGCCAAATAATCACAAGTTTTCTATATGTGATGGATGAGAATTTTAGATAGTTAAGCAGATGAATATATAAATACAGATAGAAAAAAGCCAGCCTCCTTCAAGTCTGAGGAGGAACAACATGCCATCTGTGCCTCTCATTTCTGCCTTTCTGATTGTTCAAATCCTTTATTAGAGATAGAAAATGTTTGATCAAATTGGGATGTGAGAAAGGAGCTTCTGTGTACCTCACCAGCCATAGAGATTTGCCTTAAAAATGTGATTCACAGAAGTTGATTTTAAAACCAATAATCAGATTAATTATTTTGAAAAGGGTAATATTTTGAAAAGAATTGTTATTGGCTGGAGTTGAAAGGATTTCAACCTCACCTAGATTCACCAAGAGTTGGTATAGCTGGTCAGTGCTCCTCATAAAAACTGGGAATGTGAATTATCTTATTTCTCTAGCTTAGTGGCCAGCACACTTGCTCACACTGTGCCATTGATGTTATCTTCAATTTTGCATGAGAGAATCTGAAGCAGAAACTAGAGTAAAAGCTCTAGCAATTAGGCAAGAGAGTATTTTTTCTTAAAACAGTGGATATAAAAGCATTATCTCGTACAGAAACTTCAGGAATAAGCCTGTGTGTTAATTTCATGTCAAAAGATCACAGTTTTGCAAGCTTTCTCCCATTTCATTAAAGAAGTTCTAGCTTATTAGGGAATTCAAGACTGATGTAACACATTACCCTGTCCTAGACCCAGTTCTCTCTCTCTTTGAATAAAGGCAATGTGAGGGAAGGATCCAGCTTAAATTTTTTGTTTTTCTTTCAACCATTTCTACCATGAAAATATGAAGGGTCCAGTATTTCCTTTGCTAGTTTGTGAAAATAATTAACTTCCTCTCTGGTAAAGAAAGCCAGAGAAATAAAGAATTCTTCTGTCTTTTTCATGTTAATATTATTGTAATATAATCCACCATGTCTGGCTATAAAAGTAGCTTGACCATTGTTAGCTCTCATTTCTTCACTAGAAGAATAATCATTTTCCTGTTTCAAGGATTTTGCTAGTTATTAATCACACATTTTCATCTGTTCATACTAATACCTCTTCACTGGTTAAATATGATTGATTTGAAACAAACTCTGCAGAGAAAAAGAGGTATTGTTAGAGTTCAATTGTCTTATACACTGTTTCAAGTGCAGCCATGAGCTGACGTACACATAAATTGTTTTGATTATTTCCACTATGCTTATCTAAATTTGTCAAACTATTTGAGCAGGTGTGTTTGATTAACTGTTTGTATTTCCTTATTTTGGCTTCTATAGCTGTAGATAGAAATCTATATCTATGTCCTTATATATAACATTACATAAGACATTATATTTAACATTATATATAACATTTCTGAATGTGCTCACCACTAAATGTAATGCTCTTGGACACTGGGCACCTGTCAAATCTTGTGCCAAACTTATACCAACCGGGCTCACTGAGAATGAAGTTTTAAGTTCATTTTCCCAATCAGCAATGTAAAATGATTCCCTCCTCCCTAGATTCCCCTGCCCAGTAGCTCAGCCATTAGAGCAGACTCTTAAATCTGATCAAGATACAGATGCCTACCACGACAGGAGCCAAATATTTGTTGCTGGCCAATGTGTGGAAGCTCTAACCATGAGGCAATACTGCTTTTAGTGATGAGGTGCTCTCAGGCTTCCTCTATGATGCAAGTATTTTGTACAGAATATGTATTCTGCTCACCCTTCCTGTTCCATGGGCCCTACATGATCCTGTTGTGACCAGTAGGTCACATCCTCCAACAACAAAAGGATGTGTCTTTCCTTAGCAGGCAAGGGAAGTATTTACTCTTGTAGTAGCAGCTATTCTTTTCATTTCATATTTCCTTCATTCTAGCACAAAATAGCTTGCTGCTGTGGTTTACTGTCTGTGTTTTCAATCTAATGCCTTTGATTGCTTGGTAAGGCAACAGGGCCTCCAGCTCCAGTGGAGGGAATCTAAGGCAGGAGTCAAGGTGAGATGTTTGATTTTACAAAAGAAGACTGCAGCTGGAGAAAGAAATGATCTTTGTATTAAATGGGACATAATGATACTATATAATATCTGTCCAAAAGTTCTCGTGTCCCATTTAGCTTTTCCCAAGGCCTGTCAACGATTTAGACCACAAAAGGAATTCTGAAAACTAAAATATTAACATCACAAAATGCAGTTAATTGAGGATGCCAGAAAAGCTTTATCTGGATACTTTAGACTATGTCTGTGCGAAAAACAATTGCATTTTTCGCTCTCATTAAACTGTACTCCTACAACAGCTTAGCATTGACACAAGGTCCTTGATTATTCAAGGTCGTTTCTCAGCTCACCACAGGTTCTGTAATTTGTTCCTGAGTCCTGTGAAAAAGTGCACATTGTGTTTTGTGTAGATCTATTACACCAATTGTTATGTTTTTCTTCTTAACTTGAAGAAATAAATTTCTCTCCAGAATGGCAATCAGAGATGTAGTTGATATTTCATATACATCGGAAAAGGGCTGATTCATCCTGTTTGTTCTTTGCTAGTTAAGTTATGTTCTATATACTAGAGTCATTGAACCTGCTAAAGCCAGGCTACTTATCTCTTCATAGTAAACACAGTAATAAGTTTTCTTCTGATTTTTTCACTGGATTCTTCCCATGTTTGTATTGATTTTAAGATTTACTGCTGGTTCAAGAGCTTTTTACTTCTATACAATAATTAGTATTTTTTCCCAATGGAAAAATAAGGAAAACTAACCTTCTGTTATTATCTTCTAGTTAATTTTGAATTTTTCTCTAAGTCTTTTGGCTACAGGAAACTTTTGATATACAGAAGCAAGTGAATCCTATCTTTCCTGACATGCAATCAGATAAACCATTGGCGGCCCCTTAACTCAGCACTCATGATTTACACTCGCCATTTCACCCCTGCTAATTAGCATTAATGTACTGATGAGATGTTTCTGAAACAGACTCTGTAATAAAGCACTGCCCCATTTCAGTGGCTTGATTCCATATTGTGACTACAAATATAATCTTGGTGCTGTCACCAAATAGTTGACCAAGTTAACTGGAGTTGGGGTAATTAATGGGATGTGTGCAATAATGGATCATCATCAATATCTAAGCACAGTGATGCAAAGGTGCTGCAAAAGCTGTAAAAGGGGCACTAGAAAGAAATCTAAAGGCCATCTATTTTTTATGGTAACCAAACGTCCCTAGAACAGGCCTTGTACAAACACCCACAAAGGGGCAGTCCCCACATAACACTGCTCATCTTTTATTTAAGGACATAAATCTTATTGCTTCAGTCTTTGGGGGCAATCTTAAAATAAAATGCTTTGTTAATCAGGATATATGATGGGAGGAGTGCATTTCATCCTAAGTGCTGCAACTTTGAAGCACAAATCTCTGTGAAGACAACCGTGTTCTTCTAGATGTAGTTTTACAGAAATAATTTTCAGTTAGTTTAGAAAATTGGGGTTTAACTAAGACTTAAAATACAAACTACCTCAGACCTGGACAAAAATGTAAAGCAGAAATTAAAGCATATTTGGATGAGTGTTTAGACATTTAATGTTTAGATACAAGACCTGTCCTTTGATAATATTCTGCAGTATTTTTGAAAATATTGTGTCCATCCTCACCAAAAAAAACTTGAACCTTAAATAAACGCAACTTATATGAAAGTTTTGTTTTCAACTGGTAGTTTTGAAGGTAATCATATAGTAGACATAGGTACTTGGGCTTTTTTCCCTCTCTGTTTCATCAGCCAGAGGATTCCCAAATTGCTGATCATCATCCATTAAAACAGAAATGATCAGCAACTGCAGTTCTCTCATCACAGTTAATATAAACTCTCTCAAATCCAGCTTTCTTTTTTAGACTCCCCCAAGTTTTTTCCAATTGATTAACTTCACCCAGTTAATAAGAAAAAAGTAATTTTATTTAGAAGGCCACAAAACTTCCCCACAGCTTCCTGTAATAATTAACCAAATCTACTATATTAAATATTTCCATAGTAAGAATTCACATATGTTTGTGATATGGCACAGCTTCAGAAGTTTAGTGGGTTGTTGAGTTATTTGCTGATACTGGAGGTTTAACTTTTGTGTCCATTACAGAGTTAGTACCTGGGGAGAGCATTTTCCAGACTACTTTGAGGGAAACTCTGTAAGAGAAAAAAAGATCTGGATATGCATATGATATCTAGTATCATACAGTCTGTATCATAAACATTATCTGCTGGACAGTTGCAAAGTTTGGTATAATTATAAATTAATAGATAGACTAGTAGTAGCAGAAGCAAGCTAAGTAAATTTGTCAAAGATCAAAACTAAATTAGTGGTTTCCAATAGATCCTAAATTTTCAATGCCTTTCCTTTTAATAATTGAAGTTTTCCCAACTTTTTCTGGTTAATGCTGAGAAAAGTTTGAAATGGAGAGTGAAGTCTCAAGGAAGCTTAAATTTTTTTTGTACATTTGTTCTCTATTTTGGTTACATGCATAGTCTCCACTTTTAGGTAATTCACTTAATCCTTTTGGTTTTGTTCTAGTGTCTCCTCTGACTCTCCCTGAACACCCTTGGAAATTCAGTTGTCAGAAGGCACCTGTTCCCCTCAGGACGCCTGATCTCTCTCCACCAGGAGCACAACAGTGGACCATACAAAAATTGCAAACAGCTGGTTGTTAACAGGATGCAATGCTAATTGCTGCCTGTCAGAAGAAATGGGTGTCTGGTTGGGTAAGTTATCTTTCAGCCTTTGTTTGAAATATATTTATTAGATATCATCTTTCTCTGCTGGTGCAGTGGTTGCACAGGTCCTCCAAAAAGATTCAGTCTCAGCAAAATGACAGCAAGTTAAAAGAGTTAAAATAGTGTCTCAATGCAAACACTGTGGGTCACACAACTCATTAGGATGCAAAATCAAGGTCAGGCACACGATAAATATTTAATATGAAAACATTCTGTGTTGCTACATAGACAACATGTACATAGATATTATATACATATGTGTATATATTGCTATATTATATTACATATATTTCTTCATAGGTGTGTCCAGTAATTTTATTAGTTCAGATGAATAGAGTGATTCTGAAGCAAGTGGTTGAAAATTACCAAATTGGTTAATTTCAATGAGATCTCCTATCAGTGAGAGCAATCTGAATTCCTTGAAGATAAAACTAAAGGAGAAGGTATGTTCCAAAAATCACACCTAATCACACCTAAAGGAAATTCAGTTCACAAATTCAGATTAAAACAGATTTGAAATCAATATTCATGAAACCCATGGTCAGGACATGGATCCTTTGCACCCTCTATTTCACTTTAGAGATCTTTTCTAATAAGGCCACTTTAGAGGCAAAAGTAAACATGCAGTGACTCCACCAGGAATACCTTTTTGAACTAGAATCATAGAACGGTTTGGATTGGAATGGACTTATAAACACCATTTCTCCAAGCCCCCTGCAATGAGCAGAGGCATATTCAACAAGATTATGTTGCTCAAAGCCCTGTCCAACCGAATCTTGGATGTTTCCAAGGAGGGGCCCTCTAGCAGCTCTCTGGACTACCTGTTCCAATGTTTCACTACCCTCATTAATAAAAAAAATCCTTCTTTTATCTAGTCTGAATCTACGCTCTTTTATTTGTAAACCAGTACAACTTGTCCTATCACTAGAGACTGTGCTAAAAAGTCTGTCCTCATTTCTTATAAACCCCCTTTAGATACTTTAGGCTGTTATAAGGTCTCCCTTATATAAGAACCCACCCTTCTCAAGGCTGGACAGCCCCAACTGACTCCATCTTTCCTCATAGGAGAGGTGCTCCCACTCTCTGATCATCTCATGGTCTTCCTCCAGACCTGCTCCTAAAAGTCTGTCTTTCTTACACTGAGGACTCCAGAGCTGGATACAGTACTCCAGTAACTAACCAGAGGGAAAAAGAAGGGGAACATCACCTCCCTCAGCCTGATGGCCACACTTCTTTTGGTGCATTCAGCATACATTCAGTTAGTGCATTCAGCTGGTTTTCTGAGGTGCAAATGTACATTGCCAGCCCAAGTCCAGTTTTTCATCTACAAGTCCTTTTCTGCAGGGCTGCCCTCAGTTGCTTTATCCCACAGCTTATATTCATACTGGAGGTTGCTTGACCCGTGTTCAGGGCCTTGCACTTGGCCTTGTTGAACTGCAGGTACACGTGTGCCCACTTCTTGGTCTTGCCCAGGTCCCTCTGGATGTCATTGCACCCCTCCAGTGAGTCAACCACAGCACTCAGCTTGGTGTCTGCAAACTTGCTGAGGGCACACTCGATCCCACTGTCTGTGTCATTAATGAACATAGTAAACACAACCCCTCAAAGGACACCACTCATCATTTTTGTTCACCTGAACATTGAGCCATTAACCACCAATCCCTGGATGTGACCAGGTACAACATCCTCTCAATATTTTTTTGCTCAAAGCCCCTTTCTATTCTTATAAGAAAAGGTAAAGTATGGTTGTTTGTGTCTGTAGACAGTTAGGCAACCCACTATACACACAAAAAAAGAATAAATATTGGTCTCGGTACATAGTGTATGTGAATAACCTACAGCTCGTTCCTTTCTTAATCAGTCTTTTATCTATAATTATATAAAACAAAAATGCTGATGATCCAATTACTTCAGTATATGTTTCAATTTATACTGTTCTGCCGAGCCTGTCATTAACAGCTCATTACAGCAACTTTCATATCAAATTCTTGGTAGATCTGGAAAGGGAGTTCACATCAGCAAATATTACTCATACAAGTGAGAGTTGCAGAGTAAACCAGGGAGGAAATTCAGCAGTTGCACCTTTCAATTTTCATACCACCAACAACTAGCTATACACAATTGCCTTATTTTGATACGCTGCATTTAATTATACCATATTTCACAGGAGGTTCACATGCCCCTTCACAACCACTATGACATAACAACTCCACATGTTTTAATCAGGCCATATGTTGTTGAAACACGCATAGAAAAAAAGGTATATTCCAATGTATTCCCGAGTGGCTGACAAGCACTTCTGCTCTTGAAAGGGATGTGTCTGCAAGACAACAGGCAAGTATTTATGCCTTCAAAGTTATAGCACATTTAAGGTAAAAACCAATCTGTTAAGAGGAACAATCTTTAGACAGCAATCATACCATCAACAAGATATCTAAGACTTCCATTACTTCAAATCGTTCAGAAAAGCACAGACTTTAATTTGATCAATTTTATCAGGAAAAAAGGAAAAACAACAGCTTCCTTTTTTGGTTGGTTACATCAGCTGCCTAGATTTACTAAGACAGTAACACAGTCATAGCAGGCAAAGCAGAGAAGAGATGATGGAGGGAGTACAGCTGTAGGTTGTCTCTGTCTGAAACCAAGGTCTTCCTGAAAATCTGTGTCCTTCAGGATCACTCTATCATCCAAAAAGCATTATGTATGCCTTTCTGTGTGCAAGCAAAGGATTAGAAAAGGCAGAAAAATATAAGAGGCAGGCAACCTTTCTATGTATTTAAGCCCATCATTGGCTTTAGGAGGAAACAATCCCACATTATTTTAGACAATGTTTTTGTGTTTTACAAAAGTGGATGAGAGAGGGGTGAAAACTTGGACTCTACCTGTCTGAACTGTAGGGGAAGCCAGAGAAGGGGGATAGAAAGGTCAGAGGGACGCTGGGGACCTTGAATTCATTACTCTGGCTTCTAACTTGCGTACGTCTCACGGTATACGTCAAGAGGATGAGATTGACATTTGTTTCTTTTATCAGCAGGGTTGCCCTGTGGCCTCCCCTGAAATGAAGAAATATAATCTCCACGGGGCAAAATGAAAGCCAGCAAACTTCCTGCCAAGAACCAGACAAGGAGAAATGGTTTCTGGCCCTTCCTCTTTGGGACATGCGCCAGGTGAAACATTTTAGGATTTCTCCACCATTTACATAAACACATCTCTCTTGTTTTCTTAATCATAGGAGGCTGGGAGTGTGGGTTTTTTTCTGTACTTTTGTGTTTCTTTCTGGTTAGGAAAATAAATTGCCATTGCTTTACATACCTTGGTTGTTCAGCTTTAGGATTTGTCTTCAGAGAGCATGGTAATAATCATAGTGTTTTCTCACCAGTATTGTATTGCACAAGTGCAGCCAAATTTTACGGTTACAGAAAGCATTAACAGGCCAGGCCAAGAGGCACTTTTGACTTTGATTTAATATGAAACTTTACATTGCATCCTCAGCTCTTTGCATTATTACTATAATTATTTGACATGTTTTATTTTTCACACTGACTGCAGAAAGGCACTCTCCATGGCCCCCAACTCAGATCCAGGGAGGCTAGTCAATCAACAACATGTTTGTGCAAGATGCAGTATTATTAACTGCATTTCATAAATCCTAGCCATGCAAACCCACTCTAAATTCCTCCTTGGTTCTTGCTAGTATTTTCCTATATTTTTTATCCCCACTAGTTTGCAAAGTATTTCCTTTTTAAAACTCGGTCAATTATTTATAGAAGAATACAAAGGGCACAACATTTAACATATTGAACAAGGACAGATTCCCCGCTTAGAGCAACTTTGAACATCAGGGCTCAGTCATGCTGTGTAGGCACAACTGAGATTATTATGCTTTGACAAGATAAAATTGCTCTGGAGCTTCAAGGAACAGAAAAGGACAACACCCTACTCTACCTTACTTTTGGAAATTCCAGACTCTTTCTTCACTGCAGCTAACCTATTATTTGTAGGATAAGGAAAACAGTTTGTTCTTCTCATCCTATCCCAGAAAAATCCTTCACTAATCCTATTGGAATAGTTTTTCTCTATGATAGAAACCACAAGGTGAAATTTTTTTAAATGGCAACCATAATAAGGAGCAGTCACCACACAACTTAGACACATGTGAATGCCACAGCTCCTCTTCCTGCACGACTCCGAGGCAAGTACAAAGAACTGAAAGTTAAGGAAAACCTGCTAAACCATCATAAATACAGCAACATCATCTCTGTGTCTTTAGAGCAGTACAATGGGGAACACCTCCTAATTTAACTTTCATGCCATTTAGAAGAGTGAGTTACAAAGACATCATAACAAGAAAAAAAAAGGCAAAGCTGGAACTGAAGAAGGAAGACTGGTAGAGGGTGAGGTTTACCCTCCAGTGGCTCTGACACATGTAAAGCTCTGGCTTACAAGAAAACTAGAATTCTCATGTAGTGAATAGAAATGTCATGGTAAAAGGAGACTGGGGAGAGGGTTCCAGATATAACAGTAATGAGTCTTTAACAAGAAGACCTTTGCAAGTTAGGCCTTACCACAGATTAATTTGAGAAGATTTTTGAGGAAAATATATAAATTACACACATAGGTATGTAGAAAAGAGCTTGGTTTCTAAAGAAAATGTACCAGCATATTTCTGACTACAACATGATGCAAATACCACACTGCGTCTCTAGAGGATACGTTCAGTCAATGCTCAACATGGCACTAAGAGAATCTAATTTATTATTGTTGCTATTTCTATTACAGTAATTCCATTGGGAATTTAAAAACCCCTGCAATTTAAAGGGGTTTTTCTGCTCTTCTCTTGTTAAAGATTAGTGCAAGTCATAGCTCCAGAGAAACCATCTGGGATTTCAGTCATAACAACTTGTCAGTCCCTCTGCATGAGAAGCTGAAGTTCTGATACAAATAGGGGCTTGTCTCCATTTCCTATCTGGATAACTTTATCATTATGCATGAATTCTGAGCATTAATTTTTTATTTGCTTATTATGATACCTGGTATCTCACATGAGGCAAAGGACTATTTTACAGAACATTGAGAGCAGTGCAAAATTTAGAGCTTTTAAAGTAATGAGAATAAGTTATTATCTTTCTTTTGGTAGTTAAATTGCTAAATAAAAACAGAACACCTCTCTTAAGTGAACAAAAATTTTAATTTACTAAGTTTTCTTGTAAAAAATAGATATTTCCCTTCATGGTGGGGGAGACAATCTAGTCAGTTTAAAATGTTCAGTGATTTGTGAGAAGCTACAGAAGAGTAGAAATTCAAATTGCTTTTTCATAATTTTTTGCAGATGTCACATTTTTCTAATTCAGCCTGAATTTTCAAAAAATTTAGTCTTATCAAGATGTATTTTTGACTCACCATAGCTCCTAAAAACCCAGGTAGCTCCATTCTATACACCCTGTGTAAGATTGAATAGTAATCTGGTCAATGTTTATTTTTTTAAATGGTGGAATTGAACATACCACATCAGAGAACTCCTCTCCATAGACTCCTAGCTTTGCAAATTATTCTAAAAGTGCTGAAGTCTAAACAAAAATGATCCAAAAGGGTTTTCTGCCTTCAATGGGAAATTCCTCAGTCATTAAACAGCATGGATAAAGATTAAGCACTAGGAAAAATATTGGGACCCATGATCCTCATAAACATTAAATTGCGTATTTGTTGAGCTCTGAATCCCTGGCTCTGTTGGTGTAGCTCAGGAAAATTTAAGCTTCTTTCAAGATGACAAATAGTGGGTGCACATGTTGTACAGCAGCACAGTTTTTTATATGGGCCTTGTAAAGTTTGCTGTTGACTGTATATAAATCTAGAACAATTTCTCAATGATGGCATCTAATCTGTGTTTCAGCCACTGCTGGGATTCTTGGGGAGTCATCCAAATCTTTTCCCTTTGTCTGCTGCAAGGTGCATTTTCGTGCAAACCTATTCAGCTGGCACAGACATCCCTTAATTCCTTCCATAACCAGCAGCTTTTGATACAAAGAGACCCCACACAGAATAAAGGATTACAGTTTCATTAGGGCTTCATTGACAATAATTGTGTAAGGCTCTGGCTGCAAGAATGGAATGAAGCCCGCCTTTGTAATATTATCAAGAGAAGCAATATAAACCTAATTCTTTGTTTACTTGAGAATAAACAACTTTAAGAATAGTTAAGCATGTGGTGCCAAGCTTACTAATGTGAGTAATTTCCTCAATTTGTTATTTCTGTGATGTTCTAGGCACCTAAAAAATACTTCCTGTTTTTTGCCAGCATTCCCTCTCTCTCTCTCTCTCTCTTTTCCCCCTACAACCCTACAAGTCACACATGGAGAAAAGAATACTTGGGTCTTTTCCATAAGTGTCTTTTTTTTTTTTTTTCACCAACGCATGAAGAAATGTATTCTGTGATTGACCTGTCTTGGCAAATTTCCATAGTCACTAATTTACTATAAAAATTATTTGTGAAAATGCCCATTTATATTCATACTAGAAGAATGATAGTTTGAGCAGTTCTGCTGTCCATAACTGTGGTTTTATCTCAGTAGGAGAGATGCAGTCCCTGAAGTAGGCTTCAAAATACTAAGGAATGCATAACTTCAGGTCAACTCCACTAAATACAAACAATTTGTTTTGCTGCCATCAGTGTAAGTTCCATGTACCACCATTCTGCAGTGCTTTCATTTTCCAAGTTGTCTAACATAAATCATTACACTAGACTAATCCTCAAGAGATAAATATGTGCCTGATAATACAGCAGGGGTGAAAATCAAATGTCAGATTTTCCTGACAAAGAACAAATCCAGAATATTTCACTCAAAGTTCCTTTTGTAGCAGTCAGAAACTACAAAGCAAATGAAATGATCCCTATATTCTAAATCAACCTCGAAGTTTGGCAAAGGGAAGAGGTAATCAAACCTTTCTTCTAGCTCCTCCCTAGTCTCTACTAACCCCCCTGACCCAGACACAAACTCACCCTTCAAATAACTTGGATCTCTTCATTAAAACTGCTTTGGTGTAGCCTGGCATTGCCAGGTGCCCTTGACCCATCAGCCTCTGGCCCTGAATGTGGACAGAACAACAGAGAGAATGGTGAAGGTCTCTGATACCTACTTTATATTTGCTTGACCTCCTCAAGACTTTGTTTATACCCCTTTTTTCCTAGTGAGAAATTAAAACTCTACACCATCAAGATATCATTAATTTGTGCCAATAACTATACACCAGAGAAGACTCCTGGGTCTTTCTTCTTGCTGCCAATATGAAGAACCATTTTTGTTGAAAGCTGATATGTTCACATATTGTTCCATTTTATGGCATCAACTTTTGAGCTAATTGAAAAAGAAAGGAATGAGTCCAATGCAGGTGCCTGGTTTATTCATAAGGTAGAGACAAGAGAGAATACAGTGAAACACATAAAACTATAAACATTTGGCATTTGAGGTATTATAAAATTAACAGCATTCAGCAGTAGATTCCTCAGTTCATCTTCACTCTCTCAAACAATTCCTGAGCAGACATGTTTTCAGAGGAAGAACTTGAGAAAGATTTAAAGGAGGAGATGGTGAAAGCCAGAGGATTTTTTAATGTATTTAGAGGGATTATTCCATCACAAGTCATAAGCTTTGAATAACCAGAACCTCTGATTTACCACAGCATGCATTAAGAATGTGGCTGTAAATGAAGATAAGAGTCTATTATAGGAAAAATTGTCAATGGAGAAAGTAATTCATACAGCAGAGAAGTAGGAAGAGACACTGCTGGAGGAAGAGACTTGGTAACAAGAGAAATAAGAGCTGACTACCTAACAAATAAGTAGATTTGTAAAAATATGTAAGTCAATCCATGTTGAAGTTGTAGGAAATTCAAGGACTGTTTTTAACAAAACAGTCTCTTTCTTTTTGGCCTGAGAGTTTTTTCTGTTAGAGCCAGGTCAGTGAATACACTTTATCTTGGGAATCCATTAAGTGAAAGAGTAGAGGGCTTTCTGCTTGCCAAAGAAAGCCTAAACTATGTATTCTTGACAAGAGGGAGTAAGAAAATCTTATGGAACAAGGCATTTTTCAGGGATTTAAATTACTCTACGTGATTCTATGATTTACAGTTCTGCCACTGATCTATCGCATGACCTTAGGCAAGTCACTTCACCTTTATGCCTCAGTTAACCTGTTATACTGACATAATAACACTGAGCTTTACTGGGCTTCAGGATGATGAAATATTTCTTTCCTAGAGCTAAATCCCCCCTGTGATGTGAAAAAAAAAAACCCTCACCAGTGATTAATCCAATCTATTGTTCAATCTGAACAAATGTACTTACATGTTTGGGAAAAAAAAATAATTTCAAACTTTAACAATCTGATTTTTTATTTGCAATTTTAAATAACAACTGGTGTGGAAAGGTTTGATTAAAAAGAATCATGAGGATTTCCTAATGTGAGTCAAGGAGTGGATGTGTGGGGATCTCAGTGGTAGGGAACGTGCATATAAGAATTTGGAGTCCCTTTGCATTCCCTGCAGCATGCCTCTGGCTGTAGGAGCCAGAATCTAGCCCTAAATTAATAATTAGCACTTTCAGTTTAAGCTCTTCAGGAAATGTCATGAGGAGAGACAGAAGCAGTAGAAAATGTTACTGGGCAGTGTAGAAAGATAAGTGCCAGGAGATTTATACCCTGCATTCTTGACAAGCCAGAACAGAATATCAGGATTTAAATAACCCACTGGCAAGACCTTTCACATCAATTTGACTGTGGTGGGAGGATAAACTCTGCAGGGATGGCCTGTGTGTGTCTTCACAGGTAATAAGAAAGAGGTACCCACATCAGCATGCATGTGAGTACAGAATGGGCTAAAATCACTGTATTTCCAAGTGGATAAAATTGCATATATCAGGTTTTGCTTTCCCTTAGTTATGTAGGCATTTTGAATTTAGCAGAAGGAAGCACGGCCCCAAAACTTTCTGATCAACATGAAGAAAAGAGATGAAATTTAGCAACAAAAATATCACAAATTCTCTTTTAAGGCTGCTGGTAAAAAAATCTCATTTTCCAGTACAATTTGGTGACATGTTTTTCTTTTAGGATAATACTGCCAATGTTCACAATGACACCCTATGCACACATATTTGATGAAGGCCCAAACAGTTTTATATACATAATTAGTCCCAAGAATGACATTTTTATTGCAATTACACAAAACTAGCCATTTTCTCCTGCAGGTATATATTAAATTTGATTTTAAAATACCAACTACAAATGAAAAAAAAAAATTGTTTTGAGTAACATATTTTGCAAGTATCCTTCAAGTTATCCTAAATAAGTAGGCACTCATTTTTGCAGAGTTGCTATCTCACTCCTAAGTGTTGTAACATGCAACTGAGTCAGCTGTAGCATATCTGATTTATTATTAACACATCTATTAAACTAAAAATGCATCTTTTATAATTTATGTGTGAATAACACTATTAAAATGCAACATCTGGCTTACTCCTTGATTTCTCAAGTTCTATAAGGTAAGGGAAAATTTTTGAGATTAATTTGTAACCTAGGTTTTTTGAACATTGCATCAGAATAGGTAGCAGTTGACACAGAAATTATACAACACTGCAAGAAAAACTGGAGTAGAATAAAAAAGGTATTCCACCCATGCCAGGCAAAGATTTAAATCTGATAGACCATAATTTCGTATAATTGTGTGTGTGTGTGTGTTTGTATCTGTCAGTGTACATGTAATTAAAAATATATAATGTATGCATGTGCAAAAATATATGTATACTGGGTACATGGTAGGTATACACATTTTTGATATATATAAAAGAAAATAATATAGATGACATCACATTTTCAAACACAATGTTTGGCTCAGATAAAACACCCTTGTGTTCTACAGGGACAAAACTGAACCTCTTTATAAAACCTGCTTATTTCATGTATCAAAGACCCCATCGCAAAGGGCTGCAGTCATATTAGAGGAGCCTGTCTGTAGAGAGTCAGAGATTTAGGTGGGGTTTAGTTGTTCAAACACACATCTGGGTCAGCAGAGGTTTACAGCCAGGTGTAGGGATATGTTACCGACCTTAGCAGCGCTTCTACTGCAATACAGGTGTGCTGTCAGGGTGGCATGCAAGTCCTGACAGGCTTCAGCCCTGAGCCGTCTCCAGGGCTATCCAAGGAGCGTTGGTGGTATAGTGGTGAGCATAGCTGCCTTCCAAGCAGTTGACCCGGGTTCGATTCCCGGCCAACGCATCACTTATATTGCGGATTGAGCATTTGGCAAATCGCCAGTGCACCCACTAGGACTTCCTGCTGTGAGACAGGATTAGGAGGAAGGCAAAACAGGTTCAAACTTTAAAGGGTACAAAGAAACACCTTATTACTAGAAACAATCAGAAAAAAATAATAAAACTTAGAATAAAACCTTAAGAACATTTCTTCTTCCCCCACAACTTCTTCTCTTCACGCTGACAATGTACAGAAACAAATCAGTCAGTTTACCATCTTTGAAAATAGTCTTTCACCAATTTACTTGGGAGAGGAGACTTCAGTCTATGGAGATTTCTCCACAAGAAACAATTTTCTTGTGGCCTCCATGTCACAGTGAATCAGCCACCTGGGAGAATGGAAATTTGATCACTATGTACAAATCCCTTCCTTGACTAACAGTCTTCCCACAATTGTTATCGAGGACCTGTCAACTTATGGGGCACACTTTAAGACCTACAACAGTTTAAACAAAAGCTCTCCTCATCTTGAAAACATCGCTTCCCTGGGGGGCAGCAGGGGTTTTCTTCTTGCCTCTCTATTCAAACTTATGGGTTCACAGCTATTTCAATATCTGCTTACCCTGCACAAACGCCTCTGCTCATATTTAGAGTTAGAACATTCATCCATTCCACAATATATCTCTATGTCTTATAGGGAAACAAGAGTTTCTTCTCCATAGCTTAAAAAAGAGATGTTTCAGTCCACCACTCTCCTGCTTCCCTCATTTGGGATTTGACTCTTCCTTTTTTTTTGACCTTGGTGTTTTCATGCTGTTTATGTGCATATCTTCATCTTGGTCTTTTTCTTTTCACTCAGGAGAGGGAACAAAGTGTCTGCAATTCTCATTCTGGGCGGTGAAAGAGTTAATACCTTGCCCGGGCAGTGGATGGGCCTGTGATCTCTGCCAGGTGGCATTTTTGAGCTATATACGATAAAGAGTCTTTCAAGGCCACGGTGGGGCTGGGCCAGGATTGTAAGGGCCCAGCCGGAAAGTGGCGGTGGTTGTTCTGGCTCCATGGTTGTTTTCTGGCGTTTGCTACATTCAATTCCAGCCATGGGCTAATGCTCTTCCCTCTCCCCTGCCCAGAACGGGCCCAGCTGTCTCTCCCTCAGGCCGCATGGGCAGCGGGGCAGGCCCGGCGGGCCCAGAGCTGCTCTGGGCCAGTGGCAGGGTTGGGTTCTGCTGAGCCATGGGCTTCCTGGCCACACCAGGGTGGGGGAAACTAAGATCTTAACAGCCATGTGGGCCTCCCTTCTCCCTTTCTATCGGGGCCCCTGGCCAAAACCAGGTCCTGCATCAGAGCCCATCCCCAGCCCGGGCCCAGCCAGGCCTATGGGCTGAGTGGAGGGGCCCAGGCCAGTGTTACCTGTAGTGAGGCTGGAAGGGAAAAAGAGCTTTCCCGAGGTTTTTTTTGTCTTTATATATGTGTTTCACAAAGACACATAAACTTTCCCATTCGTGTAATAATGTGTCAATGTTAAAAATCAGACACTGAATTAGTCTTTGTCAGGTCCAAAGGAGGCTGTCCAGGTCTTGGCAGAGAACTATTTCAGGAAATTTATACAAACCACCACACTACTGCAATGCAAGTGTGCTCTCCGGGTGGGATGCAAGTCCTGACAGGGTTTAGCCCTGAGCTGACTACTGAGCCATCATGGCCAAGTTAAGCAAATCAGAGCTGCCTTCTTGGCTGCAGAGTGCACCAGCTTCTGGGCTTTGGGATTACCCAAATTTCTGTGGGTATGCATGCAGCATGTAGGTGTAAATGAGCAAATGATCTGTGCAACTCTAGGTGGCCATGTCTTGGGTACAGTGATGTGGAATACTGTCATCCCTCAGGTCATGCCTGCCTAGTCAGGAGACCTGCCAAAGCTGCACTGAAGGCTACGTGGGGTTTGAATCCTTCTGAGGTTGAAGCATCAAGAAGGGCTGGAAGCTATCTCAGGATATCAGGATTTACTTCTATTGTGGCCCCCAGTGGCATCTTTAGGGACTTGCTGCCAGCAACAGAGCACCTTAAGAATTAGCCAGCAGCTGAACAGCAGTTTTGAGAATCCGAGTGATGCCAGAATAAGAATTTCACTATTGGTCCTCAATTAGGTGCTAAAATAACTTCAGTTAGCTGGAAAATTTGAAACTGCTCCTCAGAAAAATATCTGGCTTTAATTGTGGCTGATGAGCAGTTTCAAAAATCTGCACAAACACTGTAAATGTAAGCAAGTACTGATCTCTTGCTGAGTTCTCAGATCTACTGCAAACAGTCTGAGCTTTCATGAAAATACACAATTTTTCACTTATCCTATATTTTGTCTCACATTAGGTCACTTGCCAAAAACCCTCTTGCCTGCAGTCAGTTTAATATGAAGAAGGAAACAGTCTTATTAGTTTAGTTTATTTATGATGACAAAAGGAAAAGCATGAAAACCTCAAGTTGTAAGTGGTAATTTATTCCTGATAAGTAGTAAATCAGCAGAATTTCGCTGCCCACATGGGGACCTGCAGTTAAATAATTAATGATAAATAATGAGCCTCATAAATGTTCACAGTGTTTTTGAGCAACTATTTACACATGAGCTCATTCTACAAACTCTCCTGCTGCTATAATCATGATAACCTGGTGTCCTTTCTGCATTACAGAAACATAAGATGATAACACCAACGATCTCTGTGGTTCAGTTTATATTGTTCATTGCCAGGTTACACTAATTATTCACTGCCTCTGAGGCAGTGCTGGGTTAATACATCAAACTGATGTATCTTTTGTCATGATAAACTTAGCTCACACTATATCATCATACATTCCACTGACGTAGCCTTTTTCTAAAAAAATAGCTGCAGATTATTAAAAGAAATCAGCAGAGGAAGAAGACCATGAATGTTTATGCTCTGGGTCACAAATTGAAAAAAAAACTACTGGTATTAAAATAACAAAAGAAATTTTAAAAGTACTGTAAAAATAATTTTCAAAGTATCAAAGGGTCTGGTCCCTGTAGATTTGTGTGCATCCTATTTCACGATCACTTTTCAACACTGGGCATTAGAAGAGACAAAGTCATCTCTAACATGGTAATTTTCACATGCCTGAACCTAGGAAACCCTCAAGTTCTTGAGAAAATATATTGCCTGACAATACCTTCAGTCTTCATTGACTCATATGCTGATAAAGCAGACAGGATAATGCAAATGCACTTTTTTTTCTTTCCCTAGGTTGTAATCTTTCCTTTTCTGCATTATCTAGCCATTAAATCATGAATTTATTGGGAAGCAAGATAAGGAACTTCAGCAGTTCAAATCTGTTGTGCTGTTCACATTTTGATTTGCTTCTGAAGCATCCAGCATGACTCCACAATGACCCAATTGTCCCTGCTTTTGGTCTTCCATCATCCCCAACACATGGTCTTTCTCTGTGTACAGAGTGCTAAATTCAGCACTGAGTTGAACCTCAGAACCTTATGAAAATCTAACTTTTTAGCTGAACTGTCCATGCTCAGACAGACTTGTGGAAAGCTTTTGAAGTAACCCCTGGTCATTAAAAATCAGGCTGTACGGTGGTCTTGCAGGAGTTAATGCCGTTGGTTGTCTGACACAGCGCACTACCCACATGTGTAAGCTCAAGCTAGAAAATCACTTAGCAACTTCAAACTGATAAAACACAAATGACAGGGGAGAAGACAACTTGGCCCAATATTTTTTCTTTTTTTTAGTTTGAGAGGAAAGGGATGCCCATGCAGAGAAAATAGAGAATTATGATTTTTAACAAGTTAATGCATATTAATTCACAAAGTCATATTTTAAAACAGGAAACAGAATGCATGGAGCAGTTGTCTGGGTTTGTCTAAATAAAAAAAGCCAAACCTTAAAAACCAACAACCCAGATTGTATCTGATGCATGAGGCTCTGCCCAAGCAGGAGAGAATGGCTGTGTGAGATGAGCCAAAGCCATGTTCTCTTGCTGGGGATGAGCAGGGCAGCAGAGACACGCCAGAGCAGGGCATGGGGACAGCCCTGACACCTGCCCAGCTCCTGGTGCCAGCGCTCAGCTCCTGCAGCAGCAGCCGTGGTCTCCTGAAGGATGCATAGGGCAGAGGCCACCCAGCCCAGCCCATGCAGGGACACCCTCAAGCCCCTGGGCAGGAGATGGGGGGATTAATCCCCACGGTCTGCGCCATGCACCACCCTGGCACCAACAAGGCACAGTGTGTTTGATTATGAGTAGAAAGACAATCTGTGCCCCAACACCTACTCCCAGCCTCACTGGCCTTCTGCTGGAACATGGGAACAACATCCTCCTGCAGTGTAACCAGCCTGTCAGCCTCCTGCTCCCCAGCCCCCCCTGCTCCTCAGCACCCTGCTCCTCAGGCATCCCTGCTCCCCTGACTCCTGGCTCCTTGGCCTCCCAGCTGCCCATGTGTCCTACAGCCCTGCCAGGGGTCACAGCTCCTTCTCCACAAACATTACCCTGAGACTGCTCTGTTCCACCACGCACTTGCCTGATCCAGTGTCCTGTGTCCGAGTTCCAGAAAGAGGTTTCCTACTGTACTTGGCCATACCTGTTGGCTTGCCTGCTCCCATTTTCCTTGCCATCTAACCAAATTGTCAATATCAGAGTCAGTCATAATCTCTCTGAGCAGAGAGAAAGCATAACATCTTTTCTTGTCTCTATTCCTGAGAATAATAAACATCCTTCAAAACCTCCAAAACCTCCTCCATTGTTAGAATGGAGGCACAGACACTCTGGGCATGTGTTTTTGCTATCGAAAGACAGATTCAATGTTAAACTGTTTTGCTTCTTGAGACTTGTTTGTTTTAAGAGCAACTTTTTTCTTTTTTTTTTCTTTTGGGTTTCATTGAATTTCATCCACCTGGGAAATAAGGGCTTGAACCCAAAATGAACTCAAAGCAAGGACTCTCCTCCATGTACTTAAGACTCAGTAAGTTTGTAATTTTTTCTGAGTCTTATTGGTTTTACAAATTCTGTAAGTAATTGTGTGAAAAAAAATGGGGGAAAAAATAGGTTTATTTTTAGACTGTTACTCCAAAAAGCCCAGTTTTTCCATCTCAGCTAGCATGTAGTGTGACTTGCCTTAGAGAACTAGAAAAATTAAAAGACAGGCATTCAAAATAAACCACAGAACAAATAAGCTATGTAGCTGTCACCTCACAACATTTGTTTCTTGACACTGCTGATTTTGCAAGAGAAATAATTTCTTCCTCTGGGACAGCTATTTTTTTAAAATATTATTGAATTCAAGTTGCACACCCTATCTCTGTAAAACAACATTTGGCGTCTGCAGTCCTGTGTTCAGAGGAGTTGCTTACAAAGTCAATGTGTCATAAGGTGATTTTTCACATTGATGGAGTTGAAATATAATATAAATTCATTGTATTTATTAATGGCATGCAAGAAATTGGAGGGAAGGTAAAGTTTGGGGTGTATATATACTCCCATGCGCATGTAACATACATATCTATGAATGAATATGCATTTATATATACATAGCTATGTGTAGATCTGTGAGAATATACATTATATACATATATTACAATATAATTTATATATATTATTCACAAGTCTGCATTTGTTTATTTGACTCGGAATTATTCAGAGTTTGGATTTTGTACTTTTTAACTTATAAACCACTGGGGAAATAAAAGTGTTTCTGAAAGAAGAAAGAAGTGGGTCAAACAGCTTTCCACATCTCAGTCAGTGTGGGAAACTTGCTGACACTCATCTAAGTGAAGTAACTTGCAAGAAAGACTAGCACTGTCCCAAGGTTTGCTGATATATAACATGAAAACTGTTTCTCTTAAGCCACGTTTTGTGCTGGACTAGAAGAAAAGTTTAGTTACTGAGTGTAACCTGAAGGTCAGTATCACCCATCTGAGAGGTGACAACTTCAGAAGACACATTGGCCTGATCAATGTGTGAACAGCTAACTCCATGACAAATTTGTTCCATAAAAACAGAAGTATTGCCCCATGTCAGACCAGAAAGTGAAAATTTCTTCCAGTGGCTTTATTTAATTCACGAGGAATGGAAGGATTACCTTTCTTCAAAAATAAGCCTTCCCATCTAGCATTATGGCATATGTTCCCATATGAAATCTACTTCTCCTTGAATCCTGCTAAGCTCATGGCCTCAGTAACATTTTGTTACAACAGTGTTTACAAGGTAATAAAGAAAAGGTATTTCATTTATTAAGTGTTAGATCTGATGCCTTTCATTAAATGCCCCTTGATCTTTTATGCAGATGACTTTATTGTAAAGACTAAGTGAGAGCTCCCAATTTAATTCCTCAATATGACATCACTCACCTTTTCATCTTTTTCTCGTCACCTTTCTAACAAGTTCCAATATTTTCAATACTTCCTTCTGCTTAAAACTTCTGAACCTCTTATGTTTTTTGATGTTAATTTCTCTGTTTTGCTATCCATTTCTGCATGTAAAAACGTTGGCAGCCCTGCAGTCAGTCATCTAGTTGAAAGCAGACCATTGACAGTTTTCTATTGTTCTGTGAGTTCTTTCTCTTTCTGACATCTCTGACAAGTAATTTTGTCCATTTTTTGTCCATTGTTTTAAATTAATGGACATGACATCACAGAGTTGTTGACCATCACAGAACTGCTGTGCACTTGAAGCTGTAAGCAAGTCCTTTCATTATGTTCTCCATTAGAACAGGTAACCCAGTCTTCAAAGTGCTTTTAGACAACTCCATCTGTTTAAACTGAAATCACAGTGGGACTAAATTCAGGCACAGTCAGAAGAGGGCACAGTGAAGATGAGGCAGCAATACAGCCTTCAGGAGATCAAGTCATGTCATCACATCACATTGCACAGTGACATTTCTAGAGGAAAAAGGAAGAGAGGGGACAACCTTTAATTACTGCCCTGAGATACATACTGACAAAATCATTATTATTTTTCACTAAAAGCTATTTTCCCTTTCAATTTTCCTGAAGAAAGGGTCCTCATGGCGATTCCTTCTGAAAAAGCATTCAAACTAGAGTCTGAATACCTGGAGTGCAAGGGCCAGGGACTTGAATTTGACTGTTACTTTGACCAGCAGTACCAGAGCATGCTCAGGTGTTCACTTCACAGCACAGGGGTCAGGACACCTAGGACTGCCTGGGAGACACCTGTGTCAGCTGAGATATTGGGAGCACAGGGCACTCTGCTTGCTGGGATCTGTCCCTCCTAAGACAGTCCTGCCCTCTGAAGCTTTCAGAGCACAGTGCTGTTTTCTACCAAATCCTTCTTCACAGCACTTATCATGATTATGAGGGATTTTCTGCAAATTCTGTGTGCATTAAGTGCAAGATAAGAGTGGTGTAAAAGCTCTCCACCGTATCTGCTGTTACTTTAGGACTACATGCTACATACTACATTAGGGCTTTCCTAAGGAGCACAAAGATCTTTCCTCTTCACCATCTGAATAATGAAAAACAGAAATATATCTGCTTTTAAGATAAACCACCCAGTGGAGATTTCTTATGTTTGGTGAGCTGAAAAATAGAAACTATGGCCCAAGCCACCAGCTATGGATTATCTCACTGAAAAATCATAGAACAGCAACAAACTATTAATTATCTTTCCTTACTATAAACTACTGAAATCACTCTGTAAATGTTTTTCTTTTATAATGATAAACATTTCTGTCACATAGTTTGTATAATTAATCACTTTTCAATTTAAGCGACCATCTCATTTTCACTGGGAAACAGTTTATAAAAATACTCAAGAGTGAAAGATTGTTAATAAATTTTTCAAAGTACACTCCATGGGTTTTTTTTTTTGGTTAAACAGTCACTCAGTATTTGTGGTATGTTTGCACTGACATTCAGACGATATCAAATTATGCAGCTAAACTGTTTCCACAGAGGAACTGGCATTAAAAAACATGGACTTGGGAGCTGTTCAATGATTCTCAATTTAGCCGATGTAAAAGAAATTTAAACTTGTAAAGAAAGGTTGTTGGAGGCAGCTTAATGGGATGAAAACTGGGAAAGAGATAATTAAGATTCTCTGGTTATGTTCATTCCTCAAATTAATAATGCTATTCCTAAACAGCATGAGAAACCAAGTATTCTCTCTTCATACTTCTTGTGTTCATATCACAGAAGGCAACAATATATGGTAAATGAATTTATCATATACACTCAGCTTCTTCAGCAGCCCTGCAACTGCTCTCCTATGTGTGTATTCTAATATTGTTGAGAAACAGCACACCCAATGCCTTTTCAGCTATGATCCTGCAATAAAACAATTCCTTCCTTCAATGTAATAATAGGATATTTTTTTAAGGTCTGTAACTGGACAGGGCTCCTTCCATCTCAAAAGTATATTTTATATTGCTAACAATATGAAACTATCTACTATATCAACAATTTTGTGACACTGAAGGACTTAACTGAAGCAAGAAATTAATTTGAAAATACAATTTTGCATTTCCAAGATTCCTATGCTATGCTTTCAAATTACCCAGGACATCACTTTTGTAAAAGACAGGATGTGTTTGGCCTTTAATGAAGCTTTAATTGGCATTGTTTGTGCACTGACATACTATTGCAAGCAACCTAAACTTTTGAACTCAATCCTCCAAAATAGTTCACATATTTCTTACCAAAGATGATATTTTTCTGGACCTAATTTTTAAGTATGTAAAATTAGGACGTAGTTTTTTCCTTCAAGAAAAATGTTTATAAGGAAGAAAAGTTAAGCAAAGTTGGCTCTCAGCTGTTCAAAGATCTCTTCTCTATAGGCTTCCTGTTACTCTTCCCATAGTGGTTTCAAATTTCCTACATGTTGCATTCACAGAATTTCCAGAAATTTATCTATCACGGGAAGTTGACACTACTTGTGAAGATAAAAACAAGCCATGAAGGAATGAAACTGTATTTCCATGTTACAACAGCTGTGAAGGACACAGAGGAATATCAAATTGAGACAAAACAAAAGCTTTTGCTTGCAGAATATCAGAATATAATAATTTATTATTTTATGTTAAAGCCAAAGTTGAGTGTCATGGCACTCAAATTCTCTATTTGTTACTATTATAATTCCCAGATTGTTCTGTTTATTTTCAAACAAGTATTGTGATATTTGATTTCCCATCTCGATATGAATGAAAAAGATTTCTAAATATTTGTAGGCATTTGAATAGAAATGCATATACCTACTTGACATACTACACAATATTAATTACAGTCCAGAATGGAATTATTTCTACTGTATTTGCACAATAAACCCAGTCTTTTTTTCTGAGTTGCATCTCACTCACGACCTCATATTGGCTCACTTCCAGATAATACAAGCACAAAGACCATTTTTTCTGGAGATATGCCCAGAACAATTTAACACTGCACATGTAAAAATTCAAGTAGCACCTGTGCCACTACAAACCTCATCAGCAGAATTAGACACACACCTCCAAACCACAGCCAGAATGTAATTGATTGAATCACATTTAAGCTGTTGGATGCTGTGAAAATATATAACCTCATATTTTTTTTCTCCTGTGACACTGAGAACAAGAAGAATGCACATAGCGGCAAGAGAGTTGTTTCCACCATGTGTGACAATGTAGTGCACAATTTTAACTGTAGCAACAATTATAACTTCTTCATTCATTGATGACTGTTGTTTTGCTATGCATGGTCTTGTATAATTGTTTGCATACCTTAGAGAAACTTCCAGGAACAGAAGACATAGAAGGAGGAAAACAAAATGGAAAAAAATACCTAAAAAACATATAATAAATAATATCAGTTCTTGTGTCATGTTTCATGTGAGATTTAGCCCCAATCTGATGTAACTAATTTCCAGACAGACAGTCAAGACATGTTCAGACAACAATGTGTTCAAGAACGTGGTAGTGGAATTGTTTAAAAACTTGAATTAATCCTTTTTTTGTTGTGTGATGTTTACAGATTTTTGTGTGGGATTCAAAACTTCACATTTACTTGATTTATAACTAGCTCACAAATGCTCCAGCACTTTGCAAAGCTATAGTGAAGAAACACTTAAGAGTGATGATCTATTCATTGTAAGTATACATGGGTAAGGCATAATAATAGTGAGGCTATGCTTGTTCTCAGCTTACAATGGTGAGAGTTCAAGGATTGCCAGGTGAAGGATTCTAAATAATTTCCCCCATGTTGCTCCCATATAAATGAGAATACTGGAAAGCTACAGAATTAGAGGCCATGCTGGAAACTGTCAGTTCTAGCTTCTCAAAGCTTTCATTACCCATGTCATGTGTGATGACATAACAAAAAATTCTTTGATCTTGTGAGAAGAGAAAAAACTAAATTGAATGTGAATTGTAGTATGGGAGACCTCACACGGCTTTTTAAAAAGGCACAGAGTTCCTGAGATCACCCATTTTATCCATTGTCAAAAAGGCCCACCTCTATCTTGGAAGCCACCTTTTCTGGCATAAATGGTGAGATATCACCTCAGACAAACCGGGTAGATTTTCAAAGGGACATGCAGGAGGTTCACTAACAATTGCCTCTATTTGTCAATGGGTAGTTAATAAACACATTGCTTTGAAAATTTACCTCTGCCTGTCCACTCTTTCAGCTGTACAATGGCAGCAGCCAGTTTTCTAAAGAAGCTCCACCCAGTCAGCCTTTCCAGCTGGGAGGGCAGGAGGACATCTGTCTCCAGAGCCAGTGTCAATCATATTCTAACAATCAGTGCTTCTCCTCGGCTGAATTTATTATTTGCACTAAGTGATCTGTTTCTCTCAGCTAGGCTTCTAAACTCCCTCTTCTGAGGTTACTGATTATGAGATATAAAAGTCTGTCTCTTGCATGGTTTTTTTTTCCCTAAAAGGTTTTTTGTCATTGAGACTCTGAGCTGCATTCTTTATATATGAGATCCTAGATTCTTTCCTAATGTATCTTCAGTGCTTTTACCCCATAATATAATAAATAAACCCTCTGCCTGATTTGTCCCTCAGTCAAATGTTATAGCACTCTAATTGGGTTTTTCTCTCCTTTTGCAGTTGGATTTGTTCAAGGGAAGGGTCTGATGTGTATTATTGCACACTCTCCCAAGCAGAGAACATTTCATCCTGCAATTTGTGAAATGCCACTTATACCAAACAACAAAATAAGAAATTATTACATATAAAATAACATACTAAGTAAATATGATAAAGGTGAAATATGCTTCAAATAAAAATATGATTCAAAGCTCTCAGAGTAAGCTAAAAACAAATCCAGTTGTCATGTTCTTGTCTGAATTAATGAGTCATTATACTTATTTAATTTAACCATCCAAAAGTTTTATTAAGAATAATTTACTCTGTGATGGTTATACTATTGTGCTGCCAAAAACATATCTTACTTTCATATTTCAGATATAATTTGCCATATTATGTCTCTCTCCATTCTAACATGAAATCATCAGAAACACTTAAAAACAGAAGGTATGAATTCTTCAGGGGTCCTTCAAACCGAAATAGCACTTTTTCCGTGCAAAGAGGCTAACTGGGAATTTGACATGTAAATCAGCAAAGAGGCTGATGTCAGATTCCATATTAACTTCTTTGCAAAGGTAAGACGCTAATTTCCATCTTAAATGCTCCCAAACTTATGCCCATATGTTGAATTTAAAAGACCCACAGCTGGTTTGCTTGGCTCTGTCTCACAAGAGCTTCTGACAAGCAAGATATTGAGTGTAAGAAGGAAAAATTGCATGCAACATATGCCTTCATAAATTGCAGCATCTCATCATGTGGTGCTCATGTTTGTATTTAGTGATGTTTGAAGAGTGTTGTGTGAATGTATTCACACCATCCTAGAGCCTTGTTTCAGTAGTAATTGTAGTAATTGTAGTAATTGTAGTAGTAATGCGCATCTTAGTCTTTAAACTGCTTTCATAACAATATTCCCTCTCATGTCTGTGTGCAGATATGTCTGAGTCTCCTGCCATCTATGTAGGAAAAGGTTGATAATGAATATCTGAATAATCTGCATAGCTGGACAAACAGCCAGCATGAGAATTTTTGCACAATGTTAGTGATTCAGAGGCAAATGGTGATTTAGATTCCTAGTGGAAATAGATATGTACACTCATATTTGATTTGAAATTTTCCACAAGCACGGTTATCTGACTATGCTTCCTGTCTTCTACACCTCTGTGTAGGAATTGCCACAAAATGCAGGATGACAAATACAGCAAGTAAACCCAAATACATTGTATTCCCTTGACCTTAATTAAATATCCATTGAAAAAACAGCAAAATCAAACACTTAGTATGATGATCAGCAAGTTCTTACTAATATCATGTTCCATATATACTTTTCTTAATTTTTTCCAATTCTCCCCAGTTATGACATCTTTTACCATGTTAAATATTTCCTCTCCACTTTTAATGTTTAGACAGGATTTTATGAAGCTACTGTGTCTTTCACTGCCGGTCATTTCACCCAGCAGTAGATATTTCAGCTCAGTCTATGCATTATTCCGACTCTGTGTGAGCATTTTCTTTTTATTCTGATTTTCCAATACAACAAGGCTTGTTCTTGACATAGATAAAAATCAACAAAAGATCTCAAATAAATTTATATCTTAGTGTTCTTGTTTTAAAGGAATCTATTTAAATGCTGCTATTTTAATTTCAAAAGTGCCATGTTACTTTATCAGCTGGGGAGTGAACGGATTCAAGCTCAGGATATGCTCAGGAAATCACATACATCCTCAGCAGCCCTAGATAAGGGCATGTTTATGTTAGTAGTGCACTGCTTTTAGTATTTGAAAAATATGGTCACAGATATTTCAAGAGGGTTTGAAAACAGTCTCTTCTAGAAGAGATCTAGGGTAAAATGAGGCCATGCTGAAAATCAAGGGAGTCGTAATTATTATTTGGATGATCTGGAAAGCAGCTTTTCACCCCTGAGCTTTTTTCTCTGAACAAGACTGGATGATTGTGTCAAATTAATGCTGTGGATGTGTGCAGGAGGTGAAGTATTGTCAGCAAAAGCCTTAATACTTAACAGATATTTATTAGATACCTGTTAGACTGGTTTTAAGGGATAAATTAAAACAGGAGTGAAATAGGTAACTGATTAGTTAAAATCTGCCAAATTCAGAGCTACCCCATAAAACTATCTTAAGAGGTGGATTTGGGAGTGTTGTGTGTAAAGCAGTAACCTAACACAAAAAATAATGGCGAGAGACTACCCTTGCTAATGCTACCCTTCAGCTGTGCACTTCAAGAATCCTTGCAAACATTTCTTTAACAACATGAAACCTTAATGTCATCCTTGTAATACAATCACTACAGGTACTCTCAATTTGAGTAAATACGTGTTACAGCTTAACACATGGATTTTTTTTTGTACAAGCAGCTGCAAAGCTATGGATTGTGTGAAAGAGGCCAGTACAATGCTGTTCTGTTCTGCCTTTCCTCCTGAACTATACTTCTCCCACTTTCTGAAGCAGTACCTATCTGCTTCCACAGACACATACTGAATTCCTGAGAAACTCACATTTGCTTTTGTTTTGAATGAAAATGTACTCAGAATTACTTTTACTTTTTCACGTGGGATCTCACTGAGTTTTAACAGTTTCTTGTTTATTTTATCATCTCTCTCACAATTAATTATTCATTTAAATCATCATCAACATTAATGTTTAGCAGCATAAACCTTACACCAAGTGGATTTTTAATACCATTTTCACCTGGACCCATTGCTGAAACACCATATACTGATCACGTAACTTCATATTAAGGCTTTTTTTTTTTTTTTTTTTTTTTTTAAGATAACCACAAGATTAGGCTTTCAGAAACTCACTCATATGTGCCAACACCAGTCTGATGCAAATGAACCTGTATCAGTCATCCCATGCAATTGTATGTGAATGTTGATCCTCTTTTTCACAACCATCCTTCACACTGAGATCACAGTCTAGGGCAGTAGTTTCAACATTATCCAGCTATGTAAGTTCATCCTTAAATACAGCAGCCATTTTCCTTATTTGTTAACTAGTTGTAGCAAATGGGGAGGAGGGACTTTATTTAACTGGCAGTTGTGCCAAGAGTATAGACTGCACCTCTGGGAATATGGATACAACACAGAAGGCCTGGTGTTCTCATGTTAATATTAATATACTGGATCCTGTTCCAGCTGACTTATTTTAATAATGGAATTTGAGCTTAGGGAATAGACGTAATTTGTAGAGTTTTATATTCAAACAGGAACAAATTCACGTAATTGTATTTCTTGCACAACTGTCCTCATCCCCAGAAAGGAGCTGAATTCTCCTGATTTCACTACTTAAGGGTAGAAGCGAACTACAAAGAGGAATTTCAGAGATTTTATAGAACTCCTTTGGAACTGAGCATTTCAGGTTTGCATTCCACCTCTCAGTCACACGGTTACAGAAATGGGACACAGATTTGGCCTCTGAGTAAGGAAACTGTATATGAGCACAGACTCCTGCACAGAGAGTATTACTGGTCACAGCTTTTAGTTTAAGGATTTATGGGTGGATATATTATGTCTCAGCATCTGTTCTGCATCACAACTTCGGACATGGAGAAAGAATCTCCCACAGTGATTTCAGCAAAGACAACACTGCATTCATAGACAGCACAGCAGACAAAATTTTGGCCCTGAAAACAAAGTATTTGGTTCATTGGTTGGCTGGCTGGATTTTGTGAATATAGCCAGGCTTCCTGCTTTAAAATTCTGCACATGTATTAGACATGAATAGGTAAATTTGGGTCAGTGAGTGGTTTTATAATCTCTACATACTCTGTCAAAATCAAAAAATTTGCATTTTAAATGGTAAAAAAAAAGAAAAAAGTACAATTCTGTCTTTATCTCTACACAAGTTTGGCATTATTCTTTGTCAGAAGCCTGGTAAGCAGTCTTTCCCATGTAAGCAGGGTATAAGGTCTAATAAATAGGAACTTATTTCACACTGAAGAATTTTCTTTTGAAGAAGTTTAGTGGAAAGGTGTCACTCAAAAATGGGCTTTGCTCCTTACTTTACATGACATTCTTCTCATTCTTTCAAAACAAATGTAATCACTTTAACTGACTTAGCAATTCTTCAAAGATTTTGAATCAAATGTCCAAGATTTGGTTTCTCAGATACATCATATCAATACTCACAAGCTTGTACCAGTGACATTTTTGGTTTTATATCTGCCTTTTAAAATTAAAAGGTATTTTCCCGGTGTTATTATTGCTTAGATACTGTAATTCTCTCTAGCTTTTTTCATTACCTTTATCACTGTCATATTTGAACACCTAATTAATAAGATTTAATTCAGGCAACCTGATAAGTTAAATGTTCTGCAGAAATGGTAGTAGAAAGTAGGTTTCTTTACTGAATTTCACTCTACTGAGGAAACAAAAAATTAAATACTAAAACAGAGAAATTAGAAGAATCTCTTTTAAGAAACTAGAGAGAAGCAACTTGAATAGGATATGATCTCTAGAAAGAGACTGTAAGAAAATTATAATGAAACAAGAATCAAAATTTAAACTTTTCAAAACAGACTAAAACTATGAGGAGTAACATCAATGACACCTCACCAAAGGACATGCTGGCATAGTAAAGTCTAACCAACATCTCATTCACAAAGTGCATTCTGACCCACTACAAACCGTGATATTTAAGTCAGAATTCAGTCAGAACACTATGAATTCTTCAAATGTTGTTGTGATGGGTCCATTTGGCTCTTGCTTGAAGGCATAATTTGGAACTGGCATACTGTATTGCTTGTTGTAATTTGGGAGGAATAGGTATCAAGCAGCCTTCACAGGAATAGAGTAATTCACTCCCAAATGATTGGGCCATATATTGCATGTTTTAAGGTAATGAGAGCAGAGGTGCTGTATACAAGAATAAATTTAATTTCTCAGAGGACAAAAATGCAACATGAGAAAATAGTTGACTGTCAGACAGTAGCTTTGAAATTGCATATTTGAAGGGTGCTAAAGATATTAATGAATGCACAGAAGGGTTTAAGTTTAATGGAAGCAAACACCATTTCTGGGGCAATTATTGAGATATCTATTTCTATTGAAGTACTACCCCTCATTTACTTCATTCTCTTCCAAATTTTACAAAATTGGCATCAAGAATTATGGAAAAATATCTCAAGAATGGCTGAGCACTGTCAGCCCCCTCCCCTCAGCAGTCAGAATGAGCAAGAGTATTACAAATCAGCACTCTGAGAAAAGTCATGTAATTATTTCACTGTAGAGTTTAACACAGACTACTTCTGAGTGGAGATGGTTTATGTGCCCAGGTTAAATTTTTCAAATACATTTAGTAATAAATATACATTAATACACCATCTAGCAATGACTGTCCGATTCCTATTTATCTGATGATTAAATTCCTTTCCTTTCTGATAGATTTTACCTTGAGAAAATATCCTGTATTTCAGGACAATGTGAAATGTGCTGTTTTTCAGCAAAAATGCTGAAAAGATCAAATATGTCTGATCTTATATGGTTTCTTGAAAACAGTCTTTTGTTTTGCAGAGACCTAGGTGCCACGCACTCACTGCCTGTGTCTCTGCAAGCAGATTTATTCACATATGGGGTATTTGAATGTTAGTATAAAGTCTCTATTATGTGATCTCCTTTAATAAGGAAATTGTAAAAAATAAGGCACCTTTGGTCTTTTATGTCTAAGTTTAAGCAGTTTGAAATTCTGAAAGTGCGTGGTGTGAAGTCTGCTGCTCCTGAATTCATTTAAAGTGCTCAGGAGGAAGATGTAGTAACCTTCACAGGAAGAAAATAGTATAGACATGGAGAAGGATGTGTTGCACTGAGCTGCCAGCACTTCTGATCTCACCAATGCTATTTTATTAGCAGCAAGTAGAGATGCACCAGTCTGCCTGCCTTCTGGGGTATCTCATAAAGTACTTAAGGGTTTTCAGTATCACAATTTGAATGAGGACACTAACAACTAGCAGAATTTCACAATACACACTTCAGTCCAGCATGCAGTGTCTTTTCCAGTCCCTTGGAAAACTGTAAAATGGAACTAACTATTGGAAATGTCCAATGTAAATATTTAAGTTGATTATTCTTATCTTACTTGTGCATTAGTTGAAAAGCCCAAGAGTCTGCCAAGCAAACAATACTGAGGAGTTCTTACACAAGAACAAGACATTCCAGTTACAGCAGTGAAAATACAAACAGGGTTTTTCCTAACAATTAATGTAAGAATAGAAACAATATGAGCATTCCACTAGATACAAAACAGTGCAGAGGGAAGTCCTTGTCTGTTGAAAAGCAATTTTTTTCTGAAAAACTATTGATTATGTTTAAACGCTTGTTTAAAAAAAACTAGTCAAAAGTCTAATTTGCCTTTACTAGTCATAGATATGCTTTTTGCTCCCCTAAAATGATTTTGTCTTAGGTAAGTGGTACATTTTTATTAGGGTTTGTATTTTTGTATTGCAACACCTCGAGAAAAACAAACAGACAAAAAAAGAGGGTTGGTTTTGGTTTTGGATTTTTTAGCTTTGATTGTATGCAATATAAGGCTGTTTTGTGGATCCCTCATTCATGCAGGGGAAGTGCTTGTCAAAGTGAATAATTTCATTTGTGGCAGTGCCTCGAAGGATAATTTTCCCATATCACTGTGGACACCATCACATACGATGCCACGTCAGCAGAAGACTGGTTGTGTCACTCTCAGCATCCATGTGACAGGAATGCATACAAGTTCCACAGAGGATATTCTCTGCCATGTGCAGTGGCCTGCACAGAAGTCCACCCTGGAAACATGGCTATGGAGCAAGTCCCTCTACATCTAGTGGCACCATGACTACATGTAACACTACAGAGAAATTTGCAACTTACCTAAATCCACTGCATCACACAAAATGTGGGAGTTGATTCATCCAGTGTTCCACCTCTGCCCACCTACAAACACTGTAGAGTTCCCAAATCCAGCTTTGTCTCAGTGTGATAGACAATAATAGTGGTGTGCTCTTTTCAACAGTCCTTTCTAACAGCCTCCAAATGCCCACTGCCAGCACAGTTCATACACTTCACCAAGAGCAGTTAGCTCAGACTCTGGTACGCTAGAGAATATTTTCTTAATTTATTTTATTGTTTTACTCGTGGTTACTGAGGAATATCTTCTTCAGCATAAAGAAAACCTAGCTTAAATTGAACCAAACTCTCAAAAAACAGTAACTGGGAAATAACTCCTGAGAATATTCTCTCACCAAAGATGAAAGTAAAGTCGAGTGGCATATTCACATACTCCTGCACATCAAGAATTCCACTTTTTTAACAATTGAACATTCTGAATCAGTTAATTATTGTTGCTGAAATACATATTTGAAATGTGAAAAATTGTGTAAATGTAAGTAGAGATAAATCAAATGGGGACTAGAGCAAATGTCATTGACCTACTGAGAAGAAATGAAGCAAAATATCTGAATTAAATGTTTCTACACAAATTCCAAAAATCAAAAATGATGATACGTGTTTAGGAGAGAGAATATATATGGATGGAAATCCTTTTAAATTCTAAAAATAATCTTCCAGAGAGAAAGCATATTATGTTTATGTGGTTTTTAAATATATATATATATATATATATAATGTTCACATGTATGAGTACCTGTGTGTGTACATATACATTGTTGGGTGTGCACATACATATATGTTCTGTAAATATATGAGGATGAAATGTGTGTATTACTTTGCAGTGTCAAATACTAGCAAAAATATCACTGCAGCTGAGCATACAAAGACACACTTGTCACTGAAGTCTATTCACATCTCCTAAGTACTCCCAGAAATGAACGTAATGTCTGCAGCAAAGACAGATCATTTCCCTTCTTCCTTCCCTCTGAATGTGCCATCTGACCTAAGGGCTCCTCAAAACAACCCAACACATGTTGCTGTAGTTTCCTGGTTATAAAGCTTCAGTACTTCTCCCTCTCTTTTCATCACAAATCCAGCAATAATCTGCTCCTTTTTCACATATCCAAAATCCCTCCATGGTAGTTTCCATTCAATTCTCCCTTGATATTACAGATTCTTTGACTATTTTTCTTTTTTGTACTATGAAAAAATAATTTTCCTGCATAAATACAGTGCCTTTGAATACTCTCCATACTCTAATTTTGTCCTTAATGCAATTTTCTTCTTTCTCCTCCAGCTGTAGCCATGTCCTAATTTTAGGCTATTGAACTTAGTCCATCAAATCTATTTCTACAAAGAAACATTCCTCTCCCACATAATTATCTTTCCATCATCTCTTTTAACTGTAGAGTGGTCCAGAGCTATGTTTTCATTTGGGCCCTGTGTATTTTGATTTCTGCATGTAGTTACCAAGGGTTTTTTCCCTTACAAAAGGGTATTTATTTTATGATGATTACCTGATGATGGGATAAATGGTTTTTCCCACTAAGCTAGCACCAAAAATTAGACATTTAGCTTCTTGTGCTCCAGATGTACAAAGATCTGTGGAAATTAGAGGAAATTCATTCAAAAACTGGAATGAAAGTTAGAGGAGGAATATTTGAGCCAAATGTGTGAGAAAAATGTCTCTCAAACTTCCTGCCCGAAAATGGGTGCCAGAGAATGAGAGTATGACCATGAAAGAGAAAGAATATTCATCTATTTCTAATTTGTGTGTCCTAGTTTGTGATTTTGGCATAAGGCATTTGGCATTACCTCTGAGGTATCTCTCTTGCTGCACAACATTGAGATTCACTTCCTCTGTGCCTTCCCTTCAGTCTGAAAGGCTGGAATTTATCCTGAGATCCAAAATAGTACCTTTGCCATTTAAGGCACCTAAACAGATTAGGTGGGTGTTTGTTTTTTTTTTAAAGTGTCCTGAATCTATGTGCTTAAATGGTCATTTAGGCACCTGAGTACTAGGTTAATGCTGGAGTAAACCTATTTAGCGAATTTCACACACCCAAAATTACATAATTTCCAACATGCCATGTAGGCAAGACCTTCCACCCACCTTACCACTCCTTGCCAAGCTGCACCTGCTCCCTTGTGTGCACCCAAATCCATGCTCCAGGGATACATGGAGAGTGGGGGATAAAACTCAGTCAGACTTTATGATGCCCAAATATGCTCCAACAAGTCCTCACAGAATTGTTACGAGTGTGAGCGAATTTTGAGGGAAAAGTAAAAAACGTCTCAGCGAGTCTACATTAACTAATTGCCAAACTATTTTTTGAAAACTAGAATATTGCAGGCAATATACGGACTACACTATTTGTAAGATAAAATATCTAGATTAAAATAGCTAAGAAATCTCTTCTTTTCTAACCTTTCTCATGTAACCTATAAAATGTAAACCCTTTCAAAAGTAAATTTGAATAGTATGTATGGATAAAGGTAAAATCAGGTTATCAGATATTAATTTATATTCCAAGATCACTTCCCAGCTGTGAAACTCTTTAAAAGTTGTGAAAATTTTAGGCTAATTCAGAAGCAGTAAATTAGATTGTCCTGGATTATATTTCCTGTGTTCTTATTAGTGTACGTGTGTGGGCCTAAAGATAATTTGCATAGCACAGTCTGTATTCCAGCAAGATGGGGCAAGCACAATCTGTTTACTGTGGTTCAACAATTGCTCATTCTGTAGCCAAAGAATAAGGTGGGGCTGGTTCCTTCAGGCTCTCTCTGCTTGGCCTTTATCTTTGAATTGTTGTTGCATCTCATATTTGATGCATGGAAAGTGGCATCATAAAGCCCAAGATAATTTCTTTGAGGGCTCTGTTTTACTCTTACAGTTTCTCAACAGGATTTCTAGGGTAAAGAATGCACCTCAAAAACAGAAGAGCTCTAATTCCAGGTTTACCAGAGTATGGTGAGAGCCCTGGCAGATCAGGTCTGCATGAGAGGGCGTCCAGAGATAGGTAAATAAAACAGATGAAGGGCTATTCTCTCATTTAAAATAAGATAGTATTGCTCAAATGTGTGCAGATAAAGACTTTTCTCTCACCTTCACCTACCCTGTGTGCTGCAAGCAGTATATGGTTTGCACTATGCCTTGAACTACTCTCCAGTACATCTGAGAAAGTCTTAGCAAAGTTTTGCACCAGGCCAAACACTAACAATTAACAGAGTGGGAGAATGCTTGAAAGTACTCCAGCCCTCAGTTTAATATTTCAGATATACCTCTGACAATAGGAGAGGAGGTGTCTGCAGGAGGGGGGTGTTTTGTGCGTTCTTTCTTTCCACCATGGATTGAAATTAAGTAAACATGAGCAAGGCTAGGGGTTCCAAGTAAACTTTGCAATTGTTTATATCAACATCTTCAAAAGCAGAAGTTGGCTTGGAACATCACCATCTTTCCATGCCTTTCTTGAGGTCCTTCATTATTTATTCACACACATTGGGTGAATATGCATTCCTGAAACACTTTTGGGTGTTTTAAGGTGGCTCTCAAAGTTAGAAATCATTCCATATTAAAACTGTTAGAATTTTACTGCATACCACATATTCCCTCAAGAACCTTATACATTTGTTTTAAATGGCCTGCTGTTTTATTAAGTTAGTTGGGTTTGCCTGTGTTAAGTTTATGGCTTTCTAATGAAACCTTTATTTGGGTTTCTTTTCAGTGGAGAAGTGTCCTATGGCCTACACCATGTGTAATGTGGTCACAACTATTTTAAAAGGTAATTCTCAATAGGCCTCAGAACAGCTTAGTCTGCCTAAATGGTGTCATTACTTCATGACCTTCATGAATGACTGTTTAACCTTTTTTAGTGGTCACAAAAAGGAGAAAGAGCCCAACAGTGTTTGGATGACAGGATATCTTGAGATGAGAAAGTAATGAGAATTTCTCCCTTTGGATCTTCAAACTTATCTACCCTCTTGCTGTGGAGCAGAGTCCTGCAGCATGAAAAGCCACTATTTTAAGTGTCTCTAATATTTTAGAGCTGAAAGCATAAAATGCTCCCAATGTATAACATGTTACCATCTCTGCTTAGGCTTACATAATCAGAATTATTTAAGATGTACATAGGACACAAATTTTTAATATTTTTTAATAATTTTTTTCACTGCTTGATGTAGCAAATACCAATCTGATGCTGCCGCATTCAGAAGCTTTATGTTCCAAGAGTGTTTTTGATTAAAGCAGCACTTTCAGGTTTATTTAGACAGCCCTCACTCCTTTTAAAAAACAGCTGATGTCCAGAAATCCTGTCACTGATTCTGTTAAATGAACTTTGAATGCCTAAACACTGGACTGGTTTAAGACACTTTAGAGTAACTGAGAAAGGGGCACTTAGCAGCAAAGGTGAGCAGCTTTTTGTCATGCCATGTTTGCTTCAAGACTGTATGGTCAGACACAAGATTCCCATTAAATCTGTTGGAGTTTAGTGATAATTGCAATAGCAATTATCCTTGTTTCAAAAACAGCATCATCTATATGTTTATTAGAAAGAAAGATCCAGAGATATAACTGCATTTTTGGTTTCTTTGACATAGATTTCAAAGAGAAGGGTAGACACTTTGACTATCTCAGAGTTGAGATGATGAATTTTAGGTTATTTCAAGTGGATTAAACTTGGCCCCACCCATTAAGACTCTGCTTTAGGCCCACACTTGCTGACGATGGGCATATTAGATTTCCTCTGTACTACTAAAGCCAAAAGACAGCAGGCACTCAGGTGTATTTTAAACCAAGCTTGAGCCTGTCAAGAAAATATGGACTGAGACCACCTGAGAGGACAAGGTCCCTCCAGGATATGAAGAGATGTTTTCTTATTCTTCAGTGATGGAATTTTAGTATAACCAGTGCGTGGGTGGCACTGCAGAGATCTCTACCCAGGTTGTGCTGCATATCCACTTTCTGAGACCGAAGTCCATTTATGATATTTGACATTGTAAATCTAAAAGTTAAGGCACCTAAGGCCATTATTACTATATGTCAAAACTCATTAAAAATGAAGTCAATTGTATTCTGGTTCAGTTAAAACAAGCCACTGTCCAAATACTGTGTCTGTTAATACATGAAATATCTGTTGAACTTGAGATACTGTCTCTTGGAAGCAGTTTTACTGTCTTTTGTGTAAGGAATTTCCATTGGCACCTGAGTCAGAAAAAAATTTGTCAGAAAGATATAAAATATCTAAAAGAAAACTTTTACCAATTAAAAATGTGTTTCGTTATTCTGTACAGGACAAAGAATAAGCAGATGGCATAATAAGATGATAACAAGGGGAAATTTACAGATCAAAATATCTAATTTTCTGTGTTAAATGGAGCAAATTACTTCAGGAGGTAATAAACAGAAAATTAAAAAGATGAGAGAGAACAGTTACTTGGCTTTTCCTTATCAGCATGCACGGTAGTGGAGATAAATGCTTACGTTACCCATTGTTCTGGTCTGGTTTCCTTTTTGACTGTCCTGGAAAACTCTTACTAAAACATTGACAATTGATGGAAGTTCAAAGAACAAGCAACTTGATTTTTTGTTTGAGAAATAAAAATCAGAAACCATTTAAAAATGTTATTAATTTAACTTCCTCCTTGAATCTTTAGGTCATGTTGTGCATGTCTTTGCAAAGCAAACACCGAAGAAGGCAGCAGTCAGACACTCCCTGTAAAAGTCCTAAAAATCCTTACTTTCAGATACAACTGTGCTCATTTACTGTATAATTCAGGGGTTTGCAGACACAAGTACATGTGTCACATCACCGCACATCACCACCTCCAGGAACGTGTTTTATAAATCCAATGAGGTCTCTGTTCAAAATTCAATTGAAAAAATATTACACTAAAGAGTGAGAGTCATACCGGCAATGCAGACAATCGTGCTACTTCTGATCCCAGTTGTGCTAGAACTGTTCATTAATTTTATCTGTACAGACAAGCAGAGTATATGAAAGTCTTGACTAGGGATTAGTTTAGAAGTCTTTCAGCTATATCAAAGCTATGTTGTGCAAGTTGATCACATTTCTGAAGTTCTGTCTCAATTCCATACCTAGTTGAGTTTTAAAAAGCTCCTTAGATTAAAAAAATGAAAGAGTCAAGAATTGACACCATGTCACCATGTTATAAATTCTTTATCTTTAAATCATTATATGAAAAAAGTTCTTTAATATCTTGGGGAAAAAAAAAAAACACAGATTCAAAAGTGTCACATATCCCAGGAAAAAAAATGTGTGCAGTAATTTTCTAGTTTGCTTAAAAATAGGGAATTAAATGTTATTATAGTTTATGTTATTTTCATTAAGAACTCAGGACCACTTATTATTTTATAAGAAAGGAATTGTGTTCAAGTGTTAAAGGCAAACCAAAAAATTGGTTAAATTGTATTCTCAAGTCTACCTGAGAACTAGATGAATAAATAAATAAATAAATTTCAGTCTGACTAATAACCACTCTTACTTACAAATGCTTCTCTAGCTACAATTTCCTCCTGCACTCTGACTGGCAATGCTGATGCTATCTTTAAGAGTAATACTTCTTTTACCTTTGTACCATCACGCTTAACAAGGGCAAAAGGTGAGCAGCCTGAGGAATTAAAAGTGGAAATGAAGCACACTTTTCCAACAGAAAAATTGCTTAATTAACTTATTTGGAGAAGTTATGAGTTCTCAAACTTGGTTGAATTCCTATCAGAATGCACATTTTAGTCTAGTAGAGATGTAGAGGGAATTTGAAATCATGCAGTGTGTGAACATGACTGGTTCATTCTTAAAGTTAAGTGTACCTAAAAATATATTGTGAGAGATATTCTGAAAAACTATAATTACACAGACTGCAAATATTCCTATCATTTCAGTATGTGCATGAAGGCTGCCCAGTGGAGTCATATATCTGTGCAGGACTCCCATCTCAACATTAAGTACAGTTTCTACCACTGTGCCCCAGCAGTAGGAATGCAGATGATGATGCAGTGAGTCATAGGCAAAGGAAAGAGCAAATCAGTGCAGCAGTGTCTGCTACTGATGGCAAAAAGAAAGAAAAGAATATTGTATATTCTGAAATAACGTATTCATACTGATTGTACTGGTTTTGCCTCAAATAATGTTCTGTTAATCTGGGGGGGAGGGTTCTAAAAGAACACTCATGACTTAAAAAATCACTTTACCCTATGTATTTTCCTTATGTCTAAAACCATATGGAGGTATTCTGAATATCTCCTCTGTGATTTATGCTTTCATACTGTTTCTCACTAGGACTGAAAGATAAAAGATGCTTTCATACAGGGACTGTATTAGAGCTCAGCAAGTGATAATACTGGCCCATGGTGTTACCAGCTTTTATCATCCCTATGTCTACCAATATTAGGAATGAAATCTTGGATCCACTCTCTGTATTTAATCATTTTTTGGCATCCTATCCATAGGAAAGAAGAATTGGATTACACAGAAATAATTTAAAGTCATATCTCCCCTACATATATATAATCTTTAGTTAAAATTATATGCTTTCTTACCAGTGGATACATTTACATGACTCAAGATCCTAGAATGGGTTCTGCTCTTCTAACATTGCCAATATTTCTTTACCCAATAACTTGGCTGTGGCTGGACACCATTTCTGCCCAGTGCTGACAAATTTAGATTCTGTGTCCTTGGAATTATGGAAGATGCAGCTACTAGTGTGAATCATATGGCTGGTCATACTGAATTGCATTTAAAATATCTTGCCCTAGTTTGGTTGGGTTTTTTTCTTGGAGCTCTCTTTGTTAATGAGAATTATTAGAAGATTATCCAAACCAGAATGCCTTTGCAAAAGCATAACCCAAATCTGGATATTTCAGATCTACTCAGAGACAAGAACCACAAACCTATTGATTTCTTCTCCTGTGGCCTGCCTTCAGCCCAGACACAAAGTCTGGGTGATGATAGACATGCACAGCTTTAATGCCACCTTACTTTGATTACTTATAAATACAAGTATGAGTCTTGGGCAGTCCTGATGGCCAAAACATTGAGGAGGTCAGGGCACAGAGGGGCAGATTGTGTACAGCATACTCTCCTCAGTTCCACTCTGCAGGTATGTGAGTGCATTTCTCCATCCTAGGGAATACTAAGAAAGGAAGCCAGCATATACAGTATCTGAGTGTATGTAGGATGTCTGTGCAGAGAAAGAACAAACTACCTTGTTTTACTGAGCTCCAGACTAGAGACTAAAATCTTTAGCTGTCAGGAAAGCAAGAAGCAAAACATTCACCCAAATTTCCCTAGTCATTACTTTTTTAGGCAATAATAGGTGACATCAGTCTGTGCTAGAAGTTACTGGGAAATTTCATATTCTAGCTACAAACCACAGTGCCATGCAATATATCCTTCATTATATCTTTCAGTTCTCATAATATAAAGAGTTAATTTCACACTTTGAAAAAAGCAATTTTTTTTTTCTCCAGTCCTCAAAATGTTCCCTCTGCAAAATATCCTCTGTTGAATTAGGTGTGGAAAAATTTATTCTCACAGCAGAGTAAACTAGATTCTTTCTGATTATTAAATCTGTAAAGTAGATGATTGCTTTGGTTGCTCCATCTGATTCAGCTGAGATGGAGCTAAAATGTAAATGAAAAGTAAAGTTTCTGCTGTAATCTTTGCCTTGGGCTTAACCTTGAATTCCTCGAGTTCCTACTTGTCTTGCTCATTCCAGTACACGATCTGGAACAATTTCTGGTGCATTATTTGGGAAAAGTATTCAAAAGTGGTGAAAAATGAGAGATATTTAACAAAAGGCAAAAATTAATTTCGGAGATCTCCCATTGTGCTTACTTATTCCTGTTCTTAAATAATTCAGGGAGCAATTAGGATGTTTATGCTCTCACTGCTCTATTACTGTCAGTACTGCTATTATTGGTGCTTGATTAATGGACTAAATTCCACACTCCAAATGCAGCCTGGCAAGAGTGGTATCCTAGTAAAAGACTCTATAATCAGACTCGTCATGGATGTTGAAAAGGATACGTAAGGCTTATTAAATGCCAGGTATCTGTTTAAGTGAATAACCAAAATGTTCATGCCCAAATAACTCACTAATAAAAGAATCTGTAAGTGGTATTGTGAAATGGGGATTAGTAAATGAGTAAGATGAATTATGTGTTAAGGGATTAAAATGTGGACTTATTTGTTATGTAATTATGCCTGTCAGTGTTCTATATTAACAATTACTAGTTCTATTGTTAATAAGATGGGAGGTTATGGCTTTATGATCCCCTGATGAGTAGAATAACAGAAGTATGTGGATGACAGAAAGGAAAAAAAGGGAATAAAAATAAATTTAGTTAAATTCTTTATGAAAATATAGTCAACAAACTTGTCTAAGGTAGGCACAATGGAAAGAAGGTACTAGAAGCCCAGGAGTGTCAGCATGGCAGTGGATAGAATCTACAGTGGGTGTTACCAGGGGAGTTATTATTCCATACCATGCAGTATTTTTACAAAAAGCACTCCCTGTTTCTAGCTGCTTAAGAAAAGTTTTATCTTCCCTGGGCTGAGAAAAAGTCTCACTGAATTTTTTATTACCTTTAATTTCAGAACTTTTACATCTGATCCTAAAGACTTTCCAGGTTCAATGAAGGAAATTATGGAGAAAGGATTCCAGCAAAGAAAAACCTTCCACCAGTACACAAGTAAAGCACTGTCACTTCTTTCAGAAAAACGGTTTTCTAAATGAAGAAATTCATAGGAAAGGTGTAATAGAGGTGCAGTGAACATTTCTGTACTCAGAGTTTGAACAGCTTCTATAGAAGAAATGTGGCACAAAGGATCCAGCTATTTCCACAGCAAGAATACTGAAGACCCAAGAGATGGTTATGAGACAGAGGTCTTTGGAGGAAAGGAGAAATAGATCTGCTCAGTCTTCAGAGAGGAAGGGCAAAGGGGCTAAGGGGAGATCTTATTGATGTCTGCAAAATACCTAATGCAAGGATGTAGGTAACATAGATCATACTTGAAATGTCATACTTATTTAAAAACCAACAAAATATCTAAATATTTGTAAAGGGACAGAATGAGTCTGGAAATACACAGAATTTCAAACAAGACCCTGAGATCCATCCTTACATAAGTCAAGAAATGCATTGATTTATGAAAAGAATGTACAAGTAGTGGAATATTTATGATTAAAAACATTGTAGCATCTGAGAAAATTGATGTGATTTAGAAAAATGGTGACAAGTAAAAAGGGAAAAACAGCAGCATAAAGGAGAAAATGAAGGCCTAAGTTGATGACTATTTACATTCTTGAGTTTTCCTTGGACTTAATCCATTTTTACAGGAAATCAAACTTCTTGATATTTCAGTGAACCAGCAAGTAAGCATTTTAGCAGTTCTAAATTGTATAATCATCTTAAATTGTGGTTATTTGTATTTCATCACCTGTGAAACTTTCTTCAAGTGTTTTATTGCCAAAGGAATTCAATGGGAATTTGGATAGAAAAGATTCTCCACTGCAGAAATGCTGGTGACATTTTCCTAAAGTAAAGAAGTAAAGCCTGATCTTTTTCTTGAAAGATAGATTCTGACCCACTAAAATAGAATTAGAAGCATATGGCAGCACTTTCTTGCACCATGGGATGGATTATTTAAACTCCGTGAGGGGAGAAGTCATGCAAGAACTTTTCAGCAGTTTTGTTGCCTGCATCCAGGCAGTCCCCGGCTCAAGTTCTTGATTGTTTTGGGCTGTGAATCCCCCTAACTCTTTCTATACACTAAATTTAGAAGGATTTCAGGAAATGGGAGAAGATCTTAATAGTGTTCCTGTTGTAGACTTGTGCCAGCTTTCTGACATCATTGTCTTTTACTGGGTGGTTTAGTCGAAGTTTTCTCTGTGTTCTTCAGCTACAATAAAATCAAGAGTGTTTCTTTTTTCTGTCTATAATACTCTGGCATAAGTTTATAAATCCTGTGCTGTGAGTCAGGCTTCTAAGTCACTGCAGGTAAGGATGAGTTCCTGAAGTGTGATTTTAAAGGACGAATTTTTTAAAACTAAGAGATTTCATGGTCTTTTCTATTTACTGGTTCTGTTTTTTAAGACTTAGGATTTCATGCCTGCTGCAAGCTTTTCTTTCAGCTATGAGGCTGGAAATTTCTCTTTCATTGTCTTTCTCTTTTTTTTTTATTTAAATAAGGGTAGAGATATTTTCCTTAGCTTTAGTGGTAAGGAAAACAAATATTTGCAAAACCCAAAGGTTTTTGTATATATATATTTTTTTGTTTTTTAAATGAAGAGTGTGTCTATACACTTCTCATATGATGCTATATCTATTTTATATCTGTGGGACTTTTGTCATATGTATTTAAAAATTAGGAAGATCCAGGATGCTTAATGCTATTACTCTTCCAGAGAAAGTATTGCATGGCATTCTTCCTAGCTTGCATTGGAGACTGGCAGCTTTTAGAGAACATAATGTATTTGTTACACAACAGTGTGCTTTGTATAATTTGTCCTTTGTCCCAGAAAGAAAACTAGGTTAAACTTAATATGGTTTGTATGTAAATAGGTGTTAACAGAGAACCACATTTTGTAATCAGATCTTAGGCAACAGACCATGCATTTCATTTAGTTTGGAAGCAAAAATCCTGTCACTCTGGTAGAATTACTCTTTGAGTACATTTATTTTCACTATTTGAGGGAGGACAGTTACATTCTTCTCTCACTTCCTGACTTTGGAACACAAGGCACATGTAATTCAAATGGCTGGAGTAATGGGGAAAAACATTAATTTGTCAGTCATTCTGGATTCCCAATGCATATAATAGCAATTACTCCTGCTCTTACACGACATTGCTTAAAAATAACTACATGTCACACCATCTGCCTTACACAATGCAATACAGTATACACAGATGAGAAAAATGAAGCTCAGAATTGAAGGAACAAAAGTTATCATTATATTGTTAATATAAAAAGAGTGCTATAAAATTGATGCTCTGCAGTATTCTGCTATGGTAAATTAAATAATATTGTCATGTATCTTCCCTAAATCAGGATACTTTGAGTCACATCTCACTTACTACCAAGATTTCCAGATGCACTTTGAATTAATAAAATGCTTACATAAAATTATAACTGAAAAATTAAAATAACCTGGTTCAATCACCCACTATGGGATCTGAAAATCCAAAAATTAAAGGTAATGACATATAAACAGTTTACAGAAGGAGAAAGCAGACCACCAGGAGGTGCTGAAATTATTGTTTGACCTGCTTCATTTGGAGCCTCTAATAACTGAGTAAAACGAAGAGAATATTGTCTTGCAAAGGAATAATCTTTCCACTAACAGACTGCACGTCCTTCATCAACTGTCCCAGCATACAAAGAAAGTGCAAAGTAGCCTAGCTTTGATTTAAAACAAAAACACAACATAACAAACCAAAAACCCAACCAAACAAACAAAAACAAATGGCCACTCTCTACTGGGCAGTCAAATGAGTGGCTGTTTGATGCCTTAGCAGGGTTAGCCAAGCTCTGCAAATAACTCAAAGATAACCATAGAGGGCTAAAAATTACTGACAAGAATGCTATGTATGCAGCTGAACACAACAGCAGCCAGAAGTACATTGACAAATCAGAGGATATTTGGGCAAGGCCATAACAATCTAAATTCACTGGGATAAGTCAAAATTACTCAGATGATGACTAATGACATCTTCAACATTTACAACTACTTGTAGGGTAATAGAAGAGCCATTTACAGGTAAGGAGTAAATTCATGAAGTTTGAGTTCAGAAAAAGTTAGTTAGAGTGTAAGGAATCCTATGTTAAGGGAATGCTTACATCAGTTATTGAGGTGTTTGATACTATTAAGTGTAATAATGAAGGAAGAGAAAAAGTCTACAGCACATGGAAGAATGATTCTGGGCCTGATACCACTTCCTACAAAAATTTCCTTAGTCAGAAATGTGCTAGCCCTGGTATTTAGACAGATGCTTTATGTACAATAGAAATGCACACTTTTAGTGGATGATTAATGGGTTTTTGTAAAACAGCTCACACTATTGTTATGCAATGCCTAAATTACACTTAGTCAAAAACAGTTGCACTTTGGCTTTGTATTTCTTGAGTTTTGTGAATAATAAAAATACCTCCCAGAGATCACTGGATCACGTGCTTAGCTGCTGGAGCCTGTTTAACTCATGTGAAGAAAACTGACTCATAGAAATCACCACAAGCAGTCACTGACTGAACCTGTATGGTACATGTTATATGTTGAATACGATAATGTTCAGTATAAGTTTGGACTACTTTCCTTCTCTATTTTCTAGAAAAGACATCAGAATGACATGATAACACATCTCTGACAGCTTTTGTAGAAGAAATATTAAATTATATGGAATCAGAAATATTCATTCACGACCTGGTGGTTTGGGAATGAAGCTTTTGCACTTAATTGTTAGAAAAAATATATTGACATAATTTTCTTTTTTAAATAATTTTCACAGAAAAAGTCAACCTTTTCACCTAAGAACCTGAAGGACAATATATTTAAAAACTCTGGCTCATGCACGACTGAGGCACAGTAGCTCAAAGTGTTTCTCTGAATGTTTTGAATTGAGCAAACACAACTTTTGGAAGGCTGAAATCCTATTGTGGGGCTCAGTGATCCTCTTATCTATCCTCTCCTGTAAATTGACTATTGAATTATGCCTTGCCTGAAGCTGCTGGAGGTGTCTCTGCAGAGGGCAGAATGGCTCAGCAGCTCAGATCCCAGTGGGTCAGGAGAGGAGAAAGGGCAGCGTTTAGCTTTCTCTCAAGAGTTCCTGGCTTTTCAGATGCTCACTGAGCTTCTACTTAGTTAAAGAAAATACAACCTAATACGGCAAATACAAATAAGAGCTACTAAGCAGCAGATATTCTTTTAACTCATTTCATGGCAGGTCACTTCGACTGACCCTGGGTGTTGTAGGGCTGCCTGAACCATTACTGCCCCTCTCCTGCCTTGCCTCAGAGGGAGTCTGCTGTGAAAAGCTGCTATGCGTGAAATTAAAGTCCTTCCTTCAAATTCCCCTCCATCTGGTGCTCACCTGTGCCATTCCAACCCTTGTTTCATGACTGTACCTGGCACATGCAGCAAATAACTTTGTGCTCCTTGGTTTTGTATATTAGTTAATTTTCCCTTCAGAAAAAGATGTATTTCTTTTCTTATCTCCTTGTAATCATCCTGAAAAGTTTTTGATCTCATGTTAGGCTATTCCAAGGCTTTACCCTACCACGCTAAGCAACAATATTTCAATAGTCACCTTCCCAGGACTCCCACCAAAGTGGGACGATTGGCAACCCTAACAATCTGTAGGGGATAGAGTGGAATGAGGTAAGGGCAGCTATAATACACACCTGCTTCATGCCATGTGTGCTGAAGGGCAATCTTTCTTGGTGGGAAGAGATTTATTTTGTTCCTGTGCTTGGAAGGGGCCAGCAGGGAGGTGTGAAGACAGCAGCCATGCTGTCACACTGGTGCACTCAGGCAGAGAACACAGCAGGACTCACAAGCTGGGCTGCACCTCTCAGATGATGCAGCTGTGTGGAACCAGGTACGACACCATGGCAAACTTAGAGTGGGAGAAGAGCAAGCCCACATGTATGAACCAACAGGCTGGCTGCAAAAGACTGTGTAGATATATTATTTATTTTTTTCTAAAGCAGTGCAAAAGTCTGAAGAGTATACCACTGACAATTACAAAATCAGCCATGTGTAACCGTCATTGACATTTCAGTCAGAAATTCACTTGGGAATGTTTAGATTCCATCCTCCTTGAGTAAATTGAATTTTAATATAGTAATTTTGAATTATTATCAGCTTGCAAATCTTGAAGAAATAAGGAAAGGGAAGGGTGGCACTACACTTCCCCTGCTAGTCTCCTATAGATAAAAGGAGAAGGAAACCCAATGATTTGTACACCACCCTTATTCCCTACGAATAAGAATCAAATGATAAAATTTGAAGAAAGCAGTTTTAGGAGACTTACTTGTACTACCTATGTAAAATTACACTCAAATCTTAATATGTTCCAATTATGGTATAGGAAGGAATTTTTAACGAGACCTTTGATCCAGCCCATTTTATGGTGAACAAGGTTCAGCTGCTATCAGGTGGGCCCATATTTTTCCATTAGCATTTCATTATTCATTCAAACTCAGTCACACTGATTGTTCACTGGGCATTTCCCTGAGGTCAGTATAAGTACCTCAGTGAATTGCATATGCAAATATTTGGCATAATGAAGTGCAGATTCAAAATAATAGCCACAAACCAAGAAGCCATTTTGAACAATCTAGGCAATAAAAATACAAGGATGGTCATCTGTGTTGACAATTGTATGAACCAGATAAAAAAATTGCTACAGAAAGCAACACAGCTTAATATTTTATAATATTTCACTTCACACTAACCTTGTTTTCCCAGCTCCTTGTCTCCTTTGTTAACAAGATTTTACTGCAAGAATAAAAACATTGTAATCATTTTTAAAAAAATGTGTCTCATCAGCAGACAAAATTTAGCCAAGAGAAAAATACTGGAGCCATTCCACAGAGGAATAAAATTTTCTCTACAGTCCATCAGCTTTTTAATCTGAGAAGGAGAAAAAAATCCTGCCTGACCAAATTACATTAACAATCCACCACTATCAATATTTTATGCCTGAATCAAAAATATGGGCCTCATCCTGACACTCTGGTCACACCAGAGAAGCAAAGACTTATATTAGAGTTTAGTGTTTGTCTTATTATTAGTGCTCCATTTAAAAGCACTTTTTAGCTCAAAAACTTAAGGCATCTTACAGAAGTGATGTTTCCTAACTTCCTCTGTGCAGGTGAGAAAACAGAAAATGTGCAGTGGGAAGTGACTAGCTGAAGTCATTCAGCAAACTAGTGTTTAAATTGGAATCACAAACCTCTCATGAGTAGTACTTAGAGCAGACAGAGGGCAGGTGACATCCAAGGATTTTTGGAGCCTGCAAAAATATTTGTGTTGAATAGATTGGAGGAAGGAGTTTATAAATTTGAACTGAGCGAAAGAATAACATGTTCTGGATTTATACTGCAGTAAAGTTTTTCTTCTTGCTTGAATTTACTAGCAGTTCTTTCATTGTCTGCTCTTCCTCATCCATTATCAAATAACTGATAAAGCCCTACAGGCCACAACTTGTATATTTTATCATGAGATCATAGGTGTGAGCTATGACAGACCTATTCCTTAAAGCACACCTCAGGTCTCCATTTCCTCTGACGAGGAAATAATTGGAGAACAGAGTAGTCACTGATATTTCAATCATCAGATCACTAAAATAAGCTGCAATTTACATGCTGGATTCTGCTGAGCCAATATGAGCTGTCTGCAACTTATCTAAAGTTAGATAAGTTTAGACAAGTCCTCTGTGCTCTTCGTAAGTCACAGGAAGAAGATTGGCAGCTGCTGAGAGCAATCTATTATTCCTATTTTGGCCATTTTTTAATATTGGAAGAAATGTCCTCTGGAGGTACCTCTCTATCTTGAGAATAGAGGACGTACAGACAACTAATTCAGAAACTATGTAAATACGTAAATATGTAAATATGTATGAGGAAAGTCCTATACTAGTTAAAATATTCCATCAGTTAGACTCTTTAGGTGTTACTCATATAGATTTCTACATTGTCAGATAAATCCTATTTGTAGTAGTGTGTGATCATACCTTAAAATAGTAATTCAGTTAATAATTATCTCCTGTTTTACTTTTCTACCTCATTTGTTATAAGCTTTCCCTTTCCTGCTTCCTCTTGACTAATAATGAGCTTTCAGTCATTCCCAGGGCTGAGACCCTACTGCCATCATATCTCTTCAACAACCCTGTCCCAAAACAGGATTCCTGCAAAACTAAAAACCAAAAAGACAATGCAAATCACGTTAGGATATCATATTATTAATTACAAGAGGCATAACAAATAATTTTTATCTCACTTTAGTCTGTTACTACTCTTAATACGATAAGAAAATAAATCATAATGGCTTAAAAGATGACAGCTTTTGGGCCACTATGGGAGATCACTACTGCATGTCCTCAGTTCACGGTATAGAAAGGAAGCATTCACATGTCTTCCTGATTTAGTATTTCAAAGTTATGGGCATTTCCTAGAACACCAAACACTGATAATATGATAGCATAATCTCACAGGAGAATTTTGAAAATTCCTTCATAAACTATATTAAACATTGATGATGGAAATAGTACTGAATAAATTTATATAAACCATAAAGTCTACTTGAATATTTGTAATCACTTACATATAGGTCAGAGACGATTTTGCTTATGAGCAGAATACGCGTTTTTCTGTCTGTACACTGAAATGGAGAGAAAACCAAACCCCTGAAAGACTAACAGTTTGTGCAAAATTTCCCAGTCTGTCTGGTTCTGAGAAACAAATTGAAAAACTCCACCCTACTCGTTGTAATTCTATGTCTATTTAACTTTGCATTTTTAAGGAATTTTTGTAGGTCAATCCAGTCCTGAAGTAAATCAAACAGACTGCAGATTAATTTGGTATGGGCAGAGGTAAATTGGCAGTAAAATGTAAAGTGCATGTGATAACCAATAGAGAATATTGATTTTTATTTTTTACTGTAAAGAAATTTTAGAGGGTGACTTTTTGAAAGAGTTTGTCTTGTTCCTACTGTAACTATGGCATAATTGGGGACTGTATATGTCTTAATTCCACCAGTCAGCCCTATGCACTATTCCATTGCCTGTTATTACGCACAGTAACACTTTGAACTTTCACATGCCTATATTTATTCAACAGATGGCAGAGCTTGTGAGAGGATCAAACACCTTCCTGACAAGAGAGCAGCTCATTTTGTGCAAGGAAACTGCCAGATATCTTTACTGGATGGTAAACAAACTGATAGCCTGCTTCTTTTCCCAGGAGGAATTAGCTGCATGCAGCAGCCACAAAGAGGCAGGGAGGCATGAGCTGCTGAATCCTGCAAGCCTTAATTCAGTGTCTGGTAAGGAGACATTCAGTGTACCTTGCATTAGGTTGGTAAGATGAAAAGTTCACCCTCAAACTCTGCATCATCTGGATAAAAAACACTTATGGAGACATTCTCTTAATTGTGGTAGAGAATGAGAATCTTTCTTAAATAAATTGGCCTACAAATTCACATTATTTGTTTCAATAAGTCCGAAAACAAATTCTTTATGGCTTTATGGCTTTATCAGAACATTATGCTAAATAACAGGAGCTACAGTGTTCCTGTGTAATGGGTATATTTGTTTTGAGATAGCTAAGAAGCACCATCAGAAGCTATTATTGGAACTGGACAGTTTTAACTGTACAATATTTTTTATAGAATCTTCTTTTCATCAGAATATATTGTTTTCTTTTCTGACAGTTTTTCTAGGACTTTTCATAACATACAATACCTCAGCATGAACTTATCACCAAAAATTTTAAATTACATCAGACCTAGCTCTGTAGTTCCTTGATTCAGCTTTAAAGTGGGGTAGAAGAGAATTCACTGATTTACACCTCCAAAAATGTTTCAAGATGAGTGAAATAATATATGACAAGAATATATGAATTATAGGAACCAGCATGTGTTGGTGGAACACAGAAGGAGGGGAAAGTCCAGTGGGAAGTCCTTTATAACAGCAGCAGACAGTGCTTTCTGAAGTTCCCTTGGAACATAAATATGTGCACTGCTGCCCAGGTGACAAAATCCAAGTACATGGTGCCTACTGTGAATGAAACAACTGACACTGCCTGCTCCTTGTGGAGTGGCCAGTGTTAGTGACACTGAGAGCTATCACTTTGAATGGGCATGGGAAGCAAAGTCTACTTTTGGGGATATGTGTTAATAGTCTGCTGGACTAGGCAGCAATAAAGGCACAGCTTCTCCAAGAGAGGTTTTATAATTAAGACTTATTTTACTTTCTACAAATATGTGCGTAATTTCCATTATTTCTTTCTCATATATTTTGCAATGCCAAAGCAAATATGTAAGGATTTTCTCAGGTTTGACCTTATTTTACCTTGTTGGTGGGGTTCAAATGGCATTTGTTTCCTTAACGTGATTTTTAATTTCTCTGGTTCTTTCAGGTTCTTACACAGTTAAAACATCATAGATGTAAAGTACATAAAACTAACACCTCAAAGGTGAATTGTTTTCTCCTTCTTCATCCATTCATATGTCCTAACTTGTTCTGCAAAGCATTTTTCCTAATTAAATGTTGCCTTTCACATTAATCCCTTAACATCTGCCTAGTAATCAAGAACAAATGTTTCCCATTGGTATTCTCATGGAGTTGCTGGGTGCTTACCCCTCTTGCTGCAACGTTCAGCCCTTGCTAGTTGGCTTGCATTTTCACTTGAGTTAGCAGCTGACCTGGCTGCTAGTTACTGCTTCTCTGATTTTCTGCTCTGTGGCTTCACCAGCAGCTCCCTGCCTAGCATGAAAGAGAAAACTGAACACAGAAACAAAAAAGAGAATTCACAAAGGCCCATATCTTCTCTTCCTCTCTGGGTTTTAAGAGGTTCAGTCCCAACAACACACTCTCTCTTAATTATGCCTGACCTTTTTACAGAGATAGGTTCTTTATGAAAAAGTAATAGTACATCCGAACTGGTAATGGTGTATATCTTCAATCCCTACTTATCTGAACAGAAAGTACTTGTAGAAAGGTTTAGGATACTGTGTACACCTCTCTCTTACCTCTCCTATCTAATACAAAATAAATTGTTTCATTGGGTTTTTTTCTCGAATATAGGTCTGTAATTTACTGCCAGCAATACTATTGACTTTCTCTGCTTCTCATATGCTTTTAATGACAGGTATTATTTGAACAGCAAATGCAGGAGAAAGAAGAAAAAAACACCAAACCAAAGAATGGAAGAGACCCAAGAGGACAAGGACTGGTTCAAGGCGTTTGATTTTTTTTTCCCCATAGGTGATTATAGCTTCAGTGGAGAACAGGTTAAGTGCCTTCCTGTATGCACCTCTGAAAAATATTTTTCAGGTTTTTTTATATAGAAAGTTGTCAGTGGAGATGACTGGAAAATTTGTGTCTTTTATTCTTAAAAAAAGAAAAATGAAAATTCAGATTCGGCTTCACTAAAATAGTTTGCTATTCCACCTGGAAAGCTAAAATAATTACTTAAGAGCAAGTTAATTCTCATTCACAGAGAGTTGATATGAAAAGAAAAGCTGAAATCCTAGGACATGCCAAACATTTATTGTGGTAAACATGTTAGGCAAAATTTCAGGAAGGCTTAGAGCAAAAAATAGATTTTATTATTTCCACTACTACTACTGAGTTCTTTGGAAAACTTTTATTTCTCTTCTTATCTATATTTACCCTAATGCCATGTGTAGATGATTCACAGCTGCTCATGATATAAGAATGTAGAAAAATATGACTTCTTTTCCTTTATCCTATATCCTTAGTATAGAATTTTCTTTCAATTTTGATAAAACTGGATTAATCTTTTTTGAGAAGTATAGTTCAGGAAATACAGGCATATATTTGTTTAGATGATATATTTAACTGCACTGGCTTTTTCCCATGTCTACCAAAAGCTTCCTAATGTAATCAACTTACTTCACTAATAGCAGAGGTGAGGGGCTTCTCACTGAAGATGCTCACATCTACATATCAATGAATAACATCTAAAGAAACTTGTGGTCCTACAGAATACAGAAAAGCAAAATAACCATTCAGAACAATGTGGCAGAGCACACTCCACTAGCTCTGTCTTGCAGCTTGCATCACATTTGCCCCATAGTTTTTTTGGGGTTGTTATCCAGTAAGGAATAAAATTGTTGCCTCATAGCTGGGTGATCTACAGCCTAAAAAATATTTTGATAGTGACAAAATCAGATGTAATATTTTTCATTCCAAGAAAGAAATTAAAATTTTTTGAGAGGAGTCCTTATCCCATTTTCAAAACACTTCCTTTTAAGCTATCGCTTTTAATTTTTGATATGCAATTGTCTGAACTATAAAGATATCTAAAATTAGAAATTCTTCATTAGCACCTTAAACGGCTGTGGGAACTCAATCACTGACATTGTTATAAAGTAGTTTACCAAACATCTCTCAGGAACAGTTGAGGTGCAGTCAGCTTTTTCTTCAGGAAGTAAGAGAGCCTGACTGACTACCTTCCAGCCCTATTTTCTATGACTATATTACTAAGACAAGATGAAAAACTTTTCAAGTCAATTTAGTTTAAGGGGCTTTGAGAAGTTATTTACAATGGCAAACAGCATCATCCAATTTCACAGCTTAAAGGAAAACAGCCTTTATGTCTGCTGAAATACCTCAATCACATACACACTCCATGGTTCCACGAAAATAATTTAAAAAAAAAATCTTTAGCATGTGTCAAGCCACCACTAGAACAAAGTATTTAAAACCTCAAAATGTTTTGGGTGGAATTCATTCACCAGCACTGTCCCCATTTCCTGGGGAGAGCTATCATAGCCAAATACAAAATAGAATCATAGAATGTTTGGGTCAGAAAGACCTTAAAGATCATGCAGTTCCAACTGGGCACGGGTAGAGCTTTGGGGCAAGATGGAAGTTAGCTCTTCCACATGCAAGGAAACTGTGTTGGTTGCAGCAGTGAAGGGGCCTGAAGTGCATGCCTGCTCACACTTTTAGGAGAGGCTGTTGCACAGAGAAGCAGTGTAAGCCTTGCCACAAACATCCTCAGAGCAGAGTAAATGAAGATGTCCTTAATTGTTATTGGGCTGGAATTACTGAGAGTCGTGTGTAGAATATAAAGTGAGTTTAAGAATAAGATTAAATAAGAAGTCAAATATATTTGAATTATTAACATTCTTTTAATTATCTTTTCTTCTGTAAACGCTACGTACTTATACAAATACATATGCATTTCCAGGTGTTTGAAATGCAGTGTCTGAAATTCCAAGTAATAGTAAGTCTTTTAAGAAATTTACACTGTGCCATCTGGAATTAGTATGAGATCTACTATAGGTCACATACATATATACACTAAAGTGCACTGTTGTGAGTAAAATAAATCATGTCAATAATTGAAAGGATATGTCCTTCCAATGCTGCTGTGAAATACTACTCAACTCTCTCCATATTCAGAAAAGGAATGCAAGTCCCCTTAAGAAGACCTGAGGGTAGCTCCAAAAAAATGTAGTTGTGCAGTTACAGCGCCCATCACAGGTAAAGGAGGGACTCTACCTCTCCATCTGAATTTGCGTTAATATGTGGAAAAGAATTCAGAACTGAAAGACAACTTGATTATGCAGCGTTGTGATTAGAGGGCCCACACAGGACAAGTAATCCTGGATTTTGTTCTCAGGACTCCTACTGGTTAATTTTAGTTCACAAATAATCATAGGCAAGCATAATTTATGTTAAATGAAGAAATAATCATAGCAAGGAATCAAAAATTCTTTTCTCCAAATAGAATGATGGCTGTTCTGTCTTGTTCTTTCTCTTGGTTATTAGTTTCCTACAATTATTTTTCTTCCTTCTTTTGCTACATTTGCTCCATGGCACTCTTAAATAAAGAGCTGAATCTTGATAAGTTACTCCAATAGTTCTTTATTTTTTTAGTGAGAAAGAATCTGATCTCCTGTAATCCAATGTAGAAAGCTTTTAAACTCTCTCAGCTTCCACTTGTGATTCAATTGCAGACAATAATCTGCTTTTCTCACACCCTTTTCAAGTCCATGGAAAAAATAAACTCTTCGATAGGGCAGAAAAATGGACTCCTGATATTAGAATAGGTCCCTGGACATGCTTGTAATGCAAACATTAACAGTGCTTCCTTTTAACCCAAGCTGGGCTGAGCAAACTCTGTGCAGCTCCCAGCCATTTAAGACGCTGTTGTCAGTCACCGGAATCATGCTGATTACAAGCAGAATCTCAACTGGTGCAAACCCGTGTGACTCCTATCACACATCACACTCAACAGTTGTTGCTTTCTCCATGAAAATGTGCCTTCTGACTGCCATTGGCTTTAATCAGTAGCATGTTTGCTTAATGTGTCTGTAACAGCATATTGAGCAATATGATAGGCATCTCATAAGACTATCTGATCTCTTAAGGTCTGGGCTGAATTGTAACATCCCTGAAGCATTCAACCTCTTTTAATTAGTGAGTCATTTCTGTCATAGCTCCCTACTGAAAGACATATATGCCTTTCTCAAGCTCCTTCCTGTCTTAGCTTATCTGTTTTTATAATAAAGACTCATCTTAGTTATAAGAGACACAGACTTCTCATTAAGAAACTTGTAAGAACAGTACCAGTTCATGTTCAGTGAGAGCATACACCCAAAAACTCTTTGTACAGTATCTCTAAAACTCCATGTTGTTCCTCTCATTACACTAAATAGTTCTGCAGTGGAGAACACCATATTTTAATATATATGCACCTGTAGTTATTTACATTTACCATTCTTGTTTTATACATATATAAAACCCACCGACTTCACTGGGAAATTTGACTGTGCAAGTCTGGACACTCAGATTGGGACATGAGTAGAATTAATTTGGGTGGTTTAGGGTAAATTTTCTTCACAGCAGCCAGCATGGGTCTATGTGCTGAAAACACTATTGACAACACAGGGATGTTTTGGTTACTGCTGAGCCACACATTGAGCATGGGCTACACTACTACTGAGTTACACAAAGTCAACACCTTTTGTCTCTCACCACACCCCAACAGTGAGGAGGCTGGGGGTGCACAAGCAGCTGGGAGGGGACACAGCTGGGACAGCTGGCCCCAGATGACCAAAGAGGTATCCCACACCATATGGCATCATGGAGTGTCTGTCTTTTTAAGTCACCAGTGCACGTGATGGGAGATGGCTACTTTTCCTGAAGATGGCTAAACACCTGCCTGCCAATGGGAAGAAGGTAATGTGTTCCTTGTTTTGGCTGCATTCACAGCTTTTCCTTTAGCAATTAAACTGTCTTTATGTAAACCCACAAGTTTTCTCATGTTTATTCTTCTGACTAACTCCCCCATCCACTGGGAAAAGTGAGTGAGCAGCTGTCTGGTGTTTAGTTGTCAGTTGATGTTAAACCTCAACAGTCCTCTGGCACCCACTGTGAGACTAGAAACAGTCAAGATAACGAGAGATTTGATTGGAATATGCTAAGTTGAATTTATAACTGTTATTGCTGTTTAGCCATGAATTGAGAAGCTCCTGTTCTTGCCATGGGGCTTGCTTGCCACAGTGTGTAGTAGAACCTAATACATTTTAGTGGCTGCTTTCTGTGTTCACTGCTTGCTGTAGTGTTTGTTGTACTGCTTATCATCTTACTCTGCTGTGCCTGGGAACATTTTGATAATAGCAATGGCGATGTGCCTGGGCTGGCACATGGCCAAAGCATCGCTGCTCTTTCTGTCCTGCTGCACTGGACAGACTGGAACTGCAGAGTGAATGAGTCAAAGGAACTGTAGCCTGTGGTTGAGTCCGTGTGGAAGCAGGAGGACACCCCAAAGCATTGGTGGCCATGGGTAAGTCCACATTGGGGTAGGTATATCTCAAAATGGCTTTGTCTGTTCCACAGGTAGTACCTCTGAAGGGGAGGGGGCTCATTCCAGTGTTAAATCCTATGGTTCACTCCAAAAGAATGAAGGGTAGAGATTATAATAGAAGTATGTTTAAATGGCTATAACCTGGGATTCAAGTTGCATGTTTAGGAATCACTATGGCAGGAATTGCCTGAACAAATGGAGGAGAAGCTTTACAAGAAGAAGTGTAAATACAGTAGTGACTCAATTCGAATTATCTTTGGTGCCCAGTAACTCCACACAACACACCACCTCCCCTGTCCTGAGTGATCACCATTAGAAATGGAGCCCAAAGTCATGGACTAAATGAACTCAATGGACATTTTACAGACATTTCACAGCAGTGGTCCGTCGACTAAGGGAATTATATCTGTGTTCTATACCAGAAGATGGAAAAGAAGGTGATGGCTAATGTTGACGGATAATGAGACCTGAGCATGATGTAAATGGTGTGAAATAAGTGGTACAGAACGTGCTGGTTTTGAATGGAATTGAGTTAGTTTTCTTCGCAGTACCTGGTATGAGTTTACGTTCTGCATTTTTTACTAAAATCGTTATGATAACAAGGGATGGTTTAGTTCCTGCTGAAGAAGAGCTTACACAGCATCAAGGCCTTCTCCACTTCTCACCCCACCCCATCAGCCTGAAGGCAGCTGGGAGGGGACAAGCTGGGACAGCTGTCCCCAAGTCACTAAAGGGACAGCCCAAACCATATAGCATCATGCTCAGCAGTAAATCTGGGGGAAGAAAAGGGAGGGATGTTTTGAGGGATGGCATTTGTCTTCCCAAGTCACTGTTACACACGAGTGAGCCTGATTTCCTGGAGATGGCTGAACATGGCCTGCACATGAGGAAGTGGTGAACCTATTCCTTGTTTTACTTTTCTCGTGTGCACAGCTTTTGCTTTACCTGTTAAACTGTCTCTATCTCAACCCTCAAATTTTCTCACTTTTACTCTTCTGGTTCTCCCCCTGTCCTGACAGATGTGTGGGACTGAGCTGCCGAATGGGGTCAAGCCATGACAGCAAGAAATGTCACCTGGAGCTCATGAGGCAGACACAGCCTTCACTGCCCCTGAAGCATGTTTGCTCTTGCGTTCAAACCCAATGCAGGGCTAGTGGCCACGTGACCACCGTGAGTGTCATGTGGCCCCGCCCCACCCACGTGACCAGTGCAGATGTCACATGGCCCCACCCAGTCATGTGACCCACGCTGGTGTCACATGACGCTGTCCCCCACCCAAGTGACCAATCCCACTGTCACATGCCCCCACCACAGTCATGTGACCAATACCATTGTCACATGACCCTGTCCCCATTCACGTGACTACCATGGGTGTCACGTAGCCCCCGCCCCAGTCACATGACAGTCACGGGGGTCATATGGCCCCACACCCAGCCGTGTGACCATCATGACGTCATCTTTTGCAGGTTCTGTAAAAGAGAACCTTACATTCTCAAAATCAACCAAATCTTTCAAAACCTTAGGACTACTGTGGTTGAAAACAAGAAACAAAGATGTTTTAAACAAGAAAAAAAGCAGAATATTAAATAAAGTTTATTAATGCAGCCTTGTTTAGAAAGCTAATAACTTTACTAAATAAGTAAAAACTGTAGTAAAACTATGTAGCACAAAATAGTTGATAGGCAACAAGGTCATTAAAAGGTTTTCTTTAAAGTTAAACTGAGAGGGGGAATTGTGGGAAATAGAAAAGGTATAAAACTCTCAGAAAGCTGCGTGAAAGCAAATCTTAGGATGGAGAAATACAAGAATACTGAAGATGCAAAGACAAGAAACAATAGGGCTGTGAGCTGTGTAAAGACAGGCCTCAGGAAAATATGTTAAGCAAGATAGTAGAAATATGTAAGCTTAATAATGAAGCTTTATGCATTGTTTTAAGGTATTACAAGCAACATTGTTCAAAGCAAGATGTACATGCAGCTTTATTAATTGGCCTGAGCAAACACTCGTCATCTTTTAATATTATGCTATTGGCTAGAAAGTTGTTAAGACTTTGTAACAAAGAGAACTTCGTCTGCTGTGCTAGCAGCTGAAGCTGTTCCATTGCCCTTGCTTGGTTCTGTAAAATAAGACTGATAACTGTGATGGAATAAAAGCTTCGAGACAGCTGCTCCAGCATTCCCGTCCTATTGTTTGTGTACATATATAAATATAAAATAAGAAAAAATATATATGTATCTCAGGAAAACCCAACATATGCACATATTGTATTAAAAGTTCTGTTCTTACTTCGTTTTAGACAATGACTGGGCAACTCTCCAAATTCTTCCTTATGAAAATTTATTAAATGCAACGGTTTTGAAAGCAAGGTATTGCATGGGGTCAGATAAATGTAAAACAGTTCCACTGGGTACCAGAGCAGTAGGAATAAAAAGTGTGTGAATTAATTTTTCCTTGGCAGTTAACTTTATTCAGTGCAAAATTTGTTCAGGGTTTGTTGCAGAGCTTAAATATTTGAGATTCAGATGAAATATATGTTTGTTTTTTCTAAAGCTGTCAGGGGCATGCACGTGTCAGTTTTCATTAAGAATAATTTCCCTCAGGATCTTTGGCTTAAGTTAACCTTCAGACCTCCACCGACCCCTTCCAAGCCATCAGGGTTTCTTTTTGTGTATTGTTCCATGGATAAATGTACCTGCCAAAACCTAAGAGCTTCAGAGGATGATGTTGACTGAATGTCTGAGCAGTTCTCAAGCCCAAGAAATGTGCCTTGCAAACTACAAGAAATTCCCTTCTTTCCTTTCCTCTGAAATGATCTATTTTCCCAGTACTAATAAAACAAACACTAGGTAAGTATATATAGCAGGAACATTTAAAAATTACTGTCTTTTATGTTAAAGCTTCTTTCTGTAAGAATCACATCGTGTTGTACATGCTTAAGACCAGTTTCCACCCTGAAAATTTATACTTGCAAATAAATGACAAAGCACAGTTTTGGCATTGAAATACATTGAAAATACTTGAAATACATTGAAAGGAATCCATTGACTTGACATTGTAACAGTAATATGTGGCTGAGGTGGCTTCTCAGGATATAATGCTGCTTTTTCACTGGGCAAGGAGGCTTCCCAAAGAGCATGAGCCCTCCTGTGCACTGGTTGGGACATATGTTTGAACCCTGTTCCAGGCTTTGCTGATGGTATAGGCCACCAATTTTCTTAAGAGTTAATTTTGTTCCCTGGTCAAATGTAGCAAATAATTTTAGAGTTAGGTCATTGCTGGCAAGTAGAGGAGGACTGCTGAAAGTAAGGAAGTTTCCAGGGAAAAGCAGAGACTGAAATATTATTCAAGGATCCTTCTGCCTAAAAATCATGAGGTTATTGTAACAGAGTGTTCTGGTTCACACGATCCACTGATGTTAGTCAGTAAGGAATGCTGAAATGTTTTGATTTGAAGGCTGTGTTGGAAATGAATAATTCACTTCATTTTTGCACCCATGAGTTGAGAAATAAATGTGCAATACACACTTCTCTTATAGAATGCTTTAATGAAAACTTACTGTTTTCTTTCTGTTACATGAAATCCCACAATTAGTTTTTCTGTAAAGAGCTGTCAAAAAAGGATTTTTTTTTTTTTTTTGCTGCAGGACCAAGGCAAGGGATCAGTTTTGTTTGCAATAAACCATATCAGTGACTGATACTTTACTGTTTATTGTTTTGCAATATGGAACCTTAACACAGATAGATTTTTGTAAATATATCACTCACAGTGAGGTTTATCTGAAGTTATTATTAAAAAGATACTGAAAATGTTTTCAGTTGTGCATTTCCTAGTTGCAGAATTCCCTTTGACTTATATACTGAGCTATATACATCAATCTACATATTTGGTTATGGAAAAATAACTTCAAAGGAGGCAGGTATTCAGTGCTAGATGTTGTCCCTCTCTCAGCTCACTCCATTTGCCTTTTGGATCACCTGGATAAGAGTACAGCCCAGAGCTGGGTGAAATCTGGCCCTTATTATTCATAGTTTCCACAACAGAAATAAGCCAAAGCTATTCTTAGGGAGGTATTTTTTCTTCTAAGCAGGATTTCTTGTATGTTCATTGTATCAGTGATATTGCAGTTTCAGACTTTACCCATGTCTCAGAGCTTCTCTGTACTCTGTGTGTGATATGGCAATAGCCAAACTAGAGCTAAACAAACTCCCTCAGGAACGTGAACAGGTCTGGTCATGACAGCAAAGTGCACCGTGGTTATTAAGCATATTACTGAGTTTATTGGAAGATACCTTAGAAACTTTTAAAGCAAAAAATATGTTCATGATAGTGCTGTACAGAAGGTTCCAAACTGACTCCCCACTCAGCCATGGTCGACTGGTTACCCAATTTAAATATCAGTGACCCCATCTGGAAAAATTCCTAAGGAAGAGGGGAAAATATAGAACATGTCTATGTGGTCAGAAGATGGATGTCATTCCCTTGCTCTGTCCATGGCTTGGGGCCATTGAGATGTTATTCCGGATACTGTTCCACCAGGCTCAGGGCCAGATCTTCCCAGCATACCTAGTCCAAAAGAGATTTAGGATACATCTCAGGACTTTAAAATACACCCTATTTCCCTGATTTTTTTATGTCTGTCATATGGACCTCATTAGAAATTAAGGAACAAGATCAATAACTTCCTATAAACTTTATATAGGTGTCAAAAAATAGTGGACCTCACTAAACTATTACAGAACCCAGTTCCCACTCACCAGTTTTCTGTGAAGTATTGTCTATTAAATAGGCAGGCAGTTTCCTCTGAAGAAATAGAGTTATTGCAAAATGAGTTGGAACTCTCTGACTTAAATTTGGCTCTGAACTAAGAGTTAACCTCAAAAATAATCTTTCATTTTTGGAAGAATTAAAAATTATACCAGTGAACCAGCACTGTTCAGTGCTAGATTTTGTCTACAACTCTTACTAATTCTTGCATAGCATCTATTTTTAACTTGAAATCCTCCTTCTTCAGCTCCTCTCACAGCTTTTCTGGTCATTATGTTTCATATAAGAGGATTTGCCTCAGCCTAATATTGTAAAATGTGTCATCTGGTATAGTTTAGCCATCAAGGCTTCCTAGAGAGGCAATGAAAAAAAGTCAGGTGCAAATAAACAAATAACTTTTGTTATTCTACCTTATTATATCATTGTCTCTGTCTCATGGACAAGACTGTATATCTCCATCAACTACAAGGAAAATACAGACTATCAGTTACACGCCTAACTTTTAAGTGCCTAAAATCCATTTAGATAAATCCCATTCTTTGTCCAGATAAGGTATTATACAGTAATGATCATAACCTAAAATTCTGCAGATACAATCTCACAGAAGAAATCTATGAAAATAAACTAGTTTTCACTCTAATGCAGTTTGTCCAAAATTATCAGCTATGTTTAGCAGCATATTTTTTATTGTTTATCATTTCTCTCTCTCTGTTACTCTATTTCTGGTAATATTAGGGGGACCTAGCTTATTTTGTCTTGCATTTAATATGCGTAAAGAAATACCAGGATATTTTTGTATTGTTCACTGCACCAGTCATATGCTATTAAAGGTAACCAAAGTCATGATGGAAAAAGCACCACGGATCTCCTAAATTCTGGGAGTTTGGCTCAGAAGGACTGCTCCGTGATGCTTGAAAGGATCTCATATTGGAATGAATGGTAAATAATTCTACAACCACTCCTTAAACAGTAAGTTCATCTTGACAGTTCTTTTGCAGTACTGCCCTTAGCTTAATCTGCAGTGGGAAGGGCCAGACCTAAGCAGAGTAGGCTCAGCAGAGGTGTGTTAAACTGAATGACATGAAGTGCATGACGTGAATACAATGTGTGCATTTCGCTGGTTTCCCCCCTCCCTTCACCTTCGGTCACTTGGGCTCTTCAGTCGGCACTCACACCACTCTTCCACAAAATTGGGGAATTTTCCTTAGCCATGCTAAAGAATTTCTTTTGAAGATTTACAGAGCAATGTCACTCTTCTGGGACCCTAATTTGATGAGAGTTGCAGTAGCTAACTCCTTGGAGAGGGTTGATGAACTACATTGGAAATGCCCTATTTTTAACTGGAATTGTTTGGTAGATTTACAAATAAATTGTTCTCAGAACCTTTCGGTGTATGCACAAATGAAAGCTGCCAAAAATATGTCCTTATATGAAAATCTGGCATGCTGGAAATGGCGTAGTTGATTTGTACTCTTATACACTTGACAACTGAGTAGAAGCATACCAAACAAGTTTCTTATGGATCAGGTTCTAATTGAAGTGCCTCAGCAGCCTATTGCTGTCCAGAGAGGTGCAGAAAGAGAAATAGAGAATTTAAGATCCAGTCTCATTTCACACTATTCTGGTTTAATGGGGAGCTGCAGATTGGAGGGTGAGCAGTGGGATTATATTTGCAAGTGTGTTTACAGATACAGTATTGATTTCCTTGCTCACTAAGAGCATTTCTGTACTGCCACTGCTTGCAATAAACAACCCTGCAAGAGCCTACATGGTTGTGAAGCCATGATGCATTATTTAACAGGACCTAATCAATATAAAACAAGCATTCCCTTTGTTACAGGAGTGCTATTGACAGAATGCTTCTCCCTTTTAATTTTTTATTATTTTGCATCGATTGCTGAAGCCCTGCATAGTCTTCAACAACATATACTGAGCTAGACCTGACCACAAATCTCACTTTATATGAAAAAACAGATTGCCCCATTTTAGCACAGAATTAATTTGGAAGAATATCCAGCATTCTAAGAAATCAATATGAGCATAGCCATTAACTTCAATAGAAAAAAAAAAAAGCAGATCTTTGATCAAATATAAAAATCAGCCGATTTAACCATCTCTGAAATAAATGATCAATACCAAAAAACCCCCCAACCCTTCCTATTCCCAAATAAGTCCTTGACTTAAGAGTTCACCTGGCAAGAATACATGGAATTTTGATTAATTGGCTATGAGTAGAAGAAAAATAATTTTGCCACTGGTAATTTCAAAAAGAATATTCTCTTCTCTGTGTCTCATATTTGCCTGCAGTTCTACTAATGCCATGTCAGTAACATCATTCAATTTTCTTTTGTAAACAAGTGCAAGATGGGGTTTAGAAAGCTTGACAGTCTTGCACATATCTCATTTATATGCTCTTAAAAATCTTCACCCAGTTCAGTGGGAGCAGGGATGGAGTAGGCAAAGAACCTTCTTAAAAATTCCACACCCACTTCTCAAATCTTCCTTTGTAAGAATGTGCTTAATTAGTGAAGTTTTAGGATCTTCATAATAAAAATCATGGATATAATTGTCAATCACCCTATTCCAGGCTCATGGTCTCAACTAGCATCCATTAACTGCTAATATGACATTTAGGGAGTCAGATAATTTGACATACAGAGATCTAAAAAACCCACTAAATTAATTTGTTGTTTGAGTACATTTCTTTTCAATTTTATAAAAGAAAAAATACAGCTTTTCTTCTTCCCATCTAAAAGTTAATGCTTTATTCTAAAAACTGAACTCTAAAACTAACATAATCTGATTATTTTGACCCTTCCCATGTTTACTGCAATGAGGGGTTTAGATATTGCTTCAAGTTGAGTGACAACCAATTTATCATACAAAATTAAAAATCTTTGTGAAGAAAAGGGTGAGGAATGCTGTGTCTGACATTTTGGAAAGTGACGAAAATGGCAAGTAAAATAAATATGAAGCATATAAAGGCAAATCCCAAATAAGAAGCAGGCAGGGTTTTTTATCTCTAGCTCAGAGAAGATGCCTCACTAGTCTCTGAAATCTGTTTTGAAGAAAGAATAAACTGGGAGACGATATGTTTTGCTAGTTAGGACGTGAGATGGAGAAGATAGGAGCAGAGGATTTCATATTGTTGTTTTACTATTAAATAACCTCTAGTCGTTAATTCTTGAATGTAAAGCATTTAATGGTCTTAGGATGTACCTTTCAAGTTACTGTTAAAGAAGTCATTACAAATTGCAAATATCATAGGTATCTTAAAAATTTTACAAACAATTTGTAATTGTTTAGAAGTGTACTCTGCTACACCATTCTATTAGCAGATAAAGAAAAAGAAAGAAAAAAGAGAGATGAGAAAAGAAGATATTTTGCAGAACCTCTAAGCTTATACCTCATAGCATCAATCACAGTGAAGAGCACAGCTTGCCAGAGGCATTTCCTTTGTAATCCAGAAGACCATCTGTACAGTGTTATGGAATACAGCAAGCAGAAGCTTTCACACTGCTGCCTGTGCCTATGTGCATATACACACCTACTGCAAAAGCCAAGGGGATAGATACCAAGGGGGGAAGGCATCACAGGTGCTCACTTTATAAAAGATACACTGGTTATTAGTCATATAAAGTTTAAAATTTGTCCCAGTCACCACCCTTCAATACTCAAAAGTCTTCCTGTGTGGATGCAAAGGCTCGCCATACCCAAGTTTCCAAATTCAGGACAGTGGGACAATAATTCTTTGACAAACCGACAGTTTGTGTCAGGAGAGCCCAAGAAGGGTCTCATGAGGTTATTTGTGAGGTGACAGGGAGAACTGGAGTATGGTCCCCGTCTGGTAGGTCATAAAGAGGCATTCCAATCTTAGCCATGTTATTAGGATTGCAACTGCTTTTCTTAATGAGGAGGAGAACCTCTGGAGTCTGCAAAGAGATCCAAACAGCAGACAAGCCTGAATGGCCAAGTGGACTTAGCTGGTTTGTGTTCTGTGGTGGGAATGCAGTTGTTTCATCTTGGTTAGATAGACATAAGGCTATGCAGATCTTCAGAGGTGCAATATCACCTCTCTCAACAAGGAGAAAGAAGAAATGACCTGAAACTCTGAAGCAGGAAGGTAAACTCATTAAGTAGGCTGAGTGGTCCTGCCAGAGACAGGTATCCAAGGACAGAAGATAGGTGGCAAAACAAGGCTCAGGGCTGCCAAAGCACTGAAATTCTCACAAAGGTATGCTGATGGCTTTAGAAACAGAGCCAACCTGCCTGAATAGGTTAACCTCAGCTCAAGATTTAATTCCAAGCTTGTACAATTTTGAATTGCAAGATTCTCACTCATGTCATGACCTAGAACAAGTTCTCTTTATTGACTTTTTTAATACTATTTTCTAATTCTAATAAAATTCATATTATTCTGTTAGGATTCTATCAACTTTTTCCTTCTCCCTCCTTGCTGTAGGAGCCATGCAGTAAGAAGCACTGTCGATACAACTATATATCTGAAAAGATAAACACTTGGCAACTTGGCAACACTTAAGCATTCTTCATCCTTATTCTTTTATGCATCATAAGGATCTGCTCAGAACACCCACATACATGCACAAACATTTTGTCACTCACACATAATACACTCCTTTTTCCAACCACAATTTTTCCTTTCCCAACAGTTCCAACTATAATTCACTGGCAGAGCAAAATGCTGGAATAAGCATCTCATTTATCACTGGACAAAGACAGGCCTTTACTTCTCCTCAGCCCTAAAGGCCAAAGTGGAACTGTTTGCATCTCATTTGTCATAAACTTTCAGTAGATGAGTTAGTTTATATCTGGGTGGACTGAGACAGGCTGGAGCTTACTGCAGTGAGGTTTTTTGTTGTTTTAGTCAGGATGGGGGTAGAACTCACAGTTCCAAAGCTTTACTTTCACTGCTGAGCGAGTTTGACTTTATCCTGCCTGCAAGAACAGAAGAGCTGTGGTTCAGAAGGGCTCCCTAGGGTGCTCTGGCTAAGTAATTACAGTAACTTGCATAATATCCCTCATCAAGAAACTGCATTTTTGCAGCAAGAAGAGGAGTCTTGTTCCATTCACAGCAGAGATGGAAAAAAAGAAGGAAAACGTCAGTCTCTGGTACTAAACTGCCTGTAATCCATTTTACCTTACCAGCACAATTAAGGGCAGAAAAACTGGGGGAGGGGAAAATGAAAAGTGCTATGTGCAGCTTACTGGGGGATTAGAAAAGACACTATTGTTTTTTGTCTCAGTTTTTTAGAAGGGAGCCCTCAGGAAGAGTTTACATGAGGATTGGGTAGTGACCCCTGAACAGCAGAGCTTTCTTAAAAGCCGTCTCACAGTTCTTCACTGCTAAATTCACGGGCTACCACCCAATCAGGGATTGTGCCTGAGGCTTGCTCTTCTGTTCCACAACTGCTTGGTACATGCAGATGGCTGTGTATGTCTCAAAAATTGAGTTTGTGCTCCCTTCCATCAGCCCCGTGTCAGTCCTGCTCCCTCAGATGGGGACACATCCATGATGCTCTCCAAATGATGCCTCCCCAGGCCATCCACAGACCATGAAGTCCAACAAGGACCTTTGCTGGACTCCAGGGAACTGAGGGTCTGAGGATGCCAGGAGAGAGTCAAGAAGGAAACAATGACTTAACCTCATATTTATAAGTTGGGAGAATCCTTGTTGTATCATGTGCAAATTGGGACTACAGTAATAAGGAATTTTTTTAAAAAATCATGTCTCCAGCACATTCCTTGGAAGGTAGAGATAGGGGTTCTTCACTGTCAGGACAGCCTTCTTCCCTCACCCCTTAGGCAAGTTCCCCAGCCAGTGAATTGCTGGCTGCAAGATTGCATCACCTGCTGGCTTCATGAGTGGTGTACAAGTCCAGCATGCTATTTATCTGGCTTTGATTTTAATGGAGATATGTTGGTATGTAAAATTGAAATGCTTTGTTTTATAGAAAAAAAAATCCTGTTCTGTACCCCAAAAACCTACTTCTAACCAATTTCATTTTCATGTAGCAAAAGCAAGGACGTGTTTACTTAGACTTAGCTCAAGCCAAGCTAATTTCCATTTTTTTTATAGATCATTGGCATTTAAAAGGATACAAAACACTGTTTTGTAAATGAATCCCTATTCCATTCCCTGACCTTTATACAAGACTTAATAAATTACAAATTTTAAACTGTGACAACTTTTACTGAGATATTAAAATGTCCATAACATTTATTTGAACTGTGATGAGAAAGTCTTATATATTTGTTCTCTATTCATAGGATACAATATATTTTTACATTTCCAATTTTTAAATGTTCCACTTTCCTCCACAGAAACGAATTGGGTCTGTTCCCCACCCATATTAACCTTTTTTCCTCAAGCCCAAGGATGCCAAGGTTCTGCTTAGTACATAAAGCATCTGATATTTTGAAAGAATAAAAAAATTCCTTTTCTTTTCTTGGTGAAGCGTATATTTAAGGATGAATAGGCCATTTTAAAATTTCAACAACAGCACTTAGCCAAGAATGCAGAGATTGATAGTTTCTCAAAAAATTAAGATTATTTTAGGACATATTTGGTTAACAAAATATCTCAGGTTTCCCACCCAGCCTCAACAGTTGGCTTTTGCTGTACTAACCACTGCTGTTAAATTATATAGTGCACTCTACACTTATGATGGACATGGTTATAATGGACAATTGGTTATAGCGGACAAAAACAGATCTCCCAAACCAAACATATTAAGTTCAAGACATTCCTCTCTGGTTATAACAGACAAACATTGGCCACAATGCCACTTTCTGGGCTTTTTTCTCAACCCTGTAAGTGTACTGAATAGAAATGGGAGCTAGAGAGGAAAGTTACAGGAATTTTGTGTTTTTAAAATAGATGTGCCTTAAGCCAAAGACTGAACAAGATGGTAAGGGAGGTTATGCCAGACTAGCACTTTCTGTCAGCCTGATTGACCACTGCACACTAGATAAACCCAGAATTTTCTATAATCTGATCTCTCCTGCTCTTAGAGCCAGTTTCAGTGAATGTAGTACCATGGAGGTGCAGAAAGACTCCAAGTCACCACTCCTTTGTCGGGATCTTCCTCAGATGTCACAGCCTGTCCTGGCCATGCAAAAGGCCACACACTAAAGGGTACTCCAATTGACAAATTAATTTTTAATGTAACCCTTTGCATCCTGTTTATATCCATTTTTGCTAAGAGTGCAAGGGGCCTCAGTGGGCAAGCTAAAATGTACCCATTTCAAATAGAAAGGAGAGTCTTGTGAGCTGTCAAGAAATGTGAAATATTTATGATCTAGAGCTCATGAAAGAATTGCATGCTAGGCTCAGTCAAAATCTCATGAGGCTTTCACGACACTCACCCAGCCCCAACAGCTATTGTAGATAACAAACATTTAAATGATCATTCAGGTCCACTTCTTTCATAGCACATTTCCTGGCTAAATTTCAAAAACTAAACAATCAATGGTGGGTGTAGAAGTGAAAGTCATTTTTCAGGTCCGCTTTTGAAACAAACAAAAAGTCACTTTGTTTTTCACTTCTATTAGAAGTAAACTGTTTGAATTGAAATCTTCTGATCTGAAGAATAGGGATATAAGCGAGGCATACTTATCCAAAATGTTGGTACAGCCTTAGTCACCTGAGTTCCTCATTGGGTGTCTTTGCAATAAAACACGTTACTCTTTTTGAAAGACTTTAGCACACATTTTTCTTCAGTAGCCACACACTTGTTTTTATGGGGCTTGTGGCAGAGCTCTCCTGGCCATCATATGTCACTAGCAGAGTTAATGCTGCAGGAACCATGCCTGTCTGAAGCTCAAGAACTTCCACTCTGTCTTACATCTTAAAACAGAAAAATAAATAAGAACATAATTCACACTTCTCCATTCACAAGCACCCACTCACATCTATGAAACTGCTTTGGTAGAAATAGAGAAGTTCTGTATTTGCATGACTAAGGTCCTGCAAAAGGGCACCCTGTCACCTGATGCTAATAGAGAAGAAAAGCTGACCCAAAATGTAATTCTGCATTTCAACAAGAACTTTCATTTCATTCTATATGTTCTATGGGGTCAAAGTCTGTCAAGGCACAGTCTTGGCTTCCTGATATCTAAAAGCAAAAATGAATACTTATTACATTTGGTAACAAGAACAATGATACCTGTGAATTTTAATTATGCCCTATGTGACCTCTATGCAAAATAGAGTTGAACATCTCAAGTCAGTACAAAGTACATTGGAAGTTCTTTACCTAACACCTAAAGCAAAGTTCCAGAGTAAAGCTGAAAATAAAACATTGAATCATAGTATATCATGATCTAGAGGGGACCCACAAGGACCACAAAATCCAAATACTGACTTTGCACAAGACAACTCTCAAATTCATACCATTTTCCTAAAAGCAGTGTCCAAAATCTTCTTGAACTCTGTCAGATTTGGTGCCATGACCACTTCCCTGGAGAGTCCATTCCAGCGCCCAACCACCCTCTGAGTGGAGAGTCTTTTCCTGATATCCAAACTAAACCTCCCTTGACTCAGCTTCACACCATTGCCTCTGGTGCTGCCACTGTCACCAGAGGGAAGAGATCAGTGCCTGCCCCTCCTCTTCCCCTTGTAAGGAAGCTCTAAACTACAATGAGGTCTGCCCTCAGTCTCCCCTCCAGGTGGAACAGACCAAGTGACCTCAGATATTCCCTTGATGCTTCCCCTCCAAGCCTTTCCCAATCTTTGTGGCCAGTCTTTGGATGCTTTCTAACAGCTCTGTATTCTTGTATTGTGGCACCCAGAACTGCCCCCAGCACTGGAGGTGAGGCCACCTCAGAGCACAGCAGGACAATCCCTCTCTTGCCTGGCTGGTGATGCTGTGCCTGATGTCCCCAGGACAGGGCTGGCCCTCCTGGCTGCCAGAGCACTGCTGGGTCATTTCAACTTGCCATCAATGAGGACTGAGATCGCTTTCCACAGGGCTGCTCTCCAGCCTGTTGTTCCCCAGTCTGTGCAGATGTCCAGAATCTTCCAGGTGCAGAATCTGGCACTCTTCCTGGCTAAATTTCACACTGTTGATGATTTGCATCCTCTGAAATACGATGGCAAAGTATTTGTCATCCACAATATTCTGGTGTGACAGCACACATTCAAAAAGATGAAGTTCACATAGTGATTTTCCAGGCAGTAGATGCCTGCTTCCACTCATACCTATCTTTCCTCTTTGTCATTAAAAAAGGGCATCACTAAATACTGTGATTGTCTACAGATTGTTTCATTTCAACAGCAAGAGAGATGTCACAGGTTTGTCCTCTTCTGGAGAAAAATTGCTAACAAAATATGATCAATGAACAATGATTATGGTAAGCCCTGTGACTGGAAACTGTATAAGGAATGTAAACTGGCAAATACACTTATTCTCTAGAATGTTAATAGAAAGGGTTTTCAAATATATTCAAACATACTATAATTTCAAAAACTGTAGAAAATACCTCTATTTAATTAGTCCGTTCAGAGCATTTGAGATTTTGTTGTTTTGGGGATTTATTTCCTGAGTTTCAATATTTTTCAGGCCTATTTTCTAGTTACTAAGTATATTCTACCTGTATTCAAGCAGTGCTAATGCACAGAATTTGAAGGACAACATGAAATCTCATCAAGGGATATGGTTGTCATACAGGTTTCTACTCATTTAAACTCTCATTGTGGTACAAAACTTCAGTAATTACTCTACTTTCTCTTCACTGACTAACCCAAAAACACAAGAATAAAACACAAATAAGTGAAAAAACATCATTTCCCCAGAGAGTGTCTAAATAATTGGGGATACATGTTGATCTCTTTTGCTTATCTATCTTCTTTTCATTTCCTTGGTTAAAGATTTAATACTCAACAGAGGAAAAAAGGAAGGCAAAGAAAAAAGTGCATTAAGATTACAGTTGGCATTTTAAATGCAACAAAAAGTACCTATAGGAATGCTTTATTGTACAGTCGAGTAAACTCCAGCTGTCAGCCCTGTGATCACTTCTTCAAGAGGCAAAAAGGACTCAGCTTTAACCTGGCTGCATGCTGGTTCTCACCAGAAGAACTACTTCCTTAGGAATTGCATTTACAATTATTCCCTGACTTTCAAAGAAAACTTTGAAAGAAAAATGTGAATAAACTTCTTAAGTGACTTGGGGTTTTTATTTCCCCCTTTTTTTTTTTTTTTCTGTTTTATTTTGTTTTGGTTTTTTGGTTTATTTTTTTTTTGTTTGCATTAAATAAAAGAGGTGTTTACCTTTTTTTTGTTAGAGCTACAGTAAAACCTTTTGCCAGTGATGAAAACTTCTACCAGATAACTTGAAAATCTTGTGGGTTTATTGGTTCTCCTATTATGTTCACATTAAAGAGACCAAAATATGTTAAATATGACCCTCTACCTGGAGAGGGAGGAACCACTGCATACATGGAGTCTGAGACTATGCACAGATGAAACTTTGATCCCTTCTTTAAATGTGATATCGGGGGGGGAAAATCTCAGCCTGAAGGAAATGGGATATCTGTCATTACTTTCAACTGGATCAAGACATTACTATCTGATAACAATTTCTAGATTTGTTGGGTAACTTTGTTCAAGACCCACATTTCACAGAACAAGCACAACTGAATGCTAGAAATTATTTAAAACTTTACGTTTTCATGAGAGCTTTTATTTTTCAGAGTGTTCTCTTTTAAATTTTGTCGTGGAAAAATCATTAAATCAGATAAACTTAATTTTGAAAACCTGCATAAGTCTTACTTGAAATGTCCAATATTATGTGTTTTTTCTTTTGGCTTCTGTCTTTTTCTTTGTTGATTTCCATCTTCATTTTCTTTTAAAATCTAAACAATAGAAAAATAAAAATAAAAAATTATAAGTGTGAGGAGGGGGAAGAGGAGAAGAATGACAATTATTTCAGACGAGAGATGACTATTTACCATATTCTGTGTCTTGCACTGAAAGTCAAAAACAAGACAGAGACAAATGATACAGCTTCAAAACTACAAAATTCCACTTTTTTCAATATTTTGCTACACTGCTTTCAAAATAAACCACTGTCTTTTAAAAGCTAATTTAATTTTGTATGTTGTTTCTGCTATGAAGTTATCTTCTTCATTTTTAAGTCCATTATATTAACCAATTTTCCAGAAACTTATAAAAAATTCCACTCTGGATTTCTCCTTCATGTAGATAGGCAAAACACAGCAGACTGACAACAGCAATCTGTGCAAGGCTAAGCAGCATATGTTCTTCAGCAAAAAAATACCATAAATAATTTCAAAAAAATTTTTACTGTGGCTTATACATTTGACAAACCGTAGGCAGCAAACCAAACTACAGACAACTATTCAGCAATTCCTTTTCAGTGACATGCTTCTCCAGGTGGCTGAACGCTTAATTTTCAGTTCTGAACTCAATTTTCAGTCAGCCAACTAATCTGCTCTTTCAGCCTTCTCCAAGTTCATCAGCCTTAAAACTTCGTAAAATTGACTCGATTTGTTTAGCCATAATTTCTTGAGCAATCAACAGTCTAGATGTTTATATTAAAATGCTTTTTTCAAAAGTCTGAAATCTCCATTTATAGGGTCTTGAGGGATGGGGTAACTGTTAAAATGACAAGCTTAAAGCATGAGGGGGGCTGTCTGAGCATTTGTTTGTTGCTGCTCAACAGTAATTCTTGTTACCTTATAGTCTCATTGAACAATTTTAATGTAAAAATGTATCAATGGAAATATGAAACCTGAAAAGTTGCGTTGCACAGAGGTTTTCTCTCAAAAAATTTCTCTGTTATATAGAAGAATCAAAACAGTAAAAAGACCTCAAAATTACATATTTGGTTCATGAAGGTGCTTCCATCCTCAGGAACAAAGATTTGTAAAAACAAAACCATACAGATATGAACGGTTAAAAAAAAAATCGATTTTATCTAATACGAATTCATCAACAATATACTTGCTTTGTGCACACACTTGAGCAATGAGCAGAGAAAGCTTCAAGTCTTTACACTTCATTATTCATGTCATACATTATCTGTATGGCATAAAAAGAGAAACAGAGTTTACTACAGATCCTACCAGAGTCCTGGCACAAAATATTTTTGTCGGTTAAGAAAGCTTCTAACAATGTCATCAATAAGAATGGCATGGGAAAATATTTGAAAAATTTAGTATCTGTACCTGAAGATATCATTAATCAAGGGTGAAGATTTACTTTTGAAAATCTTTTCATCTAGCATATCTGTTAAACACCTGTAAACATCTGTACACAGCTGCCCACCTTTGGGGGATTCAATACCCCGTGGCTCTTCACTCTTTCCTCCTAAGATCCATCTAGCAAGGAGCTGAAACTGTTTGGCTTCTGAAAGTGCTCCCAGTTGCTAAGTGTATCTGTGTCACCTCTTCCAGAAGGGGTAGAAGAGTCTCATCCATGCCAGGCAAGACGGAAGGAGTTCCCACAACAATGATGTGTGTGTAAGGTGAGGACAAGAATCTCCTCAGAACTGCTCACACAGACCGGTGCCTGAGTTATGCTGTGTTAGGGACTGCCTGAGCCACCTCAAGCCTTGCTGCAAACATCTTCCCTACTCTTTCTCACTATAGCATAAACTCCTTCCTTATTTCCCCTATTGATAAACAACAATTCTTTCTTAAAATAATTATACCTAACTACTTATTTAAAAGGTCAAAGCCCCAAAAAACAGTCTCATTCACTTATCATGCTGTTTCAATATCAAGGGTGATTGCAGCAAGTATTCTGAGTGGTGCTTTTACCCATTGGGATATCTGTTACACCCTTAACCTGAAAAATTCTCCATAGTACCTCAAAAGCCATAGAAATCTAAAGCCTTAAAGTGAATTGGATTTAATACTATTTGAATAGATTTGAATTCCTTCTATTTGGTTTGTTTTATAAACACTCGTAGAAAAGCCCGTCTATATATAACTAGCTGAAGTTTGAAATAATGAATGAAGTGAAAGCCATAATAATGGATTGTGGTAATTCATCCCAATGTAACAAAATAGTTTAAAATTATTATCAAATGAACCCCATTATATTGGTATTGAACACAGAAGAATGGAAGCCAGCATGTGTCATGGGCAGCTGTGCACACAGATGCACTATCCTGTTCCAAAGGCTGGAAAACAGCCCAGAAGAATAATACCTCTAGGTTTCAAAACTTCAGTTAATTGAATATTTTGATTTATGGGGATTTTTTTGTCATTTCATATTTATATAAATATTTAACAATATTCAAAATATATAGCATTAACTTGAGTAATCAGTAAAATTAGGCATCTATTTTGCCTAGGCACTTTCATAATATCTCTTTAGACAATCTAAATCTTTCAGGACCAGAACCAATTAAGAAAAATATTATCCTAAAACAGAGCTTTTTGTATCCAAATGTATTATTCAGTTCAGCCACTTAGAGATAACTAGACAGATATCCTAGTAGTGGAGGTTTTCATTACCAAAAGCATACTCTGCAATATTCTGCTATTTAAAGTTCTTTTGTCTTTCATGCAGTTGGAAAGACTTAAGTACACAGTCAGTCTTTGATAGAGATATATAACGTGTTAGATGACTTATTGGCATACTTTAGCTACAGAGGTAAAAATTATTTATCCTCTAATCTTACACTTATTACCTTTTATCAGACAGCAACAAAGCTAGCAAAACTGAAAAAAAAAATACAAAAAGGACCTCTTTTGTTCAGTGAAGCTTGTTGAGATATCAAGAGCATTTCCCACTCATTAGTCCTGCTTGCTCACCTCCAGGTGGAGAGAAAAAGAAGTCATTATGTACATAAAAACCTTCACTTTTGTCTCACTGGTATGTTCCAAGTCCATGCAGAAAACCACAGCCCATTTAGCAGAAATCTGCCACTTTATCATCTGGAGTATAAATCTGCTTCTGGACTTGCAACAGTCACATGCTGGTTTCTCATCAGAATGGTTTCTGCACAGGTTCGGTTCTCAGCAGCATTAATGTGTTATAAGAAATGTACTGTGCCCCTGCTTTCAGACAGCTCTGTGCTGCCAGGGTCGTGTATCACCACTCCCCCGGGGCTCCCAGAATCTCTAGAAGGGCTGGGAGATGCCCAGAACTCAAATGGTGGGGGACAGAGCCAACAACCCCTCTGTGGTGCAGATTCCTCAGCCACAGGAAGGGCACGTCTGTGCTTCCCCCACCTGAAGCCCCAGGAAAGAGAAACGGGAGGCAGCACCAGGGGAGCTGATGTGCTCCTGTTGGGGAGAACAGGGTGCAAGTGCTGACCTGGCACCTGACCCGGCTGTGCTAGAGCTGTGTGTGTCCCGGGCTACCTGCAAACACACACCTGGCCAGTGCTGGGCTTCTTCCACTGCTCCAGGTGCTGCAGCTCAGCTCACAACAGGTAAGGGCTGTTTGTTCTGTGCTCCCATGTCAGGATCAGGCAAGTCCTTAGGAATGATACCTGGAAAATCTTTTTTTCTTTTCTGTCATTTGCTTAGTCTAACACTTAGAACATACACTTTCAGTGGGATTTGTTCAGTGTAATCAGTATTAGTTTATGCTAAGGAGCCTTTATAAACCTCTCTTCTATATTTATGAAGTTCAGGTTTTCTAAAACCATCTGACAACAATATCTGGTACCTATATACAGTATATTAAACAAAATAAGGCCCTTTTAATACCCGTCTCTCAGAGGTTAAGGCTGTGCCTTCAGTTTCACAGCTACATCTCTGTTTTCCACTTTGGAAAACCAAGCTTTCCTTGACTTTGCCTTTTCTTCCTTTTGTGTGTGAAATCAGTACTCACAAAACAGCAACACTCTAGGTAGACGGCCTTGGCAAATATAACTGTTCCAAATATGCAGCTTGTGTAATAACTCCATGTGAGGTCTGAAACTGAGGGAAATAATGGAACCATCTCCAAAATAATGAAGCTTGGTGAAATTAAAAAAAAAAAATCCAATGGGACACTAGGAAAGTATTTTAGCTATAAAATCTATGAAATGCTTAGCCAGGTAAGTAGAATATAGCCCATCTCTTCATTACAATATTTTCCAAATAAAAGTAACTTTTTTTTAATATTCTTTCATTATAGCAAATGACCCCTCTTCTAACCTTATTCCAGATTAAGACCAGATTTCTAAAGTTTATTTTCTATTCTCTTGTCAGTATTTGACCCAACAATACTTCAATTTTTTTTCTAGCAAGGTCCATTCACCAACACATAAAAAGAAATATAAAAAAAGTTTCTCAATTTCTTCTATGATTACAATACCCTACAGTTTTTAAGAGAAACATCTTCTTAACAAAAAACAAACAAACAAAAAAAAAAATTAAAAAATTATTTTCAAATAAAGCTCAGTAGAATTGATTTTGATTGGTTGAATTCCAAAGTAGGTTCATGTCAGTGGAATCACAGCTATCTTTCAATTTACCTTTGTGTTTAAGTAATGTCTATGTTACAGAGAGAAAAGTTAAATCACTGAGAATACTTTGGAACACTGGATGCTTAAGACTGCTTTATGCAGCTGTGACAGCTGTATTAGCCCATGAAGCCAAGCTGGAGGAAAAAAAGTACTTCAACCATTATAAATAATTTATTGTATTAAGTGGTACTCAGTACCAGTATAATGCACTCAAGTATCTTCTAAATTCTTATTAAGCCTTTAATTTTATATTTATATAAAATTTATAAAGCCTTTAATAAGTAAAACTGATTAATTTTAATTTGGATCTCAGCCATATCAGAAGAGCATTTAGGAGGTTACTGCAAACTGTCCAAATTGTGTAAAATAGTATTTTCACTATTCATTTGAGGTAAGAATGGATATAATACACATCATAAACATTAAGAAACAGAGAAGCAAGATCAGTGCTAGAATATTTCATCATTTTCTAATTCAAGATCCTGAAGCATTGACAAGTAATAGAATGAAAACTTCAATACGCACTATTCCTCATACAATAACACTCAGCTTTCAGCAATGCTTAATATTTTCTATAAAGTCACTATATTTTTTAGAGGAAAATAGTAAGGCATTTCAGTGTGCTGAAATCAGTGAGAAAACATGTAAAGAATTTATATATAACACTGAACAACATCCCTTTTTTTTCTAAGGTGCATTCAGATCAGTTCTATTATTATGAAAAAAGGGAGTTTTTAAATTAAATTTTTTTAATTGACTGTATTATGGCATAAGACTTTATTAGAAATAATATCACATTGTTATAACTGTGCAATATCAACTTTTCTAAGATCCACCATAGAAATATGCTAGGCTATTGAATCATCCTTAATATTTTAGTTATTAACAGTCTTAGAGAGTTTCAATTGATTGGTATTCACTTAATGTCCAAAGCCATTTCTAACAGCTGAAAGACATTTTAAGACATTTCCAACTTCAATCAATATCACTTATGAGTATGGGTTTTTTCCTCAGAATTACTAAATATGCCAGGCTGACAAGAAGAATATTTTTTAAAATTCTAATGCTATTTTCCTAGATAATTAGAAGAAGGTAAATGAAAACTTATTCTACCTATTAGCAATCAAACAGTGTTATATGAGAAACTGCATTTACTTGCATACATATATTTGCAGTATAGGCAAATCACTCATTTTAATTTTCTTTGCACCTCAAGAAACCAAGGTGCTTCTCTTGAAATCACCACTTACATTATCAGCAGCAACTAACGTTGTATCAAGTAATATAAAAATTATTTATATTTGCAAATATTTTTACATAAGAATCGTGACATCTTGAAAGTCCAGTACATAATAGCTCCATCCTTAAGTTGTGCTAATTAAGAAGCCCAAATCTGCTCATTATTTTTCAGCAGTCACAAAAGAGCACTTCCTTTACTGTCACTTTTCTCAAATAGGAAATTAGCTAATACATTGTTGCTGTAAATGCCTGAGATTTTGGTCCTGTACAAATAACTGTAGCTCTTTTGCATTTCAGTGGTGGCTGATTTTTCTTTTGAGTTCACAAATAAATATAAGCACTCTGTTCTTTTAGAAAGGATCCTTGGGTACAAGCAAATATTTCCTGGTCTTACTATGGCCACTTCTCAGTCTTTAAACCTTAGTCTCATTCCAGGACATAAGGGATTCCCAGATGAAATTTACAGTCTCATTTGAAAACGTCATCCAATCTGAGAAGCAACTAAGATCTCGTTCTTGTAGCATCATAACTCTGAATTCAGCCCACCACCTGCTCAGCACCCCAGACCACCACAGTGGCACACTGCACAGCAACTTTCTGCAGACAGATATCCTGATCTATTTAGAAACTTTACACCTGGAGAAATATTTTCAGAGAGCTGTAAGAAGGCCTTTACCCAAAAACTGTCAGGAGTTTGCCTGCAAATATATCTTAAAGCCTGACCCAGAAGATTAGAAATAATATATATCAGTGCTTGGATGTGGCCAACGCTTTTGGAAAGATGAATGAAAAGTTCAGAATATGTTCCTTTTTTTTGTCATGATATTAACCAGACTGGGTTACAGAGTCCTGGGACAGCATCTTGTTTGCTTGAAGAAAGCATGATGTGCTGAGACTCACACCTGAAATCTGGAGATTGATTTAAATTAAAGTGACCTGGCTTACTGCTGTTCTGCAAAGCTTCCACTGATTGATTTTGGCATTTCTTATTTAGGCAGGAGTTGCATGAACTGAGAAATGTGCTCTGTGATGAGCCACTATAGGGGACAAATCCAAATGAACCACAACCCATACTCTCCATGAAGTCATGCCATTCTGTTTTCCTATTTTATTTTCTCATTCTTTTGGCTAATCTTATTCTGTGCCATGCAAATTATATTCAGAAACTTTGTGGTTGTTATCTCTATCTCAGAAAAGGCTGAGAAAACAAATCTGACACCCCAAATGTATAGATTTCCATCTTAGCCTTCAATCTCCTCTCTTTTTCCCTGAAGACCATACACACAAGCCCCAAAGAAGAACAACTTTCAGGTTTCTTTGGAAGCACAGCTCATTCTGCCTGACATCACTAGCTCCCTTCCTCCCCTCTAAACTGCCTTCTTGACCTGCTTATGCCTTACAGCCCTGCTCAACTTACAAGTCTGTGCTCTATTCTACTCATCAGGAGTTTTGAGTCCAACAGGAATTTTAACCATTAAACTTTAAAAAGAAATGCAAGATACCTGATGCAGAAGTCATTCTGACACGAATTCACTCTGTAGCCAGAGTCTAGACAAAGATCCAGAGCCTTAAACAAGATTGAGATTGGCAGAATTCAGGAAAGTAAAAGAAACCTATGACTCTCAAACCCCATAAGCAACTCTCCTGTAATGGTTGGAATTCCTAGCTGTCTGGAACAATTTTGGCACCTAAGGAAATGTCTGAAAAGGTCCTTAGGGCTGCGTTTGGAAGAACAAGTTTGGCTATATCTCCACTTCTTAAAAAGATGCCTACAGTCCCCAGGAAAGCACTGGAAATGAAGAAACTGGAAAGAAGGAGAGATGTCTCAGCCAGACTGCAGGTTAGACACCTACTTGCAAGAGGCAAGACCAAACGAGTCCTTTGCTTTCAGAAGCAGCTCCCCACTCAATGTGCTGACTGCCTTTGCCCCACTGAGCACACACAGTGACCGTGAGCATCCCTGCGTGACCCAGGGCTGTCACTCCTCTGCCTTCCTTGTTGGCCCAGCAGTGAATCTGATCTAGAGCCACACGACTGTAAAGTTATAATTGTATGTCTGTGCAAAACATTCCCTGATTTTTTTAAGGCACCTTTACTATGTTGCCCAGAGCTAGAAATTACCAAGAATTTAATCTGAGTATTTATCCAGAGAATCCAACCCTGACCAAAACCATCCATATGCTTATTCCATAAGGCTTTATAAATGGCATCAGTGACATTTCTTACAGACTTCAGCTGGCAATAACTCACCAGGCATTCCAATTCATTATATTTTTCCACTCCCTTATAACAAAGGATATTTTAATTTCTATATTTTGACTCTGCTGAACACTTGAAGGCTGTATTGTTTTGTAGTCCCTAGGGCACCAAGCAAAATAAACATAGAATTTCAAACTTTCCACAACCTCATGCTGTGATAGCATTTTCACTTTATCTGTATATTTTAAAGACTCTCCAGTCATCAGGATTGAGAACATGGGGTAAACTTCTGCTGCACAAGATTTATTCACTTTCAAATCCTGTATGGCTGTAAGTTGCCCCAGCCTCCTAAAACTGCAGGCTGTTGCCTCTTTATAGCTCAGGGGTATATGAGTTAATTTTTGTCATTTTACCAAAAAGATTTTTGAGCTGGTAAAAGGGATCTTGGTTGTGGAGAGAAGGTGTGAGTGTTAGTGAGAGCCAGGGAAAACAGCAATTTGAGTTTTCCCAAGCTATTCAAAGAAAAACAGAAAAGAAAGAAATTAATAACAAAGTTTAGCACCTGGTGTTGTAAACAAGAGAAGTGCGTGAGGAACGTGATGTTTTGGTAAAAGCACGTTTACAAAAAGTGTTGCCTTCCTTGGACCAATAAGCTTATTCTATCCTTGGTTCAGCAAACCAGTCTATAAAAAAGTATCTATTCCTGCAATAAATGGCTTCTGCTTTCTGGATGAAGCCTGTGTTGCTGTGACTTTTCGCTGCTCCCTGGCCTTACAGCAACAAGAAGCTAAGCAGTGAAGATACTTGAAAAGAGACAATATTTTAGTAGCACTGGTACTGATATTAGTATGGTTGCAAGTATTGACATTAAACAAAGCAACAAACTTAAGAAAATTAGTTATATCTGTCTTCGGCTTTAGTATCTCGTTTCTTTGCTGCAGCTGTCCTCAAGCAACCTCTGCTATGTGTCTCTCTGTTTTCTTATACTCCAGTTGTTGGGTGCAAGGATTGCTTTTTCCCTTGTATTTGGAAAGCTCACAGGTGATTTTAGACATAGCCACACCACAAATAATCGTTATCCAGGCTGCTGGAATGCCCACTCAGTGTGTTAGCTGCATGTCTGCACCATGTTCAGCCACCTCTTGTTCTCTTCCAAGAATTGCCCCATGTTTCCTGCAGGGAAACACCTCTACAATCAGAAATATAGTTTCAGAAAAGGAGAAAACCTTCCCCTTCCTTTGCTAGGAGAATTAAATAATGACAGTTGCAACGAGCTGACTGGAAGGGTGAGCTGCACGGAGCCTGCTGCACACTCAGTGCAGTGAGCCCTGCTGGAGAGGCTGATGGCGAGCTCCTGTGCAGCTGTGGAGCCCTGCCAGGCTGCACAAGTGACCCCACTCCCAGTGCAGCCACAGAATCCAAAACGGTGAGTTCATAACAGTTGTGTCTTCATAGGCAGGGGGAAAGAGTCAGAAAAACAAGCATTTCTTCTTGTTTTACCACGTGGTAAATAGAAAATAAAAAATAAAAGTACAGGGCGTGGCTTTAAATTACTGACCAGGTTCTCTAGCTCTCCAATGCATCTGCTGCTTTGTGTTGGCATAAATGTAGCTGCAAAGAGGTCAGTGGGAGTTCCAGCTGACCTCCATGAAAGATCTTTTGAATAAAACACATCAAAGAGTGGATTCTGTGTGCAATTTCTTCCTCAAGTTTCCCTTTTGTAAAGGAATGAAGAATGTTACTCTGTTGCACAGAGCTCTTTAAGAACTTTAACAGTAAGGCAAGATATTAATTCAGTGACAAATTTTGTCATCACTGCAAAATATTTAGACTTCTAATGAAAGCAGAATTTCTTCATTTATAGTACTATATGTAGAGTACTAAATTATTTTTTAACTCAAAGTTATGTAAATTGTAAAAATTAATTCATAATTGGAAAAAAGTTGTATTTTTTGAGAGATACAGGGATAGTCTACTGTAAAGTGCAACAAACACTTCCCATATTGTTACATCTTTCACAAAAACTGTGCAAGTTTTGCACACTCCAAAGATGAACCCCCTTGTTAATTTCAATTTATTCATTTTATCTACAAAGTTAAGAAATATAGATATTTAAAACCTGAAATAATTCTTAATTGCACATTTTATACATATCTCACTATCCTGATGTACAGTTATCAACAAGAATCCCTTCCAATATATAGCAGTAAAGCTGTACTTTTAGAACAATTGCTACAGAAGTAGTAACTTGACAGATTCTGCACGGTTTCACATTACATTTAAAGATACAATCCTATATAATGCAGAAGTGGACACTGTATATGTTGGCAGTGTACTGTAAATAATGAGCCATCCAGCCACCCAACAATCATGCTCAAATTATGATTGGAAAACCACAGAGTAAAAATCAACTTTCCTTCTTCCTGGCCTGTGTTTAGGTTTAATTGTCCACAAACCTGGTTAGACTTCTGCAAACTTCTATACAGTAAACCTTTATTGATATCCCAGGGAAGTTTTAATTTCTGCCTGTTTTTCTTGTCTGGCAAGTCAACTAAGGTGATGGCCCAGATTCACACCAAGAGTTCATAGGACTTGTCTACAGTAAGTAAGGAAGTACCATTGTTGTGGCCCTTGTAGGTAGTGTGGAAGGAAAGCAATATTAAAGTTAAATAATTGCACAAGATAAACAATTGTCTGTCTAGATTAATGTAAGATGTTACTCAATAAAGAGCATTTTCAAGCACAACTAAGTTAGGTAATGGAGTAATTGAGCTTTCTTGCACAACCTTAATTAATCTCAGTAAATTACCTACGTTATAAGAGACTCTTAAGTGATTATGTACTATAAATCCTGTATTGCATTTTACAATGCACACAACAGTCTTTCTTTTATCAGCAAATGAATCAAAATTATCTAGAGTTTTCTGAAGAAGCCCTTCTTAGGACTGCCTTTACAACAATAGCAAATTATATGTATCTAAACCTAAATAAAAACAATACTTACCAGTGTTTTCCATCTGGGATCCTCAAGGAGATTTACAAAGTTCTACCAGAGTATGTGGAATCTAGTTTGCAAGGGAAAGAAGTGGAAGCACAGCAAAGTCTTCATCTGTACTTTGAAGACTCTTCTGCATTATTCTTTGAAATGAACAGAGAAAAATAATAGATCTCAATTTTCTTCCTTTCTTGAAACCACTTAAAATCAGGGATTAAATGGTTCACAATGAACTTTTAGAATTGCTTTCTAAGGCTTTGTCCAGATACGTATTAAAAGCATATGTCTTGTTGCACTTTCTAAAGATGGAAAGGGTCCTACCTGTATTTACATATTTTGATTCAAAATCTCCTTTATTCTCAGTTGGGAACAGAAAAGCCTTTATTATTCTCAGCTGGGCTCAGTCCCACAAACATTTCAGCTCTGCCTTCATCAGATGCAGATCACACCAGCATTTATCCCCACTAATCACCACTCCCTCTGGCACTGACATTATCCTGGGGAGTTTCCCATTCACCTGACATCAATTACCCTAGACCCTGCTGATACTTAATTCATATCATCATACTTAATTAATCATTAACCCCTTCACTGCAGTCAGTGTTCTATAATTGGTGTTCACAGCATCTGCAAAATATTAAGGGTATTTGACTGTACATTCATCATGAGCTCTTCTACTAGAGCATGAGGTACAGGCTGCACACTTCAGCCGTGTTTCAGAAAGATATCATACAAATATATTAACACCAGGAAAAATTAGTATTTCTTATCCAGCAGCTCCATAAATCTAGCAGCTGCACATTTACCATTCAGTTCTCTTCAGAGGCATTTAATAAAATCCTGTTCTCCCAAGGATATCAGAAGCCCTGTCTAATCACTTAGCGAGGAAAAATGCTCATGGAAAGAGTCCATTGCAGAGCTTCATATTTCAAAATATTTAAATAGACTTAAAGATTTAAAGGAAAAGTCTGATTTGAAATTTAACTATTATCACCTCACTCTAGAAATGGGGATTTTTACCTGATCATGATACTGATAGAGCCTGTGGTAGAAGACATACCTGAGGTGAAACTACAGCAATCTGTGCATCTGTAAGAAAGCGTGATGTTGTTTAGGTATACCATAAAGATGGATGGTTTTGTTATAGAGAGGCTGGAATTCTATCAAGCTTCAAAAATCCACTTACTCAGACAAACATTCTACCTTGATTTGTTTGTTTTTCCATTGGAGACCTATAGTCTAGAGGGGAAAAAAAAGAAATCTAGTGTGTATGTGAGTCTTTGATGCAGGACTCTAAACATACATCGAGAAAGGCAAGAAGGCTGAGAAGTGAAAAAAAATACTGGGAATGGCTCATTTCAGAGAGCAACCACCTACTCAGATTGTGATAAAATTATCTATTATCAGTGGATTGGATTCTTAGAGTTAAATCATGTGGGGTTTTGTTATATCTTATAACCTCTTTTCATGTTTATCTTTTAATGGTAATTTTGAATAGAACGTCTATAAAATTACATTCATCTGAAAGAAAAGAGCCAAAGAATTGGTACAGAGGATATATCAGTGGATCTTAAGTTAGCAACAAATCAGGAGGTCCATACTCTACACTTACTTTAGTGAAAAACAAATAGCACATTGCTGATGAGATGTTTTCCAAGTCTTTATATTCTGCTTTTATTTTGTTTTGCTTTTAGTTTTACAGAAGAGAAATATTTAAAGAGCGGAGTATCTAACAAATCTCATTTCACAAGCATCAAGAAAGAGGTTAATGAGGTTTCAAAATTGGGTTAAGTGGTACCACCATCACAGAAGCTGTGAATGTTTGTAGAAGATGCACATGAAAGAAGACCCATTTTAATAGTATGGAAGATTCTCACTTTCAGTTCTTCTAGCAGAGTAATGTCAGAGAGATTTTTAAATTTTTATTAGAGGTGCAAGATAAAATAGAACAAAGCCACATTTACTGGTCTCATATCTTCACTAATCAGGTTGCAGAGATCAATTAATACAAAAATAAAAATTTAACTTTTTAAAAATATGTATTTCTCTTAGAAATATCTCTAGCAAACACATCAAAGTTTTGCATCAGTCCATGTCAGACGGAAATCAAACAGTTTTTCCTTGTGGCCAGGAAGAATACAATCATATCTGTAGATCAATGCCTATTACTTCACTTTGAAAACAAAATAAAACAAAAATAATCAAGCATTCTATTCCCTGCAGTTCCATCAAACTGATTGTACCAGTCTTTAACTTCTCCCAAATAAGGCCTCTGGGCAGGTCAAAATTTTAGTGGTGCAAAATCACCCATCCCTATTACCATCACCTGTGTTGCTTCCTGTTACCAGGTAAGGAGTTTGCTGAGCATTTCCAAAGAAAACTATATTGCCACAGGAATCTTCAGCTGCAGAAGTCAAGAAAGATGGTTTATATCTAGTAGTTGGAAAGAGTTCAAGCTCAGCCAGTTGAGAGAATATTTCTTTAGCTAAATTATTTTTGTTTAAATTTTTCTGAAGAATTTAGCCAGAGGCAGCCAGTGAGTATAGAAAAGTTCAGTCCAAACAGTTGAAATATGGTGAACATATTTATTATGAGACATGTCAGGTAATTTTAGTAACAGTTCTTTCTGGACCACCCTTTCCACCCCCCAATATTAATCTCCTTAAAGGCACCAGTGACAGCTATTAATGCAAGACTTTGTTGTAATGAATGATATCCCTCCCATTCTCTTTCAGGCTAATTGGAAAAAATAAGCCAATACATTTTTGGAATCCAATATCATGAAACACAGAATCTTTTTCACAAAAGAACTGTCCCAATGGTAAAAGCTGAGCAAAGCCAGGCTTCAGATTCTGGGAGTTTTTCTTGTGACTGGATTATACATCTCATGGAGGCTCCATAGCCAGGACATGATATACAAAACAGGAAGAAGTCTTGTACAGAGAGGCACTCATGAGGAAACAAAAGAAAAAGTCCTTGTGACACAGGAGAAGATTGAAAAATAAGCTTGCAATCAGTGCTATTGCTTTTTCGGCAGTACCTGTTCTGCATTTGGGCTAGGACCATTTTGTTTTCTCTAAGCAGAAAAAAATCTCTGATAATCATTAACAGTATAGAACAAAGAGCAAATTTATAAATATTTATATATACTGCTTTGTGGGTTCTTACTTATTTTTTTTTTCTCTGACATGGGAAAAGCCTTTACATAAATTTCCAAATATATGATACTTGCATTTAGTTTATTTGTTTGATATCACTCCCTGTTCTTGATTCATAATAATTTATTCAGAGAAAGTGTTTTTCAGTGGCACTAGTCTTTGTAATCTAGAATTATGTTAAATTAATACCTGCGACACCATTTCACATAACTCATGATGAGTCCTCTTGTATTTGTCATCAAAAACAAGTGTTACACAAGAAATAATTTGTTGGATTACACTGCATTAATAGTTTCTGATTTAGCACATTACAGTTTGAAAGGAGAGATATTTCTAGTGAGAAAGCAAAACACAAGAGATAATTGGGTGACAATGGTTAGCTCTGAAGCCTCCTCCCTTTCACAGTGCCTAGTGCACAGTGCAGTGCAGACAAGTACAGCAAACACATCCTAGCCCCAGTTATGTCACAGCCAGCTGCCTGAGCTGTTCCTACTCTTCACATAGATGCCTGCTGGTCATTGGCTTAACAGACTCAGGTTTTCCCCTAGTAACCCACTGGTTAGTCCTCTTCCCCAAATTCCCCCCAGAAAAACATTTCTTGACCCTGTAGTCTGCCTGGTCATTGATCCTTCGTGGCCAAGCCACAGACATGAAGATGCAGCTCTCCTGGGGACCCAGGGAATGCTCAAAAGACAGTGGAGTAGCAGCTTCTATTCCTACACAAATAAATATATCCTTGAAGGAAAAAACAGTTACTGTCAACTTTGTACCATTTGCAGAACTACAGCCGAAAGGATATTGTTCCTTCAGGAAATACAGGGTCTAGGGATTCCCCTTTAGAGAAACCATTTCTATAATTGATTAGAATAGTTCTAAGAGCTGCTGTGAATCCTGTTGTCCTTTTCTCAATCTAAAATACTCTTATAACCTCAACCTAAATACATATGAACAATATCAGAGGATTAACTCAAATTGAAATCAAATAAACAAATTATAACTTCCTTGCCTCTATACACTTTTTTAAGTGCTCAAATGAAAATCATGAACATTTTTTTCTATACACATTTTAAATTTCTCTCTGAGTCACTTTAATCATGGCTGTGTGAATGCAAACATTTTCTAGAAACATTAGGATATTTTAATGGCTGTCTTTGCTATTTTTATGGCTAACTGAGAAACATTCTTACTGGGTAGCTCTCTGAAAAAGATTGAAATATTCACCTAGATAAAGAAAGCCTCTCCTGGAGGGATTGCCTGAATGGCAGATGGACTAGCACACTCTTCCGGCTGTTATTGTTGTCTGACCGTTGACGATAAGTACAGACCAAAGAAAAAAATTTAAAGTAACTTTTGCTTACCAGCTGAGCAGAAAATAGCAGGCTGGTATAGAATAGAAATAGCGAATTTGAGGCATACGTGGGTTTGGAACTGTAGAGAACCCCTGATAGGACTGGGCAAGCAGTTTCATTCCAAGTCCAAACAACCTGAACTGCAGCTGTATAATTATATTTGGATTTGGGGTTTTTTTCTGCCCGTAATGTTTTGTTTGGCTCCTGAACTGTTTGGAAGTTAGAACTTCTGCTATTCACTTATGACATTCAGTGTTGGCAAGGATGATGCATTTCTGAACTATGGAAATCTAAATCCCAAGGATACTTAAAAACCATCATTTTCAGTAAAAAAGTTTCGATATTGTGGTTAATCAGAGCAATTTCAGTAATAAGAGTCTCACAATACATCAGTCTTGTGGCTTTGTTTGCTTGAAAGGTAAGAGGGTCAGCATACATGTGATATGAAGTAGCAAATATTTGTCTTAATTATTATGGAGATAAAGTAATGTCACTGATAAAAATTATTCAGGGCCCTTGTAATTGAATGTGGTTTATAAGCAGGGTTTCTCATTTGCAGAAAATGCTGTTTTGCCTGGTATTTGGCTGAAAATTCCATATAAATTTTTGGAATTCCTTGTGAGCTCGAGGCCCTGGACCAGCCCAATGTTTCTGTCAGATAAATCATTGTCTTGACCACCAAAAATTGCCTCCTAAAAAGCAACAATACTACACTTACATTGCCAAGCATACACTACATATGCAGAACACTGGTGAATCCAAGGGAAAATAAGACATACAGTCACACATAAATCCAAAATAATCTCTGCTCCTCAAACAGTAGGTGGAAGGATTGCATAAGTGCTTCTGTAAAGTAAGCTGTACATTGCTGCAACTGCCTGAGCTTAGCTGATCGTATTTCTACTAATTTCTTGTAAATCATTAACTAATTAGTTGGTCTTCACATATTGACAAGTTTTCCCTCTTGTGCTAAATGCCTCCTAAAACACCCTCTTTGCTGTCCCAGAATCCTTGTTCTTGAAAGGCTTCATTTGTGCTCTGCACTTTTGACATAAAAACTTCAAGCTTCTGCATGAGATACTGACCCTTTACAATTTTACCTGAGACTAATTAAACTTAGAATTGTCGTTGTATGTGTTGCTCAACTGTTTCCATACTCATTACTTCATTACCAATCTAAATTTTTAAATTGTATAATAAGATAAGTCAAATGATATAACATAACAAGAAAATGTTGGTAGCTGGTTGGTACAGTTTACAAAAAAAAAAAAAAAGAAAGAAAGAAAGAAAAAAAACCCTTAATAAAAGCACATATTTTTGAGATTTCAATACTTCAACCAAGGACTCCTAAAAACTGGTCTACCATCTCCTTTGAAATAGGTCTACTAAGGAACTAAATCTTAGTAAAAGTCCACTGCCAAACATTTTAACCCCACTTTAACTATACAAAGCTGGATATTTTAAGTGTATTCTGTCACAAACATATCAGGTGGTTCTTGTATGAATCTGAGATGGGTTCTATGGGGACTCATTTTATTTTGTTCAAAGCACTGCCTAGGAAAAGTAAGGGAACTTTTCCAGGACATTACACAATGATTCTTCATTAGAAGACTATAAATTTCACTGAGTAAAAAAATTACTTCTGGCTTCAATACAGTGTAACCCCATTTAATGATGTAAAAACCCCTCCAAAATTGGCTTGCATAGAGGTCAGATCTTTTACTCTGGTCATCCCTCATTAGTCACTAATATAGTTAAACTTGTCTCAGAGTTTCCACCAACAAACCCCATCTTCGTGGGGTTATGTTTCAGCTGTAAATTTTGACTCCAGAGTGAAATTTAGCAAATCAAAGGCTTATCCCTAGAGCAAATAATAATTGTATTAATATATTTTTATGTATTAGGTTTTATGCTTTTGAGCCTTTTAAGCCTTTCGTGTCCCAAAAGCCTCCAAGCCTCCAATAAGTTTTAAGAGGAAGCTCCATTTAAGTCATGTCTAACTGATAGTACCAACCTCAGCCTAAACTGTTCTGCTCTGGCTCTCCCAGTGATGCCCCTGCACTGGGTACCAGCACCCCCACACCAGTGACCTTCCTGTGAGTGCTCAGCTCGGATGCTGATGCAGATATTCAGATATTCAGATGTTCTGCCACCTGTGAGCTGTAGATGAGGGCCCTGTGTTCAATCTCCTTCAGTTGCTCAGTCTCAGTGGCAGCTCAGGGCTTTTCAAACCAAACCAGGGTGAGCACCTGCAAGGACCCTGTCCCTGGCCACGCTCAGAGCACCCACCCAGTGCCCAGCAGTGGCCCCAGCTCTCACTTCCATTCATTTTTTCACATCGCATTAAAAGCCTTTTGCTCGACATAAAATCTTACTTACACCTGCTGTTCATTGTCCTCTAAGATGGTTTGTTGAGTTTCTAATACATGGTTTAAAATACTAGTTTTTTTAATGTCTTAGGTCTTTCATACATGAATCTGAATATCTCTTGCTGGTCACAAATCACATTTATTGTTAAAATAAAAGCAAACTCTTCTGGATCTCTCTTTTTTTTTTTGCAACTTTAAATGCAGAAATAAATGGCTACATAAATAATGCCCACACCAAATATAAGAATTTGATACTATGTCACCCTTTCACACAAATATATACATGTATAAAAACACATAATTTTCATTAAATTGTACAGTAGGAAATTATGTCATTTGGAAAATGTCAACAACATCATTTTAGACTTTAATTTGGATAAGCACCGTACGTATTTTTTCAGTTAATAATTCTGCCTCTCACAATAAATATTCTCTGTTTTAGTTACTATTAGTAGACAGAAAAACAAACAAACAAAAATGCAGAATTTTAGGAATCCTAAATTCCCTTAAATTGACTACCTTTAAAAGAAAATCCTCATTCATAAATATTTTGAGGTCATAAGTATAAAGGAAAAATTTCATTAGAGCTGCAAAATCTTTAACATCAAGCTGAAGAAAAGTAGCAGAATAAAAATAAAATGTCCTCTTCAGAATAAGAAACATCATACAGTCCTGGGTCCCTGGGGCAGAGTGCTTTCTGTGGAACCAGACCAGGGCCTCATTGTTTTCTCTCTTGCAGACACCTAGTCACAATTTTAAGTAGTAGTTAGGCATTTTGGGGATATAGAGTTTTGCTCTCATGTATGAGAAAGACAAATTCTTCATGAGCTCATGGCAAAAATAAAGCTAAGGAAGAAGACTTTCATCTGAACTTTATTTTTGTGCATTTTAATAAATTAAATCTTCTGTCTGTAAGGTAAAATAAACACTTTTCAATTTCAACTGACAGGGCTTTTTTAAACCAAGCATTTTTCCTTTTAATTTGCTTTGCAGAAATCCAGTCATCACTCACCTTTCTAAGGTCCCCAGCCAGGCATGTCTGAGCAGCCCCTGTGCATGGGCTGTGTGCAGAATTTCACACCCCACAGCGTGCTCAGAGCTGGACCTCATGCAGATCATCCCAGAGGATGTGCCCACATCCTACAGGACCATACAGGTATTTTGCTTCATAAGCATTGCATAAAATGTAGAAAAATCTAAACACTTTTGTGGCTCTGACCTTGCATATAGTGTTTGCTGTGTGTTTAGTAAAAATGTGGGGGGGTATATTTTTGAGTTTCAGGAACTTAAATTTCTCCATTCCAAAAAATATAAACCGTAAGTATGTGTACATGTTGTCTCTGGAAAAAACATTTCGCTTTTAATCCAGCTAATTCTCTCTGTCCATTTTTGAGGACCGTAACTTTGTAAATAGAGCACAATTTCCTCTAACTTTCAGTTGGAAGGCCTGGCTCTTAGTAAGCTGTTGCTATTAGTATTAAGTAAATCCTCAGCTTAAAATGCAGGTCTGCATAGGACTCCTTGCATACCACACCTTTTAAAAGCTTCAATAATGTCTAAAGCATGTCCAGTCTTGCCAGTACCCAGAACCACATTTTGCAAAGTTGCTTAATGTCTGGAAACAAGGTTTAAATATACCAAGAAAATATTATAGACAGACCTCTAGAAATATTTTTATGTATCCATTTTTCCAAGGAAAAAGTGATTGAATTGTATAAGCTGCCCCTCTTCCATTTTATTGTAAGAATTCCCTGGTGCTGTTAGTTCATTCAAAGCCAGAAGTATCACTTTACACAGTTTTTCATTGTACTCAGGGGAAGTATGGAAATTTTAGAGCAATAAGCTACAAATGGAGAGCTGGACTACAGCCAGTCTGCATCCTTCTCATGCCCTTACAGCATTTTTTTCAGCATTTAGTGCTCTCCACAGTGTATATCCTGAGAGGCCACTATATTTGTTTTGGAGATGCAAAATGTAATAAGTAGACCTTTAACAGTGATGTCTAGGAGGCAGAGCTGACATTTTCTTTTCTTTTTGCTTCAAGAAAAGTTCATTAGTGGAGTTTTTAAACTAAAAGATCAGACTTTTACATAATGTGCAGTTCTTGTGTTTAAGTCTATCCTTTTCCAAGTGGTCAATAATTCCTGTTTTGGTGTTATACAATTTGACAATCACTGTATAACTTGTACAAATTGTTGGAAGGTGCAGGTTGACCTGACTAGGGGCCTCGTTTTTTCTTTGTACATTTATAAGAGAAAAGAGGTGATAGCCAGAATAGTATTATTACTGCTAGAGGAATCATATTTTATGAATACAGAATATATTATTAGAATTTTATTATAGAATGTTATTAGAGGATAAAATTTTATGAATATACTCAAGCACTGGAGTATTTAAACCCACAGGGAAGTCACTGTTTCTGTCTCCTCATAGCCTGATGAAGCATTCATCAGTAACAAAGGTGACATTTTAATAGAGGGCTAACATTTCTCATCCTTTATATACTGAGTATATACATTAACATGGCCAGTGCAGACATCACAGTCACTCCTCAGTTACCCCAAAGATAGAATTTTACAATTGAAAGGTTCATTTTTCCCATAGAAACAATAGATGGATGATGTCTTCCTAGTGTATGAAATTCACTCTGTATCAAAATTTTTAGGGATTGTCTTTATAATTAAGACTTTCTTTTCATAGGTTTCATAGGTCTTAGGTATGAACTGGCCAATCACATATTTCAGACATCTATATTTTAATCAGATGCTGTGTCTGCTGTTTCCCATTGAGGGACATAAGTTACTCTGAGGATAAAATTCTGCTGTCCAGTTTTAAAATTAACTTTAGGATAAAGCAACACTTGAGTGTATTAACACAGTCTCTTCTCTGATAATAAAAGGGGGCTAAAATGATTGGTTCTGAAGAGCTTTTCTATATTATAGATTTTTGCATTTAGACAAATTAATAACCTGGTCAGTGGAACAGTGACAGGAGGAATGGTATAGCCAGAAAAAGAAGTGGTACATGCCTGAAATTCAGATGTTATCACACTAAACCCTACCTCCTAAAATGTCTGTTTATATCATCCCAGGATTTGTTCAGATAGGTGTGAAATGAACTGAAATCAATAGCAAACTTGTAAACATTAATGTGGTCAGTCACATTTTGAATTAGAATCAGTTCCTAGAGATCCAGTTCCCAGGATGTTGCTAGGACTTTTGTGATCCAACAGAATAACAGCAACAAGATCCTATCATGTCTTCAGAGGCAATCAGTGCAAAAAAGCCATGATAATTAATTGTAAAAACAAGTATATTCAGGGCTAAAAAAAAATTCACCATACTTTTTTTTGCAATGTGTTCAAGAAAAATTCATTTAATCTTTCTGTGCCTCTGCTGCCTATCTGTTTAGAAAAAGGACAGAATTTTAAGTCTCTAAGATTTATAATATGAAAGTCCTCATTGCAAAGATGCTCTAATAACTTGTTGTGTATCTTGGAAGTGTCTAATACAAAGACAGCTCAGCTGGGATCTCTGGTAAATTTGGATTATACACAAAAGCATGCAAAACCCATATTTAACCAGTGTCAGCTCCTCACTCAGCGTACATATATATCACTCTAAGTTGTTAGAAATGTTCTATTATACTTAAATTTATTTGTACAAAACTATTTCTACCATATATTCACTGCTATTTCAGTGTCTGCAGATGGTTTTTTAATTTAAAGGCTAACAGCAAGCATATTTAAGAGTATATTTACAGCTCTGTGTTTCTTTTACAGCATTTGATTAGTAACACCTAAAATTATACCAGGAGCTATATTTCCTGCATCTTTATATAGCCTCAGAGCTATCATCACCACCAGAGGGGACACAAAGATTTTTGTATAACTACAAGATTAACAACTGGGGAAAGGAGAACTGATTTTCAATTACGCATATAAAATAATACACTGTATATTCTATGTTTATTTTTAATATGAGAGAAACATTATGAAAATGGTACAAGGTTTTCAACAGGTTACTTTCAAATACTGTTTTACCATTCATAAAGCTTTTTACCACACCAGTCTGTATGGACTCATTTTTCATGATGATTCTTCAGGAAAATGTGAACTTTTGACCTCCCACCTTCCCAACACAGCTTCTATTCATTTTAAAAAAAAAAAAAAAAAAAAAAAAAAAAAAAAAAAAAAAAAAGAAGAAGAAAGAAAGAACAAACAGCTTACACACACACACACATGTACATGTAATACACATGGTGGATACAAAAAGAACTTGGTGTACTTCTTGCTAAGGTAACCCCAGCAACAAGAAATCATTCAATTAATCAGAGACAGGAAGCGGGGGATACATTTATTCTTTTAAAAATAATCTCTTATAGAGGTGCAAAATAAAATTCTAAATAACCACATGATATTTCACACTTATGTATGTCATCAATTCCGTTCTTGGAATTCCTGGCTCATGGAAAAAAAAAGTAAATGGACAACTATATGACCAGGGACCATGATGAACTTTTATTCATTACTTTATGTTTTTCAGGGAGGGTTGTTGGGGTTCTTTTGCAGTTTGACTCGATTATCTTAAAGGTCTCTTCTAACCTAATCAAGTCCATCATTTACTTCACTTGAAACAGGTCCTTTTTGTCTGTATGTGGATATGCCTACCAGTGAGTTCTGAGAAGGATTAAAAGTTGGGCTCTTCGTATTTGCCATTGAAAGTCTCACAAGAAACCAGATATTTGACTTCCATTGACTTTAAGAGGCTGATGACTGAATTTATTCAAAGCGTGTTGAATTTTTGGACTGTAAGATTGGAGATTTAGCAGTGCTTTGTAACAGCAAGGCACTACTATCTTAGCCAGCAAAGATAAAAGCAGGTGATTTGCACATGGGAACTCATATCTGTCAGTAAAAACACTGTCCTATGCTACACTAATGTTATGAAGAAATACTATACCTAGAAAGAGGAAATATATTACAGTTTTTCCATATAATAAATTAATTCTTAGATTCTGCTGTATATAATATCTTCTACCCTTTCACTTTACTGTGTATCTGGATGTAAAGTGAAAAATAAAATGGAAAAAGAAACTAAAAATAAGTTTCATTCTTCTGGTTCCCTTGACACAGACTCACCAAGAAATGTAAGCACACTGAAATTAAATCTCAGGTGGACTGGTAATCACCAAGGTAGCTGCTGGTCATCCAGATTACCACTTCCTACTGGAAAGTGTGCTCTCTTTTCAAAAAATATCTGATATTTTGATCCAATCCTACATTCTGGTTTGAGTGCAGTATTACAATCCAGGTAATCCTAAATACGAAGAAAATTTAATCAACGACAGTTAAAAATGGAAAATAAAACACTGAATTAGTGTCTGTTATTTTATTCAACTTTCAAATGCTTGAAATATCTTGAGGGCAAATTTTTAAAAAATGGCAATGTGTTTCATCAAACCTGTGGTCTGGTGCCTCTTCATAGTTAATGGGCAAGCCAAAACTTGCTGATTTATGCAACATGAGCAAAAAGCTGAAGTCACATTTACATTTCATAAATCAGATGACAGACATGTAGATACAAACCACAGCAATCTACAGAATCTCTGCACTTATAGTCACTTAGTTGGAGAACTCAACTCAAAAATTAAGAAAGCTATATTTATTATAGCAGATAATATCAAGTTGGATTTCATTTTTAAATGAAATGTCTCTCAGAGACTGTAAAATTATCCACAGACAACCAGCTTTCTAATTTCTTCCGTGTTGTACTCGATTAAAGAAGGGTGCTCAGTTTGAGAACACCACAATATAAGTGATTTCTCTAACCACTGATGTTTTTAGCTCCTTTTTTCTTCTCAGTGTGTGTGTTTGCCAAAATGAGCACCCGACTACAAGACAGGACCAAAACTTGTAGATCCTGATCAGACACAGCTGTCATTCTCTAATGTGGATTTGAACCCTGCTGTTGGAGCTATATAGAAATGAGTCCATTTCTGAGCTGATGGGTGCTCTGATCTCAGGCTGTGTTAGCAGGGCAGAGAAGTGAGCACAAGGTTGGTTATGCTGACGCCTGATCTCGTGCAAATGTTCCTGCCTAAGACCTGCCCTGTGTCACTGCATTTAATGCACTTAAACATTTAATGCAACTCAGTTCCATCGAGTTCTTTGGTTTACCAAACTGCAAAATTTCAATTCCACTAGAACCAAAAAATCGGGGACATTCATCTTTAGGAGCAGATCCACCAAGATATATCTTGGAAGTTTCTTGCACCTCCCTTTCACGTGATCTGGGACACACAGATGTTTCTGGAACATCCATAAGTGACTTCCCCATCCTCCCTGACTTTCAGAAAGTCTTGTATGTAAATCTCTCTTCAATAGAAGTCAGTGTGTTTGGTTCCCATCTAGACAACTGACTGTCTCAGTACTTTCTTATCAGCTCTGACGACTGCCTTGGGGGAAAAACTCCCACTGAAAAACTACAAACATTTAGAATCCAAAACTCTGCAGGCTTGAATTGTCAAGTCATTATGTGGAGTAGAGTTGGATTGGAAACTTTATCCATTATCAATTTCCTGCGAGTTTCACTTTTTTGAATGCTGCAAATCACTCAGGTTTTTTTCCTGCTGTTGTTTTATTAATACTGCACAGAGACTTGCAAAAAAAAAATAGACAATTATTTGTATCCATCACAAGTTGTACATTATTAACCTTGCTCTCATAATCCACTATCCATTGTTTGTTGGCCAGTACACATCAGATTTGAGGGCTCATTATCCCACAGTTACCCATGATGAATAGGTAGGCACTTAGAGGTAAGCACAGACGTCTTTTTTAGCGTGGTCTCCTGACTCAGAGACACCAAAGGTCAATTAGCAATATCACTGCTGAGCTGAGACAATGATGATGTGAAGTTATTCCCTCCTTAGGACATGAGGGAGCCTTTAGTGCTGAAACACAGTCATCTATATAGTCAGGATGGCCTGAGTCTGAACAAAGGCGAAGTAGTGCCTTGAAGCCTCAGGACACCATTTCCCTTGTTCTCAAACTCAGTTCTAAGCACTTGAGGCAAGGTTGAAATGTTAATGTAGGGGGTAAAGAGGGTCTCCCTCATTCTCTGGCTTGTCTTTCAAGGGATCTTCTCCCAGATTTCCATTTGAATTCTGGGGAGGAGATACATCAATACAGTCTTTCAAAAATAAATGAGGCCACAGGCACCCACTGACTGCACTCTATTTAAAACTCTCTTGTAATACTTTGGTTCATCCAGTCTATAGGTTCTTGTACTGTACAAAATCCCTACTGAGTAATGGCAGTGCTACTTAGAGAGGTGCCAAATCAGCACTGCAGGGATCCCACAAGTCATTGCAGACAGCATTGACTACAAACTGCCAGTAATGATCCACTGGATACCTACAGATCTAGATAGAGATGGTATTGCTAAGAGGTATAGAGCTATAGAGATGATAGATAGAGGTTATAGAGAGACAGAACTTAATGGTGTCACTGACAGTAGAAGAACGAGAGTTAGAGAAATAGGAGCAAATATAATGAATATATGTGCCTAAGATTAGTGAGAAACAGAGTGCAGAGAGTCCAGCTGTTTGGACAGTAGTTTGCAGAAACCCTGAGCCTAAAATCTTGCAGTTGTAAGTTGTAAGCAAATGAGTAGTGAAAGCAAATGCCTGAATGACCTTGTGCTAGGTTAACAGGTGTGGGGGTCCAATCTCCAACAGATGAAAATAGTGGGACCAGAGTCCCACAGTTAGGTATTGCTGGAGGCACCACTCAATGACATGTTGCTTTGCATTCATGCCACCGTGAACTAAAGTAGCATGACTAATTCTTTCAGAGTGGATGATTTTAACAAAGATTCTTGTAATTTTCTTGTGATTTTTTTTGCATTGCATTAATAATAGCTGTGATTTATAGAGACAAGTCATCAAGAAATATATTAACAATGTGGTCATGTTTTAGCAGAGAACTTCCTTCCATCATATATATTTTACAGCTTTAGCTTGAATCCAATGGCTTCCCAACTTCCATGAAAATGAATCTGGTAATGTAAACCAGATCTGAGGCGGGGGGTGCTTCTGGGGGAAGGAGAAAAGAGTGTTAATTTTTGTAGTATAAACACAGGTTGAAATTGTAAAAATTGAGTATGAATTTTCTTTCTTTTCAAGGAAAGAACAGGCTTTCTTGCCTGCACGTATTTGCAGTGAAAGATTATCACCACAGTGCTAATTGCAATATGGTATAAAAAGAGAAGCGCTCTAACTAAACAAAACCAAACCCGGTGAGGCCACAAAAGAGCATTATAAAAATTCAACACTGAAGAAGGGACCTGAGAAAAATAGGATTTAGCATTTACATAAGAGATTCTGGCATCTTGAAGTGGGAGGTTCTAAAAGTAGATGATGTTCACCACCACCAGTAAAATCACTGAAGGAAGTACTGGAGACATTTCTGTTGGCAATATAAAAAAACAATGTCATTACTGTATGTCAAGTCTTGCCTAAAACTCAGTAGCTGGAGTAAGTTCTATTAGCTCAGAAGGAACCTGGCTAATATCTCCTTCTAAGTCACAGATGATGGATCATTCCAATGTAAAAGTGATATATATTATTTAGTCTGCAACTGTAAATTATTATAGTTTTGCTCTCTTTTTTCCTGTCAGCTAACATGCCATCTTAAAGTTCAGCATCAAGTACAAATCCCTACTCAATGGAGAAAGTTAGACATGGGAAAGAGTGATTTATGTCATTTCTAGGGTGACCCTCCCAAGTCACTATATCTCCCTGGTGGCTATGGCAGGAACCAAGTTTAGATGAGCAATCTTTAGACAGTTCCTATGATCATAGTCCTATGTCCTGTGAAGTCCTCTACGTGTTTGGACCCAACAAATTCTTGGAATTGCAGGTGAATCCGTTAAAAAGGCTGTTTGTGCACTGTAAGAATAAAAACCTATTCTTATCAGAAAGGTGTCAACATCTTTATTTTTGATTGGAGAAAGATATTTTTTCTTTAAAGAGGCAAAGCAGAATGAAAAACACAGGAGCCTGACTCATATTTCACAACCCCAACCAAAACACCTTCACATCCAGAGGCAGAGTTCCAGCTCAGCACAAAGGAATAAAGCTTTCCTGGAGGGGCAGGGGTGGTGGGAGAGCAATCTTGTTTTCTGCCAAGGGTGATCCCTGGAGCAATGCAATAAGCAGGAACAGCTTGTTACTTTTCCAGGCAACTTCAGTGCCTGTACCTGCTATTCCCAGACAGAGCTCTTGTCTCTGGAAGCTCTACAGATGCCTGGATGAACAACCAGAGCTCTGGCTAGGCTGAAAGCTACACAGAGAAGAGAATATGGTGCTCTTGGCTCACCTCCAATGTTCACCTTTGTCAGCTTTGGAGAGGTGTTGGTACAGATGTCACTTGGTGTTACTCACTGTCTCAGATGATTGCCTGTGCCTTTGGTTCACCTCCCTCTCACAACAGCCTAGGAGGGAAGGCAATATCCTTGCTTGAACAAACTCTTCCCAAGTTCACAGTCCCATTGTCACTAAGGCTGCATCTCCCAACATACAACTTTAACTTCTTTTATTTGTCTCCTAACGCCAATGGGAACTGAATCCCAAGCCCTTGTCAGCCATTTAAGCACACCAGTTCCTCAGATGGGACAAATTTTATCTGAACATATATATGAATTTTTTGTTGCATTCTAAACACAAGTAATTTACTAAATTTTAATTGTACAATGCTGTGGCAAGTGGACTATAAAAATAACTAGAAGGCATGTACTGACAATTTTTTTTTTACAGAAATAAAAAGTATCTAGAGGTTATAATTTCTGTTTAGCAAACCTGGCACATGCCTGGCAGACAGGAAAGCAGACATTTGTCAGTGTCATTGATTTAGAATGACTTACCTCTTGCCTCTTTTAAATCACTGGCAAATACTTCCTAAAATTAAATAATGTCACTGATTATTCTCTTGATGGTTAATTGAATGCTAATACCATTTTCTTTACTCAGTCTTGCAGCTAATTCCAACACTCAGATGAAAGTCATAGTGCTCTCCTTTTGAGGTTCAGTTTCAATTTTTTCCATATATTTGTGCATCTCCTGTCTTTATGTATCTCCATGAGCACTGTTTTTGTGTAAATGAAGGAATCCAGTGGTTAAGCAATTAATATGAAATCATGCATTAAGTATTTCAGGCAGCACACATTATAAAGCTTTGTTAACAAGGGGTTTCTAAAGTTTTTTGGGTTTTTTTTGTTCTTTTTTTAATGGAGAAAATACATTAGGAATTGATTGCTTTTTGGAAAGGTGGGACATAATAGGGCGTATTTTATTTTTTTAAGACAAAATGCAACACTTACCTCCATAAGTAGACTTCACTTCTCCCATGCCCTAGATTTGGCTTATTAACTTGTACAGTTTAACTTTCTTTTCTTTTTATTTCTATATTATTTTACTCTTTTCTCTTTTTATGGCTTGCAACTCTTCTCACTGTTTTCATTATTACATCCCTCTCATCATAATTTTTATTCCCTTTAAGAATAGGTTTGCAAACCTAATGATAGATATTTTTTTCAAAATATGGGACCATAACTTTCACCCAACTACAGATCTGTTAATATGACTTGAAAATAATTTTCCTATGTATTAAAACTATTGTCATTATAGTATTTTTCTATGGATATCATGTAGTTCTGTAATTTTCACTGGCTGAGGCAGCTCACAGCCTCTCTAGTAGCTTAGATTTTGTCTTTGTTGTTGTTGTTGTTGCTGCTAAATTAAACTGCTGTTTGATAGAGTTTATTTCACTTCTACTTGAATTCTGTGATATTTTCCAACCAAGGAAGAGATTTTTGCCAGGAGGCTGTATAATTCCCTTATGATTATGTATGCATTCCTCCCTCTTTTCAGCCTACCTTTTAAGCTGTTTTTATAAGTTCTCTAGATACTCCAAAGGGTTCATAATTTTTCTATCACTCCTTTTGATGCACCCTCAATAATGTTCATTTTCATATACTGTGTGATTGCAGATTCGCAAATGACACAAAATGTGTTGGTTTTTAATATCTGTCGTGTGTCTTCTCTTTTCTCCTGCCCCAATCTCCTGAGTTCTGTAACGTAACAGAACATCTTACAAACCCTGGCATGCTTTTCAGTAAGTAGATATTGACACTGCTGAATTTTGTGTACTATTTCAGCTTTCCACAGACACCAGCATGGCAGTCACAACTATGCACTTGTCATGTCCTGCTTCTATTGAATACTGGATTTCTTCTAGCACACTGGTAAATCTGGCCCTTCATTTTCTTTCTGAATTGGATATAATCAGACAACCTGTCACAGCACACTGTATGACATGGAAACAAAGGATGCAGAAGCTCATGATCACAGTGAAATGAAAGTCCTCTCAGATATGCAGTCACATTTGCTTGTTCTTGTAGATGGTAAAGCGTGAATGTTGTATTTGACAAGAGTTGTTGTTCTGGAGAATGAAGAAGATGAAGACAGGTAAATTTTTTAATCAACCATATCAATTTCCCCCCCTTAGTGGCTTTTTCTGTTTGGTAGCCAAAGTAAAAGTCAGTTAAACAACACAGTCCTTCTTTTAACCTTCACTTTTGTATTGTTGCAAAAAGTGCAGATTCAGGCAGACCAGATAATCTGGGGTAATTTATTGCTGCCTAAGGAAGTGTTTTGCATTTTCATTTACTCCTCCACCATTTGCTTCACAAACCACGAAGCTTCATTTTGAAATGGGGAGATAGAGTAGAAGAGCTATAGCATAGGAACATGAACTGAGTGATGAATGATACAAACCTAGAGGATTTATCTTATCTGAGTGATACTGGACCAGAACATGGCTGTGATTAGTTCTTACTAAGGGTCTTTCCATTCTCTCCATTGTACTCCTTTCAGTCCTAAGGTAAAGATGTACTCTACTTTAAAAGCATGTTCATGACACTACAGAAAATGTCTTCAGAGTTCAGATGTTGAAATTTTAATGTAGACCATTTTCTTTAAAATGCTATAAACAACATTTGAAACACATATCATTATTGTTTCACCCAGCAGAAAACTGATGTGCTTCCTTAGGTGGTTTTTCTTCAGGAACATGGAATTATTCCAATGAGAAATTGAAGAATATTTTAGCGAAGTGAAATATAGTCTCATTCATCCATCTCAAGGCTCATCTAAGTTGTCTCTTCAGATTCATTAAATGAATAAAGAATTAATGATTCAGTCCTGTGTCTGAGTTTTTATTCCAACTCCCTTCAGAGTGGTTTTTTCCCCCCCACTGCTACCCAACTTTTCCTGGCAGGTATTTCCCCTGGATTAAGGTTCTCAGAAATCATCCTGTTTTTCGCTGCTTGGAGAAAAGACTGCAGGAGGAAGCTCTTAATTGCTTTTTTAATAGCAGCAGCTGGTAAAAGCATTAGGTCTTTAAATCCCACTAAAAACTGCAAGATTTTTTAAAGGACTTTGCAAGAAAGAACCAAATTCAGAATGGGCTCATAGTGCTGGGATAGAGAGAAAAATGAGAGAGGATACTTTATCTGACTTTTCAGTGTTCTGTGGGTTCTAAATTAAGAATAGAAAGAAACCCACAGTTTTAGAAAGCTGACGCTGTGGGAGGTCTGAGTGAAATAGTCCATGGCAGAAGGCAGAAGTCTTTCAGGAAATGTGCCATTCCTTCTGCATTAACTCTTGCCTCTCTTGAATTATTGTTCCTAAGCTCGCTAGATCTGGTCACTGATAAAATGTTCTTCTAAAAGTTTGTCTTGTCCAGGACTGTTCCAGGAACGGCAGTGCAAGCTGTTGAAGGCATTTGTGCATACAATAGAGCTCTGTGAGAAATATATGGCATAACACTGATGGCATTTTTAAGTGCTGTTTAACATGAGAGTAAAGGTTTACACAGCATACATAATATATAGCTCTGGTTGCTACATGTCTGCTGCCAGTGCTTCCTGATGTCAACAGTGGCTGCCATTGTTTAGTCAACTTGAAATCTTTAGAAATATAGCTGTGAAATTCTTTCTTCGAATGCAAAATGAACAGCCCTAGTAAATACATTGAGCTTTAACCGGCATGGAATTCCCTTTGGGATTAGAGGAAGCTGAAGACGTTTGTTAACACAGTGCTATTCAGAGTGGGTGAGGTAGAAGGATATTTAACAGTACTCAGCCTGGCCTGATTGTGTTCCTGCTAAATTCAACTCCCACTCATTTTAGTGGCCAGAACAGAAATTAATCAGTAGTACAAACTGGATCTGATGGAGAAAGTCCTTGAGAGTTCCCCTATAAAACTGATTTACTGGATCATAGCTGTCTCTTTAATTTTGAACCCTTAAGGTTTTGTTTTTCACACCTCTTGCTTTCCAGTACCACTTTGAGGCATTCCTTTCAGACAGAAAGCACCATTTTGGTTTTTGTAAGAACATGATAGCAGTGCCTCAAAATTTCTCTTTAAAAGGATTGCTCTGATTTGTTTTTTCAAAGCTCTCCCCAGTTGCTTGCTGCAGGCTTTTGATATTCAGCAAAGAAAATTTCTTTGGGTAACAAATCTTCTCCCTCACCTCCGCCTCAACTCCTTTCAGATTTGGTCAAGATTTAAAGTGAATAAATGTGATCTGAGATCCCAATATTGATTGCAGTGAAGATGGGAGATAAAGGAGGAAATAAGATAGAAGAAAGCATCCCATTTGCAAGAACATGTGTTTTACCTTTTGCTTTTTCAATGCCAAAGAATGCAATAAATTATACATTAACCAGGACAGCAGAAGAACAATCTGCAAAAACAAGTTTGGGTTTTCTATTGGTTTTATACTTCTTATTCTTTCCCCTTGTACAAACACAGTAGGCACAGTGCAAACTGAAGATTTTGATAGATATTACAGTGAAGTACTAACAGGAGGAGGTTTGCATGTTAAATCTTCGATCTGACCTATATTACATGTTATGGGCACATCACTTTTAATCTAAAAGGACTTCTTGAGTATAGATTTTGAAACATTACATTCAAGTATATAAACAGTATTACTCAGTACTGTATCTTCCATCTGTTTCTTCACTAAGAATGGATAGGGAGTTTCGTCACCCTGATCTAAATTAAATCCACTGTCATCATAAAGAAGAGAGAGGGGTCCCCTGAGTTTAGACTCTCAAAAATCAGTCATTTTATAACCAAATCTTAATTCTTTGGGTTTTGTGATAGTTTTTTTGTACTCTGATTCTTAATCACACAATATGGAGTCATTTTTTCTTCTTTTTCAAAAAGTAATGGTATGATACAGTATTTTCTGCAAACAAGATAAATAGGAAAGCATACCAGGCATGTGCTGAAGGACAGACAGTCTCTTTTCAGAAGATTTCCTCTCAGAGGTGAAGTCTGTCTCCTCACTCATGCTAGCTCCATTGCCACCTGCAGCAGTTGCATATTTACTCCCCGTGCTTGTCACTCTGGTGCCACTGCTGAAATGGCAATTCCCTTTCAGTGAGTGATCACAGTCTACACCCAGCAGCACTGGCACAGACAAGCCACACAGACAGCTGATAGCTGTGCTTGAGCAGTGTGTGTGATGAAAGAAACAAAACAAAACAGCATGGAAAAGGGTGTCTGAAGTTTAGCTTTTCGTTGTTGGTTTACAAGAGTTTGGAAATAAATCTGCCTGAGGATGTTGGGATTTGTGTATACAAAAGCACTATCTGCAGCTGTCATGTGTGTGTCACAATAAAAGTTCTAAGAAACAGCTCAGCATTGGTCCATGAGGCCAGTGAGATTTGATGTTTGTCTTGCACACACACATCCACAGTGCTGGCAGCATTTTGCAGTGGAGTGCTGGAGTAATACTCCACTTGTAGAGTGGAACAATTTATCTCTTCATATTTCCACAGATCTAGGCAATAACCCTTTTAAAAAATATATTACTTTATGTATAATTATTTCTAGTCAGATTTACACTATTCATTTCAAATGAGCCTGACTAAATGATACTGTGTTAAAGTAGGATTTTACCAGTTAGAATTCCAGATTTGAAGGACCAGTTTTCTGTGTTCACCCTTTCTATCTTCCCTTCTTCTTTCTTTGAAACACAATAATTCTGTGTATTCAAATTTGAATTATTTGCTACTGATGGAAGTAGCAATAACAGTGCTAAACAATAACAGATGCTTTCATTCAAGTTCAGTCATATCTAAGTCAAAATTCATCATTCATAGTCAATCTTGGACTCATTTTCACATATTTGGAACTCAAATATTTGGGAGTTCATGTCCACTGAAGCCCTGGTGGAAGCTGTTTATGAGTAACTTCAAAAAAACTTGGTTTATTTTTGGAATGTTTAGAGGGTGAACATCAATAATTCTTTGTTTAGCTGAGCATTGTGACTGTGCGTCTGAATCACTACAGCTTGTCTTGGTTTAACATTATAATCCTCTGGTTTTGAACAGGCGAGATATAACAGAGTAAAAATATGTATTCCAGAATAAAAGTTAGAAAACTAGTTCGTCTCTTACCAGGAAAATATTTTGTTTATATATTTAAATGGGTACTCTCAAATTTGTTGGCTAGAGAACCATTAAACGTTGAATAGTGTCCTAGGTATATAACAAAAATAAATTTCTCTGATGGAGAAATTTCTTTGGAATTTTAAAGTATAGGAACAGCAGTTCCGTAATTAATACATGGATTTCTATAAAAGGATACATTATTGCTTTAACTTTCAAAGAATTGCATGCCCAATAGTCAAAGAAATAGATGGTCAGTAAAAGAAAGAAAATCAGTCTTTCTCTGTTTTTTCTTTTTTAGGCATGAAAGCAAGGGAGTCAATAGGTGTGATGATAATGCAAGAACTATCTTTCAGACTGCAAAAAAGAAAGATTACTGCCATAATTTTGAACAGGAAAAAAATATAGAACGCTAGAGAAAAATAGCTCTCCTAAAATTCCTAAAAAATTTAAGCATTTCAGGAATTCTACCCATCAATAAAAAGGGGAAAAGATAAACACAGAATCAGCATCCTGTAGCACAGCCATTCTTTTGGCTGTAACCTTTCACATGAAAGTGATTTGTTTTAATCTTTCCTTGCTCAATACCAGTGATTCAAGCCTACAATTACCTGATAGCAGTTTACAGGTTTTTATGTAATTAGCAGCAGTTCATCTGATGGTAAAGTTCACAGCTGACAGGCATGCATCACCCAAAACCTCTATCTGGTTCTCCAGCTGGTGAGCAACATTTCAGGGACATGAGATAAAGTCCATTTATCTATTCAGCTGCATTTGTGCTCATTGTTTTGAAGAGAGGTAGCATGGGCAGGTGTTACTCCTCTGGCTCTGGGATCATGTCATGGTTTTACACAGCCTGCAAACCAAAGGTGTAGAGGAACCACCCATTTGTGGAGACCCAGGTAACAGGAGTCAGCTTGTAAAGCCAGCACTGTACTCAGACACCTATTTTTTGTTTGTTTCTCTGACAATTTTTTTTTTTTGTTAAGCATTCCTTTAGGAACAGAACTGACCCTGACGTGGCTCTCTTGTTTAATATTTTTTGGAGTTGTTAATGTGTTTTTGTGTATTTAGTATGCATTATGTCATTTTTTTTTCTCTTTTTTCCTATTTTTGTTTGTACACAGCTTTTGGGCTGCAGTTTTTTGGTGGCTCAGAATTAGCCTAAGAAAACAGACTTTTGCCTGCCTTGATAGTTTTGCTGAGTGAAGAACTCATGAAGTTCATAGTTACATGGATTTCTGTATGCTTTCCTTTAGGAACAAAGCCATTCCTTCATAAACCATTGAATTATTTTGGGTTTTTAATTGATAAGGATCATGATCCTGTAAAGGCTCATATATTAAACCTCTTATATTTGAAAGTGGCTATGCTCTTGCTCCTGTGGCTGTCACTTCAGTGTACATGTTGGTGAAGGGAGTAACACCACAGAGAAGGGGAGGCTGAGAAATGGGTGCCAGTAACTGGTAATTAGCCACAGCAGTTCATTCATGTTTGTGTAGCTATCTCTGAACTGCCTTAGCCATTAGACGTGTGGCTTTATTAGAGTCACCTGCACAACATGCAGAGTTGAATAAATCAACCTATTCAGAATATGAGTTTGTACCAATAACACAGGGGAATAACGTTTGGAAAAAAACAGGGGTGTAAATGTGTAGGTCCATGTGATTTCAGTCTTTACCATTATGGCAGCCTTCTTTTTCTGTCACCAAAAGCAAAAATGAACCTGTCATTAAGAATGTCTCAGTACCTGAAGGGATAGAAAGATTGACCACTTAGGATATTTTTTAGTTTAATGAACTACCTAGAAAGATGCTTTATCACTGAAGAAAAGTTAGAACAGTAAAGACCACCTCTCCTTCAGAATCATTCTCAAGAAAAATTTTTATTTCTCCTCATGTGTTTCATTACCTCTTGAATTGACCCATTCTGCCTTCATGGCTGAATAAAATGTGACAAGTCCTACAAAACTTATTAATTTCTTATATTTAAAGAATAATTAATAGACAGTGACAAACACAATAAAAGTAACCCAAGCAGAGCAGATAATGACAAGGCATTTGTATTTTTAATGCAAACACAAACTGAGAAATACTGAAGCAACCTTTTCATTATATCCCCAGGTTCCCATACTCAGCTTCAGAAGTCCTTGGGCTCTGACCAACCTCCAACAGCAAGGCTGCAAACTGAATCTCTAATTAAAATCTGACTTTACTCCTCAAGGGAAGTTACAGGATAAATTAAGGAAGCAGATGCAAAGTGTTATTGGTCTTTACAATGTCTTGAAACACCAGCACTGAACAAGAGAAAATAAAATTTCCAGGACCTATGAGAAAACCTAATGAGGTGGGAGGAGGAGGAGGTGGCAGGGCAGAAGGGACACCTGCTGTGGGGAAACCTTTCACTTCTGGGGCTGGATGAGTGCTGAACCTCTGCTCTGTCTCTGACAGGGGGCTGTGCATTGTTGCCATATACACAGGTGCCAGCAGCACCAGTTCCCCATGCCAGGTGTTACTGTGCCAGCACCTGGGACAGCAGGACAGTTTTCTGCAGGGTGAGCAGGGCAAATCCATCAGCCAGGGCAAATCCAAGCTGATCAAGCACTCTACCAGCAGCACTTGTCACTCTGCTGAGTTGTTTCATCAGACAATAACATGGTTTCCCTACTTTGCTATTGCTCTCTCCCTGTTTCCTCAGGGAAGTCAAGTTTCCATAGGAAACTCAGCTGTGGAAAGCTGATTCTGCCAGAGGTCTAACAGCAGACCCCTCAGGCAGGAAGGCAGCAGAGTGGGCCCAGTGGGAAGAAGCAGATGGATAGAAAGCCAGCCTGCTCTCCAAAACTATTTAAATTTAAATGCTCCTTTGCTGTGACTATGTAAAGGCCATATAAAATCATGGAACTTTTCATCAAAAAGCGGGATCATGATGATGGCAAAAAGTAATGGCAAAAAGTGAAAACAGATAGTCTTTGTAAGTGAAAATATAAGCCTGATAAAGGCTGGGGTAAATCTGCATCTACCACTTGAAAATTGTGAAGCCACACTGCTAAGAAGGAGGTTCCATGAACACCCCAATGGGTAAAAGTAGACTTTTTGATGCTGACTTTCAGCTCTGGGGTCAAAGTTTGCCTTTTACCATGGCAATAGGACATATTGTTAGTAAAGCTGTGCCCTTGATTCAGCTGAGGACTGTTACAGGATGAGAGCAGAGCTTTCTGATGGTATCTTCCCATCATACAAGTCATTAATTTTTAGGTAAGATGAAGTAAATAACTGACTTATATGCAGTACTCCACTGATTTCCCTGGTGAGCTGTCTTGTATCTAATGTGCTGAGAATTCTGGTCACTTTGAGAGATCTCCAAACTTCTACCAGTTGCTAACTTATCTGAATACAAACATTCTTCTAATGCCAAAAAACTTACAGAGGGTCTGGAAATAGATTCAAGCCAGGACTAGCATCATCTTAGCCTGTCAAAATTATAGTGTAGGTAATAACTTGCATGCTCGCACATTGATATACAAATAATTAGGATGATTGAAATAGACATTTTGGTAATACTCTGCCCACAGACAAATTTCCCAAGAAAGGAAGTATACTTTAAATGGCAAACATAGAAACATTCCTCAAGGTTATCCTCTCAGTGGAAAAGTTGGAAAAAAACATTCATCATTTCATATATACATACATATATATAAAAATTCAAACCCGTGAAATATACAGTGCAAACATAAGGAACTAGCATTTATGGCACAATTTTCTGTTAAAATAAAGGTCAGTGTTTTTCTGTGGTGTAGGTATGAAATTATGAATATCCGAAAAACTGCTGAGTTGTGTGTGGAAAAGAACATGAAAGTCCAAGTGAGACTGAATAAGACAGAGGAAAGAAGTAATAAGGAACACACTTTCCAAAGTGCAAGTACAAAAGAGAATTCAAAAATGCATTAATTTTTCAGTCCTTTGTTTGGTATAGCGTGCTTGTCATGTGCTTAGTGTTTTATGGGACTGGTAGTGTGAGTGCTATGCTTGGAAGATCACTCATTGCAATTCAGCAAGAACTGACTGAAAGCAACTTCCCCAATGTATTGCTCCAGGTCACATAAAAAATATGATGACCAAAACCAGAATTTTTATTTGGAAAATCTTTTTAACATTTATAGCCTTGCTTACTGATCAAACTAATAGTCACACCTTGTTAAAGGCTGTCAGAAAATAAATCCAGTCGGTTTAAATGCCAGCAATAGCACTGAAGTCTCCATTACGCACATGCTTGTTTGAACAACAAAGACTCTCGCAGCAGCAAATGAAACTACATTTCCTGGATTTGGCACTTTTTCATGCCATCAAACTAGTGATTCACATCTGCATAGTTTCAGTCTTCATAATCTGCTTCAAGATATCTAAGAGACGTGCAAAATCTACCATTTTTTTCTCTCCATTCCTGGCTCAACTGTTTGTATCATCTTTTGCTAAATTTCTAGTGGTTTTTAGCACCTGGATTATGGCAGGAATTTTGGTCCATCTTTCAGAAGAAAGTCTCCTGTAGCTCTCTGGTAGAGTTCTGCGGTTACCTGAGTCCCATATCAGCAAAGCTGACACAAGAGGAACAAGTATTCCAATGTTCCCTCTCTGACCTTTCTCATTTTGGCTTGAAAGGGAGCAAACTTGGGATGTAACTGAGCATGTTACTGAACTGAGAGGGACTAGATAGCAGTGGGATGAGCACCTATAAATAAAGCAGCCAATATCCCCATCCAAGATTTAAGGAACAATTGTAGAAGATATGATATAGATTATAGGGTATTTTATGTCACATTTTCCTATGGGATATGGCTCAGATAATTTCAGAATCCCATTTAAGTCAAATATTAAGTGTCTGAGAAAAATTATTGAAAAATTATTTTTATAAAATATTATTACATGCTGAAAGTGAGAGAGCATATGGAGTCTTAAGCATGTTTGCACAAAGGCAAATAAACCTCATTCGAGATGCAATGTCCATTCAGGGATCTTAAGGGGAAAAAATATTTCCATGCACTTTATTTTCATGTCAGAATAGGTATGATCCAGCAAGCAATTTGCCTTTTCAAAATTTCTGTTCATGTGTTGGTTTTAGGTTCGAGTGAGGGGTTATGCTTGCCTTTGAATAGTAGAAAACATATCTACAATGTCCAGAGGTGAAACTGCCTGAAGCATGAATAACTGTGACTGAGCAAAGTTGACTGTGATAACAACTGGATGCAGGTCTAAATCAACAGGCAGCAAAACACCACAGGAGAAGAAAGGCATTAAACTCTCTCAGTGTTAAAGTTGTCTGCAAGCTACTCTAAGTTTGTGGTAAAAGCACAAAGGATAAAATAGAAATGTAAAATTAGTATAATTTAAGAAAACCTTATGTGTCTTGACCTGCAACTGACACTAGCTTTGAGTTGTGCCAAAGAATCAACTCTGACTCTTATGCTACCAAAATACTTTCTCCTCCAAACAATGGAATTATCTCCTCCCACACATACCAAGATTCTCTAGAAGTTCAATGTAACTCAGTACATACAAGGATTTGGGCAACATTCACTTCATATTTCTAAGTTGAAGTAATAACAAGGGAAAGAGCTCTCTTGAGGAAAGATACTAAATGTTTCCATCAGAAAAAGGAAAGAAAAACCGTAAAGATAACAACAAAAAATAGTGCAAAATGTGCCAAAAGGCTTAAAGGAGAAGTATACCCTGCAAAATCCTCTGTTCAGCCCAGTGTCTCTTGCCTGTGCTTTCTTGGGGACCTTACCCACGAGAGAGCATTTCTCATTTTTTAAGTGTTTTAAGTGCAAGCCTCCTTGGCTTGTGGCTTTCTACACTGGCTTTAGTCCTGTGCAGTTCTTATTTTAAACTCTGACTGAGATCACAGGTGTCACTGGGAAGTTTATTCCCAAGGAACATTCCTGACTCAGGTCATTTGGCAGCCTGGACACACCAAGCACCAGAATGTCCTGATGTTACCAAGCAGGAGACTGTAAAAGTGAAATGAAGCTTCTCAAAGTCAAGGTATTGCCTATAAGTGTTTTGCTCTACTGCTTATCTTGGCATTAAGGCAGCATGTCTTTCTAGGAGATGTGCTACAGCTCCATAGGAAACTTCCCACCTGGGAAACATTAGTGATAAAGAGTCTATGTGCAACATTATACAATGGCATAGACTGTGTGTCATCCAGTTCTCTTCCTGACTTCAGAACGAGTAAATTTATAATTGCTGTGACAAGGAAGTCCAAAATTGAATTTCTGGATGAATTTTATAGAATTTCACAGAAGATATGTCTGCATAATTACTAATATTCTCATAGTAAATGTAATTTTAATAATAAGGCATGTAATAATTTAAAAGAGAATATGTTCTGCTGTGACCTTGATGTTTAATTGACCAATTTGGTTTTCAAATGTCACATGATTTCTAATGGCTTCATAGGAGTTCAAATCCATTTAGAATATGCTTTGGAACTTGAAAATTAAAAATCCTATTATAAATTAATTAAGGAAAAAAATAATGTTCACCCAGAGCATTGTGTTAAGCATATAGATGAGTGATTAAAACAAAAAAAGGAGAAAATAATTGAGTGGGGGTTTATTTTTTTATTAATTGCTCACCCATGGATCTGCATGTGTCTACCAGGCATCAGAATTTATGGTGTTAATGTGACCATAAGTGGTGATTTAAAGCACAACAACTATTTTTATTCTCTACTCTGCATTCCAAGATGGGGATTTTCCATCACTATAGCCTCAGCTGAAGGAACCACCAAATAACATTTCTCTCAGCCGTCAGAAATACCACCATATCACATATTTGTTTGAAATTGGTAATGTTCACTTCATCCTCCACAAAACCCTCTCTTCTACAATATTTCTAATCTACTGCTTCAGAGTTTCATGCATCTGCAAACCTCCACACTGGAGGAGACACTCAAAGCAAAACTCCTAATTCCGAGAATATTCTTTATCAGTCACTACGTTTTTCTGCTCAAAATTTAAAAAAAACCTCCCAGCTCAGACATCTGCATGTCAGCCTAGAAGCAGTGAAAACTTTTTTTTGCTCTCTCACCCACATTTAATGAATTTAAAAGTGACTGTTCTGTTGGCAGAGGAGAGGAAGGGGGATGGGTGTCCCTCCAGCTGTTTGCAGCAATCTTGGCGCAGAGAGAGGCTCGCATCCAACTGCTGCAGGCTGGAACAGACTGAGGGCAGGGAAGCAATCCCACAGCAGGTCTAACTCCCAGTTGTCCCCGATTCTTTTCATCAACAATCTTCATTGTTTGTCCTCTGTTTTGGGGTGTCCCTTCAGTAAGTAGGCAAGTTTGGAAACAGTCAAAAAATTTCAATTTTAAAAGCAATAACTGAATTGTTCTGTGCCTCCTTCAGTTCCTTCCCTCATTCACAGTTCCCTGCTCGTATTTTACAGCTTTTGCATGTATTCCAGTTTCTTGTCAGTTTCATTATTTGTCCTGTCACCTCCATGTATTTTAATTTCACATCCACGTTTCCTATTGTGATATGCATTTGAGAAGGTTTGGAGGTATGTCTTTTAAAAAATGAGCAGTGAGTGGCAGGGTGTATTGACTTCTCTAGATTTACATTTCCCTCTGCATTCACAGAAGTCTAATTGATTTGTGGACCTTGTGAACTTTCTCCCTAAAAAAAAAAAAAAAAATAATTGTGCATGCAGTCCAATTATGCCAGGGCAATTAAGAATTACAATTTGAGTTAGGAATAATAACAGATTTCAAGACAGAAAACAATAATCTTTTTCTGGTCTGTTTCTTTTCTAAAAGAGGTCAGATCCAGCACTTCCACTAAATTCAAGAGGAACACTTTTCTGCCTTTATTTTCAAGCAAACACAGTTAAAATACATAAACCAGACATATACAGCCAAAATACATGGACTGTGTTTAGGGCCAAATTTGGTAACTGATCACAATGAATCACTGTTTCTAAATGAGGGCAGAGGTTGTCCCTACAAGACTTTTTCTTTTATTTAAAATTTCAGTAAGCATGTTTATCAAGACCTATTTTCTTGTTTTGTGTACAGAGTACCTCATGCAGTGGACTACTGCTCCTCTTCTGAGGCTCTATGACAGGTCTGCAGCACAAAGACAAAACCAAACCGAAAAAAAAACCAGTATGATTAAATCCTTTCATCTGGCATCTTTCTCCACAGTACTGCTATTGTTTGCAACGATTGTCATTTTGGGACAAAACTAAGACCACCTTTCTAAAATCTTAATGTGGAAATATTTTAGAGCACCTGAACACAGCTGGTGGCATAGTCCCGAAAATTAGAAGACAGAAAAACAAAACAAACAAATTTCAAGAAAAATATTGAGCTGGATTTCAGTTTACTTGAAAAAACCTCTAGGCTTTGAAAGCATCCTCTGCAGAGAAGTGCAGAGAACCTAAAGCTTGAATATGTTTCCAAGCAAAAAGAAAGAGCCCACTGTTGCTGGTAGGCCATGAGCTGAAGGATGCCAAGGGATGGGAGCACAGTTCAGTCCCTTGGAAGGAACAGCCTGAGTGGCCACACAAGAGCAACTGCACCATCACTCTCCAGCACAGCTGACAAACAAGGCAGGGAAAACAGCAAAGGGATGAGACACAGGTCTGGCTGTGGCTGCAATTGCCAGAAACACTGTGTTCCAAAGCAGAGCTGCAGTAAATGATCAGCAGGAGCAGGGGACTGACTGCACACAGGGTGATTAATATTTTAATGTGTAAGGAGCACAAGGAAAGTTCCCTAACTCTGCTAACCTCAGCCACTTCTTATGACTGATAATATCAGGGACACAAAGTGCAGGAAAGTAGTTAAGGAATTGATCTCACGAGGCCAAATCTATACACATTTCCCTATTCATTTGTGTGAAATTTGCTTTCAAGGTAAAAGTTCTCCCAAGGCAATCCTCTCTCTGTTGGTAGATCCCACATAACCACAGGCTCTTGATTCTCTCTAGGGGAGATTTTGTGAGGTACAAACGGGAGTTGCATGCCCAATTCCTATTATCTCTCAAAGACAATTACATGCTAAACTGCCCTCTGTGCCTTTTATAACCTTCGCTTTCGAAGTCAGATGTTCCTGATTACTGAGATTATCTCCAAAAGGTTTCACAACAGCAGTACTTTGAGGTACTTCTTTAAAATGCTCTTGGAAGGTTTGACAGCATACGCAGAGTAAAAAGCAATAATCATGTAGTCTATGGATTGTTTCTTTTAGGAAGCTGACATTTACATGCTAAAATAGGATACATTTTTAAGGAAGCATGCCCTCAGTCTAAAATATATGCAATTGTGGTCTATTCTGTTGCTCCAGTGAATTAAAACATTCATTTTACAAAACACAGATGAGATATAATCTGGGGGGTTGATGACTTTTTACAAAATCTCAGAAGTCTGAGGGGGAGACTGCTGTAAACTAGTTTGCAGAAAATGGAGTTTGCAGTAGAATATTAAGTCCACTATGTGGTGAAGGGTTACTGTCACTCTCAGCTCGGGTCTTGCTTTATTTTATTTTTCCTAGTCTAGCTGGCTGTAGATCTCTGAAATTGCATAATCCCAATTAAGAAAAATAAAGAGTAAATTGAGATACCAGTATTCATACAGGAATGCTGTTGGCTGAGGCCCCAGATACTTTTTATGTCTCCAGTGATTTGCCTGTAACTGTTCCAGGAAGTTTGGGAAAAGGTTTGCATTGACATCGTGCTGCAAGTGCTGGAAAAGCTTTACCCTGGGAAAGACTTGAAGCCTAGTTCAATGTCCTGGGTAGCCTATCCTATGACTTCTGTGGACATTCTCAAGGTTAATGAATTTAACAGAACTCCAACCAGTCTCCCCACATACACTTTTCACAATAGTTTTACTGAAGGGAGAGTTTTAAAATTGTTTATTTTTAGTGTTATTTTTTTCTCCTCGTTTCTCTCTTCTCAAAGTCTTGGAATTTTATTTTTCATTCAGTTTTTTTTCCTTTCAATGTTCCTATGAACTTCTTAAAGGGAAAGAACTTATTAGAATCTTGATTTTAAAAAAAGGAAGAAAATAAACTAAAAAACCAAACAAATTAACAGAAAGAAACAAACAAATTTTAATTCCCACAATGGTTTGTTCTTACTTCCAAAATCAGAAGATTAAGGATGACTCTCCTCTTCCTAATTCATTGTCTTGAGACTTCTTTTTCTTTTTACAAATGAAAAATTATTTAAAAAAACCCGACAAATAAAAAGTAACTCTGTAGAGCAGCAAAGACAATGGACCATTTCAGCTTTGGTTGAGGATGGTGGCCACTGTAGAAGGATAAGTCATCCCAAGAGTTTTCTTCTGAGGAGGGGAGAAAGCATTCAGTGTGTGCTAGGCTCAGTGCTCAATCCATCAGTAGAAGATTCAGAGGAATTACTCTTTTGAGTGGGGTTTTGTTTCCTAGGAATTCTTGCATTTACTTTCCATTGTCAGAGAGTGGTCAGGCTCTTCTGACCTGGGCTGACTCAGAGCTGGATGACCCAGTCTGCAGGAGTTATCAAAGACCTGGGAGCTCACTGCTCTTCTCTAGATGCCTTCTCTGACTACAAGAGGAACCTGATGACTGGTTTGAACCAGAAACTTTATTTTTAGATTACTAAAGTTAGTTTAAAAAAAGGTCAGTTAAATAAATTCTAATAGTTTTATGGCTCTTAGTTTCCACATCAAATCTGGCAATACAAAAGGTGTGTAAAAGCAGTAAAAAGATTCTGGGAAGCAGAAATCCCTTTTCTAATAAAGCCTGGGGACAAAAACAAGAAATATCATAGCCTTGAAGGTTCACAAGAAATTCACTTTTATGGCAATTAGTTCTAAATATGCCAGTTTTCCCAACTTCTTATTCTTGTAGCACATTTTCTTCATAAGTATGTTGTATAGGAAAATTGTTTTTATAACTTCTCACATATGGCAAATTGAAACCCTAATGTCTCATTTTCTTTGCTGATATTTTGCAGACAAGGGCAAGTAACATCACAGAAACAATGCTGACTGTGTGTACTTGTTGCTTTTAATAAAACTGTCAAGTACTAAAACCCTGAGAGTGCATAGGAGTATTTATAGATTGTTTCTCTCCAAATGGATAGGAAGAATTATTTTTAAAGCCACATTCACAAATGCAAAGCTCAGGGGGAAAAAATCAACTAATAACAAAAATATTATTAAAAAATTAAAACAATATTTGGACAAAGATCGAAAAGGACTATTGAATAAATCCCAGAAAAATTCTTAATTCAAAAATTAATTTAAAGTAGACATTTAATGTGTAAAGAAAATATGATTCTAAGCAAGAAAAGTAAAAAATGAACTATTAGAAACTATTTTGTTTCTTCTTGGTTGTGGTGTAGCTTCCTACTGTTGTATCAACGTTATTCAAAACATGTACTATTAACATTTCAGAGGATATAAAAGCCTTCACTGGACTGCAAAAATACAGGCAATCTTTTTTTTAATACAGGTAAATATACACAATCAGATATAGACAGATTATGCCGAATATATGAAGTTCAAGAACTTGGATCTAGTAGAAAAGTACTTAAAATCACTTTCAGAGGTACTGACTACAAAAATCTCAGGGAATTTAGCCAGGAAGAGAATCCAGAGGTTAGATCTGCAAAAATATTTAGGCCATTTAATCACAACAGCTATTTTAGTGGAAGTTGGATGCTTAAATACATTTAAGGATGTGGCTATAAAAGTGCAAGAGCAGCTTAAGTACTGCAGTTCTTAAACTTACAAAAATAGCTGATCCTAATGAGTTAGTCAGATTTAGTATGTAAGCCTGCAATAGTAGCAATACTTTTGGGCACTTATTAGTGGATGTGCAGAAGCCATCAGGTTAAGCAAGCATTACATGAAGCTGAATGGGTCAAAGAAAGGGTATCTCAGTCCCACTCTTCTAATTTAGTTCATAGCTTCAGATAAGATTTTAAGTTTTGTGTAATATCTTAGAGTTAGAAACCCAAGTGAAATGAGCTTCTTACCTTCACATAAAGAGTTATCTTCTGCATTTATCAAATCTGAAGGCCACATCCACAGTACTATCCCTGTATATACCTAGTAAACCCAGGTATCAGAACCATAAGACATGTTTTTATGCTCTAGATCAAATTCAAAAATGCTAACAGAGTTTAAACCATATGCTTCACTGTGGTTCTTCTACAAGGACAACTAATACCTCTAGGTGTCCTTCATTTTGATATTGATGACAATGAGAAGCTTAAAATGCTCTCCTCCTCGGGGGTGACAATTCTCATAGACTTTAAGGACACTTCACCTTTCAGAGCAGAAATAATCTGGCTCAGTTTAGATGTCAACACAATTAATCATTCTGGGTTCCCCTGACAGTCAATGGAAATCTATTCATGGTAGACAGTGGAGTTCAGGTTGTGATTCATTTCATCCTGAAGTAGACACTTAAAATAGGTCAGTGAAACTGTGCCCTAATAAGGCCTGTTTCTCTTCATAGACTACAGATGGAGCCTAAGATGATGAACTCAACTGAAGATAGCTGAAGTTAAAATTAATCCATGCCTGTACTATACAGTACAACTTTTGTGGACATAGTCTATCATACCCAGTATCCTTTTTTCCACAAAAGAGGATGAAGAAAATTAATTTTCAATTATAAATACTTTTTTAAGCTGAGACTCTTGCAGATTTGCCTATAAAATAAATTTATTATATCTATTTTAAAGTTACCGTAAAAATTAGTGTAAACAGAATCTAAAGAATTAAGGCCTTCAAAGAAAAAAAATGAAGTAAAAATTAGACATGGGTTTTCAAAAGCAAAGGGATTTGAATGTCTAATGAAACTGAGTAAGCATCTCTCTTGGGTTTCTTTGGAAGCCTAAATATTAGTAAAGAGAAAATAAGATCAAGAAAATGTTGGCATTTCTTAGCATTTCTATATAGAAGAGGGAATGCAGAAAAAATAACTTGTTCTCTTTTAGCAAATATGTTAATATAAAGTTGTTATTCATTCATTCCATCATATTTTATGACTGGAGAAAGAAGAACATTCCAATAGTCACATTCTATTCATTTTAGCTTTTTTCAGAGCATATGAATCCACATTTATGCAACCTCTGACCACTGATTCTGAAAAATAAAACTCACAGTAATCCTGTGATCATAGCAGTTTTTTCAAAAGGACCATTTAAAACCTTAAAAATAATTGCTTGTCTTACACTCCAAATACACAATATTAAGCTCTGTCCATTAAGAAGTTTCTGAAGAGATTTTGAGAGGAAGACTTATAATGAATACCTTGACTAATAAAAAAATCCAAAAATGTATGTATTTATCTTTACATTAGCCCGTCTCTTTCAGCAGGAAACATTATAGAACTGTGATTACCGGGCACTGTGGGTTTTTTTAACATGTAAAATAAAGAAGAGAGGGGATAAGCTGTGGTGAGGAAAATGCAAGCACTGTACAACTCACCAGACCTCCTGTCCCAGAGAGATTTATTTATTGGAAATTATAGCAAGAGGAAAAAGACTAAATAACTTTAAGTCCCTAGTTATTATGTCATACATAGCCCCACAGTACAATACAGTCACAATCTGCTGTTTTGTAAACTGAGCTGTCAAACACTTGTTATTTTAAAGCTGCAGCTTTTCAAGGTCCTCTGACAGCCAGTGGTCTCAGCTCTCAGCCTGATTCATGGCTGGCTCTGAGACAGAGGAAGTTCGTGTCTGCTATAATCTAAACACTTTGCAAATGGAGCATTGGAACAGTGGTGAAAGAAGAAAATAACCTAAACCCTATAACCCAGACAAGAATCCTGCAAAGCTTCTGGGGAGAAGAGAAAGGAAATAAGTACAACAGCATAGTCTGCAAGATCAGCAAATGTATTCATATGATTTTATTTCAAAAACTCTCAGAGTTTCAGGCAGGGAGAAGTTGATTTTAAGCCACTTAGCTGAAAAGCAGTGAGAATTAGTCTCTGTCAAAAATATGGAAACAATGTCCCAGACGTGTACTTCTGCAACATCTGTATTTTCCATTTCAAGAGTAAATATAAAAGGTTGGTTGTAGGAGGATTTATTCTTCTCCTCCTCTCCCTCTCACCCCTGAGAGCTGTGTCTCACCCTTAAATTCAGAGCAGTGAAGGATTATAAAGCATAAGGAGATGTGGATAATTTCCACTGCACTGAACTTGAGATCTACTGTTCCAGAGGTACCAAGCAGACAGTAAAGGGAAGATGTATTTCTGGGCTGTGGTAAAACACCTCTATAATACTGAGATAATGAAATCAAACATAAATACGGCTTAGTCTTTCTTGAAGGAAACAAAAGTTCAAATCCAGGGAGAAATATTTTAAAAGCTCCCTGGTCAATTAACCAAAACCATGTTTATGATATAGTATTAGCCTATAATTAATTTCCCATTTTGCCCTTATACAATTCTTGTGCATTTGCAGTCCTCTTTTCTTTCCATTATGCATCTGTGTGTTACCAGTCTAAGCCTCATTCCCTGCTCCCCTCCTACCAACTTTCATAGAGCAACCCACATCAAAATACTCTGCTAAGACATAAAAGAGACCCTTGAACTGCCCCTTCGCAGCCTGGTCTGACCAAGTGTAAATGTTTCTTTTTTTTTATTACATGTATGGACATACAGGTAGCCTCAGGATAACGTTCTAGCTACAAGGTTCTCTCGACTGCCAGGAAAAAATATGTTTCTGGATGAACACTTGGTAATTCTGTCCTACCAGTCCTCATTGCAACATAAATCAAATGTATTTCTGCAGTTTGTGTCTGGTGGGTTACAGCTCACTTTTTAGGATTAGTTTTGTAGACAGTAACACAATACAGCACGAATCATTGCAAAAGGGAAGAATTTGTGAGAAGTATAGTTTGTATACATTCTGTGCAGAAAGACACCATGCTGAAGATTTTGGCAACTTACTTGAAATGTTTATAGCAGCCATAATACTTGCCTTTCAAAAAATGATTTATGGACAGCTGGAATTTACACACATTGCTTGGAATCTGTGGAAGAATCTATAGGATGGTTCATATCCTTCAGAAAGCTGGATGCCTAAAAGCAGAGCTATGGAGACTGTAGAAAGTACTCACAAAGCATCTGCAAACTGGTGCCAGCATTCTTGCTTTTGTCATCAAGCAATGTAAAGGCTTTTTTTAGTTAAACTGAAGCAATTAAATCTCCCAGCTTTCATTAAAAGGATAGAACTGTCTGCTGTTGGTCTGAAGAAGTGCACCGAGGGAATGTAAATTTTAATTTCATGGTGCAAGTGTTAAATTATTGCCATCTAAGCTGCCTGCCAATACTACATGAAATGCCACTACATTTTAATAATTGTCCTTTTGTTTTAGGTGGAAATTCCACATGTGTTATGATTTGGAAGTTTTTATGTCCAATTAGAGCCCTGAGAACTACAGCAGCATAACCACACTCAGTTCACCTAATTGGACTGAGAAGACATTTCTGAAATGGTTTGTGTCCTTTTGAGTGTCTGTTCATGCATGCATGCATAGAAAATGAAACTTATTTACTCCTCCATCCTCTGTTAAAATAGGGAAATTCCTTGCAGTTCAAATTCCAGATACAGCTGAGTATTCTAAATTCATCTCAAAACAATTGTTGGAATGCTTGTAAATACAAACCTGCCCTTCTGAATCTCAGAATTCTTTCCTTGCATTTTCTTCTTATCTCTTATGCTGCTAACATGGATTTGTTGTCAATTACCTGCCTTTACAGTGCACTGGGTGAGACTTTTCATGTTCCCAAACTGTACAAATCAGAGCCCTTCTCACTACTGTGGAAAGAATTATTAACTTTTCTTTCAGAAGTGCAGAACTTATTTGACAATGTTCATTAGATTACATTGTTTTCAGTGGTATTAACAAAGAGAACCAAATGTGGATGTTTTCCAACAAGCAGTTTTTTCCAACAAATAGTTTTGAAGGGTTTTATCAACTTGTACAGAAAAAAATGGAATAAAAAAGTAAATTAAAAAGCAATAGGTGAACCTCAAATCCTTATGAAACAATCTACTTCTGCCTAGGCATTTCCATGGGGTGTTGTGGGGCCTTCTATAAAGCCTTTTAGGCAATATTGCACTGACATTTCTACGTGGCCAGTGTCTCACTGGCTCTGCAAGGTCCCTCACCTTGCTAAGAAGTTAGTTGGTGCTTTTGTGTAATTTGTTCTTGAATAAGCAGGTTCACCACTCTCTCTGGCCTCGCAAAATTAACTCTGACACAAGTGCTAGAAAGATAGAGAAATGCAACTAACCCTGCTCTTCCCTGACTTTATGATTTCTGTCCAAAAATTAAGCTAAGAATTGCAAATCCAACCGAAGTTATGTTTCCAAGTCCTGTCCCAATGCTCAAGTTTCCATTAGAACCCATATGTAGGCACACAGAGATTTAAGAGCTCAACTACCCTTATGAGTCTGACCTTTCTTCAAGTAGAAATGGGGTTTCTGAGCTTTTCCTTTTCTTTTCTCCTCTCTAAGTGAATAGAAAATTGCCCAGGTTTGAGCAAAGCAGGATTCAAAGGAGTTTTTGCTTCTGAGAAAAGCCTGAGACTTATGTCTCTAATAAGTGCATCAGATTCTGGGAGAATATCTCCTTTGTTTCCCTTTGCAGATTCAACTGTACAATGAGACACCAATAGCAGCTGAAATATTGAGGTTTGGAGAGTCCTCTCATGGAACAGAGGATATTATTGCAAAGCTATTAGGAAAACATTGAGGTACCACAGTCCTGTCTTCCAAATGGCTGCAGATGTGGACAGTTCTGTGCATGCCTAGAATATCACTTTTGGAGAAATTTAATGACAGAAAATTAAACTTCGATGGGATCAGCTAGAAACTAGGGAGGAATCTTGAAGATCAGGAAGACTCCAACAAAATTCCATCTTACTGAGACATCTGAGATGTTTACAAGTATCCAAGATTTACATCTTTAACCAAAACTGCGTTACTAAGACAGCCTTGTCCCAGTCCCTGCACTTGCTGAGGTGAATAAACCTGTTATCTCCTGCCTTATCTTTCTCCAGGATGCTGCTGACCACCCAGAGATGCCCCTCTCTGGCAAGCCAGACGTTTCTCTACACTCTTGTTAAGTATCATGTTGATACAGTTGCCTAAACTTAGATTTCTAGAGCCATTTGAATCACACATAAAGCTGGCAGAGAGAACACAGGATTCTCTGTGACCCTCCCAGGTGTGACAGCTGAAGGAAAATCAGATGTCCTATGATATTTCATGGTTCTGTGTTTCACCAGTCCATCTGAACCCTGGATGGGAACAAATGCATATATAGATTCCATAGAGGCATACACCTAAATTTTGGGTTCAATCAGTGGCAGTGAACTCTGTACAATCTGTGACAATGAGTCCTGCCCAAGAGTAAGAGGCTTTGAAACTAAGGCATAACCCAGTGGAGTCCTTTGGGATCCACCTAAGAGTTGTTTTTTTCACTTGCAGTATTCTGTGCTGCTTGTGATTCAGTAACTGCAGATAGAAGAGAATAAAATCTCAAGGCAAGAACTTGTAAACTCATTCTTTTCCAAGAATACAAGAACAAAGTGACAATGGTATTGGTTCTTAAGGTTTTATATCAAATAAATTATCTTTTTAGGTTTAAATGTTTTGGAACAAGCATTGACTATGATTTCACAGGTATAGACTGAAAAAATGTGTAATTATCATGCATATTCCATCAAGGTTTACCGATGAAGATCTAACATTGTAAACAACCCTTGTTTACACAAAAAGACAATTGGATCTTCTTTTGTTTCAGAGTTTACATAGTTAGAGACTGATATCATTATTTTTGAAATGTGATGATGGGAAGACACACTAAGTACCCTTGTGAAGTTTTTACAATGAATTCTGTAAATAAAGCCCACAACAGAAATGCAGTGTCTCCAAAGAAACAATTATCATGTAGTGTGTTTGAATAATGACTCACAATATTTTATCATCATCTGTTTACATAATAAGTCATAATGACATTTCAAAATACGGTGTATGCGTTTTTATGGTTGTCTTAATTGTGCAGAAGGGAATTGCCACAGCCTAGCATCATAAACTTTATAAACCTTTCTTGGAGACTGCTTTTTTATCCCCATCCTCTTCTGCTCAAACAAAAGCATGAAGGAAACAGAGCACACAAATAAAACTGCTTTAAAATAGTCCCATGTGTCTGGCTAAAACAAAAGACAGGAAATTCTTAAAAGTATGGTTATAAACTGAAAAATGCCTATAAACATGGCTTCCTAATGTCCTGGGTTTATGTATCCATAATTATCTCACTATCAATATTTTCTTTGTTTATATATATATACAAATGGCACTGGGTCGAAGTGCCAAGACCACATTCTTAGTCTGAGATCTGGAACCCAAGTCCTGCTCCTGTTGGCTTCTACTTCAGCCCTAAAGATTGAACTGAATGAAGCCTCTAGATTCCAGCTCCTGGAAGTTTTATATGACACATTATTTCTAATCTTTAGCCATAATTCACTGTGGAGACTAAGGTCTTGATTCAGCTTTGAAGATTTACGTGGTCAATCTCAATTAACTCTTGGAATGTCAGGAGGACGGAACACACTGCAGTTACAGCAAAAGTTCTCAACACTGTCCAAGGGCTTCAAGAGACCTTGCTGCTAGAAAGGGGCCATGGGGCTCACAGACCCAAGCAGTGCAATATCTGCCTAGACTTCAGGCATTGTAGCCTGCAATCCAAACCCAAGATTAGATATTTGTTACAGGAAACATATGACACTTTAGGACACTAACCCAAAGTAAATGCAAAGAAATATCTATCTCACAACACTGAAACTCAACTCATGTCATCACCCTATGAAGTTTAGGCACTCAGTGTCACAGCTGAAAGCTGTAGCTTTCAGAGGATCCATAGGTCATGAGGGCTATTTAGCTGTTTTTCAAATGTTCAAGCTTTCTGTAAAACTGACAAACTGGTAAAAACACTTCATAGGATTATTCCTAATTCTACCATTTAATAAAAAATAAACATAAAAGTTTTGTGGAGCAAGGACAGCTTGCTCTATAGAGTTTCTCTCTTCTCATCTGTCTCCATGGCTGTTAGTCCCATGCAGCTGGAGTGAACACCTCCTGCCCAGCTACAGAGGTGAGGCCAGGACCCTGTGGGCAAGGCTGCTTCCTCAGAAATGAGATGTTTAAATACCTGATATCAAAGCAAATGGGGGGAGAGGGACAAGGGGGAAAGTCTTTCTGAAACATTCACATTTTTATTGCAGTATATCTATAGAATTACTCGGGTTGGAAGGGCCCTTCAAAGATCATCTACTTCAACCCACCTGGTTGCTCAAAGCCTCATCCAACCTGACTTTAAACACTTTCAATGATGAAGCATCCACAAAATCTAAATTCCCTGAACAATCTTTCCAAAGTCTTGTCACATCTATTGTATGAATTCTTTTCCTGATACCTAATCTAAATATATCTTAGTTCACTTTAAAACCATTGCATCTGTCCTGTCACTACAGGCCTTGGGAAAAATTCTTTCACATTTTTTTTTATTGTTATGAGCCATCTTTTTATATTGAAAGGCAACAACAAGATCTCCCCAGAATCTTCTGTTCTGCAGGCTACACAACCCCAATTATCCCAGCCTATTAATTCTATGTGTTTTTACCAAACTTCCCAGGTCTCAGCTACAAGGAAGCTACCTCACTTCTCTTCAGGATTCCAAGAGTGCTTAAATTAGCTTATACTACCTGTCTGGTTATTCTTTCTGAGAACGACCAAAACTAGACTATATGACCTGAAAAGCTTCAGAGCAAGCAGAGGAGTTGATTATTTTTAAATTATGCTGAGGTGAGGCAATGAATGAATGCAAGGATTTGAAGTAACAATTTCAATGTGGCGACTTAAAACTCGCTGTGTTCTATTTTAGTTAAGTAGTTTTATTGACCCTAACCTGTTGCAGGTTTGTTAAATGTAAAAGCATGCAGATATGTTTCCCACGTCTGGTGCTGTTTATGCATTGCCCATGAAGTAAGCAATTACAATTAAATTATTCACATAAATGCACACAGCTACAGTTCAAAAGCTGTTCCACTTCCAAAAAGGTACTTTTTTAACATGGAACACTTCTGAATTCCTCTAGGTTTTTTAGAAGGACTTTCTGACATGTATCATTTGCTTTAAAGTTTATTTATGTATTTCTCATTCTTAAGGCAAAAAGATCAAAAGAATAGATAGGTCCCGAGCCCAAGATGTAAACTAGCTAGATTTCAAGATGATTGACAATATTTGAATCCTGTTCTGACAAACTATACAAATGACTAAAGAAGGAGGATTCTTCAGTTGACTCTTTTAAACAAATTTCTACCACACGACATAGACATATCCTATGGCAAAGGGAAGGGTTTGGGCTCTGCACAGCTGTGCAGCCACCATTGCAGCTCACAAAGCAAAAGCACAAGCACCACCGAGGACACAGCTTCTTTTACTTTCCTCCTGTAAATCCGGGTGCATGGTCCAACAATTCCTACTCCCAGCTCAATTTCACCTACCTGACCTCTGTGGACATCCTTTTCTCAAACCATAGAATCTGCTGATATTTCATCCACCCACTTAATGAGGTCAATTGAAGTACCACTCATGGCCTTATCAGTGGAGGTTATGCACAGTGTTGGAACACATAATTTATGTTTCCTATATGATGGCAACTCTCTTGATATAGAACTTGCTTTTGCTTAATTATTAAAAGCTGTATAATGTGTGAAGACATGCAGCAGTTCATGAGTAAGCCATTTTTTCTGTGGCCAGCAGTTGCTGGCCAACTTAGATGCTTGAAGAGCATCCAACTTATACATGAAAAGGAACTAGTTTGTCTTCTTGGGTCACTGAGTTGTTCATTTCACCAGCCAAGACCTTTCCATGGTATATTTTATTTTCTTGTGGGAAAAGAAAAAAAAAATCACAAAAACTAGGATCCATTGTCAATTTGCACCAATTGTTGTATCACTCTGTTCTGGTTGAAAAGGTTTTATAATTCAGTATTAAAACATAAAGTGTTTTAATAATTTCTGTTAGACTTTTTTGGCTTCACACCTCTTACAAATCATAAATCTTACCTTTCAGCTTTAGCTCTCTAGCAGCTCATAGGTTTTCCTGGCAACACTGAAGTAAAACACATTTAACTTCAATGTCAGAAATTTTTTCCTATTGAAATTAACCCAAATATTATTTTCCTCTCTATTCTTGGTGTTTAAGTGCATTAAATATTTGAAGACAATTATCATTTTCCTTGTTAGCTCTCGGTTAACTTACAGGATATATTTTTTGCTTCTTTAATCTTTCTTCATAAATCAGTTTTCTCTACCCCTTAATCATGCATATTTGTCCTTTCTGAGCTCTTTCCAGTATGAAAACCTTTTGTTTAGTCTTTTAGATCTCTTGCTTTAAAAAGTCCATAATTTTATATTTATTTGGGATCACAAGGGAAATTCCAAATATATAAAATGTTTGATACAAATAAATAATAATATATAATAAAAACACTTCCTGTAGGTTTCAGCACATAGCAAACATATCCAAATAAAACTAGTGGATATTACAAGTTATTCCCTTTTCTTTTGCAATTTCTGTTGGATTTTCATGTATAACACAGTGTAACATTACTGCACTAAAATCATGATGGCATTTATTTTACCTAACTTTTAGATTCTGCAATTTTCTAATCTCAGTACTTAAAACCCAGCTGGTCTATTTTAGATTGCTACCTCAGAATGAGATGAATCACTGCATTGACTACAATGCCTATGAACAAAGTCTGAGACACTCAGAACCCAATCTCACATGAAGCTACTCTACCAGAAGTCTACATACACAGACTTTTGTATTTAGTCAAATTAATTCCACCTTCATGTCATCCTCACATTGCACTGCTTGAAAAAAAAACATGCTTGAAAACCAAAGGAAGTTCACTACTCTCTAGCATAAAATTGTTCTTCCTGCAAATCAGGCTAGTCAAAGTATTGTATTTATCTGGGCATCTCCAAGGTTTTTGGTGTAAGATACAACTGAAGTCTAGACAATGTAGAGATAGGAAAGTTCTCAGTAATTAGATATCAAGACCCCCAAGGCATTATATCATTCTCTCAAGCAAGAGAGTACTTGGGAAGTTGGCATCAGAGTCAAAATTTACACAGAGACACATACACACCATATAATTAGAAGATTAAGGTAAAATTATGACACTGCCTTTGGGAAAGTCTATTTCTTAATTGTCAGAACGATGATTAAACCTGCCACGTCAGATACTTCTGTTAAATTGAAGATGTTAAGTGGATGAGAACTATAAATCAGTTTGTTTTCTTAACTCATAAAGAAGAGACAGTAAATTGGTAAATTTCTTGTCAAAAACATCATGATCAAAAAACTGCTCCTTTTAATCAATCCCCCCCCCATAAATTCAGGTAGGTTCTCATTCTTCAGATAACCCATTGTTCCTTAGGGAAACATTTGCTTCCTAGGGAATTTCTATCTAACAATTCTTTCCCAACCAACAAACATGAGAATTCTGATCACAAGTGATCTAAAAAGCATATACAGATGTCCCATAATGAGTGAATGCCCATTTTCTGCAAATTGCCATCTCCTTCCAACCTCAGCAGTTTGGAGGAGCTGCTCCTCTCTGAAGCTGTGCTCATGGAAGGACAAGGGGACTGGAGAAGCCACCAAAGGACCACAAGACTCGAGCAGTAATGCCACCACTCCTGCGGAGCTCAGGGTCAATAACAGCACTTGCTTGGAAGAGCTTTCGAAACTTCACTGTGAGCATCCAAGGGAATTGCAGCAACACATTCCTGTGGACAGCAGGGAGTGAGTTCAACAAGGAGTGGTAGGCCTTATATCCTGATAAATAACTTCCTACAAGAAAACTAAAAAGTTAGGTTTTTTTCCACATGGCCAAGTGTAACACCATGATTTCTGCATATGATATAGCAATTGGTAGTGCAACATTGTTCAAGTTCATATCAGATATTTGTACACCTGATATGTAGGTTTCCATTTTTTCTCTTTTGTTGGAGTTAAAATGAGTCCACTATTCTATTAGTACTGACAATAAACAATCAGACTCCATGTGTAAGAGACTGCTTTTTTCCTCTTATATTCCTGTGTGCCCTGTGAAGCTGTTTATTTGTATAATAAATAACAACATGATAGACCATTTAATTAAAATTAAATGCCAGAACCAGAAATTTTTTGTGTGTTTTAAAGACTTTCATAGATATAAATACACATAATATTTTGATAAATGGGTGTGTGTTTCTTTTTCCATTTCTGTTTTAAGACTTAAAGAAAAATGTGCAGAAAGATGGAAAGACAAAGTTAAAATTATAACCCTCAAATATTTATGACATTGAAAGTTTTTCAAAACTCTCTCAAGAACATTCCAATTCCTATAAAAATAAAGACTAGTAGAAAAAAAATGCTAGAGAAACACAATTACGAACCTATTAGAGATATTTCTCTTTTTACTTTACTATTTTCCATCATAAAATCAGGATATTTAAATTGTTCCAAATAATTTTGCTTTGGTATATACTTTCTCCCACAGTTTCAGAACTGAAAATTTTTTTGCCATATCATTTTCAGGAGACCCATTAGTTTTAAATACTGTAAAGACACTTTCCAGACTACATTCTTTCACTTGCAGTTTTGTCCTTCATTCTCATGTCCCAGTGAGAGTTGTGCTCTATGCCAGTGCTTGTGCCATCCTAAAGGATGCATCTGTAATGAAATTTGAAGTTTTCTCACAGCCAGCACACAAAACATCCTACTCTGAGACATGTTCTGCACCATGCAGTCAATCTGGGTTTGTATTGACCCACTGGACAACTTAATTCCATCTGCCACCATTGGAACTAAAGACCCATTTTGATTCTAGTTATGGCTGGGACAAGCCAAATAACAGCATCAGCTGTAGTTGGTGAGTATTAGAATACATAAACACAGCTTGGAAAAGAGTTTTCTTCCCACCATCTCTGCAGTGGTAACACAAAGGAATTTAAAAAACACAGCTATGACATTCAAGTAGAGGTTTAATACAGGAAATAAACCAGGGATTTCTTTCAGGAATTTCTTTCCTTAGTTTTTCTGCAAAGACATATATAATAAACAAAGCTTTCAAGAAGTTTTTAGTTATCATCACAAAAGAGCTCACAAAAATTAAAGTAGACATTGCTTTTGAACAGGGTACAACTAGCAGTTGGAGCTATGTTGTAGCACAGCAAAGCAATTAATTCTAGAGTATAAAATTAAGTCAAAATACATGAGCATGCATAAAGTACACTCAGAATTTCATTACACCTAATTCTAAGCATTCAAAAATAGTAAATGTTTAATACTGATAGAGAAGGAAATAGAAGAGCAATCAAAAAGGACCCCTAAAGGATTAAAAAAAAATCAGAGATTTGGAAAAATAGATAACAGAAGTAAAATAAAGATTTTATAGAAGACTATAAAACTACAAAAAATGCTTTTAAATATGTAAGAACAGAAGGTGACTGAATAATACTGTAATGCCTAAAGAGGATAATTTTTTTAAGGGATGAGCACAGAAAGTGCTGTGAAATTTAAATAAATTCTTCACATGGCTTATCAAAAATAAAAATTATAGGCAGATGGCAGACCCATACACCCACAGCTATACCTTTCCTGAGGCAGAGAGAAGTAAACACTGCAGCAAATGCAAAATGCATCTGAAATATTACAGGTGACAATCTTGGCATGTATGAGATGAGCTAGTTTCTCAGAGCTAAGACATATTCACTTCAGAATTCACAGAAAGGGACAAAACTGGGACCACTTCACAAGAGTAATTTAAATCACTTCATTGTTCAAATGATTAATTCCTAATGCAAGACATTACTTTGAAATCAATGGGGTTGTTCACATAAATGACAGCAGCGGGACCATGGAGAGGAGGATGTTTTAGTGGACTTAAAGAAAAAACATGTGGAGCTATTCAAGAATGGACCTGCTGCCACCCTGCTCACAGCTAACCATTAACAAAATAAGGGCTGTATTTGAGTCAGAAACACTGTCTCTTTCAGGCATATTTTAGAGATATCCTATTGAGACCATTTTTTCCAGTCCAAACACAGAAATACATGCTTATGGGAACCATGTATTACAAAGACTATAGAAGATAACTTAAGCAAATATGGAGCAATGGCTATTTCAGTGAGAATCTACCAATGAAAACCAGAAGTTTTAACTCTGAACAGAAGTGATGAATTCTGCTAGTCCAGATCCAGGTTTAAACTCCTAAAACTCACCGCTATTCTACACTGAAGATAGCTTTCTACTGTATTTTTAGCCACATGTAGGCAAGAGTTCCGTAACTTCAGCCTAAAACATTCAAAACACAGACACATTTTCAGCCAAAACAAAGTCAGAGCCAGCAGAAATTTTAATTCTCTCCACTATATATTTTTTGACAATGAGAGTATGTGTAAAATGGATGCAGTTGTAGTTGCAAGGCACAGGGATATAAAGAATTTATAGGGTGAATAACATGCTCAGGAAGAATTTGCCTAAAAGATTGTATTTTCATCCAGTTGTAGTGGTTCCTGTAGAAAAAGTATTTTTCTCTCCTTCCCAATCTTACTCTTTCCTAAGAATCTTAGTTTTGGAAGCAGTAAGACAGCTCAGGACTTTTGGTTTGGTTCTCTAAGAACAAATCATGAGTTTTGGAAATGTCTCCGTTCTCTGAACATCTGCAGGAGCCCTGCTCACTCCCAGCCTGCACAGCAGACTTGACTCTGCCTTTGGGCTGAAGAGAGACCAGGAGACACACAAGGGCTTTTGCTTTCTGCTTTTCCTGCTCTGGGGAGAGAACAGTCACAGTGGCTGGCATGCATCTCTCTGAATCTTTGGAGAGATACTGCATGGGCTGACTGGAAAATACCTGTGTGCTGGGAGCTGGGAGACTGGATTGGGCTATTTGAGTTCCCTTTTGTTCAAAGAAACGGGGCTTTGAACTTATAAACAGAGGTGCTTCAAAGGGAGACAACTTCAGTGCCAATCTATCCCCAGAGGAATAACCCTAACTTCCAAACTTTTAACCATATCAAGAGTAGTCCAGAAACAGAGTGAGGCAGTGATGGCAGCCAATAGCTAAGACAGTCTACAAGTCAGTTTTAACAGGACACTTGTCAAACACCTGGTATTGACCAAAATAACTAGCAAACAGAATAGCTGCAAAGTATACAAATACTTAAGCATAACTCTGTGTCTTCTTTCACTTAGATACAAAAAGTATGTTTCCAGTCCCTGAAAGTAAACAGAAATAAATGCAAACTGTGTGCCTACAAGTAGACAAGCAGAGGAAGTGTTGCTAAAGCAATCAACCGGATTATTAATAGCCATTCCTCATTAAAAACAAAACAAATAACTCTATCTCCAGAGACAGATGAAGAGAAGATAGCAAAATACTAAAAGACCAAACAAAACTAGTGTTTCCCATTTCAGCCCATTAGCAAGTCAGTTAATCTGTAAGGGACAACTGTGTCTCTAAAACATATAGCAACAAGAACTAACAAGGCAAAGCTCTATCATCAGCTTGAGCCCAAAAAATTCAGATGAGTCATTACTTAATATTAAGTGCCTAGAATAAAATAAAATTAAAAGCCGAAGCTATCAAACAATTCATTTTGATATTTCCAATATATATTTTTTTTTCTCAGAGCTTTTCAGGACAAATCAAAGGGGTCTAAAATATCATATGGAAAATCAAGAGAAGACAGTTGTCTCCTTTTACTCAGTATATCCCAGAAGTTACACACTGTTCACCAAACTCTCAAGTATTGCACTATCCTTGAAGTTAGCTTTACCTCCCTCATTCGAATACTATCCTGTTCACAGGAGTAAATTTCTCTGTATCTTACCAGCTGCAGCTGATTCATTTCATACAAATAATTAATGGATCAGAAAAATAATATACTTGGAAATTCACCTGACCAAGAAACTGCTCGACTTTGTTTGCTGGTGCAGTTGGCATTTCTCTTTCTGTAAAAGGTTATAACTTCCACAAGGGACTGAAATATATCCTCATCGCTCAGTTTTAGTGAGGGCAAACAGAAGGAAATTTTTGACTGTAGTTCATCCAAACTGTATGGGAACACCCTCATTACTGGGCTACTAGCTCTCCCTCCTCCTCCAGTTGGAGAAATTTACTTCACCCCACCCCATCCTTTTCTTTTTTTAATACAGTAGTTTGTGTTTGCTTTTTTAATTAGCAGGAAAATTAAGAAAATATATTTTGTGTTAATGTGTAAATAGTTTACACAACTGTCAATGAACCAAAAACAACCAGATACTTTACAGAGAACTGACCTCTTCTGCATCAGGTTCCTTTCTTCACCTTAATTGTTATTCCTGTTCTATTGCAAGATTTTAGTGCAAACACTATTAAAATAAATACATCTGTATAACTGTTGCTCTTCATGAGCTCTTCAGCCTGTACTGGAAGTTAAGGCTGACATTGGGAGGTTGTTAATGGGCACTTGTTAATGGGCATTTCTGGTGTTTCTATTACTTTAGAATTTTTCCATCTGCCTAATTGTAACTAATTATTACCATTTGAGGGACACAGCAGAGAAGCCATGATTTTCTTCCTCCTTCAATTGTCACAGTGCATGTGGGCTAGACCAAAGTCTAGAAGGATATCTGCAATTGTGACCCATTCTTATTATCTGTTTCTCTCCTAAGTTATATCAGTACAAAGTTTTATAAAATGGGAATGAATATTGAAAGTGAATTTATAGCTTTCAGTGGCAAATTACAACTAGATGTGACCAAAGAAGGATTAAGTCCATCATTTTGCTTAAGAGCTCAGATGGTTGGAGTAATTGGATGATAGCTGTAGGGCATCCTTTTGGTCTATAATTAGGTCATTTCTTTCTCATCCCCTCATGGTGTGTATAATTACAAATTAATTTGAAATCCCACTGTGAGTAAAGAAAATCAGTTTAATATAATGGAAGTGCAAAAGCGACAGCATATTCTTTTTTAAAAGATTTTTAGTGTTTATGCCAAAATAGTCCGGCCCAAAAGTCATATTCCTATGGACTGCAGGGCTCACAGATGGTTTCTTTCCCATCTTTTATGTGGACACAGATAAACTTTCTCTCTAAAATATTTCATGACACACACCAGCCATGAGAGCTCTGATGGGCAATGGTTCTACCAGAGGACTCCCAGGCAGCTCTAGACGAGGTGATCTACTCAACCATTTCACTCTTGCCACTTAAAAGGTATTTTTCTGCTTTTCCCTGAAAGTGTTAAGTGTTGCCCAGCCCTAGCTAGCATACCTGCCCCTGTGTGCTGCAGGAGCTCACCCGTTTCATCTCCTGGCTGAGCAGTGCTGCTGGCAAGTTCCGCTTCCCTTCCTTTATCCTGCCTGGATGCCGGCGCAGGTAAAAACACGCACTCCTGACAAATGGATAACCCCAACCTGAGACAGTGTTTTGACTTGCTGAACTTCCTGTTTCGCTCAAAGTGTTTTCATCTCTCCCCAGAAATCTTGAAAGGGGTCGGCAAGAGGGTCCCAGGTGTGATCTGAGCACCAGGAATGCTGACAGCGAGCCGGGGGCTGCATCGGGTGTGCGCTTAGAGGGAAGAGGAGAAAAAAAGATTGTCAGTGCAAGGGTATCAAGATTTGATCACATTTGTAGGTGTCTTGTAAAAACTGTAGAACATCCCATGCCGTTAGCCTGATAAGATTAGACTTCTGGCAGAAAAATTTAAAAAATAAAGAAACAAAAGAAAACAAAAGGAGAGGGGGGAAAAAAAGAAAAGAAGAAAGGAAACTGCTTAGATATAAGATCCAAAGTTCATTGGGAGTGTTCTTTATTGCATAGTTCCAAAGCTAAGATGTGCTGGGGCATGTGGAAAAATAAGGAGGTGTTAAAAAGCTACCGAGCTTCTTAGTTTTCAAAACCAGTTCAAAGTCCCAGTCTTGGATTATTCACACTGTGACCTTGAGGCCTATTTGGGATGCCATAAAAACTGTATTCAGGAAGGAAGGAAGAAATTATCAAAAAGGAAAGAACTCCTTTTCATCCTAATAATGTCTTCAGAGCAACAATCTTTTTCCTTTAGATAAAACCTTTCATTTGAGTATATCAACATACTTGTTAGATTTTTAAAAAATCAAAATCTCAGTAGCACAAGGAAAACCTGGGGCAACCAATTAGGAAGAAGAGCTAAAGAAAGATATTTGAATGTACTTATCACTCACAGGAGAAATATGTAACAATAAGGTAACTTAGTCTTCTCATCCCAGAAGTAAAATAGACATGCTAATAGGACATATCCATCTCAGTGTTTCTCTAGTGTAATGTCACTCTGAAATTTTTGAAAAAAGAACTACTTTTAAATTTCCACATGAAACTGACAACCAGCTAAACACTTATTTTTATATTTTCGTTAGATTTTTTTTAATTCCAAGAAAAAAAAATTATTTCAACTACATTTCACTTCCTACATGGAAAATTTTCTATGTCCTCCACGTAGCTTTCAGGGCAGAAGATACATATGAAGGTTATACAAAAAGCAAATAAATATATAGATGAAAGAATTAGCTTCTCTATCTGTATTTTTTCTTGCTGCTGTATTTAAAACACTATATTAATAAAAAATAGGTTTTTTGTCTGCAATACAAATAGTATACTTGGGTGGTTAGTCTTCTATAGGGAGAAATATACCATAGAGATCAATTACTTATAAATATTCGCTTATCCTGCTATGATTTTTTAAATAAATTATTTTGAATAGCTGGCAGCTATCAGTAAAAGTTCTTGTACAAAAATAAATACAAGAGCCAAACCAGAATAATTATTGGGTTGTTTAAATTCAATTTCTTAAGATTTTTTTAATCTCTCTAAACCACAATTTTAAAAATGGGTGGTCTCAAATTATACTATTATATAACAGAGCTTAAATTATGTGAGTGGTGAATTAACTCATTTCCCTCTAAGCATTTACAGCTCTTTGTTTGCTTATTATGTAAATAATTCATTACATTTTATTTACAACAGATCAGTGGGAAATAGAAACCCATAATACAATATAGTCCTTCTTTTCTTATTATTGTCTAGATCTTAACGCTGCCAACAACAGATATACCACTGACATATGCATTTAAAAGATAGAAAAATATTTATCCTTACTGTGAAGTTGCCTTATAATCATTCCCCTGTTCAGGAGTATACTAATGCACTCGGAGCAAATAAATCCTGCTCACAGTTTGCCCACACTCCATCCCTCAGGATGCTACCAGAGCAGCACAATGCTCACCTCAAACCTCAAAACCACTGGAATAAAACCTTGGTTTGATGTGTTCCTGACCCTCAGGCAATGCTTACAACAGTTCATGAATGCAACTTGAGGTTTTGTATGCATCCGGGAAGTCTGTGGTCTCTCAACCCTTAAAATTTCCCAGGTGGTATTATTCCCACTTCCTTCCACCTTGGCTTGGTTAAAAATCCCTGGAGGAAAAGGATGAAGATGGTAACTTAGAAATATAGCTCCTAAAAATGTTCGGATATGGTAAGGAGAGAAAGGACATTAAAAAAAAACAACAACAAAAAAAAAAAAAAAAACAAAAAAACCAAACAAACAAACAAAAAAAAAAACTGAATGGAAAATGGCAATTCCACTCACAGCAAATATGAAACTTGTCAAATTCCTTTGTGTTCCACATTGATCATGGAATGGTTTGGTTTGGAAGGGACCTTAAAGATTATCTCTGCCATAGGCAGAGACAGATCAGACTTTAAAAATATTATGAACATTTTCCTAAAATACAGAATTGTGCTAGATAATATGGGGGTTTTTTGACACTTGATATAAGAGAAAGAAGGAGGTCAAAAAATGTGGGAGGTCAAGCTAGAGGTCCCCAGTCTGCTTGATATGAATGGTTACCTTCAGTGGGTGTCTGTCTGAATCAGGACTTTTTCAGTTCATGTCACTGCCCTAACCACACATCCTGAATCCTGGGCAATGGTCCTTCCTTCAGTGGAATTTCCTTCTCAGAACCATTTTATTTTTGATATCTGTTGTTTCCTGAGCCATTCTCTCTGTGCTGTTCTGCAGCAAATTTTCTACAGTGTTTCAAGGTGGAACCATTTCAGGAAGCAACTCAAAGAATTAAACCAGATTTTGAGACAGTGAAAGTGATTTTACAGCTAAAAAGTAACAATAGTCACCTCTGTGATGAAATGCTGAAGCCACAGTAATAGTTTGATTCCTTCATCAGAAGCAGAACAGAATTTACTGGTCTTGTAAATCTTACCAAAGATGCTAGAACACTTTCCTGGGAGGTGTTAGTTTAAACAGTCTTTGGCACGGCTGGCTGCATCTTCCATCCCAGTACTAATCCAACCCTGCATCGCTAAACAAAGGAAGGACTTTTCCTCCAATTTGAATGCTGATGGGGCTTCCCCTCTGCTTTTCCTTGCAGTGCTTTTCTTTCCTTCTTTAAATATTTCTCATTGGGCTTTGTGGTCAGTTCCTCTTAGAGTATTTTACATCCAGCTTTACCTTTCACTAAGGAACATTTTTCTTTTTCAATAAAATGTCATTCATTTTTGCCATGGGGCCCTAAGACCATTATTCTATACCAGCAACACAAAGGAAGAGACTCATCCCTTCTTGCAGGTGGTAGTATGGTAAAATGTATGAGATACCTCACTGCACCTCATAGGAAGAGGGTTCAGATAAAGCTACTATTCTTTACACTGTAGCACAAGATTAGAGTCCAACATTTTGTCTGATGTAAAATTTTACTGTGCTATGATGTGGTAGCCTATAATTATTTTTAAAATTCTGGTTCAAAATTGAAATCCAGATCATCTCTGCCACTTCTTCCAAACTTAGATCTATCAAAGTAGCTCTTCATAAGCACAAAAAAATGGTATGCTGGTGTTTGCCAACAGGAACATTTCTCTGTACTCTATGTAGAATATTCTATATAGATACAAGAGCCTCAATGTTCTTTCTTTAATTTTAGAAAGGATTATTAGACTACCTAGATATTCTTGCCTTTCAACTGTAGTAGTAGGCTTTTAACTTCAAGCAGGACTAACTTTAGTTTCCAGATCTTGTGGCTGCAAATTAACATGTCAGCTGTGATCTTGGGATTATGCAAGGTTTGGGGTGCAGCTAAAACTTAATTAAAAGGTTTTATATGTATTTGCTTAAGCTCCAAAGAGAAGAGAAAGGAAAAAAGAGCCTACATGAAAAAACAGGCTGGATTGAGTTGACATTACTTTTTAATGAAGTTCCACTTGTAGGTTTAAACTCAGAAGTGACCATCCTCTCTGACCCCAAATATAACAAAGGCCATAGATTTTCACCCAGGAATTTCACCCTTTCACTTAGTAACTCAGACTTTGATTTGATCTTTTACAAAAATATGCAGTGTCTGTTGAAAGTCATGAGGAGTTTATCCCTCCTCACCAGCAGACTTACAGGTAATATTGCATACTAACAGTTGTCACACTTCTAAGGTTACTCAGTCACTGACACGAAAATCCATTTAAGAAACAAATCTATCCTGAACAAACAGGCCTTTAATCTCTTGCATTATCTCCATTGAAGGTGAATTTATTCTAGGAAGCTCAGGAAAAAGGCTTTTATAATGGCACTGCCTGCATGTGAATGTGTTTAATGACTTTTTAACCCATTAGCCATCCACACAACAATCTCAAATAAATGTGTTTCCCAGAAATAGGCGGCTAGATTAAAAAAAGTCTACTAGTGGCATATTGGATTTTAATATTAGACACCAGAAAGTCTTCATAGGGAAAAGAGGCTGTAAACGTTCCAGCTACAGAAAAGCTCCATCTGAAAACTGCAGTTTCATAGGCAGCACAGACGTTTTCACCCACAAAATCTGTCAGTGGCAGTGTATGACCATTCCTCTGAAGCACCTAGGAAATATGGACCACCATCAGACAATTCTGAGGAACCCAGCTCACCTTGGCTGAGTCCTTTTGTCACAGATTTGCTTTTAGTCACTTTTGCTTTGCTTTGCTTCCAGTTCTGGGAATCTGTCCTTTTTTTATTTTTTTTTTCTATCTTTTTTTTCTCCAATTCTCTAAGAAACACTTCCCAACACTTCCCAATTCAATAAACTGAAGAATATAGGTGAACAAAAGAAAAAAATTCTGCATCTTGTTTTGGTGTAGAGAAAAAATGAACACCTCTAAGCTTTATTTAATTTCAACTCATGTCTCAACTGCCCACCACCAACCCCTCATAGCATGCCCATGTCTCAGTGAAGGCTCATTCTCAGTTCCCCTGTGAAGCAGGGCACTGAACAAGTGCCAGACAGGGACAAACCCTGCCTGACAGGGCTGCAAATTACAAGAAATTTTTAAATATGCATGTAATATGGAAGTAAAATCATGTATAAAAAGCCACTTACAGAACAGGAACAAGGAGAGGATCTTCTAAATCCAGCCACATCTAATCCCCTTGTGACTTGCATGCTTATCATAGTACAGTTGGGTTTGTTTATAAGGGTTTATTTCAGCTAAACCAGACAACACTTGGCTTTAAATGGCATCCTTCATTCTGCAATAGCAGGGATCCTTTTGGAAAATGTGAGGCCAAATGCTCTAACATCAGGTGTGTGGAATTAAACAGTAGGGAAAATTGAGCTGTCCATAAAGAAGAACAGCATACTGAACTACAGAGAATTACAAGCCAGAAAATAACAATATCAAAAGGATTCTGAGTAAATAAAAATAATTTGGGAAGGACTCTTTCCCATTTATTCATTCCTAACAAGAATAACCAAACCTATTAAGGACAGAGTTACTATAATGGATCTTCCCCTCCCCACTCCATGCCAAACCAATACCCGTAAATATAAAGGAAATTGAAAATAGTACTCTCTTCATGGGAGGTGATCCATTCTATAGGCCTGTATCAAAGGTTTGAGATTTTAATGGGTAATCAGCCATCTGGAGACATTCCCTCGAGGTGCCTGCATATTTTGATTACAGAAGAATTCAACACTACAGCTCTGCTGCTCAGGATGAGCTTTCTTTGTCTAGTACCTTATATTATTAGACATATATTTTGTATTAATTTATACCTTGGGGAATTATGGCACATTAGTTTGCAACTTGCAGAAATCACCTGTCTCTTTAAATTGACATCAGGTGAAGCTCCTACTGCCAGAGAGTAAAAGCTTCCTCACATACACGTTAAAAAAGGCCTCTCCCAGGGACCAAATGGTGATGAAAATGGCCACTTAGAAGCCTTCCACACCTGCAATATTGCCAGCTCTTGACATTCAGGTCTCATGATTAAAACTTTAAAAGAGATAATCAAAATAGTCTTTATGCTTGTCTTTACATTTTCTTTCTTTTACTCTCCTTCTCTTTTTCTCCTTCTTTCTCTCTTTCTTTCTTATTTTCTCTCTCTATATTTCCTTCTTTCCTTTGTTCTTGCCTTCTTTCCAATTTTTCTCTGTCGCTGTAAGGTCTTGGAAACTCCAAATCTTTTAAAAGCAAACAGAGTGATTTTCACTCAACCACATTACTCTAGTATATGATGTTCTAAGAAAACCATCAAATATTGCAAGGCTCACTAATAAAAACACTGCAGCTGGCAACATGGTTGAATGAATCATTCTCCCTAGGATTTTTGTATAGACCAAATATGCTGGCATAAGCAACTATTCTCTTCAAATAGAAGTGATGGAGCCAGAAGGAATGATTACAGCACAAAAGCTGTGACCTGTCCTGACTAAGCTCCTTTTTATATCTGGCTTTGTTGATATCTCCTTGTTTATTCTTCTGTGAGCACAGTCAGAGTATGTATGATCTTTTGCAAACAGTCTTGCATCTGTCTTACAAATCTTCACAGACAGACAGATAGTCAAAAAACAAACCAGCTGCAAAACAAACAGGAATTGCAATATTATGCTCAAGATTGTAAGTCTGTCTGGCTGAGAAGAGCATAAGAACTTAGGCTCAGTGCCTGGTTTACATGTCTATTTGTTCATCTTACTCACTAAAAAACCAAAAACAGCCTCATGTGTCCACCAATGAATGATCACAGATGTGTAGCCTAGTGTTATTTCTCACCACCCACCCCCTTCCAAAAATCTCACAGTTGATTTGTTGACCCTTCCTCTTCTCTTTTTTTTTCTTGTTTTTTTCTTTGTACTTTTTTCTCCTGGCCTGTGAGCCTGCCCTCCTTTCTCCTTAGAAATGGTGTCCAGCTGTGTGCCATGGGTACCATCATCGAAGAGCAGTTCACCATTCACCTAACAGAGTTAAAATTACCTATTTTAATACAAATCAGTCATAGCTCAAGCATTCTGGCCCTAAGGAAGGTGTGCATACTACAGGAAAAATCTCTCATACTCTTTGAGATTTCATTCACTCTGTGACTGGGATAGAAACAAGAGGTTAGAGCACGGTTCTTAAGAAATCCTAAATGCTGTGTCCAACACTGAAGTTGTCCTGGATATTTGTTGTCCTTAAATCAGGAGCCATTTACCATAAAAATACCCCAAGTGTCTCAAATTCTGTGGCATTATGTGCATACAACCCCTAAAGTCTCTCAGCCAAAGAAACCAATGTCAAAGTTCCACCAAAGTGCTAAATCCACAAATGAGGACCTGCTCTTCACAGCACCTAAAAGACACAAGAGCATATTTTGAAAACAACCCCACAAACATCCTCCCCTTTTTTTAAAACATGAGCAGAGTAGGAGCCTATACCCACCTCTCCTATTCATTATTTTGAGGATAAGAGCTTATGGAAAAACTGAGAATACTGAGCTCTGTATATAACCTCTTTTCTACATGCTCTCCTAAATTTTAAGCTATCCAGGTAGAGAAGAGCACACTTAAAGCCCTCCCACCAAAGGTTTTCCATTTTCTATAAAAGTATTAAAGATCTTCTAGGAGAAGAATATAGAACAAGATGACTCTAAGCCTGTTGTTAGAGCATTCAGGTTGCAAAAGGGCACAAAAAGTCATGGTTATTGAGTTCTTAAGGTCTTTTCTGAATTAAACTTCCATGGGATGAAATAGAGAAGGAGGCTGTGATGAAGGGACTGGACAGATTTGTTCCTTCTCCAAACTCTCCAGCTGGAGAATGGGGGCTACCTTTCCATTTACCACTGTCTGACCTGGCACCTGGGAAAATGGGCTCTCCATTTACTGACTCCCAGTGAGCTGAGATATGCAAAGAGACTGAGCCTCCTGCAGTTTAACTGCAGGACTAATGGCTAAATTGCTCTCCCCACATCCTCTATGCTGTTATTAGAATGAAAAAGCATGATCCTTGTTGCACTTTCAAAAGAAAATTTACAGATGCTGGCATGCAGGAGAAGCTTCCTTGCTGAGAATTGCTCACATGAGTGACAACACTATTTTATAGTTCTCAGCAAAAGTACTAAAATTCAGGGAGAGAGAGCACCAGTATGTAAAACACTTCATTCATTAGTGTTTCTTTGTGACTAAATTAAGAGTTCCTGCTCACAGTCTTGTTTCACAGTCTTGTTTTAGGCATAGAGTATTGCATATCCTCAGCACTGTAACCAGGCTTTTTTTGGAAGAGCCTAGATGCAGATGCTAGGCTGTGCAACACTCAGCATTTTGGTATCCACATCTCTGGTCAGAGGCTATGAACTAAGCATTCAGAAGTGAAATGGCTCTCAAAAACATATGCTCAGCCATTAAATTTCTGTTCATTTTGATATCTGAAAGGATACTTAAATATATACCTGAAAAGGTATATAAAGGCTGTATGTTCATGGATATACTTGTAACATTTTTTTGACCCTGGTAAATCAGTGTCCTGATTAATTTTTCAAGGTTGGTCCAAAAATTTGATATCTTTGGTAAATGGGAAAATTAATTTTATATCAAAAGGGTATCCTTTTATTAATGAAATACCTAGAAGCAGATTGTACTTGCATTTGCCAAATATTATAGGTTGATTCCTCATACAAATTAAAAGTCATCATAGAAGATGGTGCATCTAAATATTAAAAAAAATCTTATTTCATAATTGTAGTAAATATTTAGTTTAGTAAATTGGAAACAAATATAAGCCTTACCTCTTTCAAATGAGATTTTTATCTAATTGCTAAACATCTCATGACTGGTTTGTGTAACCACCTCTAGAAAATGTATTCCAAATTTATGAAAATACAAGTGAAGATTTGAAATTCTAGACTACTAAATTGTGGAAAATTTTAAGCACACTGGGTCCTGAAGGCAGTTTTTCCTACAGGAAAAGCAAAACCAAGGCAGAGATGAAAGCAAGTTATGACAGGCTGTGCATGGACATTGCTAATGGTCTGTGCCTTTGACTCGACATTTTCTGAAATTAGTTTAGCTTTCATTTGCCAACGTTTTTTCTTTGTATATTCAAGTGGTATATTTTTCCTCTCAGTTACTAAGGTCTTTCAGAATTATCTAATACCTGACTTTTAAAAAATGTGTTCTGTACAGCTGCTAATAGCTGTCTACATGGAAGCCCTATTCAAAAGCTGCCAGTGTCTCTGCAGACACACCTGCCAAAGGCTGCAGCCCTTGGAGCACACAGCCTGTTGCTGGTTTGAGAAAGCAGGCACACTCAGGTGTAGCTGTTTTCCATTATTCCTGGACAGGCACAGGCACAGTCCATGTCCCACATAGGCACAGGACCCTGCAGGCTCTGCTGTGGGTCCTGGTGGTGGGTGGTGCATGTGGATGTGGGGTTCAAACTGCAGCTAAGTCACTCAGAGAGGTTACTGCAGCTCCTGCTGCTCCTCCCCAACACACTGAGTGAAACCAAACCTCCCTGTGCAGTCACTTCCTAAACTGCCAAAGCGATCTGGCTTAGCCTAATCACGTTTATAAGTGGTGGTGCCATTTACAGACCCAGCTCTTTACAGAGCAAGCATCTGTCAGAACAGGAGCGCCAGGATAACTGGGTATGGGCATGGTGAAGCTCTGGAGACAGAGACTGCAGTGTCTGGAAGCAGCTGAGCTGTGATTGGAACAGCATGTTGGACTGCAGCTGGAAGGGTCTGCAAGCACGCAGCTAAATAGCAGTACATCTTTATGAAAATATTTAAAATCACTCAGTTTCAAAATAATCATGATGAGCTGTCATTCCTCCTGGGGACTTCTGTGCAATTTAACTGTGGTTACAGGGGACTGACACTGCCTAGGAATTGCTGGTGAGTGGTAATACCTGTTTGTTTGTGGTGAGTGGTGGTGGTGATTCAGCCTGATATCAAAGATATGCCAAAGAGCACTAATCCCCTAAATATGGAAGGAGATCAAGGTTTGGAGAATAGGTTTAAAATAGAGTAGCAGTTTTCTGCAGGGAGTGTAGTAAGCAGAAAATCTGAACTGTGGAGTATCAGAAAAGGTCATCTGGTGAAACCATTTGATTAATAGCAGAATATAGCCTCAGCTGACAGAGATATGTGAGAGATGAGAGAAAAAATGGGAGACTGAAGGTGAAAAGAAAGGGAAGCAGCTGATAAAAATCCCATCAAATGACTGCTGATCAGAGAGGCTATTGTCTCCAATTCCACCCCTCAATGGCTCTCAGCTCCACAGACTTCTGACTGAAATGACTAATCACACTGTCATAAATGACTAAAATCAGCCCAAAAAATATTTTGAAGCAGTAGATTTTGAACCACTGTCTTCAATCTACTTTTTCACAGATCTTCCATATTGTGGTTGAGGTCTACCCAATTTCTTACTTCTAAATGAATTTCAGCTCTTTGGGGAACACAGAGAATTTATATAAACAAGCAAACACTCAGTTTCTGTCCAATGTGTTATTTTCGCTGACATTATAAAGCAGTGAAAGAACAGCAGCGAGAAACTGCAAACATAAGAACTATTAATTCAGCAGAAATCATTGCAGAGAGGGACTATGGCTGCTGCCTATAAACACATCACAGGGTGAAACTGCAGGAAGGGAGGCCAGGTCTCTCCAAGTGCTGACAGACCCCAACTGGTGGGTTGTGCTGGGAGGGGATTGCCTGTGGCAAATGGCATCCATCCTTCACCCTAGCATGTGTTAGCACTGCTACACTTCCAGCAAGCAGCGTGCACTGTGCACCAAACTGAGCCCTGGGGAAGCCAAAGTGTGCCTGCTGCAGCCAGGGGTGTGTGGACAGGACTAATCAGTGAAGGGTGAGACTCCTCCGTGAGAGGAATTATCAGACAAAAGGCAGCAAAGTGCAGCCTGTGCACAAGAGAATGTAGAATTAGGTCCTTAGGTTCATTAAGTCTAACTACAGAGACGTTGAAGGGATAATAAAACTTTAGCTAATAAGTGCTAGTAACCTCTAAACGTTACTTAATAGTTATTTAATGATTTGGGGCTATATACAGTGACAGAGTTTAAGTCCCAAGTATTTTAGGTGACTAGTCTCCATCACAGAACCTGATTTAGGTGCCAAAATTCCTTAAAGGGCTAGAAGCTCAAAACAGAACCCAAAACAGCCAGCACAGTGAGGAGCAGCCTGGAGCTGCAGAACCCACTACCCTCTTCTAAACTTTTTTTTTTTTTTCCTTTGAAGGACCACCATTAGTTTTTCAGAATTTTAAAGGAAGCAAAAAAAGATTCTCAAAGTCTAATTATTGCTCTCTTCACATAAAAGGTGGGGTTCACTTTCTTTACAGCAATGGATTAGAGCACACCCACACACATGCACTAGAAGAATGCCAGAACTTCAAGGCAGTGGAAGTACATAGAAAAGTTTTTATTAAAAAAAGTGAGATTTTTTTTTTTTAATAGTGCATGTAAGAAGACACTAAATATCTGATTGCTAAGTGATTGGTTCTGGTGGAGACAAACTAGTGAGAAAGTGCAATTCAGGCAGTCAGAGGTGAATGACATGGCTCTGCAATATATTACATGGCTCTCATCACTTCATGTGATATATGTGTGAATAACTAAAAACTTGAACCTGCTATGTTTAGGTTAGAAACAGGGAATTTGATTCCTGATACACAATATCTAAAAACAGATACTTATCAGTCACACTAAATATTATTGGTATGGAATATATGAAAAACAAAAGAAAACAAAAAACAAACAAACAAAAAAACAAACAAACAAACAAACAAACAAACAAAAAAAAAAAAAAAAAGGAAAAAGAAAGAAAGACGTGTACGTCCCAAAAGTGAAAGGCAAGCAGGTTCAAGTCAGCCCTTTAATTTCCTCTCCACAGTTTTAGTTGAGAACATAGTAACACAGTTAACTCAGTCAAGAATCTTCTTTTTTTTTCCTCCTTTTTATTTTGACAGGGGCTTTCACTCCCCCCACTGAAGGAAACTAAACTCAGAGAACTTTACAGGCATTTTTATTGACTCTGTGAATAATCTTGACTCTATGGATTATCCTCAAGCAGCTGTGGAGAACACAAAAGATTTCCCCAAACATAAGAAAAAGAATAGTGATGCAGCCTGGGGCAGGTTTTTTTTTCCTCAGCTCTCAAGTGAGTTTTAAGAGCCAGCCGGTCTGGAAAACGATGGATTTGTTTGTAGGAAAGGTAAACACTGCCAAAATCAACAAGTTCCTTCCTTAGGGGCCTGTAGAGCAAATTGGTCCATAGATTAAGACAGATCAGTTAAGTCATGTTGGGGCTGACATGAACCCTTCAGGCTCCTTCACTTTTACCCCAGAAAATGCAAAGAGAAGTGATAAGATTCTTATGAAGGAATTTATGCATAGTAGGGTCAGAAAAATGAAATAAGTTAAAATTGATCTCCTCTGTAAATTTCCTGGCACAGGATTTGAGGGGCTTAACTGAGAGGGTTGGTGGGTTTACCAGTAGTCTCCTTTGCACAATTTTGAGTCAAATAGGCTCTGTCTTGACTCTCTAGATTGGTATCTGGGAAGGATTTAACAGTGATTAGAGCTGTGTAAAATGATCTCATATGTTGTCACCTGCCAAAGAAATGGCAGTGGGTGAAGGTCTAATTCTATTCACAAAACCCAAGCCAGGAAATGTGCTAAACAAGCAGAGCCACCATGTATTACAGAGGTGGATTTCATCTTCATGAATGCACAGGATGTGTGTCAGAGACAAAGGGAGATGGGAAAAACAGCATTTTACAATCTTCTTTGCAATTTCCCAGCACTTTTTATTTCAAAGACATGAAAGAATTAAGACAAACTGTTTTTTAATCCTGATAAGACACCAAAACATTCATCACGCTCATTTCAAAAATCAAGAAAAAAAGAGAAATAGAAACTCGAGTCCCATGCCAATTCTGGTGCCATAAATCACAAGAAAATTTTATCAGAAAAGTGTAATAGGAAGGTAAGGCAATTTTTTCAGATTATTCTACTAAACAAAGGTGTCTAAATCTTTAGCAAGCAGTTTTGAATACTTTGGCTGGCTGTAGCTGACACGGCCAGGTCATGCATAGTTCAGTTGGACTTTATTGGCATGACAATATCCCCACACACAGCTACAGGAAATCAGCAATGCAGCTGGGAGGGAGCACAGGTCTCCTGACTAGCAATTCTGTATATTAATGACAATGCTCTGCTTCCTAGTCCCTTACATCCTCACAGCATTTTTCAACCATTAACTAATTCATCAGTGAGATTTGTTTGAGATGGAGATGCAACAAGCAAGCTCGAAATGAGGAGCATGTAGGGCCACCATTTCAGTGGGAAAAGGTTAACTCCCTCTAATTAAATCCCACAGAGCCTCTCTGTTCAGAAACCACCACATTTTAAAACCAATGAGAGTTAACATCTCATTAACAGGGAGGTTAGTTTCTATAAGTCTGCTATATATAAAAAATTTTAATGCTTATTTCTGCTGGCAAACATTGTAGAGGAATATTATAGTCAAAAGTCTTCGTCAAAGAGGCTAAAGAACTGCTAATCACTGCAGTTACACTCTCATTCTGACCTAAATTAACATTGCTCTGCAGACTTTTCCTGCACAGCCATACACCAAACCCTCTGTGCTGTCTGACACAACCAGAGGGAGCACACGTGTGCATCAGTCACAGACAGACACCCCTGCCTCTGGACAGAGCTGTTGCACTTGCTGTCACCAAGAGGGAAATACCAAGCCTGCTGGCAGTGATGGTGATGTCCCTGGCTGTTCAGAGCTCCTGTGGACCCAGCTGTCTGTCCTACTCCAGGACTGCAGGCACACATGCTGAGCATCGTCAGGGATAAGTGCCACCAGAATGTCTCAGCTCCATGAGACTCAGGTACCACAGCACCAGCACAGCCTGAGCTTCATTCACAAGTGGTGCCAAGTGTGGAGCTGGCATGTAGCACTGATCTCTGCCTTTTACTGAACACAGACTTCTTTGTGTTGGTACTATCATCATATGACCTCCCCTGACTATGTTTTCTATTTATTATTGCCACGGAGAAAAAGGTTTTCACGTGCTTGGTATATGTGCAGACACTAAAACTTTGCCTACTCTTAGAAAGATATTTGATTTATATTAACGAAGTGCTATTTTGGAAGTGAGTGACTGACTAAGAAGTTTTAATCAGTTAAAGAGAGACCCAAGGAAATATACACCTCATTTATGACTCATAGTCAAGAAAGAGGAAGAGCTTATGCCAGCTAGAAGAAAATAGCAAACAAATGACAAATGTGTTGTTAGCAATTCACAGATATAATCCACAGCTTTACTCACTGAAGCACAAATTCAAAATGTCACTCCTGCTTATATGACAGAGGGGCTCATTTCCAACACAGTCACGGGTTAATAACTTTAGTTAGCTTGCAACAATTGAAAAGCAGCAACAGGCATCATCACTGTTCTTATGGCCACAGGGTGGTAACAGAATTCAATGAATTATAGAGAAAAATACTCAAAATGTCAAAACATAAGCTAAACTGAAAAAAGGCTGAACTGTAAGCCCAGCCCAGAGAATGGAAAAGTACTGGATAAAACACTGGAAAATATACTGCAGGGAACAATCCCACTTTGGCAGTGGGATAGACCAAATGACCTAATACAACTTTTCCGTCTCTAATTTATACGATTCTATGATTCAACAAAAACAAACTGTGAAATTAAAACTGAAGCAAGTCTATAACCTGACTACCATATTTTATAAATGTATATATACACAATTCTATAGGTATTTGAAATAGTGACTGTCTTGGCGCTAGTACTACAGGAGATATATGCAGACTGTCAGATTTCTTCTTAAAACATTCATCTGGCTGCCAGGCTGAGCAGATGCCAGCAGCCTCAGAGATAGACCTAAGAATAACCCTTAAGACACTCTGGAAAGAAATAATCACTAAAACTGAAAAAATGAATTATGATGACGGCTATGAGCTAAAACTCTGTTTGCATTGTGACAACCAAGGGAAAGAAAAAAAAAACAAAACCAGAAAAACACATGAAAAACAAACAAACAAACAAAAACAGGAACAGAAGGAAAGATGGGCCCTCAATATCATCAGCTATGTTGGAAAATGGATACTGCATAGAATAGGTCCCTATTATTCCTTTATATGTTGTGCTTCTCCTCTGTGGGAATATTTAGAAATAAACTCAACAACTGAATTGACAATTAATGAGTAGACTGATCAGAAGATATAGCATTAAATTCGTCTCCTTACTGGATGCATGCACATCATAAAAAGTTTAATAAATTATGTAATGCGTCCAAGTCCCTTCCTACCTTTTTCTTCTTATAATCTTTTAAAGGAAATCACTGCTCTTAAGTGACTGCAAGGAGAGACATATATTTAGGTTCTCTTAGCTTAGTTTGAAAGTATTTCAAATGAGAATGTGTAGTAACAAAGACTGTCCTGTTTTCTGAGAAGGAAATACTGACTTTCAAATGTGCTTCCCCATGCAGATAATCCTGTGACCACAGAGGTTCCTGCAGTTGTAAATAATTTGAGACCACCTGGACATGTCTAATGTAGATAGCCTGGGGAAATAAGTCATTCAAAAGAAAAACGAAGTGCTCTTATTTGAGTCCCTGGGTGCAGATCTGTAGCTCTAAGGCTAATCAATTAGCTCCCAGCAGAAGAATGGGTGGCTCTGTTCTGGAGTACCAGCTTCAGTGCCTTTCTAAACACTGGAAGAGCCCTGTCATCCTGTTTTAAATAAGGAACAAGCTTCACCACTGAGGAGGACAAATACATGATTTAAACAAATAGTTTATTAAAGGAGCAATTGTGAACGAAAAGATTCAGCCCTTTTTTTTAAAGCAGTATTTGTGCCATCTGAGAAAAATAGCTACTGTGAATTGCTTTTCCACAACAGTGAGCTTGCAATTATTAAAGAATTTTCTTTTTCTCAAAGGAAAAAAGAACACTAGTAGTGTTGAAAAAAGCAAATGCTGGAAAGACCATAATCAAGATGATTGCCACTGGAGTTGAATCAAACAAATCTACTTGGGAAGGTGACACAGAAGTTTCCTGATGGTAAAATAGAAATAGTAGATGCATAAAACCACAGGCTCCTTCAGCTGCTTTTAAACCCTTTTAAAACTGCATTGTTCATTACTGTCCCACTTTTTACATCTGCTTCAGCCCTTATTCTACAGCAGATGTTAAAACAGCCATCAAATCCTTACAGAATCTCACATGTCATGACTTAAGGATATTTTAAGAAAACTCTGAGGTCTTTAGGAGGCAATATTACTGATTTCAAGTGAGGTTTGGGCTCCTGGGACAAGGTTCACAGGAGAATTTTATTCAGAGGCTCAGAGCTCCTATGCACTGTCCCAGTGGCAGTGACCCTGGAGGCCACAGCTCTCAGCAGCAAGGCAGCACAGAAGCATTGGGTGGACAAGACCTGCAGAAACCCCAAGAAGGAGCTTGATGCTAAAGATGGAAAGGCCATACCTTGTCTCCTCATTACAATCAGCTTAGTTTGTCTCTGTTTCAGCTGCTGCATTTGTTTGGCCACTATATTTGGCTGCAGATATGTCAAAACTGTAAGTTAGACCCAGTTTTACACGTTACAGATCTAACACAGCTGCTTGGCTTTTGCTATTCTTTGTACAATTCATGGAACAGTGCATAACATGAACACCCCATCCAGTAAATCAGCAGACACATAGAAGAGAAATTCTCCACCAGGCTGAGCCAGAGGATATTTTGTGAGTTGAGCTTCAACTCACAAGCTGAGCAGAGCTCCTGGCCCCACTTGTGTTTCACAGCCATGAATTTTGCAGAGCCAGGGAGCTAAAACTTCCACAGAAAAATGGAGGGAAGGAAGGGAAAGGTAGAAGCCAAAAAGCTCCCTTATAGTGTTATGACTGGGATATTTATTTCAAAGATCCACATTCATATTCCTCTTCGGGTAATTGAATCTGAGCATATGTTTTTAGGTATCTGGGGACAATGTTTCTCAATTCCTCAGATCTTTCCCTTTCCATTAATTAAGTAGTCTGCTCTTTAGGGTAGTGAGAGGAAAGCAAGAAATTAAATAAGGGAAAAGGCTGAAGGAAAAAAACACCCCATAACTTGCCAAACAGAACATTTCCCTGAGAATTAGGACACCTGGAGCTGAAACAAAATTGGATGAACCCCATTTTCCAGGGCAACATTTTCTAACCAGGCCATTCTCCTGCAGCTGAGAGATGCTAAAGAGTCTGGACTAAGTACATCTACCCAGTAGGAAAAATAAGATACATTTAAGGATGTGCTACGTGGACTAAAGTACTACTACTGCAAGTATTTTAAATAGGCCTATATATACACCAACCAGAAGGAAAACCAGAGGGTTTTTGATAATGATGCACAGACAGCTATGATGGTACTTAGTCTTTGGATTTAGAAGAAACAGGCTAGTGATGTGGAACTAGACTTTAATGACAAGGATTTAATAGGATACCTTTGGAAAATGTGCCTGTGAGTGCCCATATTGTGTTTGAAGAGGGACATGGGTTTTTCTGGAGGTGCCTCCACTGTGCAGTGAAGTGTTGTGCAGAGACACCTGATGAGTGTTATAGATATGTTATATATGTTATAACCTACAAGAGTTATAGCTGTGCTGAACACGTCCAAGGGTCTTTGGCTATGAGAGCCCTGCACATCCTGGATGCCCCAGCTTGGGCCAGTATGGCCCAAATTCTGTTCTCTGTTTATGATAGTTAACTACTACTTATTATGCCCATATCTATATTCTTGCCCCAAGGAAGCTCTTAATTATGCTTATCAGTATAGTGTGCATACCTCCATTGAAAATATTTATGACAGTCCTTCCTTAGTCTTTCATAACCATCTTTCCTATAAATTGGGTCATATGGTACAGTACACACAGTCTGAGTAACTAGAGTAGGAGATTTGAAAGAACATATAATTCTCTTGCAAGCAATATAAGGTGTTTCAATATCTTATTTCAAACAAAATTTCGTTTTATTATTTGTTATTTTAATAGCTAAAAACACAGTACTAATAAAATACCAACAATTATTGTTTTTCCCTCAGAAAATGATAAAACTTTGAGAGTTTGGGACCACTTTGAACAATGACAGATTTTTGAAAGCTTGAGATATATTATGGAATGGAATGTCAGCTTTCCTCATACTTGTAGATATATGCAATTTAGGCCCCTAGCTGCAGTGAACTATCTGGTTTTATGGGGTCTGTACGGATAGTCTGGATTCTTTGTCTGTATCTGCAAATTTCTTTTCCCATGCTCAACTTTCCTACTGCGTGTGGTCCCACAGAAATCAAAACTCCTCACAGTAGTTAAACTAAAGATGAGTGTGATTTTTTGAGTGTGAGTGTCTCATGGCCTGAGACTGCATATTCCCATGGAAAAGCAAGTGTTACCTGGGGAGAGGGAAGGTTCTCTCTGAATTATCTTACACACCTATTATTCTGTGTAAAAATTGCAAATAAAATTATAGTGTCACATTTTCAAGCTGAAACTGTCTGGAGGCTTCCTTATATGATGCCAAGAATCATAAGTCAAAAACCTTAGAATAGGCAAGGAGTGTTTCAAATTATTCCCTTATTTTCTCAAGTTGCCTGGGCAAGGATATTTTACATGGCTCTTAATTTATTATCTTTCATAATAAGGAGTGTTTTGCAGGAATATTTCATTATGGAATATTGCTGAGCATATTATTAAATATAATCATCAAGATTGTATGGTCATATCTTTCTCCAAGGAAGTATATCCAAGATATTTGGATAATTGGCAGATTCATTCTTCATACATTTCAAGCTCTATTTATGTTGTTAAAAGAGCTTAACAAAATGGGTGCTCTGGTAGGTTACCACTGCTTTTCCTTAGAGAATGGCATCAAGTGCTGAGTCAGAGGGACCATGCAGAAATTCCACTGATCCAGGCCATTATATTCATCTTAAATGAGACAAAAAGTCCACATTTTAAAGAATTATTAGTATCAAGAATACTCTTCCTTTTTATTAGTGTTTGGGTTTTACATAGCACTAATTTAAAACAGTCTTTCTTTTCAATCTACCACTGGGGGGAAAAAGTCACACAGAATCACATAAAATCAAGTTTAGTACGAAGCAATGACTGATCCCAAACCTTGCATTATGCAGAGGAAAATTGTGTCGTCAAATAACAGCTGCCAGCTGTGATTTTGAGCCAGAACAAGAGCTTTTCTCAGCAGTGTGCTGGGAGACATCTCCAGAGTGTGTGGGATGGTTTGCAGTGCTCAGGGGGAATGGGCTGTGCCATTCCTGTGAGGAGCAGAGCACAGTGAGGGAAGGCAGAGGCAGAAAGATGGGGACAAAAACAAGAACCTCTGCCCTGACTTGCTTCAGTGTAACCCAGAGAATGTAAATCATCTGCATTGCAGCCATTTTTAGCATTTTTGCCTTCTTCCCACTGCTAGGCTGGAGCAGCAGCTTATGCAAGTGAGTCTTAGGTCTGAAAGGAGAGAGGAGTAAGAGCAGGGGCAGCCATACAGGGCAGTCACTAACAAAAGTGCTTCCAAAAGTCCCCATGAAATATTATCTCTCACAGGCAGCTGCTCAATACCTCATGATGTGTGTTAGGCACTGCCTTCCTGCACAGCACGTTCACCCCAGCTTACTTCTCTTTACTAGACTGGGAATTCAGAATCATGGCTCTCCTTGCTCCACAAACAGCTTCCCTCCCCAGGGACTCCGTGCTGCTCTCACAACCCTCACGTACCCCAGCACCACCCAGGTCACCTTCATCTCAATACATCAAGCCCTCAAGTGCCTGGGAATGCACTCTGGTCCACTACATGCAAGTAAAACAAAGGTTTGTCTTACGCACAGAGATGTGCCAAACAAAGAGTAGATCACTTCTGCAGAAGGCAAAGTTAAATTTGGCATCATTTTGGTTGGAAATTTCTTTTGTCTGCCTACATGGAAATCTTCTGTTTGGTGGCATTGTGTCTTTCAGGGATTTAAAAACAAATTAAAAAAAAAAATTAAAAACAGATCCTTGATGGCCCTGCTCACTGAGAACAAGTCCCTTGTACCCCACCACAGCCCCAGCCTGACTGTAAGCTGGTACACAAAACATGCTGAAGAGTGGAAGCCCAGCAGGATCCAAGAGACATCAGTAGTTCCAACAGTTGTTAATCTGCCGGGGTTTTAACAAAAGAATGAAAAAGGAACAAATCTTCTGTGTAAGCAAGATGAATATACAAATAAATTCCATGAGGAATAATTCAAAGGAAGTTTGTGATAATTTACTGCTGTTTGGATTAGTCAGCATAAATAAAAATATTTTTATTCACAGTCTTAAATCCAGGCTAGGACTAAGGGCCTGTTCCACAAGGCTTAATCTGCCATATAACTGGAGTTTAGAGTAAGGCTTCAACAAATCTGAGACAATATTTTATTGCTCACTCCTTAGTACTGCAAACCCTCCTGTAAGTAACCTCTTCTTTTAGGGACATAAATGCAGATTTTTTTTTCCCTCAGAGAACTGAAAATAGAAGGCAATAATTCTTTGGTGAGTCAAGCTGAAACTTTCTGAACAATTAAAGAGTAATTTAGCCAAGGTCCAAGACCACCTGTGAGTGTAGCAGAAGCTCACGGGTAACGTGGAGGAAGGGCATAGGACTGAAGATCTGTGACCTCCAATTTTTATCTGTATGGTGGAAAAGTTAACACTTACTGGTAATGGGGAAAATGAGTGTCCTGGAAAACATGGACAGCAACAGCTTCTCTTGTGTGAGCTGCATCTGTTCACTACCTTGGGGGGCCAGAGAGGAATCCTTATTTCTGCCAGAGCCATGAAGGACGTGGGGAGATGCACACCAGTCTCACCACACAAACCAAAGCATTGACCAAAAGATGACTGTAATGAACGTCAGGAAGATCAAATTAGGGTCAAGATAACTTGGTGTCCTGCTTGCTTGCTGCTTACTCAGAAATAATTTCCTCTTTATGTGAGTTATTTGCTCAAATGAGGTTTGTAAGAGCCCTTATCTGACTCAGGCTCCAGGCAGTGATGTTTGCCTTGCTGGGTCAAATCATGCAGTCACTGAAAGCAGTGGGAACATTACTTGGGATTTCAAAAGGGTACAAAGCCTGAGTTAACATACACTATAGTACATATTTCCTTAAACTTCCTGCAAATTAAAAAATGTGCCCATTAATAAAAATTAAAATCTACTAAAATTATAACAATTGCAACAGTTATTTTCTTCATGAAATTATCCTTTTTTTTCCCGAAGAGAAGCCTACCCATACAGCTAACTTTATCTGTTCTTTTATGTTAAAAATCACTGTATTTCCCCTTTAAGATCGAGGACAAATATTGCATTAGCTCCTAAGAAAAATATGTCAAGAATTTGATCATTTCATCTATTAAGCAGATTGATTAAGGTTTCCAAAGAGTTTCTGCTGAGTTTTCAAGCCCTTTTAGGCTTGCACTTACCTACCAGTTCACTCTTTTCCTGACTGAATTTTGAGCCACTTGCAGAAAGACTGAAATAATTTTATATTTGCCATGATACATAAGATATAAATATACTTTCATTTGTAAATTAATCTCATGTTGTCCAACTTTTCCATTGTCCTCAAAGTTTCTTAGATTAATTTGTTTATAAATGTCCTTCCCTTTTTTGCTTTTCTTTCTCCATTTCATTGCTTTTTGTGTTCTCCATTAGCCTTCAGATAGGGTCTTATCTAATTTTGTGGAATAAGCATCATATGACCTTTTGATTTCACATTGTTCTATTCCTCCATCTTTGCAACCCATATTTTCCTATTTCATGTTATAAAAGTGCCCTTTTTTTTCAGTAGTCATGAAAGATGGAATCTTTCCCTGTGAGAGACTGTTAATGCTGGACTGCTGACAGCCCAGCAGCAGAAAGGAAATGTACAAAGTGTAACCTAAATAAGAATTCTCCTTTTTTTGCACTTCTGCCAATGCAAAGGCAGCAGCACCAGCCCAGTTCACCTGGTCCAACCAACCTGCTGTGCCTGGTTTTGTGCAGTCCAATGCATATCTAAACATGTTTACAGGTTTAGCTCCTCAGCGTCTGTTTCTTTACCCAGAGATATAAATAGTGACCACCTATTAGAACCTAAGTCCCTAAAGTATTCCCATAGAACAGATACTGTAGAAATCTGCCTTTATATTTGGGTTTCTTGGGGATTTTTTTCACTCAGTGATTAGACATCACTCCAGGAAAGCACCAAACGTTTTTAGCATCAGAATTTAATTCTTTATTCACCCTGTGCTCCTCAATAAACATATTCATTTGGAGAGCTAGTTTTATCCAGCTAATACCCAACTGCTGCTGAGTTAATCAAACAGAAGCAGCAAGGATGCAAAAACAGAGAACAGACCTGCCACTTACACACTTTGCAGCCAGTGATGGGCAGGCACCCAACCTTGCTGGAGATAAACAGCTCAAAAATTAGTCTTATCCAGAATATGTTTCTGTCCCTCTGTCTGTTAAAAAAAAAAAAAAAAAAAAAAAAAACATAAATTAAAAGAAAATAAAAGGACTGAAACAACTTCAGAAATGAGACTTTAAAGCAGCATTTTGCAAATCTATTAAAATAAAGAAAAGAAAGCAAACAGAAAACAAGCCTATCCATCCCCACCCAGGGATGCAGAGATGCAAGAGACATATTTTCATAAGATTCTGCTTTTCTTCTCCCTGCCTTCCAGTCATTTCTACCCAATTCCCAAGTGATTTTGTTAGAGGTAAAACAAGGGAAAATTAATTTTCCATAGAAATTTAATTTCTTAGGGACGTGATTACTCACTGACCCAAAAAACATCACAGAAGGCCCTTTCTGTCCATGACATTCAGTTTGACCATGAGCACACTTCTCTAAGACTTGAGACTTCCTGGAGCTCTGCTGAGACTTGCAGGTGTTCAAGCAGCCCTATTCAAACTCAAGACAGAACCTTTGCATTCCTTGGCCATCTTATTGTTCATCATCCTCAATTTATAGCACTCTTTAGGGAAGAAATTAAAAGGACAACATTTCTTTCAACAATTGCTACAACCAGGTGCAGCTTAAAGAGTTAACTTCAAATTATGTTATTGTCATGATGCTGTTCAAAGTGCCTTCTTCACAAGAATCCTATTTGTAACTGTCTTCCAGATAAGCCTGGAATAAGATTTCCAAACACTGTGGTTTCCCCTGAAGCACAGACTGACTTTCAGTCATCTCTAGGTAAAGCTAATTCACAGTCTAGTGCAAAATCCATCTGGTCTAATTAGGTGACAGAGTTTGACTCTGCCTGTTTCTCACCCTTTTCTATTCAGTCCTGTGCAAGATGGAATAGAAAATTTCATTCTAGATGTTGGAGACCAGCAAACTGAAGAGCTGTTAAAGAAATCAAGCCAGCCTCTTAAAAAACTGATTTTCCTTCCATCAGACAAAACCCTGTGCAATGGAGACCCATTAAATAAATACAGGAGGAAACTGGTCTGTAGTGCATCCAGCACAATGGCTAAAAGAGCACTGTTAAATTTATCTATGCAACCCAAAATATGATCCATATAATGTGATAGACTGCTCAAACAAGTATCTCTCACTCAAGGGAACTGCTAAAGTATTTTGGTGCAATATGGATACATATTTAACAGATTTATACTTCAGATGGAATAACCCTTTAGAGGTTTACCATGCTTATAGCTTCAAAATCAGGACATAAGACTACTGACTACTAATAGGGACTTTATTGATGCCTTTTCCAGTGCACAAGAAAAACTGTGTGGTGCACTGGTATTGACTTTTACAGCTCCTGACTATTCTTTGCAAGTGTTTCTTGTTTTGAGGAGACTTCTGACTTCATTGCATTCCTTATGCAAAGCCAGTAAAGCTGTCACTAAAGGGACTTTGGGTACCAAAAAGGTTATATGAAAAAGAAAGTAAAGTTCTATTTAAAAAATTAATTTTTCCTCTTTTTGCTTTCTGAGTGAAATGGCTTCAGATAAAAACATATTTCTAGTGTCAATGGCACCTCTGGAACATTATTGATTTTAAAGAATTTTATACGATTTTTAAATTAAAATTTCCCTCAGCATCAGTCAGCAATCAATATCTTTATGAATATTCCATCCTCTACAAATTATGTGTATATCTTTTCTGAAGAGAGTTATTAGAAATAGAGATTCTCTGAACAGGAGCAATCTCAGACTTTCAGGAGGACAAAATTCAGATCCTTTCCTGGAAACCCCCCACTGCAGTCATTCATAAAGCAGACTGCTCAAATAATATAATGTCAAGTCAGCTGACCCCTACTGTCAAACAGGAATGATAAAGAAAAGCAACATCTTAATTAGGAAGGCTCAAAATCATATATAAATTCATAAATCAATGGCAATCACTCAGAAGCTGATAGGGAACCAGACACTTAATCAGTGAATTAAAGTAACGTGCTTCATTCAGCTGCCACTCTTAAATAATTTCTGTCGCACATTTTGCCACAATGTTCAGGTATGAAGCATATTTCATGATATAGTTTGGAAATCCCAGGGGTATGGATAACTGCAGAATCCTTAGAAATTGCAGATGCCTTTCATATTCACATTAATCCTTCTTTCTCCCAATCTTAGCACAATGAAAAGGTTGAGATGTCTTCAAAATGTCCATCGCTCCCACAAAAATCTTCATATTCTGAAAAAATTACAAACTTGGTTTAGAGTGGAATTAAAATTTTTTTCATGAAGAAATTTCCTGGAAAATATAAATAAAGAATTAATTAATTTTAATTAATTAATTATTTTTTTCTGTTTCCTGATTGATAAAAGTTTTCCACAGAAAATGAAAATGGCAAAGCCTGTTCATATGGGAAGTCGGAGAATTTTGCCTTTTTTTTTCCCCTCTGAAAAAGTATTGATTTTAAAAATAGTTCTCTTTCAGAAAGAAAATAATTCTCTTTCAGACAGTCACTTCCACAGAAAATCTCTGCTCAGCCCATTAAACACAAGAAGTTTTCCAGATTCTCCAAAAGGTTGACATATATCACACGAAAAGGCGCCACGAAGTATTTTGTCTATATCATTGTAACAAAAAATGTGTTACTATCTTTTTGTAGTGTCTAGCAGTACCTTCTTGTCTTAGAGGGGAAATGCAATGGAAAAGAGTAGTCCCAGTAAAACAACTTCAGAAACTACTGATACCATGAGGCAATGTTTCCTAGACGTACTGACATAAAACATAGCAGAAGGGTGAAACTTCCAATTTCAGCAAAGTCAGGAATTTTTCCCTTACAAAATGCTGACATTTCAGCAAAAATACATATGATTTTGTAGTGTGTTTGCATTTCACTTGAGAAATATAATGGGTAGGATGAGTGTTTCCAGACAAGTTCTCTTAAGGAGTGGAAATGGTTGGCAGAAGTTCAGTTCTAAGACGTTGCTTGTCGCTTCAGGACACACATCTACCACTACAGAAGCAGACATTCTCCAGATCTGGTCTGAGGGAGCAGTAAAAGCTCACCACGGTGAAAACAATCTGACTTTGCTCCAAAAGAGAGAAAACAGAGATTCACCAAGCTATATACCACCTGGAATGGCTTTGCAGGTCAAACTTCAAATGTATCCTATGAGCAAAGAGTTTATTTTCTTTTTGCTTCCAAGAAGCTCCTTATTAAAACAAATCAGTTTGTGGGATTTATGGCACCTAAACCCATTGACAGAGTCTACACAAACTACCTGTGTGTTGCCAGGCCATTAGATATGCAGCTAGGTGAAGGTACAAAGAAGACATCACCTGTGCAATAGATTTCTTCACCCGATGACAGCATTTTATTTTTCCCTATCTGGAGACAGAATGAATACACCAAGGATCCTAGGAAACTACAAGATAAGATATAAGAGAGCTTTTACCCAGCTTAAGCCAATACAAGGTCCAGTGAGATTTTCCAGCTGGAATTTGCTTTTTCTGCCTCTTACATGTGCACTCCCAGCCAACGTGTGAATTTGTCATCAGGCTCTAACAAATTGCTGTTTGTTTTGCAGACTGCCTATGTCATCCCCAGCAGGAGCAAGCAGAGTGCAGAGCAGGAGGTCTCACAGCTGGCACAGCAGCCCCACTGACAGACACGAGCCAGCTGCTGGGATTTAGCATGTCCCTGCTCCCCACCAGGCTGATCCTGCAGCACAGACTCGCAGCCTCCTCCCACTGGTTTGCCATGCCTGTGCTCTGTGACCCCAGCCTCAGGAGAAGTTCCCTTTTTATAGCCACAATTGCTCAGTTCCAGCAGAGAGTCAGGCAACAGACCCAGAAGTAACCCAAGACTGCCAAAACCCTCTCAGGTAAAATCACCCTGCATGTGACAGCACTGTGTCCTGTCCCCACATACTCTTAATCAATGCCAATTATTCATTCCTTTATAAGGCAGTATTAAGAGATTCTATTACACATGTTGCAAGGACGTTGTCATTCTTTCAATTTCTCAGTCTACAATGGAAGTAATCTCCATAGAGCAGCAAATGATGATAGATGAGTAACATAAACCAGGAGACTTTTATGTTGTTTCAAGAATATCACTGGAAGGGCTTTCCCTAGATTTCAGAACATAGCTGTTGGGGATTTTTTTTTCAAAAAATATATGTATATTTGTCACTTATACATTTCAAGAGCTCTACCACAAAGAGGAACCCTTTTTGCCCTCTCATATTTAACATTCATGTGGCAGTAGTTAGCAGTCCTCTCCTCTCCTCTCCTCTCCTCTCCTCTCCTCTCCTCTCCTCTCCTCTCCTCTCCTCTCCTCTCCTCTCCTCTCCTCTCCTCTCCTCTCCTCTCCTCTCCTCTCCTCTCCTCTCCTCTCCTCTCCTCTAGCTCAGTTCACATATTTATCTAAAAAGCCTACCCATTTTTTAGCTTAAGAAAAACTTTATAATGGAGGAGTGGAGCTAAAAGAACTCCTAAATAGGCTATTCCTCTCTTATTTTTTAAACCTCTCTCCGTCTATTTCACTTTGATGAGCTGTGATGATGTCCCTGACCAGTCTGTAACAGCCTGACCTCAATGCCTCATATGGTCTAAACATCACCACGTTGTATCTGACACAGCAAGAATGAAGTAGCTGATGCTTTACCATTTCTTTCCCCATCAGAACTGCAGACCAAGCAATTATATGACAAGGCCATAGGTGGAAACATTCTGAAGGCTTCCTCCTTAAAATAAAAAGGGGGGAAAAAAGAGATAGATAGATAGATAGATAGATAGATAGATAGATAGATAGATAAATAGATAGATATGAAGGCTTTTTCTATTGCTAAGGTCACTGATAAAAATCAAATTCCACTTCCTGGTGCTCCCTATAAGCTGAAATTAGAGTATGACCCCACAAGCACAAATATAATGCATATACCTTTACAACTCTATCAATGAAAAAGTAGAGGAAGAAATAATTTTCTGCTGTAAAATAAAAAATGTCCCACACATTGTCTATGACGTTAACCTTTTACCAAATGCAGTTATGAAGCAGATTCTTGCAGTGACTTCTGTTGTGATCACAAATGAAAAGAGTTAGATCTGTAAAATGAAATTGAGGTCTTGCATACATCCCTGAGAACAGCCCTTTTTCTCTCAAGGTGCCTCTCTACCTTCTTTCCTCAGCCCTCAGGACAGAGAGGAAGCCTCACCTCAGGTTTGTGTTGCCAGGCAATGAAGCTATACTGTAGAGATGGGAATTCTGAATCTCAGCTCTCTAACTTTCTGCAAAATGCATCTGTAGGCAAAGTCAAAAACGCATTTTGAGAAAATTCTTCATGACAGTCTTTGTCCTGAAAGATTTTCAGGCAGACACAAGAAGAAGTGTAGAAATCTTACCTGAGCATCCAAAATTACATTCGAGAAAGTACAAGGTATATAAGCACCTTTCTTCTGGTTGTCCTCAGGCACCTGTGATTCCCTTGAATTGCTTCTAGAAACCTGAGCAGAAACTGGACCCAGCTGGGTAAATGTCCTGTATAGGAGTATCAGAGGAGGATCAAAGGGTGGACAAAATATGATGGATATCCCTGTCCAATTCTTGGTGAATCCAGAGTGTAGCCAGCAGTTTTACTCTCTAGAGGAGATCCCACTCTAGAGCAAGGGAGAAGGAAGGCACCAGGCTCCCAGACAAATATTCCTATTTCTCTTGAAAAGAAACTAACTCCTGAAACTCAAAGAAGATATAACCAACTTCTGTCACTTGCCTTTAAAGCAGCTGTTCTTCTCTCCTAATCTTCATGTTTTGGGGTTTTTTTTAATCATTGGACACAGTCAGAACTTGTCGTGGGACATGATCATTTCCAAATTTTGTGGGATACGAAGGAGGAGAGAGGCAGAATTTAGGTCAGTGGCTACTGTTGGCTAAGCCTTCCCACTGAAAACCAGAGGGACTTTGCCTAGACAGAGGACTGATGGTGAGGGGGATAAAAGGCACATCTGAATCTCTACTGTGTGGGTTAATAGGTAGGATTACCCTCAGATGAGAGTTTGCATATTGACCAGCTGCCCTGGCAGCCAGCAGCATGAGCCCCTTTGTATGCAGGGGAGACAGGAGGGCTGCAAATTAACTTCCTTTAAAGCCAGGGCAGCCTTTTGCTTTGGTCAAGTGAAAGACAGCAAGGGGCTGGATGCTCTTGCTCTTCCCATTAGATTTTTTTCCATTTTGCATTTTGCAGATGCTCCAAAGGAAGGAGAAGGATTTCTGCCTTGAGGCTCCTTCCTGAGTTATACAAAATGAATCATGACTTTATGCAAGAAAACAAAGTTATCTCTTGGCAGGAAAAAAAGAAACAGAGAATGTCAGAGATTCCAAAAAATGCAATGTATGGACTTCATGGGTCTTGAAATAAAATAAAATAAAAATCCAGACAGCACATTGTGTCGGGTCATTTAAAATCAGTGCCATTTTTGTTCTCAGCTGTGTACTCTGCCCTGAATTCAGAGCTGTCATGGCTCTTTGTTCTTAAATCTCTATGAAGCATTACAAAGATGGAAGCTGTTCTACTTCACCCTCACTGCCTTCAGGTTTATTCTCCTTCCCCCTCTATTACTTCTCTTTGTATTTTTTTTTAATCCATTCCTCTTTGCTCTCCCCTTCAGCTGCCCACTCCTCCCCAGTCATGTTCAGCCCTGTCCACTGGTCTCTGTTCCCCTCAGTTCATATTTACTTCACTCGTCTTTCCCCTTTCCTGTCTCATGCTTCATGCATCTCTCACCTGTGCTCTCTTGGTCCACAACAGCAGTTTTACCTGCTGAATTTGAGCTTTAGCTAACCCTGAATCATAGTTCACACTGAGAGCAGCACAATGTTGTACCTCACAGAAACCAGGACCTCCGCTACACATACAGATTTGAACTGTCCAGGCACACTTTCCTTCTAGTGTACTGTACATGGAAAATAGGTTTAAAAGGTGTAATATTGATCTTTTCATTGAATTCAGGTGATCTGAATTCATTCACACTGGCTACTACAGGAATCAGACTGGACTCTAAATGAAAGTATTGCTGGTCAGGTATTTTGCAGGGAAACTGTTTTTCCAAAGAATGGTCATTTCTCAGAATTTTTCTGCAGTAACACTGAATATTGAAAATACTGGAAAGGGGGAATTTTTGAGATGAAAAAGAGAAAAATATTCATAGATAGTTGGTTAAGACAATTGTTCTTTCATTTCCCTCGTCCAGACCCACCTCTTGTCTTACTGCTTAAAATGGGTCATTTGCATCTTCATGCCATATCTGGAGGAGCTTGAACCTATTCAGACAAGATTTTAGTTGTTGGTTTCCTGTCCCTGATTGAATGTTGTGCTGGTTTTGGTGGGGCTAAAGTTAATTTCCTTCACAGTGGATAGTATGAAGCTATGCTTTAGATGTGTTGTGGAGTTTGGAAGGTGTGTTGTAAAGTCTTAAGTTCAGGAAAAACAAAGACCATGTCCAGAAAATATCATTTTTTCCCATCCTCATAATAAAAATCTGCAAATAACATTCTGGGCATTAGCTGGGACAGGCTATGACCTTTTTTTTTTTTTTACTACTTACATTTGATCAATATTTTCATTTTGCCAATCCTCTTCTCCTTATTCAGCAATAAAATACACATGGCATTTTCATTTAGCAAACATACATTCTGGAAAATTCTTGTTAAATTTTACAAAAAAATTGTCAAAAAATCCCATGTGTTCCCTATATATTATTTCCAAAAAAACCACAGGGAAATGATGATATTTCCTTTGACACTGCCCTTTATTCATGCACTGTGGTTCAAATTCTGCACTACTAGACATAAATGCTGTTGTGCTAATTTCATTTTGTACTAGCAAAGATTTTGGCCAAATATATAAGAAATTATTATAATTCTGTTCAAACCTCCTTCTGCTATTAGAGAAAAGACAGGTGCCAGACTCTTTTTGGGGGTGCTCAGTGACAGGACAAGGAGCAATGTCCATAAACTAAAATGCAAGAAGTTTGACCTCAGCATGAGGAAGTTGCTCTTTACACTGAGGGTGGCAGAGCACTGGAGCAGCTGCCCAGGGAGGTCATGGAGTTTGCTTCTCTGGAGACATTCAAAACCTACCTGGGCACATTCCTGTGTAACCTGCTCCAGGTGACCCTGCCTTGCCAGGTGGGTTGGACTGGATGAGCTCCGGGGGTCCCTTCCAAACCAACCAATTCCATAATTCTGTGGAAAGTATTTTCCCTGAAAAGGGACATGTATGCTATGCAAAAATAGCCTTGCTTGTTTTTCAGTACAGAAGGACTTAAACCAAGGCACAAATGTACTCTCTCAACCTGAGAAGTATTTTTGGAGACACTACTTTGGAAAGGGGAAACCTGCTTGGTTTTTGTTTAAACTAGAACCAGTATTGTACTGACTGGCTTAGGTTTTCAATGCACTTTCCAACCTGTTGGACACCATCCACAAATATAAAAAGACACTACAGACATAAATGAAGAGAAAGAGAATGTTACTTTTGTGCACAAATTCCTCCCCAGGGGTTTATAAAGAAAGTCTGTACACATTTTTGTGTAAAGATACAGAACAATTTTACTATAACAGAGAGGAGCAGTAAAGGCAAATTTATTATCATTTTTATCATTCCTGACAGTATTTCCAGCAGACAGCCCAGGTCCATGAACTGTGCCTCAGAGTTTCCACGCCCGAGAAAATTTGAGAAGTGAAATTCACTGCTCCTGTCAAAGTGGTCTGAAAGAATGGGCCACCTCTTCTCATACACACTGTGTTCCTGCACACTAAGTCACAGAAAGAGAGGGTCTGGAGAAATGTTTTTTCCAGAAGCAAAATTAATTTATTTTCCTGATGAGTTTAACCGAAAAACTAGATAGTTTATCATGGCATGTTGTTTTGTTGGGTTTAGGGTTTTTAAATTCCAAGTTGCCCTTTTTTTCAGACTGAAGATTCTTTTCCTATCTGTTAAATCTGGATCATTTTTATTCAGTGCCACTGACATAACAGCTTAATGTCTAAGGACAGGGGTTGGGAGACAACAGAAGTTTCACAGAAAACAGAATCCTCTGAGCCAAATATTCTTCCAGAATCAACAAGCCCAGTGATTCACACTGTTGCCACACAGTATTTCTGCAGTATCTTCTTCACCCTTGAAATAAGCCTGTCACCTACTCTCTAAGAATTGAAGAAATATATTCTGTACTTGGAATGAAAAAAAATTGGGGAAAAAATAACATTTTTCCATTGCAATTGGTTTTACTCATCTGATTTTCAGGCATTTCTGATCTATTCCTCAAGGATCTAATGGAAAGCATGTATTGATGAGTATAGCAGCTCATACTGCTGCATTGTTATGCAGTGCAGGACTAAGTGAGTTCAATAAAAGATTAAATACATCCCTAAAAAAGTATATTTCTGAAAAAACAGAACTGTTTCTGTAATATATCTGAAGATTGAGTCCCCTTTTCCATTGACTGATCTTACTGACCAGATTCTGCCCTTTGTTTGGAATATAACATTTGGCTGCTCCCTAACATTAAGCAACGTTGTTCCATTTCAGCTGCAGTGCTTCATACCTCCACAGTGCCCTGGGAGTGATGTAGTAGGTTTATTCCAATGACTCTCCGAAGCCACAGGCAATGAACAATGTCACCTGGGACTGTGGTCACCTCTCACAATAACCCCTAGAGAAGATACAAAGGGATCCAAGAGGTTCAGTTCCTGCATCTTTTCCAAATTACATTAAAAACAAAAACAAAAACAAAAAAAACAAAAAACAAACAAACAAAACAAACAAACAAAAAAAAAAAAATCCCACTTTCTGTCTTTTATGGTTAAGTCATATTTCAACACCCGACACTTGGTCCTCAGATTCTAGATTCCATCCACAGCTAAAAATGGACTTGTCAGGTGAAGCTTTTTTAAAGCTGAGTTATAAAACAAGTGAGTCTGGAAGGAAAAGTATGGACATAACTAAATACAACTACATTTATAACTAAAATCTGACAGTTCCAGGACTTACCCAAAACTCCTAAGCAGTTACTTTCACTTGGCTCTGATAAATTTTTAATATCTCTGCTTATAAAACTTATTAAGGGGAGTTTCATCGCTGTGTTGTCCAGCTCTCCTGCAAAGAGGAAACATACTGAAGTGAATTGCTTCTTGAATTGAATCTTCCCCAACATTGTCTATCTTTTGGTGGACTGTGAATGCAACTATAATACTACATCTCTGTTTCCAGGTTCCCTCTGAATTCTGAAATTTATTCCTAGAATCTCTTAAATTAGAAAGAATTAGGCAAACTCCTCATTTTCCAAACAAATTCTACTAGCATTCACTGAAAAACACCAGTAGACGCACTTAGCAACATCTGAAACTTTTCTACTTTGCAAACAGGAAGATAATGTTGTTCAGAAACTTTTTTAAAAATATCAAGAACGCCTGGATTTTACAGGATTTTTATTCCAGCTACCAAACAACTTAGATCACAGAGATCTTCTAGATTCATGGCAGTCATCATCTTTAGAAAGAATTTGACTTTTCTCACAGTGCTGCAAATGCCTTTCCCTGAGGCTGAAAGTGTAGACACAGTGCAGTACCTACCTGCACTGTGATACTCAGCTGTAACTAATTGGACCCCTCCACTCATTTCCCTGCACCTGATAAGCATTCTGCATGAAATTTTTGGGCAATAAAGAACTCCCCATATGTGAGCCGACACTGGAAAATTTTGATGCACATTTTATTTTTCCTTTGGAAGATGGCATTTGTTAATAACTACCATGTCTGCAAAGGAGAAAACAAAATCAAATAAGCAACGGTGTAAGAAACTAGTATCGAGAAAGTGCATTATTAAATTGATGAGTTTCTTTTATATTTATCACCATGATTGCATGCCAATGTATGCACTGGATATGAACATAATTAATACATGTAATTTCATGAGAGCATTTGTAAGTTCCTTAGAAAAGTTTAAAAACTGGACTAAATTCAGTCAAGAGAGAAAACTGCCAAATTAAAAGGATTTTTATAGGCAATTCATGCATGGAAAGAAAAAATCCCCTTTATGACTTGACAAAAACATTCAAGGAGAATCCTCATTCTTCTAACTAATTGCTATTTTTGTCAGAAATGTAAGCGATTGTCATGGCACATCATAAATTACTGATAACATATCACCAGTGAACATTTGTAAGTGAGATAAATGCAGAAAGTATTTATACTGCTTCCAGACCAATTAACACTCTGCCACCCTTCACCACCCAAGTTTGCTGGTATTTGAGTTATTGACAATATGAAGCAGCTTGTCTTTAAATAATCTTAGCTGCTGTGGGGTATTATTATCCCAGATGCACTACAGAATTCCAAATCCAAGTCAGTTATGAAATTTTCCCCCAGCTCCCTCAAAAGGGGCCCTTGTTGACTTCTCAAGTGCTCTGGCAGCCAGCGCCCACAGTTGCTCTGTGGAAAGATGTGACTCATGCCCAATTCATTCATTTAAAATTCTCTCCAGCTCAATAACTTCTGGCAGTTGTTTCAGCCATTTCTGGGTGTCAGAAGCACAGGCTGTTTTATCTGGATGTTCTCTCTCGTTAAGTGGAGGAGCTGGATTGTCATTACATTCCCATCAATCAGGTGCTGTTCACCAAATATTGCAGATGAGCCAAGAAAGAACATTGTAAAGTTATATACTGTTTTTTGCTGCAATGACTGGTGTATCATGACTGGCACAGGGCTTCTGCTGAGAAACACCAGGCAATGAACCACTCCTTCGTTAGGAGCTGCTAGATCTGATCAGTTCCCAGCAAAACAATATTCCTATTCTGTTCACAATACATGTAGAAGTAATTCAAAACCAATCTACAATCCTATCATCTACTGCAGCAAAATGCTATAATTCACCACTGTCTTCTAGACGGAGGAAAATAGTGAGATAGCATTATCCAAATGGCAAGCCTTTAAATTTTCACAGCCTTCTAGGCTGCATGACATACCCAGTGTGTCCTAAAGTGCCTTCTCAGATCCAGAGGCTGGAAATGTTTCGTCACTAGTTGGGGTTTATTAATAAAAATATTACTAAGGCTGGGGAAACAAATACACAAAGTGCAATTTTATTGTTCTTTCTGTTTTCCAAAGCCTCTGCTCATCAGTCTACCAAAAAATTTTGATTTTCCAGGCAAATACCAAGCACGAGACAATCTCCCATCCTAAAAATGCAATATAACCTTTTAGAGTTTTCTGCAATGCCTGCATATTTCTACATTTAAAATAATGCTATTGGATACATTAGAAACAACACTGAGGAGTCCTGTTCCCTTTTAATACTTTTTTGAAAAAATTGTTGTGCACTCCAAGTACTCCGCATGCTCACAAACTCCTGCATAGCTGGCAGAACCCACATCTGACCTGCAGCCATACTTAGCAAAGACATCTATCTGAACATGATTTTGACAGTTTGTCAGATACAGTTTTTTAGAACTATTTATGTAAGAAAATATTTGGAAATGGCTATTTAAAGTGAGTTCAAGTTAGAGTAGAACTTGCAAAAAAATTAGCCAAACTTTTTCAATCCTTTCATTCAGCTATCTCAGTACTTTTTTTCTTTGATTCATCATAGCTACCTTTAGGCACCTAGAAATTTAATGCTTCATCTAAGGTATCCTTTCTCATTTTGGTCCAAAAAAAAAAAAAAAGTTACTCTGTAGTTACCTTAGGCTTACAATTCAATTTCAGATTTTGTATTCTTCCTGAGACAATAAAACCAGAGGGTATTTCCAGTCAATCGTAAAGCACCTATGATTCAAAATGCCAATAAAATCAGATGTGAGCTAGAACTCACCTCTATTTATTGATAAAGAGAATAAGGCACTTAAAGGTCAGTGATTCCTTTAAAACATTCCTGTTTTGTTTACTGTAGCATTCACATTTCATTATCAAAAATTGCATTGTTCAAAGACACAATTTTTTGAAAGATAAAGTGCATTCTCTTAAAAGGTACTGTTAAAAGATACCCAAGAATAAAGTTCCAGATTGTCCTGGCTCTAGATACAACTCAGCAACACTCTGTAGTAACACCACCACCCAAGTCATGAAGCTGTGTGCAATTTTATCCATCTGAAGCAAATCAAAGCTTCTTACCCAGGCAAGAATCACTGGAAATCCACTCACAGCATTTGCATGGCAACAACAACACTGCATTTCAGATAGTTGTTCAGGTAGGAGCAATGTGCAACCAATAAGTCACACTGAACAGGTTTTCCCATGAAGCAATGGCAATTCCCTTTGTTTCTTACAGATACATGCCATTGACTGGTCTGGTACCACTCAGATTACTCTGTGCAGTATTCCTTGGTATTACACAGGTGTTAATAATATATAATGAGTGCATTCCTAGTCTGTGGGCTGATTTCAATTCCTATTGATTTTGATTTTCATTTTCCTCCTATTAGGAGAAAATTAGGAAGGCAGCTTGTGCGTGGGTGTGTTAGGAAAGTCAGGGAAGAAAAATCAGTAGTGAGTGTTTATTGTTCTATCTGCACTTTCTCAAGGATGAACTCGAATAGATTGTTTGGAGGAAGGTTAATGAATTTAGACCAGGGTTTACAACAGCTGCCAGCACACGGGGAGAGGCTGGGGGGAGCAATCTGCCCGAGGTGAGGAGAGGCTCTTAGAGTAGCAGGAAAGCACATGCTGAGAATTCTGCTTTTTTGACAGGTCAAGTAAAGTGCAATTTATGAGATCAATAAACAGACCTGCCACTATTATGGATTAACCAGACTTTCCTTCATCAAGAGGTTTCTGCATTGCTGGAGAAAGTGTATATTATTCTGGGACCTTCTGAAATAGTTTTAGTTGGAATATGCAGGGAAAGAGTGGGGGGGAAGAGAGACAAGATCATCACAAATTCAGTTTTTCTTACTTTTGTTTTCATCAAAACATTCTTATGCATAAGTCTCAATACAAAATTCCGTTTTTTCCAATACTAAACTCATTAACCACATAGAGCTCCTAATGTGACCCAAAAAAAAATAATTTTTTTTAAGACTGATCATTTGGTTTCTGTATCCATAGAGAAATTTTGCTCAGAAACTCTCCCTTATGCTCTCTTCCATTTAACACTTACATATGTGTCAGCCTGTTCAGCTCCCCACCAAAATAACTAAACTGGTGAAAGCCTCATGCATCTTTACTTTTTATGCTGGTATGCCCTCCTGCAGGCCTCCCGTTCCCTCTTTGGGGCTGGTTAACATGCCCTGTAAGAGATGAAATCATGTCCCTTGGCAAGTTTAGGATGTGGTAGTGCTGAAATAATGGGTCTGGAGCAATAGCAGAGCTGAGCAGCCAAATGATGAACACGTGGTAAATTCCATGATTATATGTGAGAGCATGAAGTTTGCAGGAGGAGAGAAGTTATCTTCACTGAGAGGAGTATACAGGGACACTGAAAACACCCCTGAAATTATGGACTTGCATGAACAGCTCATCTTTAACTCTGTATTTGCAAGACACTAAAAATTACACTGCTTCAGCCCTCATTGAGGCTTCTTAAAACTAATATCTAATATCAATAATAAAGAACCTTATCCCTTCATTTTTTAAAACATATAGCCATATGGAAAAATAATGCTGCCTTGCTTGAAGCCAAGCAAAACAATATAGATTTGGAGAATAGATATTATCAGCACAAAAAGGAAAAAAAAATGACAGCACTTGCATCAGACCAGAAAGTAAACTATCATTTCTTAAAAGTTTGTTGTTAGATAAGATGAGCCATGAACATCATGCCAGTGTTTCATTTGAAATGGGACAATGGGATATATTTTCTTGTGAAGATTTTGGTTGAAGCATCAAAGGATTTAAAAAAAACAACAACAAACAAACACCTGTCATTGTTTAAATAATATATTTTATAAATGTATATATAAGTATACATATATTCAATTTCTTACTCCAAGAGTCTTGTTAATGTGTATTTATGGGGTAAAAAACGTAAAAGAAAGAGAGAGAAAAGTAAAAGAAAGAGAGAGAAACCAAGTAAATGTCAGTAAATATTTTTATAGCTATATTAAGTAGTTATTCTGTGCTGCTGAAATGCTAATTATTTGTTTAGGGAAAATGAGAAGTAGTAATTTATTTAATGAAATACATTTCAGTTTCAAAAAATGTCAGGATCATACATACCATCTGGCTTGTCTTAATCAGGTATACTATTCATTCACTTTTATCCAAATTTATCTGAGATATCAGATGCCAGCACTATCTGAGTATAATGACAAATATGTGAATATTTTTCTGTGTTTCCATACTTTTACAAATATCAATACAACTGTTGGGGCCATCTTGTCACCCATGTGATCCTTTATTTTTTGCCCTTCTCCAAGAGGGATTAAACACATCAAACACCAAGAAAATAAAATATGCAAGTTGAAAGAGTCCCATGTTTTTCAGATGTAGTTTCTTTGCTGTGTTTACAATGGTGGTACATAGGCTACTACAGGCATCACAAGACACAGGTGGGAGACTTCCAAGCTTACAGGCAGGTGTTGTACATTTATCTGTCTTACACTCCTGGCCCCAAGGATCTGACTTTCTAACGCTCATATTCCATGCCTGCAACTTTGGGTAGCTACTTGCCTTGTCTAGTGCAATATTCACATCTCCTATTTTCACCACAGAAAACTTCTACTCCACAAGACACTGAAGACTTTTCACACTTCAGTGCCCTACATTGTCTTCTTTAGCTCCCCATCACAACCCTAGTTTTTTTCTCTAAAGACTAATTCTCATCCAAAAAATCCCAGTTGTCATCATCTAGGTAGGATAAATTTTGGACAAGACTGAACATACAGAATAGAGGACACCCAGAAGGGTTTCTGTCCCCACATCCAGTACCATTCATCATAGTTTAGACAGCTCTCCAGTGTTGGAGGTGTGATAGAAGATTTGAGACATCGTTTATCTTAGTGTAGTGTTGGTACAGTGACATAAATTTGAGTGTAAACTGGCCACCAGACACCAGTCCCAGTGGCTACCAAGCCCTTGTAGTAGTGGTATTAAAGCAATCCCCTTCACTGTCTGAGGTGTTACACACTTTGCATCTTATAAAGGTGAAAGGAATGTGAGAAAAGAAGCTGTAGTCTTTTAAAAATAATCACACAGGCTAAATAATTCCTTGCCTGTACATTATATCTTTCTGGGATTTTTGTGGGTTATTTTCCCTGCCTCTTCCAAGAAGTTATTTTTAAATTTGAGTCACTTGCAAATCACATTGTTCAACATGTGGAAAAACAATCTGAATTATTGAGTGTTTCCCCAAGTGGTAAAAGTGTTGCTCTTAGTTACTCATGCATGTGTGTTACAAGCTTCTGTCTGAGGCTGAGGGCTGATGACCTGTTTGTTCTTCACAGTGTAAAGCCAAAATTCTCCACTGAATAATCTTATAACACAATTTGAAGGGCTGATGAATGTGAGGAGACAGCCAGTGGTGTGAGAAGAATTGGACAATCTTTCATCTAAAAATGCAGCACTACCTGTCTCATAGATCCTTGTATTGCCTATTCAGGCTGCTACTGCAAACCACCTTCTAAAAATCATTTCTCTGTGTTTACTTTCAACAGCTTGTGAATTTTGGAACTGTGAAAGAATGAGAGGAGGAACCTGTGGAATCTCAAGGCCTGCAGAACTCAAATTTGCTGGAAGAAGGTAGTCTTGCAGCACTCAGATGCTGATGAACAGGAAACAGCCGCAGGCTGCTTCAGTGCCACAACAGCAATCATGAGACAGGTCTGGTTGCTGTGCAGTTAAATATCAAAAAAAGATCTGATAGGTAGAACGCTACAGACTTGTTCTTGTCTTTTCCATTACTGTTTTACTCAATATTTTCAAAATTAAATGTTTCATCTTCAACATTTGAAAGGGTTTTCCATTTCAGAATTAAACCGGATTTTTAAAGGGGTTAAATAAGCATGGTGGAATAATGTCATTGTTTCCTTTAATCCAAAATATTTTTTCTGGTTTAATGTTATTTCATTTTATTGAGAAGAATTGCAAGGATTTGTTATCCAAACAAAATAAAAACTTAGTTACTGACGAATAAAAATAAATGTGGAACTGGATTGAATTAATTGCAAGTAAGCAAAGCTCTTCTTAAACTAAAGAATAAGTTAAAATTAAATAATTCCAAAAATTTGTTACAAAATCCATACTTAAAACTACAGCTACAGATGAAACTTCATAGATTTAGGTAACTAAAGAGGGACTGCCTTTACTGATCTACTTTTATGCACTTTTAGAAGCTGGTATAAATACAGTTTCCCTCTCAGGGAGCTGGTTTCCCATGATTATTGCACTCTACACTTTGGATATCATATGGTATATTGGAGATTATGTATATACACATTAGTCTTCTTCTAATACACATTCAGCCATGCATAGTCTAAAATGTATGAGATTAAAAAAAAAAAAAGGTGGCATTCCTTGCCAGCAGAGAAGAGTGTTCTGTCAGACTTTGCCTTCTTTAGGCACCTGAAAGTTCACTATTTGGTCTGACTGGGATCCCTCAATACCAACATAAGCTCCTTTGGAGTGAGATTCACCCATCTGAAATAAGGAACTCAAAGAAAGTCATCTGAATTACCTTCCATTCGTTATAGAGGAGACTAGATAATATACTGTGGAGTTTTGAAAAGCAAAATTAAGATGAAATTAATTGTGTCTCTGACCCTGCAATGTTTTTTCCAGCAATAGGACAATAAGTATAAAATTTAAGAAACAAAATCTCTTCAGATGTTTCTACAGATGTTTAGAGTTCCTGGGTTAAAAAGTGTTGTCAAAAATTACAGGAGTATGTATCCTTTCTATGTACACAGTCATTGTCAGTGACCAAGTATCTAGGCTGCTGCAACCTATTCCCTTTATTATTATACTTGATTCTTAACTGTAAAGATTTTTCCTATAGTCTAAGGATTCAAAAAGTGCCTCTACCTTGTCAGAAACACAAAACAGCTTTTCTGTTCTTACAAATTTTCAGTGACCACATTTTGTGCTGCATTTTCTTATGGCAAACAAACACACAGTCTTCTAGTAATCCACCTTAAAACAGAAACCTTTCCTTGGTGCTTCCTTGGAGAGGCTGAGTGTTCATAGTCCTACTTAGATCAGCCATTCTGCTCAAGTTCCACATTACCTCCCTATCTTTCTCAACTTAAAAAACCTGCTCTGCTCATTGAATTATTAAGACTTCCATCCAGACCTGTCCTCTATACTTACAACATTATTGTATAATTGGAAAATGATTTAGCAACAGGCTGTGAGTAGAAAAATCAATAGACCTTGATAATGAGATCTGTCCTACATGTTCTTAATCAATTATTTAAAAAAAAGAAAGTATATTAGTGAGGTGCTTCACATGTTACTAATCTTGCAAGCTGATGTTCTGTATTCCTATTTTACTAATAAGGTCTTGTGAGGAAGAGTGAACTCTGTTTAAACTATCATTCATCTTCATTTCATATCCTGCCAAGTCCCTAAGCAAGGCCAGAAGGGCACCAAGCTTTTGTGAAATAATAAACTATTCCTTACTCAGAACATTGATGATATTATCTCCACTGATAGAGCATCTGTTTTCTACCTCATTAATCACAAACATTGCAATGCTATAAACCCTGTTCTTGAATCTTAAAGAAACAATATTTAGCTTATTTTGGCCTTATCTTTTTGACAAGCTCTGCTCTGCCTACTCTAATGGCAGAATTGTTTTCCCTTCATGTCCAAATAATTCAGTATATCTATGTATAATTCAGTAATCTATACAAAGTAATTTTTTTGTTCTTCTTTTGATCAGATTATTTCACTTTTGGAGAAAAAAAACTTCACTGAAATGCAGATTAGACAGCTTCTCTGTGATAATATTTGTCTTTTATTTTTTTGCTTTAAGTCTTTTAATACCCAAGCAGAACACCTGGGGTAGCAATATGCCATTTAGACCTTGACCTGTGCTGAGTGCTGAACTGCCTCACAAGACCAAGAGTAGAATGAAATTCTGAAAGCTCAACCTGAAAGTCATGTTTGGCTCCCCTTTATTCTGGTGTCACCTGTAACAAAGTAAAAGTGTTATTATTAATTTCTGCAATGCAAAAAATAATTCATCTTCTCTCAAAATAATAGACAGGCATTTACAAGAATGTAGTCAGGAATGCAGGTGATTACCATTATGAATACAAAGAGAAGATATTTTTTTAACAATTCAGCAATTTTTTCTCTCCATTTCTCTGTATTAAAGCATTTTTAGTCCCATTTCATCTGTACAAGACTTCAAATATAATAAGTCAGATCTGAGAAAAAAGTAACAGAGAGCATGGCAGGTTTCTGAATAGGTGGCAGTGTTTATTGAGATGCATAATATGATTTACAAAGTTCTTAATATGCTGAATTTGAAGCTGTTACTCTTCATCAGCACAATGGCACATAAAGCTTCCTTAGCAGGTCACCATTAGGGATTTTTAAATACCTTGAAATGTCAATTAATCTAAGTTATAATACAGTGTCTAGAAGTATTTGATTATTTAACTGGAAGCTATAACTACTTTAAGAGTCATGTTGTCAATGATCACCTCATACTTCTATGAGGCTTGTGTCTTTTATAAGGGAAAGCAAAGGATTTACGAAAAAAGGTGAAAAGCTGGAGAATGAAACACCTTTATTTATCTTTTCTTAAACGATGTTTCTTCACATTTGTTCTGATGTGAATGATTTGGATATAAAGGCACACCAACCAAGGCATAAAAGGTGCAGAATTATTTGCAATTAATGGCAGCCTTAAGAAACACCATGAAAGAGGATGCGAGGTCAGCCTTGAAAACTAGAGTCTAAGACTGTAGCTATTCAAAAAATTGCAAAATCAGGTTATTAATGATGCATGTTTTGGGGTGGTTTGATGGCAATTGCATTGTATTTTTGTTCTGGATTCTCAGTCATCCATGACTTGAATTTGGATGAGCCTTTTAAAATTTCCCAACAAGAGGAGGACTAGAAACTAGCTTTGGTAACATTTGCAATTGGGCATCTGCTGAACAGAGGTTTATAAAACCCACTAAGTACTAAGGAAACAAAAAAAACCAACAAAAACCTCAAATAAGTTGGCAATCCCACCTAGGAAAAGACCCTGTTCTCCTAGTGACAAAAGTTGATACCTCAACAAAAAGAAACATTTTGTTCAGGACTATCATTTTTACAGTCATTCTCACATACTCAAGCTTTTATAGTTAACTCTTCTTTCATTTGAATCTATTCTTGTTGTTTTGACTCAAATCAACAGCTGACCTCATTATGGTTATGATCGTCAGTGCACGGATCACAGCTTGTCAAGTTCACAGCCGTGCTCGTGTCGATAGCTACAGCTGGTTACAAACTTAGAAGTCATCTACCTTGTCTTTTCTTTCTTTTTGATTAAGTAATTAGGAATTTTACGTAGTCAGCAATTGAACTAGCCAGTGCAATTAAAGAGATCCAGGAGAGGCTAAGTAATTTTTTGATACATATAACTATATTTCTGAAAATCAATCCAACCTTAGGAGTTGAGTCAGAGGGACAATTCAGGCCCAGTTAAATATGTATTTTTTTAACCATATTAGACACAAGCACAATAATATATATGCCAAACTGCATCAAATATGAATTCAAAATAAATTTCATACAGCCCAGTGATGAGCAAGAATCTGTAGCACAGATATAAGCAGGGCCCAATGAGCCATCAGTGGTAAAGGGAATTCTGCTCCTGATCAGACTCTCTTGTGCACGGTGCTGGGCTCTGTAGGAATCATTTATGCTGAGACCAGCTGCTGCAGTACAGCCTCTCACACGTGGAGCTGCTGAGTCTGTGCACGGGCAGCCCCAGGAGACTTTCCTTGAGGACTGCTAGCATTCCCAACACGGCTCAGCAGGGAGCACACAGGTGCCAGAGAGATGCACAGGATGAACAGTCTAAACTCAGGCCAGCTACCACGAGAGCTGAGACACACAGTCAGATCATAATGGGCAGCCAAATGAACTATCTCACAATGAAGGGAAAAGGCTCCTTTTCCCGCCTGTGTGGAAAGCAAACAGTAAGGTATTGCTTCACCTCAAGTCAGTTCACTCATGGTGTTGGACCACACAAGTTCCGTGATCATGTCATAAATTATCAAAACTGAGCAAACAGTTGACTTCAACCTCAGAATCTTTAAGAAAAGCACCAGATGTCTTATCTTTGGTCTTTCGTTCTGTTTATGTCTCTATTGTTAGAGTTTGGCATTTTAACCTCTCGGTGACATCTCTGCTTTGAGGAGGGCCACAGGAACACACCTGTCCACAAGCTGGGAAATCCTGCTCTGGCTGATGATTACCACTCTATTTTTGCTCTCTCATCCCATTTGAGTTACACCCAAAGAGAATTAGCACATGCACAACTGCAGGAATCTTGAATACATTTTGATTTAGTACACACATGCTAATCTGGCTCAGGAGCCCACAGCTGAGATAACACTTTTAAAATTGCTGAGTGCTCTAACCTTGGCCCATGATACTGAGATGATGGAAATAACGTCTGCTGATAAGAATAACTTGCTACATGGAGAAATCAGTTTTCAATTAATTATAAAGCCGACAGAAAGATTAATAGAGTTGATGTAAATGTTTGGCCAAGGCCATTTAGAAAGCCCCAATGTATCTCTCAAACCAACAGGTGAATATCACAAAATCAGATCTGCACTGTGTGACTGATTTGGTTTTGGAACTATTCCAAACCCTGACCTGCATAAAATAGGTGTAGTTACTACCACATGTTTACACAGAGTTTTATCATTTAGGATTGCAAAGTAATAATGATTTCACCTTTCCAATAGCCCAGAAAAGTGAGCAGTCTTTAGGAATGTAAGTACTAAGACATTGAAAGGATCACCCCAAACCCTTTACAAGGTATAGGAGAAAGAACTTGTTAAAAAGTCTCATTTATGGTACTCAAGCATGGAACTTTAATATTAATTGATTCTTTTCCTCAGCTAAATGCTAATACACACTCCTTTAGATTTTTGTTAGTCAGCACTTGAAAACACCTCTAAAATCCCTGGTTTTGGCAGTAGACTGCAGGACCAGCAAGGCAGAACTGTGTGTGATTAACCCTTCCCTAGAGCTCCAGGGCCACGTTAGCCCAGCAAAGCTCCCCCACCCCTCAGAGCTCTGATGAAGTTGTTTGCAGCCATGCTGCCAGCACTCACACTCTTGGGACACACTGGAGTGCTCCAGCTGATCTGCACATTCTCCCAGCACTGCCTGAGCAGCAGGCACAGCTCTGTGCAAACCTGACCATGGGGGCTCTCACTCAGTGCTGCCTTGTGCTCCTGAGCAGCTCTGTGGCACCCCTGCTTCCATGGCCACAGGAGATGGTGCTGCCACAGCCAGAGTGCTTCCCAGATCATCCTCCAAATCATCTTTTCTCCTTTAACAAGTTTTCTCCTTTAACTAATGCTACCTGCACCTGAAACCTTTTCTTCTCCCATTTCTTAAACCAAGGTTGCATTAATAAACTAAGGCCCAGAACCAGAACCCTTAGTCTCACAATGTCTATTATATTCTTCATTAAGTACTGCTGAACCTATCTATAAATGTAGGCTCATGAAAAGAGAAATTCCTGCCACACTACATATTTCAAGATTTCTGCAAAGCTTTCATAATTTCACAGAATATTTCACATTGCAACAAATATTTCTGGCTTATAGGAGTTTCTGGAACAAGAAAGAACATGTAGGTCTTGTGAAAGTCTCTCAATGTTTTGTTCAACTTACAAAGAAATGTGTCCTCTTACTGAAATCTTTGTCCCATAGCTGGACAAACAGTGCTTGAACTCCAAACATTGCAACAGCTGAAACCTCGCAGTATTCTTGTCACCACCAGCCCCACAAACCAAAACCAAAGCAAAAACGAGTCTGCTCCTTGCTGAACTGGTTGGAGTTATGCTAAGTTATTCTCAATACAGAATTGACAACCACTAGTTCCCAAATGCTGATAATAACAGCAATAAAAGGAGTGACAGTAATAATAATAATTATTATTATAATAATGATATAGGTACATACCTCAAGCATTTAAAATAATTTAAACAGAATAAAACTGATAAAACCAGATTCAGCATGTCACAGTCTGATGCATCCACCCAGGAAATTCAGAAACACTTAGCTCACCACAAAGCGAAGAGAAAACAATGAAAACACTTGCAACAGTTTCTTGTTAATGAGATGTTTATGGGCCAGTGCTTGAAGTGGAAAAAAAAGAAGCCAGAAGTGCTGATTAGTGTTCTTTAGAAGTTAAAATGTTGGGTTTCAGTGTTTCCAAATTAATTACAACATTGAAAATTTTAGTGAAAGGTATAATCCAATAATGGTCACAGAAATGGGACATTAAAAGAAACCCTCCAAGCTGAAGGAAAACCACAGCCAGTGTAAATCCAGCAAAGTTCAACTGATATCAGTGGAATTATACCAAATTGTACCCACTGAACATTTGGAAAAAAGTGCTACAAGGAGAAAGATGCAAAGGTATAAATAGAAATGCCTGAAAACCAAAGGAAGACATTTAAAAATAGTGGATGGGATACACAAAACCTGAATGTCTGAATCCCACCTCAAGCCCATGCAGTCAGTAGAAACTTGAGGACAGCTCAGCTGCCTGTATGGAGGAGCCTGCCTTGTGGTGAGACCAACCAACCCCAAAGCTCCAGATGTGCTTCAGATTAAAATTCCAGTATGTGTTACAGACGTTTATAAATCCATTTTATAGGTGAACACACACACAACTGCCTAAATTTAGGAAACTGAGTCTGCAAGGTCATTCCTTCCTGAACACCACAGGAAGTGGAAAAAAACAGGCACTATTCCCCAGCAGCTATCTGACCTTCATTAGACCATAAAGCAGCATTAAAGTGAACCATTTTTCAAACAGCAGTTAAAAAAATCAACACCTTCTTTTTAATTCTGAATGGAGCCAAATTTGTAATTCTCAAGTCCTTCCCCAGAATGAACCTACAATCTCAAAAGTTCAGTGCATTTATTTTCAGTATGCACTCATTAAAGTAATATACTTAAATGTTTCATACCTTGATTGGTTTAGTTTTTTCTTCAATTTCCCTTTCATAAGGGAGCATATACCTCCAGAAACATTAGAAATTATTTTCATTCCTGTGCACACATGCCTTTAGAACTTGCCATTTTTAGAAAAGAAAGAATATATTTTCACAAGTAATGGGCTGGTACTGTGAGGGGGAAATCACTGAAGAAAACTGAAGTTCAGTAACACTACAGCTCAATAAAATGCGTTTCCATTTAGATTGACTAACTATCCTGCTTGTCTGCTCTTTTTTGCCTGAAATACCAGATTCTTTACTGCATCTGAATGTTTTGGATCACAGTTAGCATTAAAAATAAAAGGTATTCACACACAGCTAACTTTTCTTCTGTGCCTTTCTCTGAATTCTGTTCACTTGCCTCATCCCCCTTTCTCATTTTTCCCCAAACCATACCCCACCTACTGAAGCCTCTTTTTTTTCAAACATTGCTTGAACAAATGTGTTTCACAGAGAAGGTTCAGGAGCCAAGTGTAGGTGTCTTCCTCCTTTATGCAAACAATGGCATAGAGACAAAACTCACGTGGTTTTCCAGTGCCTGTTCTAGTGCAATGAGGTGAAATTCCCCATTCCCTTGAGTTTACACCACCACCTGAATGACACAAAAATGTAGCTAATTTTTCAGCACTGCAGGTGACTGGTGCCTGAGTTTTGTTTTTATTTCTCTCTCTGGATCACTGGTGCAGAACTCACCCTGTCCCTCACAGTTGTGGCTCTGGGTTCTGGTTTTAGGACATTAATCCCGCTGGATCCTTTTGCCTGGTTTCCTCTGCACCAATGCTCCTTCATGCACAGGTCCTTACCCCTCCCAGAGGCTGGGGAAGCCCTTGCTTGGCTGCCCCACAGCCTCCTGGAGCTGCTGGGCCGCCAGTATGGCAAGGCTCCTTCATCACACCTTCATCCTGCCCCGTGTGCACCCTCTGCACTGCCTGAGGAGCCCAGAGTGCTGCAGGGCAGACACAAGTGTGGTGAGGGAGATTTCTGCATTGACATCACCCCTAATGGAGTCTGGGGTAGCCTGTGGTCTACTCTTTTCACAAGTCTTCTGCATCAAACAATGTTGGAACCCTGAAGCCTGAGAATTTAAAACTTTCTGTGATTTCTGACACTGACCCTCAAAAGAACACTGCTTTTGACTGGAGGCCTTGGAGAAGGCTTCCAAATTTGAGTGATAGAGTTGGAATCACTGGTGTGTAGTTAGAAGTGTGTGATTTCACAAGGTGAAGGGTTTTGAATTTGGAGTTTTAGAATATAGTAATAGGTATGGGACAAGATGGACGTTCTTGGGTGTTGTCTCTTTCTTCCTTCTTGTTCCTTCCTCTTCATGATTTCAGGTAGCAGTTTTTGGATTGGGTTGTTAGTACCACAGTGCAGGTCACAGGTGTTTGGTTATTGGGTCAAAAGTATAAATAATATAAATGTTAGCTTTTAATTGGATAGTTAGGCTTTAAAAGACTTTGTAACTAGCTAGATACACCTCCATTTCCTTACTTTTGGCTTGATAGCTAGAAGTGCTGAAGAACTCTTTGTAGTTTAGATATGATTTAATAAACAAGCAAGTCCGAACAAGAAATCTGTCTCTCAAGCATTCAATCTTGACTCTGAATGAAGGCAGAAGAAAAAAAGCTAACCTCTTTCAAAATAACATGGTGTAAAAACCTTACATGAGAAGTAAAGAGGCTATATATTAGGAATATGTATATTTGGACTACGGCTGTGTTGCCTAAACAAAAGAGAGAAAATTCACTCTTTTCTTCTTTTTCATTTCCTTTGAATTGCTGTTATTGCTTGTACCATCAAGTGTTTTCCTCCTGTCACCACTTCTCCCCAGTAGTTTGCATCCCTCCTGTCACATAGGGGTAAATACCAGCTCTCTCCAAAATGCTAACGTGAACTAAATTGATTCTCCTGTTGTTGCGTTAACAATTGAATAGAAAATTACAAGTCTTTCTTGGAAATATACTTATATATCCTGCTTTCAGTCTTGGCTGCAATCCAGAAAAATAGAGATTTATGAGAAAATCGAAAAAATGTCACCATGTTTAGGAAGGAAGGATTACTTTTCTGTATCTTAAAAAAAAATCTTTATTCTCATATTTTACTTGCTTTTCAAAATTTATAGAGTCATTTACAGGGAGGTAGTTTGTTTTTTACCTCAGGACATGACACACATCAGGAATAATGAGATTTGGAGCACCACACTAAGAAGCCACAATTCCAAACCAGCATCCATTTGTACCAGGTAATGCAGAAACATTTTCAACAGGCCTCACCCTCAGAGCTAAGGACCAGCAAGGAGTAATGCAGACAGCTTAATTTCAGCTACTGTTTTAGCCACTCCACAGACTAGCACAATAAAACTCTGAGAGTAATTGTCAGATTTAAGTAATTTTAATGGCTGTAAAGGAGACCTACTGTGACAAACCCATTGCCTCTCTGTGCTGCAAAGATGAACACCCATGTGCAGAACCACTCCCTGTCTCATGGCACAGACTATGCACTACAAAACCTGGCATTAAGTCATGGAGATTAATGGATAGCCAGAGTTATTAAAGTCAACTACAAATTTTCTGCTTTGATTTATCCCAAGCAAATTAAGTTGTGAACCATCATCTTTGATAGGAGCTTTCATTTTGATCATCTGGTTGTCTGTGTAAAAGATGGGCAACTACAGTATTTATCAGCTTTTCACATCAGAGTTGCAGAGAATGCAAAGAGAGCAGAGCAGAGACAGAGTAGACAATCTAAACATCCTCTTGAGCTGGAGACACTTGTGCCAATGATTCTCTAAACTTCTTGGCATCACGTAATGCCAAGGAGAGGAAAACAAATTGGGCTCTGTTGAAGATTCATGTAAAGATAAACATGCCAGGGAAAATGTTCTGTCAAACAATTTGTAAATTATAGTAATTTTATTTACTATTTTTGGTCCAATGGTCTGTGTCATCGCTATTAAAGCTTCTTCTTTTGCTACTAATTTTACTGTCTTCTTACTAATGGGACTTTAATCATTTTCTCAGTCACATTATTTTCGTTTTGGAGACCAGACTTAAATAATTTCACCTTGGTCTCAGGAGAATATGCAGATTCACTGTTTTAATATCTTGTACCAGCAGCATCTTTTCTTCCATTTTTGTAATTTCTTCTTTTCTCATTAGTATCTTCTGTGTTCCTGCATATTTCCAATGGTATTCATAGTTTCTTCTATTGCATAAATTCTTCTTTAAAATCCCTTATTTTATATTTTTTATATAAAAAACATAGTAGAGCCCACTAGATATTTCATTTTCCTGTGAGTCTGCTCTTTTTGGTGATGTTGAATAAGAGCAAGAGGAATCATTAAGTGCTTAAACTTAGTACCAAATAAGGCATTGTGGAATTCACTGTGGCACTTCTACTGGAGAAGGGTTTTTTTACTACATAATAGGTCTCCTTATCCCCCCAGAAATTCAATGTTCTTTATTACAGTAGGAAGAAGAAGGTACACAGAAATTACGAGGAAGGATCAAAGAACCAACAAAACAAATATAGAGAAAAAATACTTTTTCCTCTAAAATTGAGATGAGAGCCTTACCTTGTCAAAGCACTTTACTGTTTGAGAAGCGCAGGTCTCAGAGGGAGCAGAGCACTAATGATAGAGGTAACTCAAAACATATGATCGTTTGCAAAATGTTTATTAATATTATTAGATTTGAAGCCTGAAAAAACTGTTGTGATTATCTAATCTGACACTTGCATATCAGGGGAGCAGATCTAATTTCTGCAGCATCTCCACAGTGTCTGAATAAAAGCATTTATTAAAAGGACACATTTTCTTAACTTAAAAATAACCCCAGTGATAGATAATCTGTCAACATTTACATAGTGTTAGTCCTTTGTTTACTTACTGTTAATATTTGCAGTTCATTTCTCATTTATATATAAATCTTTTAATTTTAGGGAAATATTTTGCATTTAGCTTTCTTTGCATCACTGTGTTTATGATTGAATTTCACCTCCCTCATGAAAATACTGGTTGATGCAATAAAATCATTTCTATCCCTTCTTTTGCACGTGTAGGTCTCATTGACATTATGAGATGGAGATCATCATTGTATTTTTTCCAATTCCATCATTCCTGTAATCTCTTTTATAAAGCATAGATGCCTTAGTAAGACTCAGAATTACAACTCAGTATCTCAGACGTCATTTATTGTATTTGCAGAATGTCATTCCCTGCACCTGCACAGCTTTCTCCAGTTTTATCCAGAGATTTTTATTTTTGTGGTATATTCATGGTAAAATCAACCATGTCTTTAGACAAGTCTTTAAGACATTTCTTAACTTCCAGAGCACTGCCTGCCACACTGTAAACTTGACTGTGGTTTTCCTTTCCAGATGTGTGATGTTTTATTTGGCAGTATCAAAAGCAATATTTTCAGTGTTTTTAGCCAAAAAATTCACACTGATCTGTTCTATTTATTTATCCTATTAATAACTTCTCTAGTAGCCCTTGTGGCATATATGTCATACCAACATTTATTTTATACTCTCTTTTGTATTACTGACTGAAGTATTAAATAATATTTAGCCCAGAAATGCATCACAGGATGATGAATTCCCATACATAACACTTGGAGATCTATAAGTAAACCATTTTTTTTTCTTAATTTAGAACACTATATTATGATAATTATTCTTTTCTGCTTGACAGTTTCCATACTTCTGTGTATTGTCTACATCATTTTTTCCCTCTTTTGTGGCTGGACAAACCTATAAATAATTTCTGTTTGAAAGCCATGAGTCTAAAAATAGAGTGGAATGAAGCTGAATACTCTAGGACACAATGCACATTTATTTTGCTAACCAGGTGGGGAGGGGAATTTATATCTAACATGTATTTGAATGTTTTCTCAAAACTTCTTTATTTAAAAGAAAAAGCTCCAAGGGCTTGTGAAGTATCCAGATGTCCAATCTACTTAACATAAGATTACAGTTTATGTCTAGTAACCACTACTTTTTAGTGGTTTTTTCATAGTTATTTTACAGAAGGTACCTATGAAGGAGGGGACATCCAGCCTCATTCACAGGTAGATTTCTCTCTTGAGCCAGCAAATCTAGACTAAAGGAATTTTCCAGCTCCCTGTGCAAGGAGAGATGTGCACCTTCAGACCACTTTAGATTACCTAATTCAGATAAGAATTTGAGAAAGGGATCATGTTCTGAAGGCAACTATGTCTTTCTGTAGAAGCCTAAATTATTAGTTCATACTAAACAATTAATTTTGTAAAAGTTGAGATGAATACAGATGTGGGCACTTAAACTTTGATAGATAATTCCTGCTAGAGCCCTACAAGGGACACTTCCTCCTTCCACTGCTACACAGATAAAATCAATATGTGCTCACAGTCTTCAACAAGATCTTCACTAAACATATGCACAAGTGAGATACCTGCATTAGATATACTATTTTTATCGAGTATCGATGCAATTTCAAATTCAACATGTCCTATTTTTCATTAAAATCTTACTAATTACATTATTTTTACAATCACTTTTTTTCCAGATTATCCTTACACCAGTTTTTCCAAAGAGCAGTGACTTCTCTTTCATTACCAAACTATTACCAGTCATGTTTGTCTGATTTCTGAAGGATTTTTATGTTCCTCAGTGCTGCAAGATTTGCAAGTAAAAGAAGTTCAGTCTCCTCATTCTGACTCCTTTGGCACTCAAGGGTGCCAGTCCTGCTGATTTCAGAAAAATATTTAACTTCCACTGTTTAAGTTTATGGTCCTCTTTATCTTCTAGCTCAATAGAAAGCATTTCCTTAATACTTTATCATAGGAATACATCATCCTGCTTTTCCTCAGGAACAGATAAAAAAAATAATTTGTTGTACACTTCCTTTTCTATGTTGGGATTACTACCCTTATCTCATGTTGTACTGCTACAGTTGTTGAACTGTTGTTTGTTCCTGACACACTTAAGAAATTATTTTCTGAAATTCTGATTGTTTTATTTTGCTTTTCCAACAGTGGTTATTAATAGTTTTTAATATCAGCTTAAACAAATTTTCATAACTTGTCCTTAAATGTAGAATATTACGATTTGTGCCACCCAAGTATCTTAATGTAATTTTCCTTTCCTTTTGTCCATGGGTGCAACATATCAGAGCATTGCCTTTCTATTCAAAATATTGAATCAGAAGTTTGTAAAGCTGTTTGTTTCTCTTAAAGCAGATTTTGCTGTTAAAGCAAGCTGGAAGCACAGTCAGTCAGCAGTTCTGCATCTCGGTTTGCTCCTTTCAGTTTACCCCAGCTGCTCACACGTCAATCAAAACCACTTGTTATGAATAGATTTGATGCCTGCAGAGATTAACAAATTGAGAATCCATGATGCAATCCTGAGACACAAGTGGAAGGATACAACACATGGAAGTCAGCTTCTGGTGAACCATAATAGCTCTGCCTATTCTGTTCAGATGTTTGCAGGGCCCCAGATATGTCAAACTCCCCTCAGTGTACCACATTGCCAAACAGAAAAATCAAAACACTAAGAGAAAGGCTATTCCCATATGCCTGTAACCATCCTGGAGCCAGGTAAAGCCAAGAATACACAGCTTTACAGCCAATTTCCTTTTAAAATACAAAAGATTCTGATATTCTTTATATTCTGTAGGACTACATGGAATCTTACTTCCATATTCCAAAGGCACAAGAAATGTGTGTGTATCCTTATAAAAGGACTTACTTATAAACAACTTCTAACCCCCACCTAAATAGTTGCTTGTCTTGCTAACATCCTTACTCCTTACACATGTAAAAATCATGTGATGTTTTAGAAATTTTCATAGGGAATCAAAGTGAGAGCAAGGAATACCAGCTTGACCTCTGTTGCCCAATTGTATATCTCAGACCTTCCAGTGACCAACAGAGCAGTTACAGAATTTTTATATCAGGTTGCCTATTCCACCTCATATATGCCTGCTCTGCATATATGTCTGCTGACAGGGTCTTTAATTACATGATTTCATAACTTATATTCCATTCAGTGGGTGAATCAGCAGTATAAATGAAGCAATGTTTTCTTTTTCCTCTCAGCATTCATGGTGCAGTTTTCAGCCCCATTTTCTGGGAATCATCCAAACCTTACCCAGAAGATAGAGTCACTCATTATCTTATGAGTGTTTCTGTGGGCATGCCTGTGCCATACAGTGAAGGGTGGTGTTAAGACTCTTTGGAGAGTGCTGCCTGAGCCAGCTCCTGAACCAGAAGTCGTGTTGCCACATCAGCAGGGCGCTGCAACTGAACTGATAACCTTCCTTGGAGCCAGAGCTCACTAGTATGGGTGCAGTATTGTACCAGCACAGCTCTTCTGCTTTTGATACCTGCATGGTTCTGGGCATTTTGACATTCTCATGGCTAGCTGAAGTCATGGTGTAAATAATCCAATGATACTCATCACCACAACACCAAGATTTAAACATGGACTGGGGCAAGGCACTTTCATGCCTGCATGGAGCCACTTCACCATTCTTTAACTTCAGTTTTAGAAACACTGGCTAATTCTTTGCATTTCCTCCTTCCCACAAATTAACCTAAAAACATTTATCTTCAGAAAACTGAAATTAATTTATAAAGTCTAATTCACACCATTCTGAAGACCAAAGAGCAAGTTCAAAGTGTTTTCAGAATTGATCAAGAAATTTTCCAGACATCATGCTTTCACCTAAACAATTTTTTTCCCTGTGAGATGGGTTTAGCTTTCAAAAATTTTAGTAATGTTATTTTCTTTCCTAAAGAAGTTGAGGTTCTGAGGACTGTGGTGATTGGTGCTAATTTGATTTATCCTTAACTTATAAGGAACCCATATGGGCAAATATATGAAGACATCAATAATAAGAGAGAATGTCTATATTCTGGAATGTATATTTATATGTCAGAAAAAATGTGAATGATAGACTGTGCCCATTCCACTACCAAAACACATTCAAGCTTTTCTATAAGAGACAGAAATTAGTCATGAGCCAGCAGGTCTGAGAAACACAAAGAGGTAAATTACAAAGCAATGTGCAAGGATTTAGCTGCATGACTCCTATTAACATCAATGGGATTTAACTGTGTGACTCCCTGTGCACCACTTTGCAAATTTACCCTAAATTGACTAGCGTGGTAATTCCTAGACAGCATGCAGTGGGGAAGTGACTGCTTCTGTAAACACAAGGGACTGTTGATTCTCAAATGTCTCCATGCTGCACTCAACAAAGAACAAGCATTCAAAGAAACATTTTATTCCCTGCATCACAGGAGGACAGGAAATAAAGACACAAGCTCAGAACTCCATAGGGGACTCCAGTTCCAGAAATGTCATTTAGGGAAAACAAAACTCTCTTAATGATTCCTGATGTTGTCAGATTGCTAACCTTCTGAGCCAAAAAAATACAATCCTTTGGTACCACATAGGTAATGAAGTACCAAAAGAGTAATTCCTTAGTTCCTGTACTAAAATGGCGTGAGAAAACATAGAATCATAGACTCATAAAAAGATTTGGATTTCAAGGGACCTTAAAGATCATAGAGTTCATTCCAGTATTCTCTTCGATACTGTTCCTCCTGAAAATTTGATCACAAAGTTTTATTTGTTTTCTGCTAAGAAAGATTAATTCATTTGCTTCCCTCTGTTCTCATAAATCTTCTCTTATTCTTACATTATTATGTAGCTAAAGGTTTCATCATTAGGTACTTAAATCTAGCTCACCTTTTATTACCTTTACATATGAGCTGGAACAGCTGCATTGCTGGCTTAATAAAGGAGTACAGGCCTCGTTTGCATTGTGTATTTCCCAAAGCAGAGCACACCATTTCAATAAAGGCAAGAAACACAGTATGTGGGACAGCGGAATATTAGCATGCAGGTGGTTTGTGATTTGAGGGGGATGGAGATAGTCAATGGAAAATTTTGAAGAAATGTTAAAAGTCAGAAATAAAAATTATGTACTTTTCTTCTGAGATATTATTTTTAGATTTTCAGAGCTACCTGTAGTTTTCTGTCCTATAAAACCAAGCTGCTGCTCCTCAATAGGTATCAATCTGACAAAAGTCAATTTGGAGATAGTACTTCTTCCTGGAAAGGCAGCATAATGTTCTAAACTTGTTGTATAAATATGACAAAGGAGACTAAAGAGGAGCAAAGCAGAGATCTTCTGATTGCATTGTTCTTTCTGGCAAGTTATTGTTAGATTCCTGTTTATATTATGCCAGTTTCCAAGAGTAAGAATCTGGCATATCTCTTGGATGCAAAATTAAAACAGGTGAAGCCTAAAACACCAAAAGAAGGAGCTAGAATGGTGATAAAACATACAGATGTAAAAAGCCACAGACACTCAGACACATACAAACTACATCTCAGCATGCATGCATCATTACTGCCTGTTGCATTCCACTGTACAATAAACTAATTTTTCTATCAGAGAGCCCAAACTTTCCCTTATAACAGATATATTAGTTCCTCAATATTCTCAGAGTCAAAATATGGAGTTCAGGTCTACTGGAATGAATGAAAAGAGTTGATAAAGGACAGTCCTATATGGCATCAGCTTCCTTCCATACTCTTCATTCAGTGTTTTTTTGAGCCTGGGGGAAGATCAGCAGGTATCTGTTTCCATCCTGTATTATCTAAGGATTCTCATTTTCATCTTCCCATTTGAGGAGTAAGTAATACTTCTGTATCACTTAGCTCCTCTATTAGCACTGAATCTCCTGAGCCCCTTTAAAGTGGATTCTCAGATTAAAATCAGCTATCCTCACAGTCTCTTCATTCAAAATGCACTGAAAAGCACTGAGAGGGAACCTTATGGTGGATAATTATCCTGATATCTCAGCACAGTGAAAGGATACACACATCCCTTTCATGTCTGTGTCATTCTAAGGGGTTAGCAGTTCAGATCTGCTCACTCTGACTCAAAAACTAAAAGCAAACCTATCCCCGACTTGCTGGTTTTCAAACATACTAAAAAAATCAGTGTATTTTTAGTATAGCATCTGTGAGAAAAAAACATGTAGAAACAAAAATAATTCACCCCTACTCAAAGCATTATCCCTGTCGAAAGAATACTACTTTTTATCCAAGAATATGCCTTCCCCAGTGAAAATATTCAAGCTGTTGCTGGATTGACCAGCAAAACCCTCTGCAGTGACTCTGCTGATAAACTGGTAGGGAAGTGTGCATGTGTGCATACTCAGGCACTTCAGTGTCCCTTGCAGTTCTGAAATTTATGGTGTTAGAATGAATATTGTGGGTATTAACACACTCTCAAGGTGTTCTATTTCAGCAAGCCTATCCATTGCCCTTCATCTGGCCCACAGTCTATAGCCAAATTTGTTGTTATCATCTTTTTACTTAGAGCCTCATTCCTGGCTTCATGGAGTTACAGAAGATATTTTACTGTATTTCCTTATTTTTTTTTCATACAAAAAACAATTAGCAGGAGAAACCTGAAAACTTGATTCCATAAGGTTGAAAAACAAAAATATAAAAATAACCTACTTAGTTGAGAGTAGGTTTTGAAATGCAGTAATAATGCTGTGCCTAAACAATTAGCTTGTTATATTGAAGGAGTGATTCTTCAGCCACTCCATGCTCTCTTGAGAACTTTGCCCCTGACTAGTGACCACTTGGGGCTACAGAGTATGGAGAAAACCCTACGAAAGTGACATCGACCAGAACATCTTGTGTTTAACTGTCTGCAGCCAGGAGGACTCCTGAATTTCAGCTGTGCTGAGCTGTGTAACTGATGAACAAAATCTATACTCATTTCAAATGTGCCCTCTCTCCTTCCATGTGTAAGAAATACGCCCAGCTAAACCTGGCCACAGAAGAATGTCACACACAAAAATCAGTCTACTGTGCCATCAGATTGATGCTTTGTTTCATGTGGTGGAGAACTCATGCTGGTTGCCCTGAAGTGGGGGATAGATAATGAATATTTTCTCTCTAGCTGATCAGCAGCAAGTATGAGAGCAGCAGGCTCCCTGCCAGTTTCTTCTTCTTTATATCCTCTCTCCTTCCCCATTTTCTCCTCACTGTCTACCGTCAAAAGGAATTGAGTAGTTTCCAAAAAACAACCTCAGCAGTGTCCAGCAGGAAGGGAACTCAAGCATGGGCAAGAGCCTGAGCTCCCAAGGACACACTGACTGCAGCCCCACTGCACAGAGGATGCTGGGGACCCTACCTGGCTCAGCAGCACACTGCCCAGCCACTTGGCCACCTTGAAATGTGGTGGTACAACAACCTTGTGACTCATAGAAATATAAACTGAGTATGTAGTTAACAGTTCAGTGGGCTGGGATTAGCAGGACACTGAGACACCTTCTGAAACATCACTGTGCCTAGATCCCCAGACCAAAGGCCTATTTCTCAGTCAAAGCTGCTGGCACCTAGAAACTACAAACACTTTCTAAATGTCATTTGAAAAGTAGGACTGAATGTCTGCATCCAGCTAGAAAACATGTATAGTCTTAGATAAACCCGTTCTTGAACTCTTTATTAAATTCACTGAATTCTTCACATGATATATCTGGTTTCAAAAGTGAAGAGGTCAGTCAGATATAAAAGTGTGAAACTATTTTATTTTTCTCTAGTAGGGCTAACACAAAATATTGTACACCATGTGTGGCAATTGTTTTGAGACATAGAGACTTGTTGAATAGAACTTCAAGTAAAATATTTTAAATTCGCCAATGGATAAATTTCAGATAAGAACAAAACTTGAGAAACAAGTGTTGCTATTGTCAGTAGATTCAAATCTTCCACCATGGTTTTACGTATCCCTTTGTTAAAGCTGTGCTGATCCCTCAGCAAGGACTTAGAAAATCTCTTTCTTTTCTGTTCCTGGAGGCTTTCAGTAGCATAGTGAAAACTCCAAAACAAGGACTTCTGTATCTACTTTGTAAAAACTTATTTGGCAAGCATCTTTCAGTAGCAGGAAATAACTGTTAACTGATAGCAGATAATCAAAATGTCTAGTGTTCTGGTCACAGAAATTACTATGGTATTCATCAGGCAGGAGAAAAAGAACACATTTTTGTTAGTAACTGTGCCAAAAAGAGTTGATACTGTAAAGTCTGATGGAGCACACACTGTATGCATGGCTTTTATTTTCCTGGAAAAGTTACAATCAGATAAAATATATTCATTGGCTTTAAAGCTCACAGAAAGCTATCCAAGACATTCATTGTAAATCTATCATTCAGTGATGTCTGCTGTATTTTACTGACTCTTTGATTTTCATTTCTAAATACAGCTTCAGGTGGAGACATCTTGGCTGGCGTTACTGTGATAACATTAATAGGCTTCTTGCACCATTTTTGACTGCCTAACAAAATAATTTATTACTTACCTTCAGGAAGTTACAACACAGAGAACAAACTTGTAGGTTACGATCCATTAAAGCTTTGTACGGGCGTTTTGATTTCTCAAAATCATGGGCTGAGTATCCAAAGGAAGAAGAAAAGACAACAACCTAGCTCCTTGAAACAAGAGAACTTTTATTATTTTAGTGAAACTTCCAGCACTGACATCACAGATCTCTCTTCATGTATTTCAATTTAAAAAAATAACAAGAAAGGCATGGAAGGAACATAACCAGAAAGGAACTTGTCCAACTGACACCCAGGGTAATAAAATGATAAATAATAATGCTCTAAGCATGTTGACAGATACTTGTAATATTCAGTGCCCTGTATTCTGCCTTCAGCATGAAAATGGGTCAAAAGCTACAAGGCATAGTGTATTTGTGCTATTGATGGAACTTTTGAGCTGCCTCCACTGCTTGGAGACGAGCTTTGACAGATGCAAGCCACAGCTGTACACAGAAGTGCTGCTGCTGAGCTGGGAATTTTTCTAACACAGATTCTGCCAGCTTCAAAAAAATAAAATTCATATATGGGGAAAGCAAGCCATCTGTGCTGGTCACCATACTGGGCTGGTAAAGTTTCCTTCCATCAGCTGCCTCAGTACCCTACAAGTCATGAGCCAGTCCCTAGAAAGAGTAACTTCCTCACCAGGGCTACTTGTAAGAGAACTGCCATGTTTTGCAGTTGCTAATTTATGACTCTCCTGGTATTTTGTAGCAATTCTTCCATCTCACGTTTGCCTAATTTAGCACTCCTGGCTTAACCAAATGTTCAGTTCTACCCCCTGTAGGAGTTATGTCTGAGAAAAGAGGACTGAGTAGGTCCCAGCAGGAAAAAGCACCCAGTTATAAGGTAAATTCCACAACAGATAGAAAGCTACATTCCTTCCACACTAAATCAGCTGAAAACTACTGCAGTATGCATTGCACTTGAGGGGGTTTCATGTTTGAACTTGAAAAGAGGCCTGACAGTGGTCAGAAATATGTTTTGAGGCACCAGCTTTATGAAGTAACAGAAATTATGTGAAATTATGGCTGGAACTGTACAGCAGATAAGAATGCCCTTGAACTTGGCTAACTTCTGAAATAGTTATTAATTTAAAAAAAACCTTATAAGGTTTTACTGCTCCTGAACTATTATAAAACATATAGTGTGAAAAGTCTTCAGTTAGTGGGAAATTTGAATTAGGCAATGGGCTTTTGCATTTCAAGAAGTTTTATCTTTTAGTGGTGCTTCTGGTCTCCCATGTGAATAAATCCTCAACATATTTATATCTAAGAGAGAAGATAATCATAAAATTGCCAAATTCTGATTTTAGTCAACAGTTTTCAAAGCACATTTTTACTAAGACACAATTTTAAAACAAATTTAAAGGAAATACAAGGAAAATTAATTGTATTTTCATTAACATAGTTCTTCTTTTTCAAGGCAGCTATAGTGTATATAAAAGTTATGAATTTATTTTCTAATTGAAAAGTTTAAGTACACAGAATTCTAAACAGTGAAATAGTCACTGTTTATTTTACCCTTATATCTCAACAGGTTATGAGCAGACAACAAATAAAGTCTCTGCCAAAAAAAAATAATAAAAGTTACAAAGTCACATTTCAATCTAACAGTGTCCTTGTCAGGAAATTGTTCCTGCCATAGTCTCTAATGTCAGCAGTTGGCACAGCCTGTAACACTATGCAGTGGCTTATTTTAAACAATTTTGAATGAAAAGACAGCACTCTCAGACTCCCTGACTCTGAGTGATTACTTCTGGGCTCAGGTTAAAGCTGTCTGGTTCTATAATAACTACCAAAAGTTTACAAAGGGCTAGAAAATTATTTATCACAGGTTTTGTACCATTAACTCCATCTCAGGATATGCGTAAGACAATAATATCGAGGCAAAATAAAGTTGGGTAAGATGGATCATGCAGAAGAAAAAGTCCTGAAGGAACTAAGACTAATCAATATTTAAGCTAAAGTTTAAATTTTGTTGCCATCTAAATCAAATCCTCTCAGCAAAAGACTCACCAAAATATTGATATAAAGTAGAAGCAAGTTTAGAACAAGCTCACAGTATATTGCAGTATTAGTTTTTTATACACTTAGAGATTAAATGAGGAAAACTAAATAATAAAAACAACATGAAATGAATAAAAACAAATGAAAACTAAAATAAAAAATAACAAATGGAAGGCCTATAAAGCCCATGATTTCCACACATACAGTCAGAGCTGGTTGCAGTGTTACAAGTGTAAGAGAAATGTTTGGTTTGGATTTTACTGGGTTGTGAGCCTTTTCCCAAATCCTAAGTTGACTGCAGAACTGGCTAGCAGGTGAGAGGTATGGACTTTTTCCACATACTCACTCAGTTCGTGCTTTTATTTACCAGCTATTCCAGTATATTTACCACAAAGCCTTTTCCAGCAGCCTTTTTATTCTTACAAAAATTGAGAAAAGTGACAGATGCTCATCCAAGCTTTCTTCAAGACTTTATCTCTTTTCCTCGTCTTCCTTCATTTAAAATACATATTTTTCACGAGCCAAGTTAAAGGTGTATCACAGCTCATGCAACAGGTTTGAGCTTTATGGCAAATGCTTTTTATCGTAGCATTAAAGGCACTTGTTACAGGTTAAGGAAGAAATTTACGTCTCTGTTGGATCTCTATAGCAGATATCCCTCGAAGAGGTAGAAGGCAGATCTCCACCAATCCAACTATTTATGACAGATTCTAACTATTCCAGGAAAGAAGATAAAACAAGAAATCTCTTCCTTCAGAAACTGCTCCCAGAAAAAAAAAAAAAAAAAAAAAAAAAAAGGCTATTGTCTTCAGACAGGAGCAAAGATTTGGCTTAAGATAGTCAAAATGCTGTCTATTATCCTCACAAGGAGCAGTGACTGTTCAAAACCACCTACATGTCTACAGTCACTATCTACATAGTATCAAATGATGCAACATTAATTTTTTACAAGTTCTTTTCTCAGGGAACCAAGAAGTCTGACTCAGTAAATTGCTATTCAATTAAATCAGTCAAAATCACAATCACTGTGTGTTAAATGACAGCTGGCTAGGATCTTTTCCATATCTTGCTTTTCCTTGCAACTTCCACCATCACTGTATTCATTCTTGTAAAAAAACTGATGAGAATGAAGCCCCACCTAAATTCATATTTTTACATGCTTATCTTTTCTAAGGAACAGGTTTAGAGTCAACCTCCCATGTCATCAAGGTTTCAGTCCTGCCAGCCTTTCTGAGGACGGACATTGCAACAGGAGGGTAGAGACTGAGTTGGCTGCAAGCCCAACCTGCCTGGCTGGAGAGGGGCAGAAATGTTAAGCAAACCTGTGACCTGCAGTGATGAACAGGAACACACAATTTAAACATAGCTCAGTCAGTCAAAAACACAGACACTTGGGATTGCAGGATTTATGCTACTGGGGTCAGAATCCCGGTCCTGTCCAAAAGTACCCAAATGTCAGTCCACTAAGAACAAGCCAATAAATAGGACCAGAAAATTATCTCTGTGTGTGAGAAGAAAAAATTGTAGAATTTTGTAGGCATGGAGACAAGTTATTTTTTAAAACATAAGTATTATTATTACCTGTCAAAACATACAAATCTTTCCTTTCTTATGGGGTAAAACACCTTCCCAGCCATACAGAAAGAGCCATTTTAAATAATGCTTCCAGGAACTGTTGGAGATCCACAGTACCAGGCATTGATCCACCTGTCCTATGGCATTACAAAGCATCAGTTGCCTGAGCTTGTATCCTCTACTTTTTATCCCAAACCAGCAATATTTCTGTGGCTCCTTGTAATTCTCTTCTATCAATAACAAGCAGGTGAAGACAGGAAGTATCCAAACAGCAAGACCGTAAAGGTAATATTTATTTAGTGATTCTAATGTGCAAGTCTTAAACACATGACAAACTTGTATCACTTGCTCTGTCATGACTGACCCTGTGTGAATTCTTAGAGCAGAAAAACTAATGAAGTTTACATTAGGTCCCAGCATGTTATACTCAACAAAATCATCTGACATATGCTGAAACTTTTGAATGTGCAGACTACTGAGGCAGCAGCATCCTCACCTGATTTACTAAAGTTAGTATAAACCTTAAAATCTTAAAACCTTTGGTTTGGCTCATGTTCTGAAGAAAGCTGTTCTCTTACAGCATTTAATGCTCTATGCACTATAGGCTTTGTACTGACATGTTTAATGATGGCAATAGGGTTTCTTATCCCCCAAAATTCATTAAGCCAAAGCATGGAGCAATACCCTGTAGATAGCAAAGTGCAGCAGAATCTCTACTTTAGTAGATAAGTGACCAAATAATTTCATTTTAAATCTGCTCCAAAGCCATCTTAAAATAGACTGATTTTCTGTGGTATAGCAGGTGACAGTTTTTACACTGATGAACATGAGCCACTGCTATTGCTGTGATACTGTCTCTCACCATAAGCTGCAGAAAACACAGCCAACCATGCTGTTAGCTGATATTCATCAAGCCTGACCTTTTGTGGTTTCTGGCTCTCCCAGGGAGCATCCTGTGCCCCCATGCAAAGAAACACAGGAACCCAAAGGACACAAATAACAAAACATCCTTATTGACCATGGAAGAGCAGACATCACCTCACACAGTGATCTCCTCAGTTTGATCAGAGCTTCATGCACCACTTACAGATGCCTAAAGCCAGAGTGTCTCTGACCCTCACACCTCTCCACAATTACTCAGCTGCACACAGTTTTAGCCTGCAATGGTCAAGAGGACAACATGTTTTTGCCCATTTTCCCCAGCTTCAGTGTTTGCCTTTATTGATTATGATCAGCTGTAAAGCCTGTGAATTCTGGGTGCTCCAGGGGTTTTCTTGACAGCTAACTAAGCCTGAGGCAAATACAGACTCATGCAGCTCCAAACAATTCTACCTGGGTTTCTTCCTCCTCCCCCTTCACCATGCACTGCATTTAACAGTAATTGTTTATGATAAGGAAATTGCAATTAGGAACATGCACTAGCATAAGTGTCCAGTATTTCATATGCTGAGCATGTGCCACCAGCACAGTCAAAATACCTCCAAAGATTTCTTTAAATTTTTATTATTTTCTTAGAGTAGATGAGGAGTCCCTCCCCCACTATGCACACATAACATTTATGCAGCTGAACTCCACTTTCCTGTGACAGCTGATTCAAATACAAACCAAGTTACTAACACTGCACAAACGAAGTTGTTGGTTCTTTCTCAGTGAGCAGGAGACAAATACCACAGAAACCAGTACAGTGAACTTTTTTAATGGCAGAGAAATTTGAGCTAAGCATATGGACAAACAGCTAGCCAATGCCTCATTCCCAGTCCAGTGTTCATCTAAGAGTGAAAGGCTGATCTTTGTTTGCAATTCCTGCTTGTGCTGCATAGGTTACTAAAGAATTTAAGAATATATATAATATAAGACTATAAGGAAAAGGTAAGTAGATGACAAGGTTCCCTTGCAAGCACACACAGCCCCACAAAGATGCAGAGACAACACTCCTGTGAGAACTGCAGTTTCAGGATTGTAAAAGGTGACAGTGGGAATGGTAATTTGGGTCTTATGCTAGCACTTTTTCTTTTAAAATTGCTTATTCATTCAAGCTATCAATATGTTGACTTATTTCTGTTTGGCTAGAGGTAATAGCTGCACTCTCCCATGCATTCAAGTATCAACCAAATTAGAGTACAAGTTAGGATTCTTTGCCCCTGGCTGACAATCTTACAGAGCTGTCAAGACAGCAGAAGGCTTTCTCCAGGTAAATAAGATCTGCATTGCCAAGGCACAGTTCTTGTTAAACCCTTTTATCTGACGCTGCCATCAGTGAGACCCACCAAGGAAGAAATACATGCCTGCCCAAAATTATGCATACTCCGCTAATTGAGTTTCCTTGCAAAACAAAAAGCTTCTAGGAAAAAAAAATCTTTTTCCAACTGGCATAATTAATGCCCCAGTCTTTTGGATTTCACTGCAAATATAAAGAACAAAACCACTTCAGTTATATATTTTTTAGGATTTAGAGAAGAAAAGGGCCTTTTTGCAAATGACAAACACTTGTATAAGCACCTTTTGCAGTTTAGATTTATCTGAGTATGGCTATTCCTCTTGATTAAATAGAGACCCAATCATCATTTGGAAGATGGATTTCATAGCAAATTATCAGGCAGTTAAGGCCATAAAGTTTAATCATTCTACCTTTCTGAATAAAGCTCAGTAAATAGGTTGTCTAAGAACCTCAAAGGCAGACTATGCATTTCCAAACCTTTATCCATCAACCTACTCCATGTCACAAAGAGCAGCATAATCAAGAGTATAGAAATTCAAAGAAGCCCTTTAAGATCAAGAGGCTTGCTATATTTCAAGTCCACAGCATATAAAGAAAGATCCCAGTAAGGTTTCTGGGCAGCAGTGCACAGTCTTCGAGGCAATGTCTGAAATAGCTGGTGAGCACACATCATTATCATCTTCCCAACTCCATAACAACTCTACCCATTCAGCTCTAACAGCTTTTTTTTCATCTGGTCAGTCAATACAGGTTTACCTTCATTAGGAAAAAAAAAGTCAGTCTTAACTGTTGTAAGAAGTAATATCTAAGGCAAGATAAACAGTATTATGCAATAGAAGCAAGCCTACTGTTTAGGTTGCTCTTCAATTATGAAAGATTATGACCTTTTCCTGACGTACCTTTGAAATAGAAGCCTTTGCTGCAGACCTTAGAAATCCAGCAGAGAAAGCCCTTGAGCTAAAAAAGTGATTTCCCCTTGTCTAATGAAATTCCATGCAATTTTATCTGCAATCATAACTGTTAAAAAAACTTTAAAACTCATATTTCCTTTCTTTCTCTTGCACTCCCCGGAATATAAGAACAGCTGCATTAAGTCAGACTAAAGGTTCATATAGCTCAGTTCTCTGTCTCTCTGACAGTGGCTAGTAGCAGATGTTTAGGGAGAACATGTAAAATATAGGGCAGACACACCATAACATTCCCAGATATACCTCCCAGCTTCTGTCAGCAATTTCTTGAGTCTAACCTAAAGACCACCAAACTGCATATATAATTAGATGGTATATTCCCCATGTGCATTACTTTGCATCTATCAACATGGATTTTGTCTGCCCAGCCAGTCAGTATAATCAAATAATCCTGTAGATCTTTAGACTCCTTTTTTTGTTTATGACTCAGAAAAATTTTATATCATAGTCAGTTCTTGTCAAGCCATACTTCATCCCTTTTCCACACTTTATTTAGTAATGCCTTAAGTGGCACAAATTCTGGAACAAGTTTCTGTGACATCCAAACACTAATCCCATGCCATTCTAAAAAATTATCATTTATACTTCTTAACTTTTTTGATAATATTCATCCCATGATAGCTTTATTTCATTTAGAAGTTTTGATAAGGACTGCTGAAAAAGTTAGGATTTTCTGTATCCACATGATCCTTTACTGCTTCAGAGAACTCAAATGGATTTATGGGGAGATATTTAATTATTCCAAAGGTCCTTCCCACTGGTGTGTGTACTCATTTGCAGGCCTTTTTTTTGTTTACACTGGATTTCCTATTACAAAAAAACAATTAATGAAAACTCTCTGGAATTAATTTCAGACATTGGTGCCATGTTTCATTCTTTATGTGAGTTTCTTTTGAGGTTGTGAATAAACAACTATGACAATTTGCTACCACTGTTTACACTATGGAACAGTGGTCTATAATGAAACATCTGTTAATACGAGATTTTCAACCATCTTCCCCAAGTAATCCTGCATAAAAGATCTCCCTTGCATGTGATCAATCTCCTGTCCTCCTCTAGCCCACAGAGAGTGAGGACCTGGGCTGCCCACATGCCTCCACCTGAGGATTTCTCAAAGCAGAATAAAGCAGTGACTTGGTTGTGCCCTGTGAACTTCTATGATCTATTGCATTTCCAAAGTTACCACTGGGGACCAATTTAGGAGCACTAAGCTCTGAAGGGTATTAAAAAGCTGTTTAATGTCATTCTGAAATACACACTCTGTGATTTTAAAGTCAATTGCAAATTAAACACAACTTTTCCAAATTCTGTCTAATTAGGGGATCAAAAACCAGGGATATCAGTTCTCTAAGCTGCAAATAGTGTTCCTAAACCAGCAGCTGCTATTTATAGTCTTTTCACATTGCAAAATGGCTCCAGCCATTTGATTCAAGAAATACCTGCAGAACTGTTTTGTGTTTGAAAGCAGCTGGAGGGTGAAAGAGTCTTTGGTTTGAGCATGGCTGACCTGTTTAATTCTGCTCCCTGAACCAGTCTAAAGTACTACCAATTCACACTTTTTTGATACAGCCTCCGGACACTCATAATAAGGCATATGCCAAACAAAAGGACTCCCTTTGGCATTTCTTGCAGGGGACACAAGACCTGAGTGTAAGAAATAAAGGGGATATTTTATTCAGACTACTGAACAGAGGCACTACCTACACTTCTCCTTGGTTCTTTCATTTCTAGACCAAGCAACACTGACTACACTGTACTAGTGAGCTGATGCTTGCTCTTCACTTTAATGCATTAGCTTTTCAAAACTGGATTCATGCACATGGATGACCCCCTCAACCAGCATAGAAAAATAAATTATTATTTAGAACCTCATGTCAGCGAATCCCATTAAAATTCTTACTCTATGATTTAATATTTTCAGCTTACTTTATATACCCTCATGTTGAAAAGCATGCTTGTAGGCAGAAACTGTCTAGGCAAAGCTGGTTGTTTCAAAAAGTCAACAGAGATATGAAGCAGCTGAAACTCTTGATTTAAGGAGCATATGATTATTTTTGGCAAGTAAATAATAAATTAAGCTTTTAGGCAGAAATGGGGGCAGCTGTGACAGGTTTTAAATTAAGAAGAGAAACACCCATATGTGCTACATCTCACATGTACAACACATTCTATTACTATGAGAAATCCACTAAAATAAGTAGCTATTGAATCTATGAAGTCTGAAAGTTCAAAATAGGAATCAGGCACCTATTTATTAGGCTGTCAGCAAGGTGGATAACAGTACTTCAGCACCTTCAATCTGCAAGCACACTGAAAATTACATCAGTCCTTGCAACATTTAGCTCTGAGTACACACAGTTTGCAGCTAAGTCCTGGGTTTTGCTCAGCTATCACGTCTAACCCAGATCCTCAGTCTTTGATCACACCTATCAGACCCAGACTTTGTACAGTAAACACAGAGGTAGTCATGAATTTTTATTCCACACCAGTGTTATTAGGGCATTCAGCAGAAAACTGCAACATCAATCTGATCCTTGTTTTAAATCAGATAAAACTTCAAAAACCTCTGTCCCTTTACAGGTGGAGAATGGTGGCAGTGCTTAGACATGGATGGGCAAGAGAAGAGCCTCCACTGTGTTGTTGAGAAGGAGTCCTTAAATTCACCAGAGGAATGGGGAAAGATAAAATTGCAATCTGACAAGGAAATCACAAAAATCTCCACAGATTCTGAAAGATACTTGGTAGGTAATTAGCACACTGTGAAAAATTACTATTACCCTTAGCTATGAGATGTTATTTGAGTGGTTCATTTCACTATCTTTACCTGGCTATGAAAAAAAAATCTAAATTACCTAATTCTATATGCATGATCTCTGAGATGGACATAAAGCACAAGTTATTTTCCCAGTCTAATCTCAGCCGTGTGCCAAAAAAAAAGAGGGATGGAACAGCAAATACTGCATCATTTCTGAACCTAATTTGAGTGAGGAACAAAAAAACTTTTGCACATAAAATCTAAAACTTTTTTTTCTCAAAATATTGATTAATTAAATACAATTACTTGATTTACTTGCTGAGGTTCCTAAACTTTTATCAGCATTATAAATGTCCCTGTGCCTACAGTATAAAATTAACAGTCAGAATGTGCTTACTCCAAATGATTATCTGCTCTGAAATTGTTATGTTTATATGTTACAAGCTGCAACTGTCAAAATACTGAGTTGGTGGAAGTTTCAACAGAAGTTTTGCAGGCATTTATGCTACGATTCACTGCTTAACTATTTGAGAAACAGATTCAGCAACAAAAAGTCAGAGAGCAGTCCAGGAGTTAGCCCAGTTAGCCCCTGCCATACATTCCTCTCACTTGAGAAACATTTCATGGACTTTATGCAGCAAACACACACCCAACCCATCTGTGCTCCTGGCCCCTGTGGGGAACAGCACCTGTGGATCAGCCGCAATGACCAGGGAAGGTTTGCACTGCCACCCAACCCCTGTGCCAAGATCTGGGCTCCATCCCTGCTGGCACAGCTCCTGCTGCCTTCCAGCCCCACCAGCACTGCCCACACTGCTGCAGGCAGAATCCAGCTGACACTGGGATGCTCTGCCCAGTGTCTGCCTTCAGCATCTTCCCAGGGCTACCGAGGAAATTCACAGCTCCATGGGTCTGCACTGGGTCTCACATGGGCATGGGTGTGTACATGGGGGATGGAGGAGCTAATCAGGAGCTGGAATTCACACAGCACAGCAACAGACACATTACAGGATTTCCCAGGCTTACGGATCTAAGTGTCAAATTTGAGAGTCATTTTATAAGGCTTTAGATGTCACATCTCTTTGATATTAAATATCCAATAATTTGATTATCTAGTAGCTCAAACAGGTGGTACCATACAACTGCACAGCTCTTCAAAATAACTTTGCAGCACAAAGGTTAAAACAGATTCCACTCAACTCCACTTACCTTTCCGTGAAACACAGCAAATTCAGAGGAGCTGCAACACGCATTAATGAGCACTCAATACATTGACCTTCCTTTAAGATTAGTCATTTTAAAATAAATACTTGAGAATTATTTACATTGCATTTTTTTCAGATCAATGAAAATAAAAAACTAAATATTCATACATTCCATCTCCATTTTTCATGGAATACTACCAACCTTCATTTTCACTGCTTCTTTAATGCTGGCAAGGAGAAATTAATTGCATTAATTCCTTAATTTTTCTATGAGGATTCCAACTTTGATTTTTAAGATATGGCAGTTTCCTAATTAATTTTGTTTGAGGACTTTCTTCCCTGAAAAGAAACTTCAGGCAAGGTTATATGTAACTACATATTTTGCCTTGGTTTGAAAACCTTATACCGCTATTTTTTTTTAGCACTATCAAAGTAATTAACAAAGTCAAAAAGTCTCTCATGTCATCATGTTTCAGCCATTCTAAAGCCTTCTGCTTTAATCTCCACTCTCTGGCACAGAAGTGGCACTTAGCTTACCTAAATGAAATAAATTAGTACAGGAAAAATTCGATCCATGATGTACTTCATTCTGTAGTCTTACCCACTTTCAGGACACTTCATGTACCTCTCCCAAGATAAACGTAGCTATGCTCTATACAGCTGCACAAATGTTAAAATAAAGTCAGGCAGAAAAACCTGGCTTTTTGCCAGTTTCAAAAGGCACAGAAATATGTTATTCTCATCCACTCCAGGTTTACAAATTTTGCTGTGAGCAAAACACATTTTTGCTGTATCCTTCCCTAAGTAATTTTCCCAGGGTAGAATATGATTCTTCCTTGAAGAATTTTGCTTTGCAAAAAGAAACTGCTAGAACTTTTTTCCTTATTAAAAGCAGTTTTCTGGAGTACCTTACAATGAAACACCTCTCCTAACCACCTAATTATTCCAGCATCTGTAGAAATCAGAGACAGGTAGTGGCAAAATAACAGTTCTAAATTCTTCCCTAAAGGTTTCTTTCCTCTCCACTTCCCCAGCCTACTGGAGCTCGTGTTAGCCAAGTTGCTCAGAGACATCCACTTGAGGATGCCAGAAAATTCTTCATTTTGGACTAGAACTGAGTGAAAAAAATCATCATTCTTTTTGGTGAGATTTAATAATTCTCAAACCATCTTTCTCAAGGAAAATATATTTATTGGCATTGCACAGTGTGAGCTATTATGTTATTCTTTAGCAACACTGAATCAAGCTGTGTCTGGGGGAAAAAAAAAAAAAGAAATAAAACCCCTTCTGTCTCTCAACTGCTAATTCAGTGCAAGAGGGGCACCTCCTGGAGCAGGCCAGATGTATGCCATTCCTTACACAACATTATGAGCAGGTGCTTTTCCCAGTCCTAAGTGAATGCCATAAGCCCCTCCTTCACGATGCTGAGGGACATCCACACTGCAAGTCGTGTAGCTGTCTTCAAGATTCACAGTTAATATCATTCCAGAAGCAGGGGTATGGCAGCACAGAGCACAATATAGGCAACAAAAGGCTGTAGAATAGAAGCATGAAGAAATAAAGTAAATATTCGATAATTAGCCCAGAGTTCTTTTAGATGCTATGGCCAAAGTGTTACTGAGCCTTAGGCTAAGTTGTTTAAAGCTGCTAAGGAATTTCTTGTAGTCCACATCCTTAACATTCCTCAAAAGCTCTTTTTCCTTTCTGTTCCACCCTGACTGGATGCTGATCCAACAAGACACTGCTGATTTATTTCTTGGATGAAGCTGGCAAAACCGTGTATGTCCAGTGGCTTGATTCATCTTCTATGGCTCTTTCATTCCATGCCAATGAGAAAGGGTTTTTTTATTCCCTGACTGACATGCTGTAAGATTTGCTTTCTTCGTTTATTTTTGTTTAAATTATGCAAATTCGATGCAATCAGATCTCATTATTGTTATCTAAATTGCTTACCAATATGCCATATTTTACTGAGTATAATGCACTTTACACAGGCAGAAAGAGCAGAGAGTGATAGGGCTCACATTCATCTGTTATAGCTGTTATGGGGGCTGGACTTGGTAAACCAGCAGCTTGAGCTTTATATTAAATAAGATGCTTTTCTATGCAGTCTCTGTACATAGACTCAAAAATCTAACATTTGAGAGGTAAACAAAATGCAAAAACCGTTCTCAACAGAGCCAAGATGGGAAGTTTACTGGATTAAAAAAAATTAATCAATTACTTTTTCCCAAGTGGTCACTGAAAGACAGCACATGTTAAAGCATTACATCAAATGAATAAACATAAGGAAAGTATAGTTGAAAGAAGAGTTGAAGACCAGAGCTCCAAAGCTGACATTTACTCTTGGTTGTCATAAAAACAATCAGTGGTGGTTAAGGGGGTTGAACTGCTAGAAGAGAGCCGAAAGCTGAGCTGTATTTTCTGCTTAGGCACTGGTCTTGCAGCCTCTAGAATTTGGGTTTAGTGTCTTCTTTGTGAGTTTTGGATCTTCTAAGGGCTATTTTACTTGTTTTTACCTCCAACATATTATTTCGAAGGCTTGACCCCAGGCATACAACTAAATGTGTCTGTACATTCCCAAATATGATGGCTCTTAATCTTAAAATTAACCCGAGGCACCAGAACAGCAGGCATGCATCTGTACAGTTCGATTGGCAAGGTTAGGAGGTAGAGACCATTACATTTCACACGCTGAAGAGGCAGAGTGGGATATTTCAGCCGTGCTCAATGGTGAGTTGGACAAACCCCACTGACTTCAGCCTGACTTTGCACTTTCCTAGGAGGCCCCACACAAGCATGAAACAGTACCAGAGCTAAAGTTTAAAACTTGTGGTTGACAAAGATGTTTTTTTATTTTCATATAATGGGAAACCTGACATGTCTTACATGCAAAGTGAATGCCAGAAGAAAATCCTTTAAGACACTGTGCTGAAAATTTCAGTCAAATATACTTTGGCAAACTAGACATGCACTCTATACATTCTCTATGAACTTTCCCCTGGTGAAAAAAGGTCATGCCTTCCAGCTATTTCAGAAATGAAAATACCCCACACAGGTTATATTAAAACATGTGAAAGTATATAAAATATATACACAGTCAAATGCAAAGTCTAGAGTCAAATGTAGCATTGAGGTTGCTCAATCAACCACACAGGTCAGGAAATTCCAAAAGTTAATGGTCCATAGTCTTCTCTTGTATAACTCCACTGAAATTATTTTGCATTCCCAAAACTCACTGGCATAGAAACCTATGAAGAATTTCCATTCATTTCAGTTTATTAATGTTTTTTACTTAATTCATGGTGGAGACTAGTAGAAGATTCTATCTGGACACATTAACATTATGATAAAACTGAATTAATTTCATCTTTGCATGAGAAACCTGAAGTCAAGACCAAGTGGTCCAAAGACCAATTTAGTACTTAACAGCTTAGGAGTTAATTTCCCATCTCTCTTACAGATTCTCAAGTGACCACTGGAAAATCTCCTAAATCTCCATGCAATACTAATTCATTCCCATATTAGTATATTTAATATAGAATAACTTCATTTCAGCTTGATCTACTTTATCTTCTTCTGCAAGAACAATTAAATAAGCCAATTTTGAAGCTGGCATCAGTCATATTTTTTGTTCATTAGAACATTTATTTTGAAATCATATCAAAACGAGCATATCTTTCCCACACTGTCATAAGTAGCCCTTATAATGCTTTATGAAAACTCAAAACAGACTCACTAGTCATAGAAAACATCAACATGAAAGGACTTTTAGAGAGGCAAGCCTCACTCAAATAAGATTGGAACTGAAGCTTAAACATATGAAGGAAATTTGGACAATTATCCCATTGACTTTCCCATTGTCAGAATTTCACTTAGCACTTGTGTCATGTTAGCTGTCACTGCTACATTGCACATTTTTTCTGGAAGAAATGTACATAATTTTCCCAAAAATATTGAAAATTTTCATAGTTTCATTGATTTATTTTCAGAAAATAAGATATTAATATAGCCTTTCTCTTGTAGCTAAGTTCCTACCACTTGGTTCTCTTACAGTCAGTCAAAGAGTGAATGAGGAATGCTTCATGTTTTTAAATTTTTCTTTAAATTTGAAATATATTTTAAAGTAATAATATATAAAATATGTTTTTATGTATTTGGAAAATACCTTTTATTTTTCCTTTAACCTAACTTATCAGTGAAAAAAAAAGCAGATCAACTCTATTTCAACAAGTAATTACCTAAATTACTAAGAAATACTCCTCTAAAATTGCAAATTTGTAGTGTTTGCTTAGAGAAATTAAGCTGAAACATACTGGCAGCATGAAAACACTATAAGCACTGTTTATTTATATCACAAATTGTCCTTGCATTTTTATTATTATGTTGATGTGTCTTGTTGATTAAATATTTCATATACCTTCAAGTATTTATTTACCTCTTTTAGAAGGTAATATATACATGTGGACTTCTCCTAGTAGACTCTTATTTTTTGAAAATGCAGAATACATTTCCTGTATTTAAAAATCTCATGATGCCTTTCATATGTACTTACAGATTCATTCAGTTGTATGGAAATATTTTGAAGTGGATGTATTTGTACTGGTGGTGGTTTCACAGGTGTTTAAAAATATGCCATCTGACTGTCCTCTAAAATATGGCAAAACTTTGATATCATAATAACATTATATATTTAGATAGCCCAAATACACATTGACATTCCTCTTTGGGAAGTATGTGAGATCCAGTTATAGATGCTCAGTTTTCATTTTCTGATTATATTTCAATTTAAGCCTAAATACAGAATTTAAAAATATGTAAAAGAAACGGAAAAAAGCTCATTGAAATTTCTCAGCCTTGAAATGTGAAGTTTTAGAGATGTTAGATTTCATATTCTGTTTGTTCTCAAAGATATATTTTTGTCTTTAGAATTGTTAGTATATGGCTAAATAAATGTGAAAAGCATTTGCAAGGCTGTCATGTTTTAAAAATATCTGGTTAACCTCTGTTTTACGTAAAAATAACTGGTGAAAAATTCTGTCCCCCAATGAATGAATAAAATAGTACTGATTTGTCTGGAATTTCATGTATGCACTGAAATTCAGAAATAAAATCAAGAATGAAAACTGGTGCTCTGCAGATCCAAGTGCCCTAAGAAAATGCTACCAATCCAAAGAATGCTCCTGCATGCTACATTTTATACACTAATATCTCATTTAGCAGGCAAATGTGAAAAAGCACATGTAGCCAGGAAACATCCTAACAGTACAGGGGGATGGGAAAGAGCCCACATGTTTTAAGTGAGGCCAATATTCATTTGTGCTCAAAATTAAAAACTATACTCAAGAAAATAAATGTTTATCACTAACTAAATAAACTTTGTAAGAGTTAAGCCCTTCCTCATCTGTAAAAATTAGCTATAAGTATCATCATTACTTAGTTTTAAAATCATCTATTATGAAAAACATTTTTACCTTGACCTGTTATTTTCTATTTCCTGTGGTGTCCCCTGGGTTTGGTACAGATGTCCTTGGACTGTCCCATTGGCGAGTACCACTGCTAACAGGAGTTTGCTGCTGCTGCTTCTACAAAGAGTGGCAGCTAGGAAGGAACAAGATCTCCTCATTCCCGAGCCCACAGCTGTCCAAAAGTTCTCCCTCCCTCCACAACTTGCAGTGGGCTGAGAAAAGATTAAACAGCAAAGTCACCTACAGTGTTGGGAACAAGGACCAGAAGTTCAGAAATCTTTCCCAAGAAAGTGGTGACCTGAGTGACAGAGAGATATCAGCAGTCATTGCACACAAACCTCAGTGAAATGCAGGGATTCAGGGTCCCTGGAAATTCCTTAAAACAGAGGGATAAAACTGCTCATGTTACATGTAAATCGCAAATAAGAAAGCTCCAAATTGCCTGGAGATTGGAAAAGTGACAAGTGCCTGGCCATTCCTGACAGATTCAGCTGTATCAGTGCTAGAGAAAATGTTTCAGCTTCCCAGATTTTCTCAGCTAAAACTACAATCAAAACAGAAATGAAAATGCATAGTTACCAAGATGACAGTTATTTAGACCCCAAAACTGACTTCTTTTGAATTAAAAATTATTTCTGAGAAATAACAAGTCCTCATACTTGTTCAACAGTTTTAATTTTAAAAAAAGTAACAGCATTCAAAAATTATGACATTCTCTTAGCATGGCTTTTCATTTGATAATTTTTGTGTTTCCTTAATTATGCAATATGTGGCAGACCCTTGGATGTTCCCAAGAGGTTATAATATACCATCTCTTAGAAACAAACACTTTAATTGGGTCCATAGTTCTGGCTTTTACAAGGCGTCTTATCAGCTCCTAAGGCAGATGAATTCAGGTTTGTATACCACATGTTAGAGTACAAATATGAATGTTTTAGTGAAGGGTATTTATAAAGGCCATCCTTGGCCTCAGGGCTTAACTTCTTTATGCAATATCTCCTGCTTTGAAACACCCTCTGCCCAAGCTTCTCTTGCTACCAAGCACAGGGACAGTTCCAGACCAAAAAAAATGATAAATTAGCCATTGTGAACACCCCACTTCTATACATGTAGGATTTTTTTCATTAAGAGATTAAAGTGCAGGTAGATTATAAATTTTTATATGCTCACAGACTAATGTCTTCATGCTGTCACCAGACCCTTCTGCAGCTTGTGCTTCTCTCACTAAGATCAGTGCAAGTCCCACAAAACCTATGTGTACCAATGAGTTCTGGCTGGATCCAAACCCCAGAAAAACAAAGCTTTCTTGAAGCCTACAGGATTAACAAATACTACAAAACTAAAGTAAACCACAGAAAATGAAATGCACAGTGTACAGATCCAGAGTGCTCCAAGAGATCACTCCCAAGCATAGAGGGTGGACAGAGCTCAGCAGCATCTCGTGATGTGATAGAAATGTTCCAGCATTCACATTTTGCACACGTTCCAGCATTCACATTATGCAAGTATTCCATAGTGAGAGTTATGTTCTCTGAAGCATGAATATAAAATAAAGAAGCTTTCAGTGGAAAATATGTATGCTTTCATCAGTATTTTTCATTTAAATGTTCTTGCATGCTAATCAGAGCCACCATTTAGAACACAAACTCACGCTTCTCTTGGATCTCAGTTCATTAACTGCTGCACAGAAAGGGCTGTGGACGCCAGGAGAAGCATCAGTCCAGAAATTGCTCCACATGGGAAAAACTCTGACCTTCTGCTTGGCTTCCAGAGTTTTATAGCGGTGGGCATCTCAAAATTTGTGGGTGATAAAGTCTGAGAGAAAGACCAATATTTAGGTTAGCAGACAGCTCTCCAGACTTAGCCAGCCAGCCAGCCAGCCCTGCTAGAAAGCAGCTTCACATCAAATGAAGAGCAATTGATATTACAAACACAAAAGCAATGAATTTAGTCTAGGAACCATCCAAAGCAATGCTCAAATGCCTCCTTGAGAGGCAATGGGAATATCTGTATGGACATAAACCACAATACACTCTGTCAGAAGTATGGCATCTCAGGATAGGAAGAGATGTATGCAAGAGTCTAGACCCCATTTACAAACTTCTAAAATATAAAAGCCACAAAACTTTTTGTAATATCACAATTCCCTTATTTTTTTGTCATGTAAGTCAATATTATCTGCAGCAAAATTGCTAAAAATCATCTAATATCGTTCAACATCTGTTGGATTTTCACATGATAAAATAATCTCAGTCCATATATTTTTCAAATTACTGGATAAGGCACACTCAATTTTCTCTAGCACATCAGTAGTGCCTAGAAGAGGGAATTTTTTTTTACCTTTTAGAAAGTTCATGTGAGTAGAAGTGTATCATGCTGCCTTGTAATTCCTGCGAAGAGGATTAAGAAAAAAGAAGATTCCCCAGAAATGCCCAGAGATACAAGGCAATCTGGCAGCCTTACTCACAGGCTACCCATGGAGTAAAGGATCACTTAAAACAAGTACAGTTTGTAGGTTCCAGATTTACAAACCTGATGAAAAATTAGGTCCTTTTATTTGCCTTTTCTGAAATGTAAAACAATAAATAGTAGAAGAAAAGATTTCAAGAAGATTTTTCTTGTTTGTTTCACATTATTAATTAACAGCAGATGTTAATTTTCTATATTTTGTTTTTTAAGACTGTGGAGTCCTAGACTCATATGAGCTATGACTTCTGGCTAAGCTTGATTAACTTCCCAATTTCTACTATGTTCATTCTTGCTGTCATTTTGAAATCCAATTTTCAAGGGGATGCCAAGTCCTTGATGAAAACAGTCTTTTATTACATCCTAACCAATGGATTAGAATTAGATTGGACTCATATGGGACTAATCAATCACAGTTTACATTTAGGCCATTCAGCACATTTAATATGCACTTACACATACAATGTATACAAAGATATATACTATTGAAAGCATTGTTTTGACACAATTGAAGAAAATACAGATTCAAAGTATTCTAGGTCGTTTGGACACATCTTTCTTCCATTAATTTTAATGGAAGAAATGGACCAGGTTCATGCTTGGCTTGCAGTGATACAATTTCACAGAAGTTGGTTGGACAATACGGATTTACTTTTGCTAAGAATAAGGGTGTAGATCTCCCAAAAGAGAATCAGTTAGTGAAATATAATGATACTGTGCCAGAAAAATTCAAAAGTATTCTCATTTGGCAAAGATATATTGATTAAAACCCCTGAGCTCCATCCTTCCTTTCCAATATTTCATTCTTACTGATTTTAACATGTATGAACACAAAATACTTAAGTCTCTTTAAACATTAAAAAAGTTTCATAAATAAGGGCTCCTAGATAAGCAATTTGTGGGTTAACCTCTTAAAAGATTTCTGAGAATACTGGTGTCCTCAGAAAATACTACTGCACTTCCTCAGAAATGTGTTAATTTTGGTAGCATTTTGTTTCAACAAAATATCCAAGCAAATATGGTTCAGTTATAGCAAATCATACCAACACTGTAAGAATGCTAAATTACGTTTTATTTACCTTATATTTAACACATTATAAAATACTCTACAGCATAAAAGAAAGAAAGAAAATCAAGACCAAAAAAAAGTCTTGATTAACTAAGACATATTTTTAATGCATTTTTCCATATATATAATTGTACTGCAGTATAAGGTATTTCTTAAGATTCATTGTTCTTAACGTTAGTTGGAATTGATTTCAAATTATTTCACCATTAAAGGTTTAGATTTACTAACTAACTAGATAATTCATTTTACTGCACTACACAAATATAATACAAAATTATTAGCTCATGTAAGTATAATTTTATGAGATGATACAAGATATCAAAAAGTCTGTGTTCTATTTATTTTCTCTAAATTTTTGTCTTCAGAGAAGATGATTTTAAATGCAAGCAAGCCTACGGTGAATCCAATCTAACTAGCAATAAAATAATCCGGTTTTGTCACATTTTTCTCTTTTTTATCCTTAAATAACATGTTTTTTAAAAAATATATATATTAAAAAATTAAAAAAAAAAAAACAAACAGACTTTCTTGTCAGGAGAGTTTCTCAAATTACATGATTCTCCAAGAGTGAATTACAGGGATACAAGCCAATAAAAGTTTTATAACTCCTTCACCGTATCAAAAACATGATGAGAAAATTTCTGAGAAAAGGAGAAAAATACTTACTCTCTGTTAGATCTGGGCTGTGGGAAATGCTGAATTAAGCCTTCCATGATGTCATGTAGGCACAGTTCAATAAGAAGAACCACAAATACCTGTATATTAAAAATATAGTACAACTTAAAACCAGAAAAAACCTCTTTCTATGGAAAACCAACCATCATTTCCTCATTACCACTCTGTGCTCTCTGCTTCTTGGCTTTTTCTTTCAGAATCCCACCCAATCAGGAATATTTCAAGTCCAATATTGGCTTTTTGTTTCACTGAGGGACAATAGTCTTTCCAGTGGAAGTTATTTTGAGCACTGCCGGGTGTAGCTTTGCCAAACCTTTATACAGCTCAGTTTTCTGCTTTTTTACACTTGTGAACTGGCTATTGGGTTAACATATAAAGTGTCCCAGGTCATGTTATAGTTCTAAGTCCATGATACTAATGTACACATATGTTAATATACAAAGGACGTGCTATATGTGTTTCTAACCTGCTGCAAGATTAAATTACTATTCTGGAATACCTCGAATATTTTTCCTGCCTGTGAAGGTTAACTCAGAAAAATACACCAAAGATTCCCATGTCTTCCTACAATGACATTATGGTGGTTCATTTTGAGTGCTAATGGCAGGATGGTGCTGCTATTTTCAAAAAAAAATTGCACGGCAACACAGAATTATAGAACAAATAATTTCAAAAATAACCTTAACAGGGCATCTGGTCTAATTCCTGCTGAAAATAGGGCCCACTGTAAATGTCTTTTACAGAACTGAGTCCTATTGAGCAGCTTGCTATTCCTTTTTAGCTTTTTTGTAAAATAATACAGGCCCTGGACATTGATCATCTATTAGACAATTCATCTGCTCAAAAGGATTCTTATGAGTATGATGGGTTCAGCATCAGTAAAAGATTTAATAGCTGAAGTGTTCACCACACCCCCCACATTTCAGTCTCACTAAGTGGTCACTCCTACATATTTGTTGTTCTGTGGACCGTAAAAATCTACAGACATCTGGGTGCTGATGTGTTACAGGTTTCAAAAATGTTTAATGTGTGGAACTGTTGATTTGTTGGGGTTTTTTTAACAATTTTTGTTGTGCTTCCAGCAATAGCGTAGGGATAATCTTTCTGAATATTGAGTCTGATTATATTGAGTAAAGGCTGACTTTTTTAACAAATAAAAGTATAAATATAGAGCTGTGTGTAGGCTAATCTGGAGACAAGAAGTATTATTTAATTGGTTTGTGCTGATAGCTTGGTATTTTTTATATTTAAATAAAACATCACAGCACAGTTGTGGCTTTTCATCTCTTTAGTGAAATGGTAAATATAACATGCTTTAACAAACAGACTTTTTCTACTTACAAATCTATGCAAGTAAGAATTTTCAGACAACACAGTAAAATATTCTGCCTCCTAATAAAAGGATTAGAAGATTTGTAATTTGTAAAATAGGAGGGGGAAAGTATAAAACAATACAAAACCGAAACTGCAGGGTGCCTCAAAAAGAGTTGTTCAGTTTATAGCTGCAATCCTTTTATTTTCCCTTTCCCTCCTACACCAGAGCTGTGTGTTCTGGTCATATGCAATGATTGACTTCTGCAATGGCCAGAGCCATGTATTTCTCTCCTCCAGAGGACCTTTATTTCCCTTTGCATTTTAAAGACCCCTCTGGAGAAAAGGGCATCGAGAGGTGATGAATTTGGTCTGGAAAAGACATCACAGAGCAAAGTTGCAATATTAGGATACTGCTAGGACACTCATTAATATCTTCTCATTATAACTGCTTAAGATATTCCATATGCACCCAGCCTTGCAACCATTTCCTGGACTATTTGCTTTTAACACCTTGCTCCTTTCTGTGTGTACCTTCAGCACTCCCACTTTTTATCTCATCAGCCATGAACTCCTCACCTTTTCCTTCAACAGCCCACTCCTGCTAGCTCACGAGGACTAGCAAAATGTTGCCCACATCTTAATTTCCCACACATTTTCATATTTCAAGTCCCTGACAGTGTTTAGGTAGCCAGTGGCCTGAGATCACAGCTATACAAGCAGCTCTGCAATGTCTTGCAGTTTCTTTGTGCTTCCTCTGGCTGCAATGGACCCAGCAGTTGTGTCTGTCTCGTCCTTAAAAGCTGTGTATAATGAAGGATTTTCTTCCTTCTCGTTTTTTCAGACCATGTAGTTCAGCTTGGTCAGTGAACGTTGCTAGTGCAATAGTAACATACACTATTTGTTGTAGAAAAATATTTGCTCACAAGAAGCTATCAGAAGCAATACATTTTGCTACTCTCTTTGATAAAAAATTATGAAAAGTTTTTAGGACAATAATACTCAGTTTGAATAGTTGCTAACAATTTAAAAATTGATGGGGCTGTCTTTTAAATGCTAAGTTGCTCTGAATCAAAAAATACTGCTTTCTATCAACACTGTTACAAAGCTAGCCAGTTTAGGGGTTGTCTAACTTTTAATGAATTTATGTATGAAAAGGCTCAAAAAAATGAAAAGTATTTGCAGAAGTATTGTCTACAAAGCCTTCAGAAAAATACTGTGTCATGTATGGGAACGTGTAGTATACTCTGGTACTCAGTGATTTATTGCTTCCCATTTAAATGACACTTGCTGAATTCTGAGGGACTTTCATTTGACACATAACATTTCTTTTCTAGTCCTTAAATACATGCACCTTCACACACAAAAACACACTGAACAAGACAGATGTATTAACATTTGCTAGCCGGTCAAACTAAAACATTTTCAAGGACACAGTGTTCTCTTTGACCTGCTAACACTCAAGCAGGCTGCAAGCAGCCCTATATAATTCAGATTGTAATATGCTTTACTTAACCTTTGTTAACTAACACATGAAGGAACAGCTTTTCCTTTTAGTGAGGACAAAGCACGGTATTTCAAAAGGGCTTATGTGAGTTGAGAGTATGGCTCTGTACACAGTTAAATCCTACATTTGACTGCTGAACCCATTCTTTCCTCTTTCCACCCAATTCCACATGGAAACAACAGAAGAGGGGAAAAAATGTAGAACTGAAAATACTTTTAATTGTTTTACATACTGAAATAAAAAAATAAATGCATTATTTTCCATTTGTACATGATGTTCCCTTGTAGGCAACATGAAACATCTAAAGGTACTTGTCAGGAATGATCCAAGGAAATTAAGAATTAGGTTCATGAATATGCTGCAAAATAAGATGCATTGATTTATCCTCTAACTTAGTCACTAGTGCACATCCTATAATCTCCAAACTACAGTTCTTGCTTTTACTTCTAGGATTTGAGATCAGAGTTTTTGACAGCCCTCAGCAGAGCATGCCCTCACGAGAGTGCTGTAGACTACTCCAAGCGAATTCCCAGAGTAGTTGGAGACCCAGGTAAACACCCTCATCACTGCTGGAGTTTCTGAAGTGCTGAGTTACTGCAGGGTAACTCCTCTCCTGATACTTTTTCAGGGATCATTTAAGCACACTACAAACTTTTTAGCAGCTTCTGTTTCACGGATCATAGGAGCTCTACCCCACAAGAACATGTCATCCATTTGGAGCAAAATACTTCGTTCAGATACACTCAGATCTCCCATCTGGGTTCAGTAGCTCAGTCACCACGGTTTTAACTTCTTCTAAGCCTTTTGAGCTTCCTAAGCCTTTTCACTGTGGTCTGTGATTACACTTGACCTTTGGATAGGAAACACAGAGCAAGGGAACAAAAGAGTACTGCCAGACACAGGCTGTCCTTAACAAAATTAATCTGTCTCAGCAAACAGTCTGACTCCCTGCAGGTGGAAAGTATTGTCGTGGTGAGTCCAGCAAATTTTGGGGAACATCGGAGATAAAAAGGTGTTATCACAGAGCCCTGGTTCCTCTTCTCTGTAGGGTTATCTGGGGAATGCTCTCCATCCCCTCACTGCAGTCACCCACTACATAGAGTGAAAATGTGACTCTTAATTCAATTCCATCAATTTTCCAGAATCCTCCCTTCTGACACATGAAGGTAAATACTTCCCCTCTAGTGCTGTATCCAAATGCCTGTGTGTAGAAAAATTAAGACTCCATAGGGTATAATTTTGAAAGGTAAAATGAAGATTGGAGAGTTCAAATGATCTCACTTCGATGATCTAGTGCCAGTAATCTACTTGAAGAAATTCGCAAGAAACAAAATCCCAATTTTCTTTTTAGTTTTGAACACAGTTAATTGCAGGATTGTCAGTCCTGAATAGCTCATGGCACTGGGCAAGAGGAATATTGAAGATATAGCTGTCTTGGATCATATCTTGGATCTTCAGACCTAGTCTTGGACCATTCTGGAACCCCATGCAAGTTAGCTGACTGGGACAGTGATTTTAGAGATAACTGATACTACAACCTAGACTAAGGTAAAACTAATCCAGCCTTGTAGGCAGATTTAATTTTCCACTTTCAGTACAATGGATTCTGCCAGGGAGGTTCTCAGAGAAGCAGTGAGATTTCTGTTCGAAGCCTCTGAACAGAAACTCTGGGATTTTAGGAGGTAGATGGGAATGAGTGTCTTGGAAGAGATCTTGCAGTTTATAGGGTCTCAGGAAGCTGCAGCCATGGCCTTTCTCTTTTCCCACTTCTCATTGCTTCCCTATCATTTTCTGTCTATATACAGTCAAACTACTGAAAAGATAATAGAAAATCATTCCAATGTGGATCAGAATTGTGAAATAATATAAAAAATCACCATCTTCTGTTTATTTTCTTTTCCAGCATTAATCCCCCAGGAGAGATACAGAACAATCTGACCTTGTGATGCAACCTGTAACTGGCTTGAAAGCAGGCAAAGCAAGGAAAGAGATGGAGTAAGAATTGCAAAAAACTTAAAGAGTTCTCAAGGCCCTCCCTTGGAGGCCCCAGAAGATGTTAACATAAGGTCTCCTAGTGTCTAGGAGTACTTCTGAAGGCGCATCAGCAAAAAAAATTTAGAACAACAAAAGCTCAGAAAGCTTCTGTAACTCAGGCTGTCCCCATTTTTAAAAGCATTAGTATGACAGAATCATTAAGTAAAGGCCAACAGTTTTCTTATCTAAATAAATTAATTACAAAACATATCAATACCAAAGGGATACCTGCTATATTGCCCAAAAGCAAAATGTTTTCTAAAGTGAATACAGATATTGGGGAATATATGTTATTATTCTGTGTGTGAAAATTCAGGTTCATGGAGGGCTTCAAGCACTCTCCAATACAGCTATTGTTTCCTTCCTCAGAGTGTTCAGAACAATGGCAAGTGCATGCAAGGAGAAGATTTCAATATCTGAAATACAGCCTGTGCTCACAGAGTAAACAGTTTCCTTAGTGCCTACTATCTTTCCTTCCCACTTCCCTGGGCTTGCTAAGGAAATAATTGAAAAAAACTAAATTAAACAAGGAAGACTGCCAGAAGAAGACAGACCATCTAAAAATACAACTGCAGAAAAGTCTTTACAGGTAAATGCTGAAATCGCTGACATATCTCATAATCAGCCAGAATTTCCTGCCTTGACTTTCAGCTGTTCCTCAATATATATGATGAACTATCAAATAATGTTAAACAAATTGCTCAATTTCTTGGCTAGAGCTCCTTATATGTGACATGGGGAGAGCACCAACACCCATTATTGTCTGTTTCTGTGTTCCTGGTGTTCTATGTTTCCATATCTGTAAATATTTAGTCATCACTGTACCAAATCGTTTACATTCTAAATTTAAGGTTTTTCTTTAATTTTGCATGAACAAAAATACAATTCATTAAAAAATCTTGTAGGCAAATATATCATAAGGTTTGTCTCAATAAAAGGCAACAACTTGCTCTTTTGTTGCTGTGTTGCTATAGCTATTTGCTATCCCAGTTTTAAGTACAAATTGTAATTCTATTGTGAAGTTATGAAATATATGAAATATCAATTAATATTTCCAGCCCAAGTAAAAGCACATGCTTAAAGAAATGTTATGTACATTAATACTCATAAGACTGATTAGTTTGTCTGGCTCTTTAGTTTACAGGTTCTTTGGTGTCACTATATCATGCTAATAAGTATTCAGCACTTGAAATTTTTTAAAATATTATGTTATCCCTAATTGCCTCTATGCCAACTTCTCCGTGGCTAAAACACACTAATCACTACCCACTAGTGAACAATTTATATTACAGCTGTATCTCACAGCCTGGATCTGCCCATTCAAATACCCTAAATATCAACTCGGTCTCCACAATACATTGGAAGGAACACGAAGGAGGTGGAAAAGTTTATTTCTAGTATTCCCACCTTCCATCTTTTCAAACGCATGAATAAGTACTTCTGTTTTTAAGATGTGTTCTGTGAACCATGGCTTTAATTCCTCAGGACAGGCAGGCTGAGCTCAAGCACTCCAATATTATTAATATTCCAGTCCATTAGCTTCAGTCCCAGATTTCCTGTTTCTCTTCTCTGTGCAGGGAAAAGTGGTGATGTCTACATTTCTTATACATCTTCACCCATCATGGGATTGGCACCAACAGCTACAACTCCATTCTGAATCTAAGACTTTCCAGTAGGAGTTGAAACAGCACATGTCAATAGCACTTTCCCATGAGAAGATAAAAAATGTTTTCCTATTAAAGTTAGACTATTGCACAATTTTGATTATACTGAGTCAGTTTTATCAACTGCTTCACTCTGATATTGCTTAAGGAAAAAAAAATATCATTAATATAATTTTCTCCTCAAATCTGTCGTCAGGAGCACCAACAACCATCTTAAAAACTTTTGTTCAAAACACAAGTTTTGCCAGTCTCAAAGGCTGTCATCTCTGAGGTACATTGAACTAATTAGTAATTTAGCAGGAGTAGAGGGAAAGAAGTTCACTTCAGGCACTTTGGTAGACAGACAAAGAACAAAGTTCCTTTATCTGTATTAATACTTTAAAAAATAGAATTAATGTCCTGCAGCAAAAACAGTACCTGGAATGATCAATGCTTAATTTGAAAATATTCACACACTAAAAATATTTATTGAAACTAATTAGGAACCAAATTGCTTTGTTTTCAATGGAAGGAAAACAATACTAATAAATAAACAATCCTAATATAACTATTATAACAAAGTCAGACTCACCAGGATCCCAGACAAAGGCTAAAGCACAGCAATGTCTGCCTCCCACCCATGAAATGGTGATTCACACTGGAATGTGTCGTGGCCAAATCTGTGTCCACCCCCACCCCAATTGCAGGCAGCCACAGGATTTGCCCCAAACACTATTTCACTCTTCTGTTTCCCATGTTTCTGTCTTACTGATTGGAGTTCTGCGTATTTCCCTAGGGAAATTGGATGATCCCACCACCAGAACATTTTGTTTTCAAATACACATCACGGTCCATCCCATTTCCAAAGCCAGGATTGACAATCCTTTGTGTGGCCAAACAGAATCAATTATTTCAGGTATATTCAAGAGAAAGAACAATATCTTCTTATATATACACCCACATCCCAAGTCAGCCCATGAGTAGTAGCCCTGAAATGTGGCAATCTGTGCCCTCTAAACCAAAGTTGTATCAAGTTATCTGTACCCCAGCCCAGAATTGTACAACAGACTTTGCTCTTTTTCAGCAGGATCCTAGTCCACCTAGTTTAAATGCCTTGCCTCCAATAGCCCAGTTGCATTGGAAGAAGAGCATTATCTATTGCAATATTTTGCACAATTTTTAGAAAAATAAATATCAAAAGTCAGTATCCAGCTCGTCATTATTGCCTATAATGTGTGACACCTAATTCATAAAGTCAAAGGAATAAATGCAGAAAGGTTTTTATATGTGATTAAAAAGAAGAGGAAAGTATCCCAAGAGTGATTAAATGTACTCTATTAACCACTATTTTTTATGTTTAACCTTTCAAATAAGCAGTTTGCAGGATGAGAGCTTTCAAATCTTCTGCAAAATCCTAGTGAATTAGGAAATTATGCAGTGAACTGATATAAACCGTCAGGGTTTTGAGACTCTAAGTCTGTTGTTTTAAAATCATTTCCTTCAATCACAATGCAAGATATTTTTTAATAGAATTGAGTAATAAGTATTGGTCCTATGGTGACAATGAACAAGCTGGTATTACAGGTGAACCTTTGCATTACTTAATCTTTTCTTCTTTTAGTTATCAAAACCATATATAAAACCACTGCACAATTCCCCTAATCAAAAACTACGGTTCACTTGCTATTTTTAAGGGGGTTTCACTCACTCTGGTGCCATAACTCCGTTGTTTTCTCTTGGAGGATCAAAAAATTTCAATGGTAAATTGCTTATGAATGCAATGAAAGGATTTCATTGCTCTTTTAATACGTATATGAGACTAATCTCATTTCTGTGGAAAGCAAACTACTGTGTACAGATGTCCTTACCTGATAGAAGGATGGTAGAAAATTAGTAGTCAGAATGGTATTTTTACTCCTCAGATAGTTTTTTACCACATAATCAGAGCATAAGGCATTCTAGATCTAATTGTTTGAAGTATAATTAGAAAGAGCAAAATATGGAATTAAGGAAAGGAAAATGATGTGTTCAGTGTCAAACCTTTCCACACTTGCTGGGCACTCCTCTGACTCACAGATCCTTGTGACACCTGTAACCCTGCTGCAAGGGATAATGACTCCATAAAGAGGAAGGACCAAGCGAATTCTTACAAAGCTATCTAAATTCCTAAATGTGTTTTGTAAAACTTTTGTGTCAAGTGACTTGTCTAAATTGACACAGACACTTTTCAGAAGAGGAAGGGGTCCTCTGAGTCCCAGAAAAGTGGTTTAATTACCTCAGCCTTCTTCCTTAGCAGGAGCTATAAGGCAATAGAATAATTACATAATAACAGGGCTTAAAAGCTCATCATTTAGACCATGCAAAGTGAACTGAAGAGTTGTAAACTGACATTCAGAAAGGTGACCTGAATGGAAAGCAGATATTTTTTCAGTCACTTATTCTCTGAGCTGCAAAATTTGAATTCTAAACTACAGTTGAATGTAACCACTGGCAATTATTATTTCTTAAATACCTTAAAAAAGGATGAATAAATGGATTTTCTGCTGTCTGAGGATACTAGTACTAGAATGGTATGGTATAATTTAAAAACACTCTGAAACAGGCAAAGTCTTATCCTATTTCAGTTTCTTAATTTTACTTGTAAATTTTCACCAACATGCCATAAGTAAACTGCTTGCGGCATACTTTAATCATTTGCCAGACACAGTCAAATAAGTGAGATTTCTGGGTAGGCCATTTGTCTTGGATTTGAATCCAAATGACAGAATTATTTGGATATAGCACAATTAAGTCTGTCCAGTTATGATGGCCATTTAATGAGCTTCAGCAAGGCAGAAGGGAGTTGGCTCTACCTGTCTAACCAGGGTTTTAATATGCCATAAAGCTAACACAATAAATAATTTAAGTGTTGAAACATTACAAAGCTTAGACTTTCCCACTGACTCAGTAATGTGGATTGTCACACATGGAGACAGCCATTAGGAATCCAACCAAAAACAAAGGGAAAAAAGTAGATCACAATGCTTGACTGCTAAATATTACAAATGTGCTGTCTCTCTTCACAGGAACACGCTATGGTTTGAGATAGTTGTAACTTTCACTTGACAGGAACGTTGTGGCTCTGCCTATAGGTCTGCTCTCAGGTGTCATGTTGCTAGAAGGCACAGTCCTGGGGAGGAGTGAGTGGATGAATGAAGGAAGACAGGGAGCATCTCGCAGAGTTGTATCAGAAATCATACGCTGCCCTATTTTAAACAGAAAACCCAAATGATTTCTATCAGACACTAAATTAACCCAGCAGGGATTTCTGACTGTTCCAGGCAGAAAACTACTTTATTCATAAGAATAATTGGATATTCGAGAGGTCGTCATGTTTTGTGCCATGAGTCGTAAATGTTGGCTCTTCCATAAAGGATTATCATGGGGTCTGTGCCTCTTTACCAAGGCAATTATGCAGTTGGTTAAGTTCAGCAATGCCCTGAAACCTAGCTTTAGGACAGAGTCAAGGTCCTAAACCAACAGGAGTTGGCCTTTCCAGTGACAAGCAGGAATGGAGTTGGCAGCATTGCCCTAGGAGCCTCCTCTGTCACTTATTACATGGACCAGCTAAAAGGAAATGGAAATTATGCTGGAAATAGAGTAATGCATGGAGGTGAGAGGGATAAGAGGACTGTCCACCTTTAAGAAGGAAATGTGAAAATTACCCTTAATTATGGTCCTCCAGGAACAAAGGAGGATATGATTTTTACATCTGCTAAATTTTCCAAGTCCTCTCTTCTTTTTGTTGACAAAAATACATAATTCAAAGACAAAACATTTTTTCACCACCATAAAAAGTTCACAAGTTAGGAAGTAATTGCATTAGCACGCTGAGAAAAGAGAAGAGAATGCAAGAAATCCTGATTGGCGTTTCTCTGTTTAAAAGGAATTATTTTCCAATACCTGAGCATGCCCAGAGGAGCTAGTCTCTGAGCAGCTGTGAAACAGAACCTTTTTACTTCAGGGTTAGTGCAGGGAGCTCATTAGCACAGCCTCAACCCTCAGCTAAACAGCCTTGTTTGCATATTGAAGCAATAGAATGTGAAGGTGTTAAAAAGGAAGAATTGCAGCCGCTACTCCTGACTGACATGTCTATCTGGGCTCTTGTGTTTACAAGAGAATAACGAAGCTGCCCCAAAGCCCCTACTGGGCCTGATTATTATGCAGAGGCTTCTTAGATTATGTATAATTGATATCCATTTTCCCTCCAGCTAACCAATGGCAGCTCTCAGGAGTAATGCTCACTCTCCTGCATCTTACCAAGCAAGCAAACACTGGAAATTGCTATCTTTTGCTAGGCTTAATAATTTTTAAAGACCAAAAATTGACATTTACATTTTTCAGAAGCACAGATTACTGCACTGTTGGTGGGGTTTTCCTGCTAATAGCAATCAAACAGTGGAGATGCTGTATTTAAGGGTGATGACAATCTGGGGCTATGTTTGTGTATCATTTCTATATATTTATGTACACATAAGTTTAAGGGACTATGTATATAACATGTGTGAATGCCCCAGTTTTTCCATACAATAACAATATGACAATGAAAACAAGGGCAAGTTCTGAAACCTTACTTTCTGCTGTTTTTTGTGAATGATTTGCAAGGTGAGTTATGCAGGCAAGGACATTCCTTCAATTACATTTACTGGTCCCTTTTCTGTACTTACTGTAGTTATCTTCATCCTTACCATTTAGGCTAAATGTTCAATTTCTAAAATTGACACAGGCATGAAATTAAGTAGTGCAGTGCTCTTTTTTATTGCTCAGATATTTTTCTCCTCCTCTAAGAGAAAATCCCATTGAAGTTCTTCCTCAAAAATGAGATATTACATTTAGCCTTTCAATTACAAAGAAGTTATGAGATATGAGAAAAAGGAAGTTTTTATTTCATTGACCAGTTTTTTGGGGTTTGGGTTTGGTGGTTTTTTTCCTACTTCAGAGCTTTTGAAAAGATATTTGTGTGGGAGGATTGGGCACAATAGTTTTTAAAGTTTTTCCAGTAAAGAGTTGATCTTGAAAATGAAATGCTAATAGCTTGAGATAAACACACCAAGTCTGCATAACCCTCTCAATGTGCTGCACTTCAATCCTGACCTTCAGCCTTTTTGCTGTTTTGGTCCTGGATATCTCTTCAGCTCAAGCTGTCAGTTGCATGGAGAATTTTTTATCCATACAAATAGTTTCAAGAATAAGGATGTGTCCAGTCCAATCATTTTCATGTCACCTTTCTCTCTAGAGGTGAAGACCTAGCTCACTAATCCTTTCTGCTACCCAACCTTGGCAGAATTTTAATTTTAATCTGCTCTCTGAGGGGATGCACAAGAAAATGCAAGGAATATTAATACATGGGCTGAACTAGGTTGAATGTGTAAAGGTGAAGTATCTTTCAGTCACTTGGATATATACCTATTTAAAAGCATTGCCATTATGAGTGCACTAAACCCCCTCTCTGCACAGAGCAAGGCAAATCAGCAGAAAGGAAGATTGTTAATTAATTTAACCACTTACACCTTCAGATTTCCTACCAAAAATCTACATACTTCTTCCACGCACTGAATATCTAGCAAAACTAGATAATAATAAGCTAGGAAAATACAACATTTACTGATTTTTGTTCCAGTAACTTTTCAGAAACCAGAGAGCAGTCAAAAAAACTGAACAGCTTGCAGCTGCCCTTACCTTAGCATACCTGCCTTTATGTTACAGAAACATAAATAGACAGAAACCAACTGTAGCAAAAAAAATTCTGCCTAAAGAAAAGGCAGGAACAGTCCCAACAGGCAGTCATTCATATAATGATCTCCTGACCTGTATTTAACAAAAACTGCACACTAGTTCTGAGAAAGAGTGAAGTCAAATAGTCATTTCAGAGTTGCACCTTTGGCCAGTGGACCACAGGACTGCAGTCTGCACTGTCACACAAGGATTTCAGGCCACATAATTACATTCCAAACAGTGTTAGTCCTGCAATGACCGTGTAAATCTGTTAAGAGATAGAATAAGTCTTTTTTATAATGTAAGCTTCTGCTTTTTGTATAAGGCTCTGCGAAGTGGTCGTGCTGCAGGTCTGCAGAGAGCTTCCTGGTCACATACGTCTGTCTCTCCACCTCCTTTCAGGTGCTAACTTTCATTAGAAGAAGCTTTAATTAAATATTAATTTATTACTTATTTATTACATAGTGCTTTTCCATGCCAAGAACTGCTGAGCTTGCCATACATATCCTATTTGATCTCTGGGAGGAAATGAAGAAGGCTGTGTGTCCATGGATGGGAGGGGGCATGATCTGTATTGAGATGCAGCCCACATTATGAAAGACTTAGGTCACATCCAACACTTTTAAATCTCAGGAGTGCCTCTATTATAAGGCATGTTTGTGTTGTTCACACCCTCAGTATGATTTTGAGATGCTCCTCAGAAGTATCTGTAGTAATCTGCCATCACCTCTCCTTGGTAAAAAAAGTTAGCAGAAAGACAGTCTCACCTTTTCTTTGTCTTATCTTTAAAAACACTGAAGTACAAGCCTTCCTGGACCTCCACCAGTGTCCTTAAGAGGATATAATGCATTCCTTCTCTTCAGAAATACGGAACCACCTCACTGCTCTCAGTTTGGGGTCCTTCTGCAGGACTCTCTCAGGAAGAGTGAGCAGACTTGGCCTGATTTGCTATGTACTTCTAGAAGCTATCAGTAGAGATAGGGGCTGGCTTTAATCTGTTATGGTGATGTAACTCTTTTCCTTCTATCTTTGGCTCTATAAGTCTAAAATAAGGACACAAAGCCTCTCTTCTGAAGAGTAGACTCTGTTTCTCAGTATTCTTTCCCTGAGAAGAGATATAACAAAAAATGAATGTTTTTCTTTCATAATGGAGTATACTTTCCAAAGTCCATTTACCACCACCACAGGCAGAATATTTGTGCTGACTGTCTGAAAAAGATCATAATCAGTAAATGTGCCAGGTGATGTACAGACTAGAGTTTTGGTCCAATTCTCTATATGAGCTATCAACATCAATTAAGAAATATTCAATGTTTGGTTCATGAAAGTGTTTAAGTATTACCTTAATATTAACACTTAAGTTTAAAAGGTTGACTGAAAAACTCATAAGAGGTTTTTCTCTTTCTTTACATTCGATTTTAGATTACACCTGATTTTTCTTATTCCAGGTTGGTAATTTCCCAGTTCCAGGGTAAACCAAGGCACACAGCCATACATGAAAATCTACATTTTAAATCAGGCGACACATCTTTTCTATATATTCTCTGCTCATAATTTTGTTTGGTAGTAACACGAGTTTTTTGAGTCACAGCTTCTGTGTCACCTTGATGGCACATGGCCCACAGATGAAGCCATAGCATGAAAACAACTGTGGGACATGGCTATAGTAAAGAATAATTGAAAGCCCTGGAACCTATAATCCAGAATAAACTTTAGTTTGCCATTCAGTATACTCTCCATTCACTGCTATTCAGTGGAAATGTTATACACACAAACAATAAAAAGTTTACTCTTGGTACTAGAATTCTCACCTGCAAGAAGGCAAAACACTCTAAAGTGGAGAAAAAATAAATTCTGGAATGAATATTTAATGACTTCTTCGAGAGGTTAGCACAGGAAGGGAGGAGAACAAAGTTTGCCCTTCAAAGACTGCTCTTGTAAAGGGTCAGTGAAATTTGTTTTACAGCGCTACTGAAATAAAACATGAATTCCCTCTTAATTAAATTGGTCTTTTCTGTGAAACACCTGAAACTTTGTGTATCCTAAAAAAACAGGCTATATTTTTATGTAAGTACAGAAATAATTATAATCTCTTTTGTAGTCAAAACACTTATTGTTCCACATTGCTTCCTATTTCAACAAAGAAATTTAACACAATTCATTTGCACAAGACAGTATCCAGGAGCTACCTCATCTTTTAATTTCCTCTATACCTTGCTGGGCTATAGCTACTGTGTGTTATCTGAATCTCACTGACCTTAGAGTCTTACAAAATGTTATTGCCTCAGAATTTACATAATTTTGTGTACAAGAATCACAAAGAAAATATGACAAAGAAAAACAATGCTCTTTGAAGAGACATTAAAAGTACCACTGTGTAAGACAATTACTTCTCCCAGCTCAATGAGCTAAAATTTCAAGTCATAAGAATCTGTTTATGTCTGGAAAAACATAGGTCCTAAAGTTTTCAAGACACTCTAAAGAAAAGTCACTTATTTATTTTCAGAACTGTTAGTCTTTCTATCTTCCATGTTTATCACTGCATTTCTCTTAATTTACTGCCAGACCAGCCACATGGATAGAATACCACAGCAACAAAAGAAAACTTCCACAGTTTTGCTGCTTGCTGCTTGCAAGTGCTGCTTGCTGGGGCTGCTTTGCTCCTCAGAAGTCCTTTTTCAGGCAGCACCTCATTGCTGCAACAAATTAATCACCAAAGCCCAGGTCTGGTAATGAAGTGTTATGGACTTGCAAAACTTTGAAAGGCATTACATCTACTACCTGAAAGAAAAATGAGGTGAGTGCTCAGTCTGGGAAAATTAGCACAGCAGCTCTGTCAGAGGCCAGTCATCCTCTGAAGCAATTATTAGTGAAGTTAGCTAAGTCTCAAAACCCTGTGGTTCATTTTTGGCCTGCACTAAAGGGTCATGTCTACAGTTGCACTTGAAATCTAGAACTGCATGGATCTTGGGTTGCCATTAACCACAGGTTTGGTGAAACAAACTATTCTCAAATACTGGCATCAGCCTGATCTTTGCTAGTACTCACAGAGGCTGAGATTCAAATGCAGGCTATTCATTCTTTGCCTTTTCTAAGCCTGTCCCTTTCTAAGCCTGTCATAACTTTTATCATGTTCTGAAGGAAAAATCGTGATGTTTATCCCATCATTCAAGTGGCTAAATTAATTATATTCTATCTCAAAAGGTTTTTGCATTTTGCCACTGTAAATCAGACTACACTTTTGGGAGATGGGATGGACAGATGTCTTTGGCTTTCAGCTAAAACAAGAGGATGGAGAAAGCACATAAATGCATAAATATGGCATTTCCTGAGTCCCACTGAAACACCCTGCAGAAACATTCAGCATATGTCTCCTGTGACACTTGAGACTCAATCCAAGACTGCTATAGCAATCAGTCTCTTAGTGCTCCACTGAGAGCCTTGCTCTGCTCAAGTTCCTCAGCTCTCTGGAGAGGAAGAGTCAACAACTCCTCTGCAAAGTGGTGCTGGTCCAAGCTCCTTCTCGTGAAGATGGATCAAGTGCAAGAAATCATCTACCACCAAATAGACCAGGTCACTTCTTGCAGAATGGATACTTGGAGACTGAGGTGGAACTTGGCTACTTGCAAGGCAGGCCCTGCTGCAGGAGCTCAGTCATGACAATTTTGCTCTGAATCCACCAGAGTGGCATTATTTTTCTTTCAATTACTATTACTGCAGCTGAAAGCAGAATCAATGCCAAGTAGATTGTATTGCTGACACAGCAATTGGTAGCTCAATAGAAAAAAAATGCCCAACCCTTTTATTGGAAATTTTTCTCCCTGCAATAAAGAAGAGAGAAAATGAAGAGTATATGATGAGGTTTCTTATTAAAGCATCACTACACATGTCAAGTCCTGAACACATAGTGCATAAATACATCAATCTCTGCCCCTCAGCTTTTTCTAAATCAAGACATTCTCCTGTCTCTCCAGGCATTTCACTTACTATCAGGACAGTAGAATTGCCTAGATTTCATGGCCTTTTTCAGGATCATAATGTGAGCCATTAAGCAAAATATATCCATTCAAGATTTTGTATTTAAAAATAATTTCTAATAATATCAGATCCATGTCTCTGCATTATTCCAGAATATTATTTGACAAATTTTTGCATAGTAAGCAAGGAATGTGTTTCATTTGATTACCCTTACATTTCAGATACCTGTAAATATACACACAAAGAAAGCATCAAACATAAACGTTTGTAATAAAGCATACTGTGGGAATTCATCTCATCCACTTTTAAACAGAGACTCTCAAATTAAGGTAGTTCAAAAGAAAGCACATGTCATCCTATCATAGGTGTCTAAGGCAAGTGTAACGAAGCTGAGTTGGCCCAGTCTAGATGTCTAACATTAAGATGCCTGAAATTAGAGAAGATGAAGACCCACTACTGTGTGGCAGACCAAGACAAAGAGTTTGGGTCAATGTGGAAGGACTGGGATCACCTGTATGAACTAAGTTTTTAAAAAACTTCAGAAGATATATAATACTCCCTGTTATTCTTGGGGAATTAGGTTCCCAGACCACAGGAAACAAAAGAGATTTGTAAGAAAAGAATATATTGTCATTCACTTAGTGAAGTAATTTATTTGAGAGATCATGTACAACACTCCAGTGATCAAATTCCTTCTCCTGTGACAAATAAGTTACTGTATGAAATTTCGAAATTAATATTTATCTACATCTAAAACACAGGACAATTTGTAGTTGTGCTTGGCAGCAGCAAACTTCAGTAATAGCCTGATCCCATACCCCAAGCATGAGAACTTTTCTTAACCAAAATTACTTCTGCATATCACACGTTTATCCAAGCCTCACCACACTGACCTTGAGTGTCTCTCATTTAGGATTTATTCTTGTGTGTTACATCAGAAATCTATAGATTTTTGATACTAAGAAGGCTGAGCTGGATTTTCCCCAAGACTTTTAGATGCTGATATTGAGAGAAATAGCCATAATAATTATACAGGCAGGACAGCCACTTAAAAAAAATATTTTTAAAAAGTTTAAAAAAACCACAGCTGCCCATTTTTACATTGCTTGCCAGAAAACTTTATGTATTTTTAAAACACAAATTTCACCAAAAGAGGAAATGGGATGGGGTATGTGGGTACATGTAGAGCTCAGACTGTCTTCCAGGAATGAAGAATCTGGGCATGGGCAACAATCTGCTCATTGTGGAAAACCCTACACCATGAGAACTAACAAGCAATCTAAATAAAGAATTTAGTATAGATAGTAAGGTCTCCCCTGAATTCAAGGTAACAAAACACCTTTATGTAGGCAACAATCTTTAAAACCATCAGTCATCAGTTAATTCATAGTTGCCATAGCAGAAAGCAACTGAAGTATTTCAAACAGTGTCGCTTCAGAATTGCTGCCAGAAATTGGAGATGAAGGCTTATCAGCATGGAAAGCACAAATCTGGCACATACCTCATGTAAACCAACAGTAGCAAGAAAAACAAGAGGCTGAAGTTCAAATGCCCTTTTTTGTTCTGTTCCGCCCTGCTTTGATATTTTAATTTCTAAGTTTGAATCACTGGAACACAGTAGCTGGTCCCTTGCCTTAGTCAGTGTTTGTCTGGCATCTACCAAAATGCTGCTTGGCCTGTGGTTCCACTTTCCAGGCATTAGAGTACAAATGTGTAAACAGTAAACATGATCATTCATTGAGCTGATATTCTTCCTATTAATCTCTCTTACTAAAAATTTTCTATACCTGCTAGCTAGGGACTTCGTTAGAAATACAAAATCTATAATGAAGACTAAATAGTATTGTGAATAAAGAAATAGTTCCATGAATATCTTACTTAATAAGAAGAACATTCAACAACCAGCTCCAACAGGAAGCTTCAGTCGACAAAATCTGTGCCTGCAACACAAAAAATCAGAAATATCTTCTCCATGTTACAAGTCAGTTAGAGAAGTTGTGCTAGTGAAATTAGGATGGTCTACAGATAGAAGCATGACAAATTGTGTAAGGGAAGATGATGTTCTGCCATGGCATCGATTTTTATAATTAGGAAAAAACAGATGAGTTTTCCTGCACACAAACTTCAGAATGTGCTTGCTATTCTTTGTAGTTGCATATCATATTGCATTATCACCTTCTGTTCCTCTTAGTCACTTTCACAGGTCATAAATATTTATTCCACTGACCATTCTAATCCCCTAGAATGAATGCCATCTACCATGTAAAACAATTTTGTTTATAGCCCAGGCTTTGCTTCTAGCAGCACAAAGTCTTTTTATATCTCTATTACAGTAGATATATTACGCCTTTTTTCTGTACTGCCTTTGCCTAATGAAACCTTCCCAAAATTGTGCCATGCACTCTAAAACCACAGTGGGAAGCATTCTTATATTGAAAGTTTTGTTACCTAAATAAAGAAAACAAGAGGAGAAGGAAAAAGAGGGAATGTTACAGCTGGGGAACTGAGACATAGACTGATTTGCTCAAAAGTATTTTCCAAAGACACAATAAATCAGTGGCAAAAAGTCTGATTCTTTATTCCCTATTCAGTCTCAAACTTTCCTTTCTTTTATTATTTCCTCTTCTACATGATATTACTTGCCTATACACATGAGCAAGATAACTATCACAACTATTATGCTATGCTACTCTATAGCACTAAGGATGAATAAAAATGCAGCTATGGAGCATCAGTTTTATACTGTGCTTTCGAATGTCACAGATCTCCACCCAAAACTGCTCTGCATCACTGTTTCCATAGCAACAAGATAACATGAAAGGCTCTGGTGTATGTTACTGTCTCTGAAAGAGTCCAACCTCAAGATGAGAGTAACATATTGGACCTTGTAAATGAATTCTGATTTGTGCCTTTCATGCAAAATATATCCCTGAATGATGCACCAGCTTGAATAGTGAACTTATTCAATTTGATGATAGTAAAAATTATAGATAGAAAAGAAAACAGGTTTTAATGTGTAACAAGGAGATGAAAATGTTTTTCCTTTTAGATTACAGAGCTGTAAGGCAGCAGATTCCCCTGCAAAAATAAAAATTTTTATAGTGAAATGACAGGAAGAAATTACGTGGTGGTACTGGTATATAAGGATCAGCAAAAGACTGTAGAGGATTTTTAATACAGACTAATCCCCCAAAATATAGCTGTTGGCTGAGGAAAAGGTGTGATGTGAGATCACTCCATAGTACAGATATAATGGTAGCAACCCAGGTGTCTGCACATCCCAGCAGTTGAGATCTGGGAGATGACAGAGAAGAGAAGCAAAAGAGCCCAATGAGAGGACAGCAAGCTACAGTGGAGCTGCAAAGTAGCAGGAGGTGCAATGGGAAAGTCTCTGATTTATGTGATGTGGTCAAAAAACCGATGGGAATATGTGCATAGAGGCTGTAGGACAGAAGAGAGGCAATGGTACTACAAAGATACTTAAGAAAAAAATCACATACAAGTTGTAAACAAATAATACACGTTGAGCTCCAGGAACCATTTTTACCACTCCTAAAAATTTGACCTGAGGTACAGCCATACCAACAAATATCTTCCCACTTCTGAGCTCTAAAACCCACAACATAAGCTCACTTCCTGATCTTATTTTTGGAACATTTTTCAGGATATCAGTTGTTTCATAGAATAGTTTGAAGTGCAAAGTACCTGTAATAGGTTGTAAAACATAGGAAATTTTCTGACTGGATCCCTGTGTGGCAGGAATGTGATTGAAATACTGTAATATGATGCATTCTTGTAATTCAATTACTTTTTTCATATATTCTGGCTGTTTGTATTTTCTGTCAACGTTTTGATGTCTAAAAGTTAAATTGATTCAAAAAGTCTATGGAGTTGGAAGAGCTTCCCTCTGACTTGCAGAGATGTGCATGGCTGGACTTGTATTCTCCTGCCATATGTATTTCTTTTAATGGTTCCGACTTCAAGGGGCTGACAGCATTTCTTCATTTGATCAATAGCCTGAGCAGTTGCTACGTGCTCGGGTGTGTACAGTGGAAGGGGCCTGGCAGTGCTACCTCTCTCAAGAAAAGCAATGAGAAAAAGTCACTTCTTTGCCCAGCATTCCTGCACGGCAGCTCTTCATCTGTGCCGAACACCTCTAAACCAGACGGCAGCTCCACACGGCCACGCTGGAGCAGCATCACTGCTGTGCTGGTCAGGACAGCACCACAGCAGGGCACAAAGTGGGGGGCTTGCATCAGCCAGCACACAGCCAGTCCCCAAGAAATTAAATTACCTCCACTAAAACACTGGCCAAACTTCACTGCAAGGAAAGTCTTCACTTAAATGCTCTTTTCTTCTCTCAAAACTTTGCTTCACATCATTTGTGAGAGGAACATAGGGGAACCTTTGTAAATCATGAGAGCTGGGGATAGACTTGTGTGAAAGTATGAAAGTGTAGCTGTATAGTCCACTGTGAAATAGTTTTCCACATAAAATAATCCATTCTCCTATTCCTGTTCCATTCAGGCTGGTGAGGACTCAAGTGGCTCTAATGAGACAAAAATGAGCAAAAGGCAGACACATAGACTGTGAACTGAGTTTCAGCAATAGTGTTTCTCAGAGGCTGGTTATGCTCCCGAGTTTTAAACACCAATCACTTATTGAAGGACGATAACTGAGGGTGAGTATAAACATGTATCTGTATGTGAACAAAAATGAGATTTGCACCAAGGCATCCAGTGATCTGACTTCTCTCCCAGTGAACCAGTCCTCTGACCTGCCCCGTGAAAGCTTTTCTTCTTCCTTCCTCACTGACAGCTCTGAGCATCCTTTTCATCCAGAGGTCTCTGCCATTTCAGATCACCTGCTCTACAGCTGACAGCTGACTTTTGCTCTAGCCCTGCTCAGGTTTCTAGGGAGTTCAGAAATGACCTTATATTTTACAGAATTCATTCAACCTTTCAAACACAGCAAGAAATTTCAGAACCTATTGTATGCGGTGTCTGTCCATAACATGACACACCACAAAACTTCCTGCCCTACCTGCAGATTATACAGCTGACATGTATTTAACCTGCAGCACATGTAAGAGCAAGAAACAGCTAGAACTTTGCCTCTTAGTACGGACATGAGAAATATGAAAATCTGGTAAATTATTATGGAACCAGGCTTTCAGTAGAAAAATGACATTATAGTAATGCTGATAAATTGACTATCATAGGTGTTAGGACCTGCTATGGAACTCTTTCACCCTTTGCCTTGCAATGGAACTTGCTAGAAGATACAGTCTTAAGCTGTGCCAAGGGAAATATAGGTTGGATACCAGGAAAAAGTTTTTTACAGAAAGAGTTATAAAGTACTGGAATTATCTGCCCAGGGAGGTGGTGGAGTCACCATCTCTGTTTTGATAAAGACTGAATGTGGTACTCGGTGCCATTGCTTAGTTGACGTGTTAGGGCATGGGTTGGACTCAATTATCTTGAAAGTTTCTTCCAACCCAGTGATTTTGTGATTCTGTGATACCAACAGGACTCCAGTCTCCAACCCTAGGCTTAATTTATTCCCATAACAACAAACTGGAATGATATTCTTTAAAAGATTACTCAGATTTGCTGGGTGAGATAAGTAAAGCAAAATAATATCTTTCTTTCATCAGGATTCCCACCTGTGACCTGACAATGTCTATGAACCCTGGATGCAGTTTGCATGGTTAGATGTCTGCAATGCAGTGGTGTGGGATGGATACCAAAAGGTTTTCTTAATAACGAGCTAGAAGGAAACTGGTATTTAAGGGTGAAATTAATTTTAAAAATTTGAAATGCTCAGTTTAGGCTAAAATGTAAAAAATCTTACTTTTAAGGGTTAAGTCTTAAAAGACTTGGGGGCTGTTTAGGAGCACAACATTAATTTGATTTCTCCAACGCAATCCAAACATAAGTGGATCAAATGTGGAAAATATATGGCAGATATTTTCTTCTAGAGGACTTACAAAATTGGGGGGGTTAGTTCTTCCTGTTGATCATGGCAAGGTTGTATTAATTGCCCAAATGGCTTAAGATACAGTTGTCTGTAAGGAATAAAACCATGTGATGAAAAATAATATCAGTAAGTGAAGAATGCACTAAAGAACACATTTATAATGGGTGAAGTATTTTAGAACATTTTTTAATCCCTGTCAATTATGGAAAACAAAATACTTATAATGTCTATATGCTTCATGGGGTATTTGTTTATTCTTCAATAGTATAATGTCCTCTTATAATCAGAACAAGGAAAAACCATTCAACTAAAGCTATCTACAAATTCACCATGCAAATCTTTTTTTTTTATCTCTCTGAAACTGCTGGCCATTGTTTTGGACAGGTGAGAATTTCCCCTTCAGTAGGGGGTCTGTAGCCTCATGGAAGTAATCCTCTAACAAAATTAGAATAATTATGATTATTTCTTATGATTATGCTAGTCGTCAGGTTACAGAAGAAGCCACATGCTTATTTTCCTGCAAGTCTATTGGAAATCAGTACTATCTATCTTCAGAGTGGGTTCTTTGAATAAGAAAGTGTAGGGAAACTTTTGTATTGGTTTTCTTGGAAGTTTTGCATGTTATATTTCATAAGCCTCTGTAGTTCTCCTGGTGATATCTGGGATCTTCCTAACTCATTCTGCACCACACAGAAAGTTGTCATAGGCTTGAAGCTGTTAATTTTATAATATCATATTAAACTGAAAATTAAGGCATATAAAGATACATAGATACTCATCCTATATTCCCGTCCTCTTGTCTAAAATGTATCAACTTGAAAACCTTTCATTTCAGAGAAAGTCTCAAGCATGGTCTGCTTTTCTCTGTTGGTTAGGAAATTTAGACTTACAGTTCACCAACTCTTCAACAAGGAAAAAGAGAGAGAAAAGTAACATTATACACCCTCCATGGGTGTATATTGCCAGTTATCCTGGAGGATTAGAAACCCTCTTTTTTGCCCTATAAAAGCTTCCTATGGTTGTTTTGCTAAGAGCAGAGTTTCTCTTCAGGTATTACAAATTAATTGCTTCAATAGCTCTTCAGCTCAGCCCCAATTGCTGCAGACTCAGTTTGCCTTAGTGCCTGCTGCATTCACGGATTTCCTGCGTCCTCTCTAAAGATAAGTCGGCACAATATTGATAGCTGCAGTGTGTTAGCTCCTTCTCCTGGTGTCCCATCATGCTGCCCCAGGAACCTGCTGTTATGTGACTCAGTTTTCATCACAGCGTGTAGGTGAGAACAGAGGGTCACAAAGAGCACATGGAGTGCTTAGGGGAAGAGTACAGAAACAGACACAGTACAGGACTAATAGTTTGTGATGTGCCTGCAGCATTTTCCAACCAGAGGTTTCGAGAATTCCCTACTAAAGACTGAATCAGGCCAATTATATCTAGTACCTACATATATATATGTATTTCTGTATCTTGTGTGTGTGCATGTTCATGTGTACACACATATGAACATATATGTGTGGTTTTATGCACACATGCATAAAAATCTCAAAATCCACTCATATTTTTTTCTCCATAACACTTTGTGTGAAAAAATTCCAGGTATTGTTTTGCTGGCTTCTTGCTACATGGTAATTTTCAGCTCTTGTATTGTTTAAAAAATGGTAGAAAATTATTCTCCAGCCTCTTCTCTAATTGTGAATTTCTAGCCCTCTCTCATATTCCTACTGTCTATATTCCAGTGTGTCTTATCTGAAATTAAAGGTCTTAATTTATTTAGTATATGTTCACATAGAGATCTGTTTCACATTTATTGCCATACTTCTTGCTCTTCTGCCTAAATATTCTTGCTGGTTATACATTTTGGTCGGGGAGATATCACAGTTTTTGGCAGTGTTTGATATGTGAGTGCACCTCTGATTTACAAAAAAATCCCTATACATTTGTTTTCTGATCTTCTGGTTTCTGCCTCCTCCCTGACAGCATGAAATCCCCACAAAACCAGCATGGTGAGGAGGATCTTCTCAGAACTAGCTGATGGGAAACACTCAGAGCAAGCAGATGCAACCACTAAATCCCACCCTTCTCTGGGATTTCACAAGCTCCAGATCAGGAGTAAAAAAAACTTCTTATAAGCAGCACTCCATGGCATCATATATAAAATACTATTTTGTATACAGAGCATTCGCTGGTCCAATTTCTCCTTTTCTGCTTTGATGATCCCAAGCCATCCTTCTCAGCTCCACAGGAGCACCCACAAAGGTGAACCTACAGGGGCATCTCCTCCCAAGTGACACCTGGACTGGTGGGGAAAGCATCCAACCCTCCTCAATGGGTCCCGGGGGGTATTTTGTAAGTTTTTTGTAAGCTTTAAAGGAAGGGATAGAGAGTGTCTAGAGGAATAACAGGGCACTCTTCAAAGGGAAGAAACCTAGATTTGAATCCACAGAATTTAGGAGCTAAACTCAGGTTTTCTGCATGCTGGTCAAAAGAGCCAACTTGTGAGCTGCAATACAAAGGGAAAAGAGTGTTTGTAGTTTGGAAAGCAAAACAAAAAAGGGGGAGCATCTTTTGTTAAGGGGGGGGACATTGGAAATTATTCTTTACTCTTAAATTCCCAATGTAAAAGCTTAATTTTTGTAAGTTTGTATGAACAAACATTGACAATTTTACACTATGCAGTGACAGTCTTTCAAGAACAGAAAAGAAAGACATTCTTTCCAATTTTTCCAGTCATACATAGGCTTCAGAACTGAGATTTCCAACCCAGTATATCAGCACAAAAGTAGGGAAGTTTTGCCCAACAAGTTGCAGAATCTAGCAACAGAGATAGACAGGATTTTTTTTTTGCCTTTCTTTTTCCCTTGCTTTGTTGGTAAATTTTTTCCTCTAGATATTGGAAATGAACAGAGCAAAAGGAAAGGTGGGCTTGAATTCAGAAGACTTGAAGCTTTGATCTTAAAAAAGTTAAAAGTCAGAGCACAGAGAGTACACATATCACTAGGTCAGGGGAAGTGATGTCACACTCATAATGAGCAACAACAATGCTTCTGAAAAAAACAACTTCAAAAAATACCCCCTAGATATTACATCAAGGGGTATGTTTGCATGTTAACTGCCTCCAAGCAATCTTTTATATTAAACTACTTTATGTGCAAGACTTCCAGATCGTTTACAGGGCAAGTGCTTAGGAAAGTAGGGGCTTTCCAAGCGCCTGAAAAGATTGTCTGACTGATTGTCTGTCTACAGGTTTTCTTTTAAAGCTATTTTAAGTATATGATCCCATCCCAGCTATTTAACTCAGGAACCTGCCAATCACACACTGCCTAATTGAACTCTCCAATACTGTAGGATTGCCAGCCACAAAGCATATGAACAAAAATCTGAAAAAAAGGGTTTTCTGCTGTTATTTAATTCTTCAAATCCAATTTGAAAAGGTCAAATTTCAGATTGCACAGCCCCATTGAGACTCAGGGACTAAACTGGGACAATAAAAAAAAATTAAAAGCTAATTTTTTTCTTCCATTTTTGAAAAGCAAGAGGAGGTCTTTAATACTAGTTACTTGCTGAGGCTGATTGCAAGGTCTCAGGATGGGGAAAGGACAATGAAAACTGAAAAAAGGGAGACATGAGTCAGTTTTTGTACTGCTGAACTGCTAAATGATGACATTCCCTTCAGAGATACTTGTAATCTTGCTTTGTCTTGTTTGATTTTTTTTTTTATTCAAAGAGAAAATAAAGAAAAACAACCAGAATTAGGGTCTAAATAAGGGAAAATATTTCTGGAATACATTCTACAAAAGGCTAGAAATAAACTGTATTTCACAGTGGTTGGATTGTGGTTCTGAGCCAAAGCCCCCTGAGGTTAAGTGAAAACCTCCTTGATTTCAACATGTCAGAACCTAAACCTCAGTATTTTATGGAAATGAGAGTGGCAGCATTTATCTTGGCATGTATTAAACAAATTTAAACTAATTTAATCGGCATATAAATGCATTATCATTGTTTTCAGGTTTATTGATTGACTGCATAAACATGTGTGACCTCAACTGGCAGAAAACCTTAGGATTCCACCAGTTCTGGTGGAGCAGTGAGAGAGAGTTAATGTCAGCAGAGGGATCTGAACAATAAAGGAGAAGGGACTTTACACAGCCATGGTCATCCATGCTCTTAAATGAAATATGATTGAGTGAGCTCATAATATTGGCTGAAGAGCAGTTACTCTAAGGAAGAAAAAGCATTTGACTGCATATGCTCATGTAGCTGGTGGTTTGCAGTTGTAATTATCCCCAAATGTTATCAGCAGTATGTCTTTGATATTTAAGGGGTGGGTAAGTGAGTGTTAATTCTCTTGACCTTATTTGCAGAACTTGTTCCACCCTGTGAGCATTAGTGACAGTCAGGCTGCACATTTTACATAGCTGCCTACTGGATGTTTTACTTCTAGTGATTTTTTTTTTCACCTGAGGCACTTCAGTCATGTAACTTCAGCAATCAATTTTGGCTCAAAGCAGCACAGGCCTCAGTCACAGAGAAGCAAGTATTTGCATGCAAGCTTGCTATTAAAGCACCAGGGAGAAAAGTGAATACACAAAAGCTGAAGGAATTGGAATCTGAGTTGAATCATCACACAGTCAGTTAAATTACTAGCCCTGTAATTAGCCTTTTTGGAGGTCTCTTAATTGTTAATCCCTTTGCTGGTTATAATTGCTTTATTGAATCTAAATTAATCCAATTTTTAAAGAAATAATCATGCAATTCTAATGGCTACATAAAATTAAAAATATGGAAACTACTTTGAGAACTAATTTAGATTAGAGTCTGTTGAAAAAATTAGTCTTGGGAATGGTATTTTTTGTTGTTTTTTTGCGGGAACATTGTGTTGCAAGGATGAGAGGGGTTAATATTTCATTTATACAGTGTATGCAAAGCAGTTTTATTTAAAAATTCACTAGATTGGGAGTATCCACTGCATATGGAGAGTGAATCAGTGCCAAATCAGAGCTGGACCTATGCCAAGGAAAGAGAGCCAGGGGTTAGACATCTGTAAAGTGTTGGATGGGATGAAGACAAAGGTAAAACACTTTGGTTCATTACACATCTAGGCTATTTCCTAGCCAGTCATATAAATTAAATTTTCCATACCAAAACCACCATATCTAAAGATGGACATTTGCATATTTTTCAGTACACAGAATATTTTTTGAGTCCCATAAGGACAGACTTAACCTGAACATATACCATTGAATTACTCAAGGTCTGATCCAGTCTGGGATAGAAAAAAAATACATCATCCAGGTGTCTGGGACTTCCAACACTACCAGGAATTACCTCATTATCCCACAGCACTATTCTTTATCCCTCATCAGATAAAGAGTATGGGGGGAAGGACATGGAAACATGAGAAGGAGAACAGATAAAAGGAAACTAGGGAGAAGAAAAACATGTTGAGTCTTAATTGAGCTTGGAGAGGAAGCAGGAGGAGAAAAACATAGTTGGCTGGTTTATGATTTATTCTCTTTACTGATCTATGTTTGCAGAAGATCGAAATGTGCTCTTGTTCCTAATATATATATTATTCTTTGTTTATCAAGTGTGAAGTCAAGGATGAACAAGTTTAAGTTATGGTCAAAGTATGATGCTTCTTTAATCTCTATGAGGATTGTAAAGCCCAGTGAGCAGGTCAACATTTTTCAAGCAGTTACACATCGTTCTACCCTGAGCCTCAGCTCAAGGAATACACTGGTTTAGTGTGTTACAATAAACATTTAAATGTATTAAACTTTATATAATCCTTTATAAGCATAGTGAGAAATCTTGATGTCCAGTGCTTCACCAAGAAATCATCACTGACTGAGCACAAGAAAAGAAACAGAGGCTAAATTTGGAAAGAGCAAGGGGAAAGGAAGAGCAGAGCCAGATACACAAACCAATGGAAATACAATCCTCTTTCTTTTTCTCCATTCACATGGGAAAGATGGCCAAGTTTGGAGAGGCAGCAGGAGAGAACCAGCACAATGAACAGAGATGACTGATAACATGTCTCCAAGGTTTCATAAATAATTATAACTGTTGAGCCAGACTTTGCACTTTGATTCCTGATTGTGGACTATTTCACTGGCTTTAAGAGAATTTCTATGGATTCTAGGTTTACATGCACATTAAAAATTCCATATTCATATGTAGATATGTATCATCTTTTATACAAACTACTTTGGGGATAGTTGAGACTGCAGCAGGCTCCTGCAGTATACACGAGTATTTAGAATACCATCACAATTAGCCCTGATAAAAATGAAATGAGGGTTTGAAATTAGCTCGATATACCTGTGTCCAGTTGCCCTTCGAAAGCAAGTGTGTAATAAAATGTTATCTTTAAAATACAGCTCTCTATCTCTTACTCACAGCTGAAAAACAGCTATTTCAGCAATGAAGCTTGACAGCTGCTCAGAAGAATTCTGTGTCTCTACATGCTGTTCTCTTCACTTGGTTTTGATGCCATCAGTAACTCTGCGCTTATGGAACTTTTAACTGAACATATTTTAACTTGTGCACAGAGGAGGATTTTACAGCACACAGCTATCAAATGATCCATTGTTATAACACACTTTTTTTCCCACGATCACAAATTTCATAATTCTATAGACAAAAAAAATCTGTGTCATTTAGAGGTATGTCTCAAAGTCCACATATGTATTTAATGTTATTAACATGTTGAGGCAATTCTTTTTTAGTCCTTCTTCATGTTTCATATAGAAGTGAAAGAAAATAAAAAACAACCTATGGAATCATAGTATAACATAATAAGTAATCAGTATGCTTCTTATTTCTCATTAGAAAATACCAATCCTCGTGTCTCATTTGCTGTTTTAAACTGCAAGCACTTACTGCCTTCTCACCTTTTGCTTTAATTGAGGAGAGCATCCTATGCTAGGTGTAGTGGCATCTGTACAGTGCCAGTTCTCTTTGTCCAGAGGACATACAGTGTGGTCTAGAACACTGGCCTGGCCTGATCATGCATTCCTCAATGATCCAATATCCAGGAAAGACGCATAAAAAGATGCATAATCAAATTAACTATCGAATTAGCACAAACTACCAAATGCCAGTACAAAAGGATGGCAGAAACTCACAGCAGAAATACTTCTATGGGCTCAGGAGCATGTCTGTGACAGAATTTGATAGGGGAAAAAACATCATGAGAAGAAGACACTTTTAAGTGCTTTATTAAGAACTGGAAAAAGGCAGTAGTTAACAACAAAATACAGTCAATTACTAGCAAACAGGCTAAAGTGTTGACTCAGACAGGGTTACAGGAGTGAAGTTATACCTTTTATTAAACTGACTAATTTAGTATTAAAAAATAAAAAAGTCTTCAGGAACACAAACTCTATTATAGAGGCAGATGCTTGTCTCTTTTCCAGCTATATCAATTGGGTTAATGTTTCTCCACCACGGTTCCGTGCTTATACTCTTAGGCTATCATACTTACAGCATTATCACTTTATCTTGAAAGTGTTCAATGATCTTTTCCCTCTGCCTTTGCTTAAAAGATCAGTTTTAATATCATAGCCAACTACTTTAAAATCATAACGAGTGAAAATCAGGCTAAAAAAAAAATTTAAAAATAGACTCTACATAGATAATGTAGTTGTTTTCAAGTTGGTTGGGTCTGTGGCAATTCAGTTCTGAGAATACTGAAAATATTTTATTAGCCATTAGCAATTGTCTTTAGCAACTTGAGGGACACAAATTCCAGAAGTCTAAAAAGGGCAAACACTCACTTTTAAAATGTCAAAAAGAATAAGAGAGATTAACTTCAATTACCAGAAAAATATCAGAACAAATAATGAAAAGGTCTATTTGTAAGAACCTTGAATATAAAGAGGATTTAAGAGACAAATTAATTTCTAATAAATAAGTCATGTAAGTGCAAATTTATTTCTCTCTATAGTAGATAACAAGCTTTATGGACAGAAGAGAAAAAACACTGTCATGCATCTGGATTTTGGCTTTTGACATCCCACAGGACATTTGCATAGAAAAGTAGATTTGAGGTAGATTTGAGAAATCTCAGAATCTCACAGAATTAGTTACCAATAGTTATTAGTCAATCATTTTTAAATGAGAAAGATGCATCAGGTCAGGTTCTGCAAGAATCTGCATGACATGTTCATTATTGAACTGGTAGATGATTAAGTTGTTTTTTGCATTTGAAAGTTACACTAAGCTAAAAAGACTTCAAACCCATCAGAGTACAGAATGTACATTTTAAATTATCTTGGTGTACAGCAGAAATTCGAATGCAGCTAAACAATTAAGTAAATTCACATATACCTATGCAAGTAAAATTACCTGCACAAATATTAAAAGGAGAATGACTAACCAAACACAGTGCAAAAAGAATCTGGAATTAGAATGGATCACAAACAAGCAATAAAATTGTACAATTGCCTAAGAAGCAATCACGTTGTGTCAGATAAAAGTAGTACATTTTATGTTAAACACACAAAATATTCTTTCCTTTCTACTCAGAGCTGGTAATTCTTTATCTGGATCCCTGTGACCACTGCAGGTTATCACATGTCAATACAATTCATGAACCAGATGGAGAAAGTCCCAGACCCTGAAATAAGAATGAACTTTAAAAACTTTTCTAGCATAAGACTTTGCAAGAATTGAGCTTGCAAAGCTTAATCCAGGAGGGGAAAGACTAGGAGGAAGTTTGATAGCAGTTCTCAAATTTTCAGAAAGGCTTTTTGTGGAAGCAGACAATGAATTGTGTTCAATAATCTCTGAAAAACAGAAAAGATTGCAATAAGGGAGAATTAGGTTAGAGGTGAGGGAAATAATACAGTGTGAAAGGCCAACTAAGCAATGAGTAATAGACCTACGGAGATTTTTCCTGATTGCTAGAAACTTTAAGGTGGAGCAAGCCAAGCAACAGTGAGGACTGGTTTTCTGTATCATTCCTCTTTCAGAGCACACTTTTGATTTAGTTGATCTCATAAATACTGTATTATTATCAAACAGTATGCAACTTTCTACCCTTGCTCTATTGTATAGATTGTGGTGCTAAATATATATGTTTATTAAGAGCATTATAATGTAAGCTGAATATGAAAAATGAAAGTAAAATGAATGCCTTAAACAAGGAATCAAAATCTCTTTATCTAGGCAGCATGCTAATGACTACAGTAGAGAAATTGAAACTGGACGTATATAGGTTTCTCACAGATTTTTCACAGTGGACCACTGCTTTCTGTCCAAATATTTAATTGATCCAGAAAGATTAAAGTTTAGTTTTTAATTACACCCACAAAATTGAATGCCTTTGTGAGTAGTCCATATTGCACTGGCTTCTAAGGCATGCTCAACAGTTGTCTGTTTCTTCATATTAAAAAGTAAATAAAATAAAATCAGTTTCTCTATCCTGTAGCTCTGACATGTCCATTATCTCAGAAATATTGATTCTTACCACTTCCTTTCCCACTCTGAACTTTTCAGTGGGTCATAGTCATGTAATCAGTGGATGATATTTAAATCATACAAGCATGATTATCAACTAACCTAAAGGTTTGATATATGTATCAGTACACCATACAGAGGTACAGACTCCTTTAAGCAGTCTGGAGGACACTCCTCTAAATTTCTCAGACAGAAGAAATAATGAAAATTGCACCTTGGGCCATTAAGAGGGAAGGTGGTCCCCATCCTGTCTGACATAACTGGATTCAAATATTCTCTGCTTCATTGTAACCTCCAAGCCTTTGTCCCTTCTTACCTCAATATTTGAGAGAAATAACATATGAATGTTTAATTAAGGCTGTGATATGTTCCATTTCCAGCTCTTTGTAGCACTTTAATAGCACACATGAACTGTTAAACAGACCTCTTCATCTGGGTGGAAAAATACCACTGAAGCCAGGAGAAATTCTGCACATAAAACTGGAGAAGACCAAGTCCTAGAATGGTGAGAAGGCAGTGTGCTGAACTTACCCTCACCACAGCTGAAAGTCCTTCTCTTTCATAAAACACATTTCCTAGTCTTAAAAAATAACAAAATAGCAAAAAAATAGCTGCTGCTAAAAGCAGCAAATGTCTCTGTTGCTGTGCACTCATAAAACTCACAAGTCTTTCACACAACTTTACTCAAAATGGTAAATATATACTAGAAAAAGTGTTCACAAGATCTCACTTGACAGTATGGATCCTTGTACTTAGAAAAAATATATGTATGTACATATTTTCTAATAAAAGTGAGCTACTAGGAATTCCTCATAAAATATAGCATTATGAGAAAATATTATTTCAGAAAGTTTCTTTGCTTTGTCAGCAGGATTTCTCAAAAATCAATGTCACAAAACATAATATTTGAGGGAGGTTTTAAAGTTCTTTTTAAAAAAAAATACACATACTTTCTGACAGGAATGAGCAACCTTATGGCGAGCTATACTAAACCACAAGCTACTGCTGCTCTGATAATTTTTCCCAGTTCCCAGCTATTGGACTACATGCCAAAGCAGCTAAGATGACAAAGTCCAGGAATAATTGTGCTGGAGCTTTAGAGCTACCTCTGGATCCGTCACATTGTTGGACTGTCTCTGTGTTGCTCATCTTCCTCATCCTCCAGAAGGCCATTTCCTTTCCTTTCAACGTTTTTTTCCCATTGTTTGTCTGGTTTTTATCTGTTCTTGAGCAACATTCCACTCAAACCCCTTATACATCCTGAGACAGACAAAATATATTTAGAAGACCTTCAGGCTGTGAGTGCAGGTTTTGCTCAGGTGGTCAGATGGATTTAGGAAGCACATGCCTGCTGACATGGAAAATGCATACCTGGAGCCTTCCTGCTGAAACATAGCCTGCACGCAGTCTGAAGCATCCACAAATACATACCACACCCTCTCAGTCAAGTACCTGCTTCCTATTACAATGTTGGGCTCTTTTCCTGGCTAGATCCTGCTTCAATATGGAAAATGCAGACTTGGTCCCATATTTCAAGTGTCATGTTCAAGTTAGGAAAGTTTAGTGTGCTGTCTGTAAGCAGCTTAAGGATGGAGTTGGATTTGATCTGAATTTTGTATTCTGCCACTGAGATAAAAACAGAACTCTTACTTTTCAGCTTAGACAATGCTCAGATAGAAAACTCCTGAGACCATCCAGAATACCCTGTGTGCCTGCACAGTAAAAGTGTTTGAATCATTCCCAGAATCCATAGCTGTACTTCCCATGACTATGCACAGAGAAAATCCTGGGGTGCAGGTTCTGTGGTGTGCAATAAGTCATCCATCATTCATCCTCCCATTTTTCCATACTGTGTAGATGTTTTGAGCCTGCTATGCAACCCTGCATAGGACACAAGGTCTGAGAAAATGGCTGGGGAGGAGAGGAAGAAACCAGGATCATAGCCAGGGTGTCAGCCCTCCCCACAGTGCTGACATTGTCTGAACTTGCAAATAGAGGCTGCCCAGTGCTTGGATAAGGATAAGAGATGCTCATTAACACAAGGGCCCCTTATTAGACAAACTGTGGAGGTGCCACCACTGCCAGCTACCGAGGGTCTGCAAGCCTGAGGGTGAGTGCAGCCCTGCCCTGGAACAGCAGCAGAGCAGCCCGTGCTCCTACAGAACACACCTGAGACACAGCCAGGCGTGCACCCTCCCCTCACAGGGATTCTCAGAGCCCTCAGAGGCTGCTGCAAGCCGTGGGAGGGTGGGCAGCAGGGGCACTTTTTCTCTGTGACACCTTCAACAGAGCCACAAGGCACCAGGACTTGGGCTCCAGCTATCACATAGACTATCTCAATCACTCTGCTTGTAAAGCACAATTACAACACCCTGTGCAAATAAGGGCTTGTCATCAAGAATGAGATCCTTGAGGGCTAAGCTGCAGTCAGTGCTTTCATGATAAGCTGCAAGCAAGTTGCTGGGCATCCTCCTCCTCCTCTTGTTGTCCTGCATAGTGTCCTGTAAAATAGACATTGCTGCCCACTGGGTACAGGCACCGTGTGCCACAGGAGAGGAAGAAACCTGGATAACCAGGGCACAGGAAGGAGAGGGTCTAAGCTGTGTTCCTGCCTTCTTGGCCTTGGTTTTGATCCACGGATCACAACATGATGTGGTTGGTGACCTATGGAGTTAGGGAATGAGCCTGCATTCTCCTTTATTTGGACACTGGGCACATGTCCAGCAGATCAAAGGGGAGGTAGTACATCCTTACCAAGCTCCATCCAAGTAGCTCGACACCATCCATTGCCCTCTTGCAGTTCATAAACACAGCCTTTCTTCAGTGACAGGACACATTTATACCATAAATTCCTTAAGGCTCAGTTTTTACATTAAGAACAAGCCTGTGGTTTTGAGGACTAACAGAATATGCTGTGTATGCACTGATAGATTAAAAAATAGTAAAAAATATAATCTCAAAAATATTAAAAATGTACGTTAGGAACCATTATTAAAAGATAGTGATATTGCACAGTATGGATCACATTCTTATCTCCAGAATATCCTGACCTGAATCTATCTTTATTTAGCTTTTTCAGAAAGATGGAATAATCCCTGGGGATTTCACCAGATACAAAAGGGCAAAGTGATGTGTCCACAGTAAGTAAAACAGTGATTCAGAAACGTTCTTCCTCAACCCATTATCTGTCAAGCAATATTTCTTCATCTTATTAGAAGTCTAAGAAATCATGAGAATTAATCACTGTGATTAATTGTGCTTCTAGATAAAATGTGTATTGCAGATTGTGTTTTATTACGTCTGGGGTTGGGGAGAAATCATACATTGCATCAAATGACTGTGTCAGTTCTGCTGCAAACTCAGTTTTTGCTGCTCAGCTATAAATAGTGCTCACAACACATGTGAAAGCCATCACGCTCCATTCTGAGGTGGGAAATCACTGAAGAAAAGTGTTCTGGTAAACAAACCCTTCCTGATGGCTCTCTGAATATCTGGCAGGGAGCACAACTCCTGGTTCATTGTGCTGACAAAATCTGCCTCACTCCTCCCTGTTAATAAAGCAAGGCTGCATCTCAGAGGAGGTTGAGACCATTGATACAGAAACAGAGGAGTCTTGGTGTCAGCCTTAGAAAAATCTAGCCAAAGTTGCATTTTTTATCAAACCATCTCCTGGGTATAGCCCAGACGTTCACTGCAGCTCACATATCAGATGTTGATGCCATCATCTCCCTTCCAGCCTTCACCACAGGCTGAGCAACGCTCAGCCCCACATAGCAGACACAACAGATGTGTTTTCCCAAGTCAGAGATTCCTGAGGACAACAATTTCACAGGCTGTATGCAGCCTCTTTCAGCGCTGCTCAGGAAGGCTTATGTCTCACTAGAGTCTTCTCTGCTACAGTTTAAGCACATTTTTCTTTCTTGTCCACCAAGAATATGGAGAACAAACTCTCCTCATCTGTACCCTCCTCAGTTTGCTTTTGAACATCCTAGACAAGGTCCGTGTGACTGCTAACAATATTTCACACAGCTCAGAACTGTTCAGTGCTCATACACCATCCTGTTCCAGAAAGTACACAGGATGCAGCAGGACTGCTGCATGTAATCATTTGAGGGAAAATATGTTTAAGGTATCCCACGCCTCTGCTCTGTTCTGCAGTGTCACACCAGATCTCCAGTACCTGGATGGCACAGCATTTACTGGTCTGTTTTCCCACCTCACCAATCACATGCACGGTGCTGACTGCAGCCGTGCCAAACACCCCATGTGCCACCCCTGCCAGGAAGCCTGGGAATGTTTTCCCTTCCATTCATTAAGCCATTCTTACTCAAACATAAAATTCTTAGTCTGACATCTAAAGTGGACAGTGAGTCATCTTGCATCAGCACCCACATGGGTGGTTATCTCAGCACAGGGCTTTAGGCATATGCAAGATTTGAATAAAATCATGCAACAGACCTCCCGTAAGCATTCAGGCTGGCCAAATGCAACAGCTCAAATACTCCTAAAAGAAGCATCCCAGTCCTGACTGAGATCAATTCTTTTCTAAATATAAGGGAAAGGACAGAAAATATTTTGCAGACATCAGTCTAACAGTGATGATGAGGCATATAAAGAAGAAGTCTTCATTTTGAGTCACTGGTCATTGTACACACACACCCTTCAGGTGGTTAATACAGAGTTTCACAGTATAGATACTAAGTTTCACAGTATAGATAACATGTTGCAAACTTCTCTGTAGCTGTCCAGATCTTCAGAGAGAGAATTTATCTAGTTAGCATTGACATTTAGAATATGTTCATTGTTTTCCTTCTCCTTTATTTTTGACAGCTATGGTTTAATAATGGACTTTGATATAGCCCATGCCTGAGGGTATTTTTAAAAAGCAGTTTGGGGGAAGAGGAAGAGAATGAATACATGAAAATAAAGCCTGATCTAAATTAGTAATTTACACATTCCCAGATGTTTCCTTCCTGAGATCTTGCATAGAGCAACTGTATCAGATCACCTGTAGTTTTATGTTTTCAGTTTGTCATTTAATGTCTCCTCCTTTTTCATAAGGTGATCTCATGTTTCCAGAGTAATGCTGTTTTCACTTCACATTATCTGAACAAACAAATGAAGTATTCTCTCCCTCACAAACACCAGCACACGCTCACACATGCTTCTCTCTTTGGTCTGCATAAGGTAGCTTGGCACCAAAAAAATTATGTGATTAAGTTTTAACAAGTGTCAAAGCCAAGAGGCTCACAGACACTTACCTGGAGATCAGAATGAAGTTTAGGTGCTTTCTGAAATTCAAATTAGCAAGTGTCATTCTTCCTGCCTTCTACCACACTTCAGGGAATGTTTGATCTGCAGAGAGAGAATGAGCAAGAAAATGAGCAAGTGAGAAACCTCCAGGATCCAGAGGTTCAGACTTCCCATCCCCCAGCATTACCACTGTCTCTTGGAGCATGTGAATAATCATGGTCCTATCGTAGGGGACTAATGTAGGTTACTGTAGAACCGAATTACTCATAAATATTTAGGTGAAGGATTTCAGCATAGAACAATACAATTAACAATACAAAATGCTGCCACTGAAAGTTATTTTTGACACCATCAAAGTGTGGAAGTGTGCAGACATGCCTTTGTTAACTTACACTGTAGTCTATCATTTGTGATACCATATCAATGCATTAATAAAACCCTCCAAGAGCATTGATCAGAAAATTCATAATCTTTTTTTGTTTGCTAAAGCACGCATTTTACAAAGGCTCTTGTGATCTCATGTTACTGCCATGTTGCTCAGAAATAAAAGACATTGCAAGGCAAGGAAGGAGATCTAACATCTCATGACCTACATGGGTTCTTTATTTTTTAAAATGCTAAAATTTATGTTGTTTCTGTATTAGGGGGAAAATACAGTGATTATAATACAGAAAATGTATTTTATTCATCAACTTCAATACAGATTTTACACTATACATAGTCGTCTATATTAATGTATTAATGCTTACCTATATCTACCCTCCATAACTCTCATACACTATTACACAAGTGCTTGAAAAAATATGCCAACAACCAGAAAAAGAGTTACAATAACAAATAGAGATATATGAGCAATAGTGATCTCCTTTCATTTTTAACTGAAAGCTATTAAGTCCAGTGAACTGTAAGACCTGCATCCTTTGTCCACCTGAGTATCCCATTAAGCTGCAGCTGGCATATTGCAAAGGGAAAGAAAGAAAGAAAAAATGAAAAAGAAACCAAGTATCAGAAAAATAGGAACTGTCCAAGAAACAGGTTTTTTCCTCTTGCTTGTGTTCAGTCCTGTAATATCAGTCTTCTACTTTCACTTCTGCAAGCAAGCTTCTGTTTGCATGTCCAAACCTGACCAGTCCATCACCCAATCTTACACTGAGCCAGAGACTGAGTTTTAATGCATAGACTGACTTTTGATCCATTCACACACATTTTAAATACTGACTCCCTTCTCCTGTCACAGGACAGAAAAAAAAAATTATATCTAGTTTATATTGGATCTTCTAATTTTATACTGGCTTGTTGAATTTGGGACTAATCCTTTCTTGAATATTGATGCAATTTAGGGTATTGATACAAGCAATGCAAAAAATAAATGGGAAGGGGAAGAAAATGCTTAAGCAAGGCACCATGAAGTCTTTATCTCTTCTGTGTGTTTTCCCTGTACTTGCATGGCTTTGCTTTCAATCTCTCATCAAATTGCATGAGGACATGTTACACCAAATTCTCACAAAGGAGGTAGTGGTGTGGTCATGCAACAGACACATGGCACACAGCAGAGGAACCTCTTCTCTGATTCTTCCTGGTTGAAAGAGGGACTGAATGCAGCCCTGACAAACCATCTAATTCCCAAGTGTCCTGTTTTCCTACTCACAGAGCAGTGCAAGGCAAAGACAAAAGGGAATTAATATATTTGAAACTACATATGCCTTTTATTGTTAATAAGAGTTCACATATATATATAAAGGAGGTACAGTTGCTAAGTCTTGTTAACAAGACTTAGCAATTAACAAAGTTAACAAAGAATCAGTCTATTGTAACTGGCTAACCAGTTTTATCTGTACCCATCCTTGGAAGAGTTCAAGGCCAGGTTGGGTGGGGCTCTGAGCAGTCTGGTCTAGTGGAAGGTGCCCCTGTCCATGGCAGGAGGGTTGGAACTGGATAATCTCTGAGGTCCCTTCCAACCCAAGCCATCCTATGATTCTTTGATTCTATGAGTACAGGGTGTGCTGTGTACCTTAAAATCTTTGCAATGACCCTCTAACTTTTCTTTGAATGCTGCTAATTTTAATGTGGCTATTTTTGTCTGAAAAATACAAGAGGATTTAGTATTATGAAGGGTCTAGATCTGAAGACATTATTTTTTACTTTTATTCCTATTTTTTCCTTGGCAGATCTGACAATCTATTCTTTTAGATTGATGCAGTCCATTCAGAAAGGTATCATAGTAGCAAGTTTGAACTGCAGTACAAAAAAGCAACTAAGAATCACTGTTTCTGCCTTGTCCTAAAGACTTTTTCCAAATATTTATGTATACACATAAATGCTTTTATTTATAGCTCTGTTGAATTACAGAAGTGAAGAGAGAGAAAAGCACTGAATAATTCATCAAATTTTCTTCTTTTATTACTCAGGTCCAATTTTCCCACATAAACATATAAAATCAAACTGAATTCTAACAAATTATTAATTTTAAAGATGCAACTAGAGGATTTCATCCCAATGAAAAATAGTCTTGCTAGTCAGCATTGGTAGAGTTTCAATGACTTCAGGTAGACACAGGCATGCAGATCTGAGGCAGTTATCCCTGTCTCTGTCTAGTCAATATAGGTGACAGAGTCCAGTGATTAAGAGGTCTCATCCTAAGCAGAGATCTAAAATAAGTCATTTAACTACATGACAAAATTGTCTATTTCTCTCACTAAAAATAAGAGGAGCCCAAATAGCTATCTCAGGTAAGGAGAGATTAAGCTCTTTTAGCTTAAAGCTTAAGAAAGAGAGAGAAAAATTTGCTGTGTCCAGTCTCTGATAAACCAACTTACATAAGTTGAATTATGACTACAGAAAGAGTGCCAGACAAATACATAGCGACAGTCAAGAATATTCTAAATATCCTGTTACCTTCAAGCCACTGCAGGCAATTCCAGTTAAAATATACTCTCTGGGAATACCCAGCCAGACCCATTGCAAATTTTATATGTCAAAAAAACACTCTCCTATGACAGAAGAACTTTGACCTGACTGCAGTGAAATTGAGCCTTATGCAGAGAACATCCGTGCTATAGTGTTTAGTGATTTAGATTGCAAGGCTGTGTTTAGAGGGATATTAAGACTTAACTAGGATGTTCTCTATTTGTGGATTATGTGTGATTCCCCAGTCTGAAAGAGGAGAATATATATTTAAAAATAAAGCTCCATACACAGCTTCCCAGTAGACAATTGCTTACTCATTTAAAATGTATGTTTACTTAAAATTTTGTTCCCTGGGATGGCCTAATGAAATATACATTTCATTTTAGCAGGGATTCCCAAAGGAGACAGCTGCCAGGCAGCCTTTTTCTATCTCCTCCCGTGCAAGCTATGTAAAGCAGGACACTAAATCTGCAATAGCAGGCAACACTCAGGAATTAGAGTTTCAGCTCTGTTTATGCCAAGTGCCTGAGGAGTACCTGGATCTGAACAATTCTGTTAGTACATTGATAATTCATTCATAGCAATTTGTTACCTGACATTAATTTCCTACAAAGCCACAGTATCGAAACATGCTCCACATAAAATCACTTTTAGGAAAGTCAGAAGCTAAGAGGAAATGACTGAGTGAAATTTCTCTAATTATGAATGCTCTCAGTATCTGGGCATCCCAAAATCCATCAAGGCCCACAGCTTAATTTTAGCTGCTTTTGTCTTAGGCAATGGATATATTAATTCTTCTAGCTAAAAATCTACCTTAAATCCTGTCCCACATTCTGAAACCATGAAGACAGATATAAAAAGACTGAAGAAAGTTAAAAATTATTGCATAAAGTTTAGAACTACCAGAATTTGTACTAAAGAGTTAATACCATGTATTATATCAAACTTGGTCACACAGACCATCTGCATTGTTAGAGTTAAATAGCTATATGCCACATGAAATGACAGTGTATGAAGAAACATTTATTGTAAAAGTTTTTCATGTTCTGGATGAGTATAATGCTTTATTCATGTTATATATAACTTATATTTTATTTATCGTATTGTTTTATAATTATATTATTATTTTTATTATATATTATTTTTACTTATACTATTATAAATCCACAAAAATCAATGTCACAAACAATCAAAATAATAAAAGTACATTACAAGCTTTTGGTTGAAATAAAGGACAGGGAAATAGTAGTATACTTCTTGGCAGGACTCCTGAAGATATTTCTATCAGGAGTCGCTTAAAACTAAATCCAAAGGGATCCAGGCATCTTTGGCTATAAGTAATACCAGCCAGGAAAACTGAGCTCTATGAAATGATACTGAAAAATATTTTTAAATGTACTCTTTTCCATCAAACCCTTTCAGAGTAAAAATCTTGAAAGAATTTGACTGAACTGGCAGACAGATCCGAATCTCATTCAACAAATATAAATCAAGCTGAAACTATAGCTGGTTTTATGGAAGAAAATAGAGGTAAACTCCAGAGACAACTATGGTCTCTGGAGAGGAAATAAGTACACTTAGTTATGAAAACAGTTGGAAAATACCAAAGGAACAAAACTCTCTCAGGTCTTTTATCCAGCAACTAATAGCAGAGGTGAGTGGCACTTGCTACAGGGATAGTGGAAAGTGGGATACTCACAATATTGTTAGATACAGGATTGAGTTCTGCTCCGTCTTTCAGAGACCTGCCAGACTTGCTGCATAGCCAGCTACATCAAAATGCATTGAAACTGTAGGATAAGAAAACAACATATTTTTTAGACTTTTCCAAATTGGGCAGGGTTCATAACAAAGGAACTACTAAAAATAAAAAGAAATTTAAAGGAGGTGGGTTAGAAATAGCATGGGAAAACAAATAAGAAAGAAAATTGTAAGCAATTTTTTTATTATTATTTTCATTTCATACTCTGGATCTTTGTAGCCTAAGTAAGATATCTGCAGAAAACTCTAGTCCTAGTTCAGGACAATTTGACTTCGAAAGAGGAAATGAATTGTCAGTTTTGAGAGAGAAAACATCAAGAGGCAGCAGAGTCCATCATGCGAAAGTTATATGAAAATAATTTTGCAGATTTTAAGTGTTGAACATTAAAATACACACAATAGCGCCCTTCTGTTTAAAAGTGTTATAAAAAACCTTCAGACTCTTTTCCAAACAGATTGCTGGAGCCATACTGCTCCCCAGCCTTGCCACGTGTCATATTCCATTTCCCCGCAGAGACACAGCAATATCAGCTATGCAGCTTTAGGCCAAGGAAGGAAACAATCTCTCAGGCTCCTCCAGCAGGTGATCAGATATCGCACCAGCCTCCCCCAAGGTGTCAGCCATCAGCAGTCACATCTTTCCCCAGGACACCACACAGCAAAATCCATCTGTCTCCCATTCATTGTACTTATCACCTCAGTAAAAAGATAAAGACATTTTGTTAGCAGGACTGTTACCCTCGTGACTGAAAAAGGATTTGCAAGATTGTAGTTGTTTCATAAATATATACAATTGTTCCTTACAATTGCAGCATCAGCGCCCAGGCTACTTAAATGTAACCATTTATCTCCCCTTAGATGTAAAAAGCTCATTACTTTGTTTCTCTTCTGAGGCTGCAGATTGACAGTGCTGAGGTGACATCCTTATCTAAAAAAAAGGAGACCTTAGCTTCTTGTCCTGGTTCCAGATGGGATAGAGTTAATTTTCTTACCAGTGCTGTGGGTTTGGTTTCAGTATGAGAGAAATGTTGACATCGCAGCAGTGATTTGGTTGTTGCTCGTAGCGCTCACTCTAAATCAAGGACCTTACGGTTTCCCATGCCCTGCCAGCGAGGAGGGGGACAAGAAGCCAGGAGGGAGCATGGCCAGGACAGCTGATCTGAACTGGCCAAAGGTATATTCTATACCATCTTATAGCATCTATACCATAGAGCATCTGGCTCAGTGTATCAGCTGGGAGGAGCTGGCTGGGAGGGGCTGATCCCTGCTCGGGGACAGTCTGGGCTCTGCTCAGTGGGTGGTGGGGAATTGCACTGTGCACCTCTTGTCTCTCCAGAGTTTTATTTCTATTTTTGTTTTCTTGCTTTTCACTATTGTTGTTGCTGTTATTACATTTTATTTCAATTATTAAACTGCTGATCTCAAGCCACTGGTTTTATCTCTTTTCTGATTCTCTTCTCCATGCCAATGGGGACATGGGGTGAAAACTGAGTATCTGCATGGTACTTTCTTGCCCACTGGGGCTAAACTGAGACACTTTTTTCCCTTCCTTGGAATTTATTTTCACCTCCACGCCACACCAGGCTGCACAAGTGGTACCACCACCTATTTCTCCAAAGGATCAACTCCTCCATCCAATTTACCCAGCAGCTGCAGCAGGTCAGGGTGCAGAGTTAAGGTGGCCAGAGGGAGGGAGAGGGAGGCAGCCAGGGCAGGATGACTTTGGCAGCCAGGAGAGCTCAGATGCCTCACACACAACAGCTAAACCCCAAAATACCTCAGTTCAGTTTGATGACAATGTCCCATAAGAAGCCCAAGTAATTAGAGACTTGAGATTTTTAGTTGCAAATGTAATTGTTCTGTAACAGAACCGGGTAACAAAGGCTGCTACAACAATTAATTTATAAGTTTATTAGATTTATGGCTAAAATTTAATTGAAAGAGAAGCTATAAGAGAAAAATTAAAACAACTATACTAAATAGACATCCATATCTACTGTGACTCTGTATCTGCTGTTTACTAGAAATGCCACGGTACTACTATGTTGTATCTTGTATTAAGAAAACAGTAATAATAATACACTCTGATAACATTTCTATTTATCTTAATAAGTGTAGAAAAAAAAAATAGTTCAATTTCTGCATTAAATCACAATTTTTTTAAAAAAATTTTCTTAAGTTTTACCTCTATTAAATTTTGCTGGATTGCTGTACTCTTCATTACTGTTGTCTCTCTAAATATCACCTTCACTTCAACTGTAAATAGCCCAGGAAAATAGTTCAAACCTTAAAGGGAAACTTCCAAAGAAAAGATATTTTTTCTTTCATAACTGAGACCTTTCCCTAGGGAGTAGGACACTTTTGGAGGTGTTAGTGCTTCATGTTTGTAGCAATGGAAGAAAACGCGTATAGAAATAATGGGTTGGCTGAGTTTATTATGAAAGGGTTGCTCCTATTAGGAGATTCAGGGCAAATAAGAGTCAAGATAAAACAAAGTTATGGTGGAAAGCTTGGAGAATTTGTACTAGTTTCAATATCTTTGCGTCCATCTTCTAAATTGCCAATTGTCAAATGTCATTACTGCTCAGCCTGTTAGCTGCTCATTTGATTACAGTGTAGATCCCTCTCTGGAGCATGGTTCTGTCCGTGTGTGAAATCACAAAATGTGCTTGTGCAGGTGCAAACGCTTGGGAGACCGTGAAGATGATAATTAAAGTATTTTGTTGCCTTTTAAACACATAGTTACATCCACAACAAAACATAGAAATACTAAGCTGTTTGCTTCTATTTGTCCTTAAAGGATTTGTGGCTGGATGTACTTCAGTAGTTGCCAAGAGTTCTTGCACAGTTTTAAGACTAATTTATGATGAAGCATACCAAATGAACCACAAGTTATTTAAGAAAATGAAATAAGGAAACTTTTGAGGTTTTAGCAGGAAAACAGACTGGAGTGTGAGTAGTCTGATGTAAATGAATAGATGGCTTCAATGAAAATGAAAGAGAAGAAAACTCCCTCCTGGGGTTCATTATGCCTCTTGAGCTGTTGGTAGTAAAGTTAATTTTTAAATGCTTTGAGGTGATTAAGAACTCAGGCATCACTCTAAATGTAAATAAGTCCTGCTTCATTTCCTTGCAGTTAACTGATTGCAGCAGTCACCAGCTACTCAGCTTGCTGATATATTTGAGATCTGTAGTCTAGTTCATAATTAACCCTCTTCATATGAAGTGAGAATGTTAGCAAGCCTGTTGTTGAACGTATATAATCAGGATGTGACATATTCACTCGCTAGGGAAGGAGAACATTTATATTTGTAAATCATGAGGGCACTATTTGAAGCAAAAATCACAGAACAAAAACCAACATAGAAATGGAGTTTGTTTCTATTTACACTGGATGCAGTTAAAAAATGCAACCAAAATATATGCAGTTTAGAACCTTCAGCATAAACAGACTAATTATTTGTAGTAAAATTATGAAAACCGTTAAAGCTTTACCTATTCCTCCCCACCAGGTCTAATAAATAGAAAATTTCAATAATCTATAGATGAATATCACAAAGGAAAAATCTCAGATGATAATCCATTCTTGCAATGCATATATACAAGCAATTAAGAATTAACATCAATAAGCTTGTTCAAGGCACTGACTGGGACCCTTGAAATCTGTATTCTCATTCCCATATCTGGAATAGAGATAGCTTCATGGCTAGGCAAAAGCTTCAGCAGTGACTAATTCTGCTCACCAGTTTGTAATTACCTAACTTAGGACATGCTGAGATATAAACAATGAAAATATCTCTACTGGATACTGAAACAGGGAGGCAACCAATTCCCATCTCTGGGACAAGCTCCCCAGCTTGTGGCCATGTGGGTGTTCAAGAGGTGTTTGGACAATGCTCTCGGTCTAACTTCTAGTTTGCCCTGGGTGGAGCCAGGACTTGGACATGATGACCTTCATGGGTGCCTTCCAAGTCAGGGTATTCTATGATTCCCTAAAGAGTAAAGTTACAGGCTTTATTGATACAGTACAGGTATTCAAGTAGTCCAAAGCCCAGAAAACTTGGGTTCACATCCTAGCCCCAGACTCTTCTATTGAAACATGTCCATCACCTCCTACCAGGTTTCTTTACAATCCACAAAGGCATCTGATATTTGTCCAAACATACTATAAATACTTAAATATTTCAAGAAAAGGAACACCTACAGAGATTTCCACTTTAGTGTCTACCTGCAGTCATCTCATATGTTTAGTCAAATTTAAGTATTTTTTTAAACTCAATTCCTTTTTATTCACTTGAATACCAGAAGAATTGTCAAAGCAAAATGTACACAAAATAGATATGAAATTTCATAGGTCTCATCTAACCCAAAAGCAGAAAAATCTCACAGTTGTTAGGCACACCTCTGCCTTTCAGAGAAAGGGGTTGTGCATCCAACAATCAGAACAAACAAAGAAGGAAAGTAAGAATCCTCAGCAAGTAAACTATTGAGAAACTGGTAATTTCCGAATAAATAAAAATGCTAAAGTCATTATAAATAAGCTCTACAAAAATGCAATCAGGAAAAAGACTTCCTAAAATTGCTGGCAGTCTGAGCTTAGTTAGAATCTGCCCCACCAAGAATCCTATTTCTGCTCCAAGACTGCTGCAAATTTATTAGTAAATTTGCTGAATTAAAATTTACTACAAGCATTTTGGAAATAAGGTGTTTCCTGTGAGTTTTGCTCCCAGTTTCCATTCTTCCACTGAAAAATTTCACTCTACTTTGTTTTCGGGTTAAATATTTCATTACAGTCTTACCTGAAAAAAATCTTCAATACAAATTAACAGCTGGATTGCTAATCCTTTCCTTCAAGAAATGAAAACGCAATATAGCAATATCCAGCTAATGAGCAATATTTCACTGCATTTTAACTATTAGCTTTTACAATAGTTACCAGAAGAGTTTTTCTTCTCCCCTGCTCTTCTCCAACTTTTGAATCAAATTACAGCTAGTATTACTTATGTCTCTATACCTCACAGCTGTAGCTAGGAGAAGACAGGGAGGGAAAAGGGGTTGAAGTAGTCATTTATTAATGTCAGGGAGCTTCAGGCTAGATCTCTTCAGTGAGGGAGAAACACTGTTATTGCTCTCAGTAAATTGAGGCAGGTCGCGTCAATCTTGCAAACAAAAATTCTGTAGTTGTTCACTTTTGCTAAATAAAGGCTCTCTGGCCACCTGCCTGCTGACAGCCACAGAACTAGAGCAGCAAGAAACATTGCATATCTCTCAGGCACCCGCAGGGAAAACAATGTTGCCCCATAAAAAGGTTCACAGAATTTCCAAGTAGCAAACAAAAGGGCACTGAGGAATCACTAGAAAGCACATTCGAAACAGGAGCCTGATTATATAGTTATATACACATATTATTTGTTAGGAGAAGTTGGCAGTAACATCTCCAGCAGGCAAGATCTTTTCTTCATTTTTATTCCATAGCCTAAATATGGTTGACTTCATAATTTATTTTTTTAATTATTCCAAGTTTGGAAGTTAGGCTGGAGTATACCTGTACATGGATATTACCTCAAAGCAAGGTAACACCTGCCAGACAGCACACTTCAACATTCATTTCAGCAAGCACAGCAGCTACCTACTTCTGTGTTTGAAATTCAGGCCCTCTGCACTGTGCTTTAAAATCACTGCAGAATTCTGAATCAATGCCCTTATTTTAATCACATTACTAGCAGGTGGACATTCTCTCAAAGGCCAGAGTCACAGCTTATAACAAAACCAATCAATAAATGTGGATTTAGAAAGGTAATTTCTGTTATACCCTGCTTACCAGGGATCTGATAAAAACTTTCAGTAACTGTAGCACCCCATGAGAAGGTGTGCAGGCAATAAGCAGGTCATTTTGCTCCTTTGCTCTGAATTTTTCATAGGACTTCTCTTTTGTGTGCTAAATGAGGACAGATTCTCTGCATGGAAGTTCCCCACTCCTCAGCTCTCCTCCACACACCATGACAGACCCATTCCCACAGAGAACAGGTCACATCCACTGCTTTCCTCCAGAGAACCACAGAATGGTTTGGGTTGGAAGGGGCCATGAAGATCACCCAGTTCCAAGCCCCTGCTGTGGGCAGGAATGCCTTTCAGTAGAGCAGGTTGCTTCTCTCTGGGGCTGCTCAGTCACAGGCAAAAGGGAAGCTAAAAGTCTTCTCATCTCACTGACTGGCCACAGCAAAGGTATTGGAAATCCTGGTGGGCCTCTCCACCCATCTGGATGGTCAGCTTAATGCAGGAGCAGTCAGGAGCAGCAGCATACATACACACAGCAGCAGACGGACACAAGAAGAGCAGGGTCCTCTGTGCTGTGGAGCAGGTACTGCAGTCCTGGGGTGTGTGCACTGCCTGCCCACACAGCTGAACCCGGGACACATCCCCACTGAGAACAAAATGCTCTCTCATCACTACTCCCTAAAAGCAATCAGTCAGCCCAAAAAACATATGGGTTTTTCTAAGCCTTTAGATTTTTAAAGCAATCTTGTTTTTCATAGAGCTGAAAAAGATGTCTAACCAGTTTTGAAAGTTCATAAACAACAACCAGTATGAAGTGTACAAACCCACAGTACGTGCTGGCACCTTGGTGTAGTTGAAATGGTCAAGTATTCTTTCACAATACTTTGGTATGGATTACAATTTCCTTCATTGTACCACTGCATTAATGGAACCTTTCCCATGCTTTACCTGTCTGGGATAACAACATGTTCAGAGGAGTAGTGCTGACATTAAAAATGAAATGCAGTAGGAATAACATCCCTTTAGCAGGGCAGAAGCACACAGCCTTGATGCAGTGCCCAAGTTTGGCTTCCCCAAGTGAAACTCTGGGGGTCACCCATCCCCCAAGTGCAGAGCATCAGTGGGTGCTCAGCACCTCTCACAGTGTGAGCAAGACTGAGCAGCTCCAGCCCACACTGACTGCCCGGGTGAAGATTTTCTCATCCTCAAAGCTTTACAAGCCCTGATCCTAACAGAGGTCTTAGGAGACTTTTTAATCTTCATACTTCTCAAACTCAATTTAATTTAGCTTCTCAAATCAAGTCAAAGACTTAAAGGGATTTGAGGAGAAATACAATCTTCTTTCATTAAAAGCAGAGTCTTATCACAGATCTTTGTGATTTGTATTGTCCTGGCAATAGGGGAGATCATGTAACTGGGAGTGTTTATTTTCTATGAGGCAATTAAGTTTGAGAGATATGATTGTAATTCTATGTGCTTACTTGCAGAACTATGTACTCACACCTGGGCTGGGCCTGGTCACTCTGGCACCAGTTGCTGCAGTTATTTGTGTGTGCACATATCAAGGGCTTTGCGAGGTCAAAGAAGACCATTCATTTGAGACTTGAAAAACCTTGTCAGTGTAAACAAAATTCTTATCATTTTGAGAAAAACATTGGGTTTTTACATCTCATTGCTCTTTTCCAATCATATCTGCAGAAATGAAACATGAACAGAACAGAAACAGCAAAACAGAAAGTTTATGATTATATATTAAGTGCTCTCCTCTTCAATTTAGAAAGATGGGGTTTTTTTCTCATGTTAAATAATTACTCATCTAAATTCATATCCCCTTTTATCCTACACCCTGTTTTAATATGCCCTGAGTTAAAAAAAAAAAAAAAAAAAACACACCCAAAAAACAAAAGGAAAAAAATAAAAACACCACCACCCCCCAAAAAACCCCCGACAACCCCAACAATTAACTTACAGGACAGAACGGATAGAAGGTTGCCTGGACAAAGACTATGACTTGCCAAACAAGGACAGCCACAACTGCTGATTACAAAAACGCAGTTTTCTGTTTTGATTGAGGATAAGTTTTCCCAGTAAAATATGATGCCAATTAGCATTTACTGTACATCAAAAAGACTGGTTCTTAACCTTTTGTGACACTAGAAAGAGCTGAGGACACTTCAGTTAGTCATATGATATACAGGTACTCAGTTAATCATAAAGCACAAACACCCTCCTCAGATAATCACACAAGAACTGCTAATTATGAAAATAATAGATTCTACTGGGGGAAAAAAAGAAAAAAAACAAACACTTAATTCTAAAACTTTTCTCCTGGGCAAGGTGATTTCTTCTCTTTTCTTATACTGATGTTTATTCCATTCAGTCTTTGCTCAAGGGATTTTCTTCCACCAGCTTACTGTTCTCAGCTGCATCTAATCTTTCACACCTGTTCAGATTCTTTAACCCTTCAAAATCCTGCACATTGATACCTCCCTTAATTAACTTCATTGCTTGTAACTGAAATCATATAACTAGGGAGAATTTGGTATGAAACTTGGTCTTAATCACTTTCATTTATACTCCCTAAAATATGATACAAATCAACCCATATTTCCCAGACAGTGGCCAGTTCCTGCTTACCTGAGTTCTCCCACTCTCAATAACTTCTGCCGAAAAACCAGCCAGATGAAGCTGATCCCAATGAAATTTCTGGTGACAAAACGAAAAACAAAGTAATCAGTAGCATTTTTAGGCTTAGTGCATTCTCCTTAGGACAGAGGACCTATACTATTGAATTAGGATTAATTAGTACTGACTTGTATTACTGGTGCTGAATTAGAATACCATGAGTTCATCAGTGTCGTTTAACATCATCCTCACCATAAGAAGAGTACTTAGTCCTGATCAGCTGCAAGCTGTCCTCAAGCTCAAATACCAGTGTTGTCCTGCAGCATCAGAAATGTTCACAGAATCTAAAAAACTTGCACTACATCTTGCAGTGTTTAACAAGAAATGCTGCATTATCTCAGATTTGTTCTCCAGATTCTACGATAACATCTCATATAACACTGAATATAGTTAAAATAATGAAATACCATGTTCAAGATAACTTACGTCTAGAATATTGATTAAAACAAAAACTGTCATTTACTTGGCACGTTGGGACTTCCACCACAAGAGTAAGTTCTGAAGGCTACAGAAGACTACATGATAAGACTCTCACAAACCTGACTACTTCCTGAAAACCTTGTTTGCCACACAGTTAGCATTATATGTGTACATGTGTAGGGATGTTCCTGTACTAAAAAAAAAAAAGAGTCCAAGACAAATTATTGCAAAAGCTTCCTCTCCTTTTGGAAAAAAATTAGGTCAAATTTAGCAGGTGTTATATATGTCAGTTGATGTGGCTGTGGAAGGCAGGATGCTGGGTAGAATAAGGAACCGTAGGATGCAAAAGTCTAAATGGAAATGAATTTATTAGGGTGTGTCTCTAGAGATTAGAGATTAGAGATTGCTCTTTATTTCTTAGGATTATAAAGCTGAGGTTCTGTTCCTATCAGTGCCCTGTTTTTCAGCACACAGTTACCTAGAACTACTGCTGTGCAATTATGTGTTTCACAGAGTGGTACATTTACAGAAAGCCATGACTAAGTGTTCCTACTAAATTCGCCTCTTTTTCATACTATGACTCTTCCATCATCTTAATACTCCTTTTGAATTGACCTCATCTACATGTGATCTGCCATTGTAAGAAGAGTTATCTGCTCTGTTTCAATTAACTTTTCAAGGTACATCTTTTCCTCAAAATGTTAATGGTATGCAGAACGAAAAAAAATTACAGTGATGTTTATATATAGAATGTTATATTTCAAAAGAATGAATTATTTAACCAATGTAAGCATAAGAATAAACTTCCACTATTCAGCAAAGGAATGCAGAGTATGAAGGAAGTTTCACATCTTTCATGCATAATTTTATGTACATAGCAATACAGGTGTGCATTGAACTTGAAATTTATGTAAATAATAAAACAATTCTTACAACCAGAGAGAGGAAAGAGAGAAAATAAAGTTCTATACAATATTTTTCCTCCATCCCCAACCCAATCCAATCCCAATAAAGGGACTAAGAGGGGATGGGTGGGGAACTTATTCAAATATATTAGCATTCATCCTTTTTTTTTTTTTTTAATTTGGTTGACTCTTACTATAGAATTGCCATAAAAATTGTCAGTTGCATATATACCATATGTTATAAAATGTTCCCCTTTATAGCAACATCATTCCTTTTATTTGGAGGAACTTTGCTGAGCTCACCTTTATATGACTTTTCCTTGCATAGGGGTAGGTAGAAGGGAATGGTGAATTCAGAAGACAGACAGTTGTGTTATTTTGTGTCTGCACAGCACACTGGAGTCATTACTACAGCAAAATGTCAGCAACCTGCAGGAGGTTTCTCTTTCTTCCTCACAGTAAAATGAAAGCAGATCTACACCTCCAGATTGCATATTTCCATCGGACTAGACAGTTAAAGTATTACTTAGAGAAACAGAATGGTAAGTCTAGAATAAAACTTGATTCTATAGCACTTTTTTTAAGACAGCAAGGCAGACTGTGACACTGCAGTATTAGGATATTTTTTAAAACTGCTTATGTTAATCAATTTTGTCAGTGAAGGAGGAAAACTATGAAACTAGGCAAAGAACTATTGACTAAATCATCTGCAAGGGGTTTATATTGACAACTGATACTCCTCCCAAATGAAGCTCAGAGCTGTTCATCACCCTTGACAGATATTCACAGCATAATTCCAGGTTCCCTCTCTTTTCACAGGGAAACAATGGCTTTCAGTGTTGCTCCTCTTCTAACATTACTAGGATTTCATTTTATCCCATTTCAGAATAAATGCTACTCATTAAAAATATCTTGTGCCATGACTTCAGATTAAAGATGTACTCAGAAAACCCCTACATTTTAAACACAAAGATAAGTAGGACTAGAAAAATAATACTTCCTCCTGCCTGCTCTCTCTTCCTTTCTAAGATAGTGAGTCTGAGAAAAAATTATCTGTTTGGATAAATGAATATAGGAAAGGGACAGTTGGCCTTCTCTGAATACAAGTTGACTAGCTGAGCAAGAAATGTTTCAAAGACCTTGAGTGCAAGTCTTTGTTTATTGAGAATAAGCAATCAATCAGCCAGAGCACACAACAAGACCTTGTTCAAACAATGGATAATGCTGAGTGCCTCAGCCACACAGCTTAGATTGAACAACTAAGCTTGACATTACCAGCAAAAAAGGCAAAGTCAACAGCATAAAAGTCACAGAATAAGACAGTTCAGGGAGGTCTAAAGCACAGGAATGTTAACATACATTCAAATGGACAGAAGGCTTTCTTGAGATTTTTCTAAAACAAAATGTTTATTATTTAAAGCTATCAAAACTTGCCTTGAAAATTAAATTAAATAAATCCTTCACATTTGAAATCTCTATGACTAAAGGCCCACTTGTGTTAACTTTCGTGAGATTAATAGTATCAAGATTATTTTTCTCTTCCTGTATATATTTGTATATATTTTCTATATTTCATTTACAGCAATAGCCCCCATTTATAAGCTTCACTTGAAAGCAGGCCAAATGTGTACAACAGCACATAAAAGAAACAGTCTACATGATTAAGGTAAAATCTAGTGCAAAACAAGAACTAAGTATTCTGTGACATACACATATTTCTTTCTATTTATCTGTCCAGAAGTTTCTCAAATATGTCTTTCTATATTACAAATGAAATTGTAACTACTCTCAAATTTTGCAACCAGTAGATCATGACAGTCTTCTGATAACCTAGTGACGAATGAACTTGCACTATTCACACAGGAATTTGGGGTGGGAGAGAGGGAGAAAGGGAAGGGGGGATGTGGTGAGAGGTGAGAGACCAGATATAGAGAATGATTTCACATCCTTAGGTTAATGAACAGTAACAAGATGAGAACATCATTTACAGCCTGCGAAGTGTACTGAAAAACAGAGCCTGGTTCAAGATAAAATTTATGGGTCTGCTTTACTTGCTGTTAACTGAAAATTCTTCTTTCTCCCACATTGTCTATGAAGGTAGTGAAAACCTTCAGATTAGCCAAGCTATTTAGGACCACAGGATCATGTCAGCTGTGGTATAAAACATCAATTTGTAACTCAGGCTATTACTGTGAACCATTTCTGCACTGTATCCCAGCAGCCCATTCCTCAAACCTTTAGCTGCTCATGCAAGATGATTTTCCTTGAGCCCTTGCAAAATTTTTTGTTCAAAATTTCTCTATTATGTGTCTGCTAAAACTCATGCATTTAACTTATGTATGTATGGAAAGAAAAGACTCAAACAAGAATATCCAGGGGAAAAAATTCTAAAACAATCTAGTACATCTTTTGATTTTGATAAGCTGAGCATTCCTGAAGCTACACAAACAGAGGGCATTACATCTCCATAAATAAGTATCAGTCTTATCTCATTTATTTCCATGTGCACAAGAGAGACAAATGCTGGAAATGGAAGTCTGAGGTATATTTCACAGTGGACAGAACCAGGATGTACTTCCTTCTACGCTGCACTGGGACAAGGGCTCTCCAAGTCTTCAGCCTCTATTGTGGCTATGAAACATTCATTTTGCACAGGTAGAAAGAAACTAAATTACACACTGATTGCTGAATTCAACTGGTCCTTCTGCCAAAAAGGAAGATACTGTGCTGAATTTTAAAATAAGTGAATTTGGTAGATTTTTCAGAGTCTGAGATGTGTGATGCCCAGTGCACTCCAGAGGCTGCAGAAAGGCAACAGATTTTTCACTGCTTGAGATTTCAGTGGGTGAACAGCAAATACAATAAAAGCTGGATTTATGCTGCACTAGTTTTCCTCCATTTAGAAAAAGATATATATACAAAAAGGAAATTATTGTTTATGATAAAGTCTAGAAAACTTCTTGTTAAATGTATACTGACCTCTAGACATTTTAAAGTATTTTATCAATTGAAAGACAAAACTATACCAATGGAAAAGGTTCTTAGTCTTTCAAGCACCATGATACACATATTTTTTAATGCATTTTTTAATTCTAAGATGATAGTGATGATTGTGATGATGATGATGATTATGATGATTATAAGTTAATAGACAAGTTTTTGTTATTCTGATCCATAATCAACTCTCCAAGAATTTTTCTAGGAATTGAAAAGTTTGTCTAAAACATTTTCAATTGCACTCCTCATTTCTTCTAGTTGGTTATAGGGCTTCCCCAAAGGGTTAGCATGACACACTGGCAAATGGGTGACACACAACAGAAAATGAAAATTATGAAAATTTGCATACACTGAAAAGGTAGTAGGCAACAGTTCAAAGTCTAAGGAGTAATAAGTGGTGGTGTACCCAAAGAGCCAATTTGGAGGAAGACATTATTTAAACTCTTCATCAGTGAGAAGGAGAGAAAAAATAAAAAAGGCTGATGGCTGATGTCAAGCTTTGTGGGAAAGTTTCTATGCTGAGAAGCTGCATTGCCATGCAGAGGGGCGTCAACAAGCCAGAGGGCTGGACAGAGAGGAAACACATTAGGTTCAGCAAAGAGAAATGCCAAGTACTGCCCCAGGGACAGAAATGTCCCTCGTGGCAGAACAAACAGGGGACAGACTGCCTGGCTTCTAGCTCTGCAAGAGGAGCCTGGGTAAGGATGCAGAATTCTGTGCTGCCTTCACAAAGGGAATATCCAGACAGACAAGGGGAATACAGCTCCTACTCAGCTCTTGTGAGGCTGCATCTGGGTCCAGCTTGGGGCTCACTAATATAGACATCTACTTTCAAACTGGAAAGAGTTCAGAGAAAGGTTTTTTTAGTTGGGGGCTGGAGCAGATTAAATCCAAGGTGAAGCTGGTGGAACATGTTGGCTCAGCCTGGAGAAGTGGAGAGTACAGGAGAATTTAATTTCAGCCTCCTGCTATAGAAAAAGGACTTTGCATGAGGTGGAGCCAAACTCTTCTCTGGAGTGCTCAGCAAGAGGGAACAGTCACAACAAGTTGCAGCAAGACAAAATCTAATTGGACGTAATAGGATAAAAATGTAGACTGTGAGTGATTAAGCACTGAAAGAAGTTGTCCAGGGACATGGTGGAGTCTTGTCTTGAGAGATTTTGGAAACAAGACTGGACAAGGTCCTGGTTAACCTGGTTTAAATCTGAAGTTATTCTAACTTTGGTTTGGACAGTGTAACCTCTGGGGGCTTATTCCAATCTATCTCTTTGACCTCAACTCATCCTTTGAGTACCTCCACCTCCAAAGGTTGGAGCTGGTGTGTAGTCCCTCTGTTATGCCAAAGGAAAGCACAAGAGAGAGCTGCCTTCTGGAGACTGAGTGCAGCAGCAGCAGAAAGCAGCAACATTTTCAGAGCATCAGCTAGGCCAGAGCCCTTCTATAGATCCACTCTGCTGCAGTATCTGAACAGCATCAAACATTGTTGGAGCTGCTGCAGAGCAGAGAAGAGTCTGATATGCACAGGGGGGAGCAGAGCCAGCACAGCAGTTTGCCCAGGAGACCTGCATTCTTTTATCCTGACCTGTAGTCACAAGCTTTGTTCAATAAACTTGCTGGATCTCTCTAGGAAGCCCCAATGATACAGTTTGCACATTTATTCAGAGACCAGTCCAGTGAGGTCCAACCCATTTGGACAGTTTAATAAGATAAATATTTATTAATTTGAGTTACTGTAATAGCAAAAGTGTTTACTGTCTGTGAGAATTGCTTCCTTTTGGTCTCCTCCCTGCAATTTTCTACAGCTGGAAATTGTCCTTTCCTTCACATTGCCTGACTGCCCTCTGAACTCTCCCTCACCTCTCTCCATCCTTCCTGTGCAACTGGTATTAGACTCTAATTTCTGTTGGTTTTCCACTCTGCTAACTGCTTCATTCACTCTCTCCTTAGCACAGCCAGCCTGGGAGAGCACTCACCTGCCATTTTTATGGGTTTCACATGTATCTCTCATGCCCATATTTCCCACTACCACTTTCTGCATCATTTTGCCTTGTCTGTTTGGATGGTGTGTCGGACCAGGTGCTTGGATGCTCATGGGAATGGGTGTGGTGAATAAAATTTATAGCTTAAGATAACGGAAACCTCTTAACAGCATTGAATATCCAGGGTTAGGTAAGTGCAAACTGCAGGAATTCACAGAACCAGACAAGAATCCACGAGGGAGTAAAAGTAATGAGATATATTTGTGTTTCCAAGCCATCCTTCCTTTGAGCCTGACCCCTGGCAGCCCCTGCCCTGGTGCACAGCAGCACCAAGCAGCCGTGGTGCTCACTGTCCTGCAGCAGAATGAACAAAGCTTCTGCAAGCTGTACCAGGACACTCACAGGCACAGGAGGGCTTTCTCAATTCCCCATATTTTATGCTCCCCTAGCACACAATCAAACGTTACTGGCTTTTACAATTATGGGTTTTTTAAAGAAAAGAAATAAACTATGGCTGATTACTCAACACCAAATTTGTGGAATTGTCTTTTTTATTAACCAAAAGTTAATAAAATCTCTGTGAGAGCCCAAATTAATGCAGATTGGTGTATTAGAGCACCACGACTGTGACTGCTATTGAGTGTTGGGGTAGGTATGAGTTGCAGATGAAGCTTTCTCCATGACAGAGACATTCAGAAATTTTCTTTTCTGATTTTCCTCACTCTATGAGTAAGGTCGTCTTGTGATCACACACACATACACAGAGGATGAAGACCTAAGCCTCATCTTAGGAAATTGGGTAAAAAATGAAAGATGGAGAGATGGAGCAGAGAGGTATATTTAGTAGCCAAAAAGATTTTTTTGATTGGCCTTTTTTTTTTCCTTTTTAATGAACACGTAAATTTAGGACAATTCATCCTGCTTACTTCTGGGTAGCTGAACATTTTCACCACCCCAACTTTACTCATTTTTGTCTACCACTCTGCCATATTTGTAGGTAGCTGCCAAAGCTCAGGCATTTCCTCTTGCAATCCCAGGTTTTCAGTGAAGATAGCAATATATATAAATGCAATAGTTTAAATTGCTTTATAAAGCCCATGAATGTAACTGGTTCTATTTTGCACCTATCAGTCTGTCCGTTGTTATAAATAGAGCAACTTTTGAACAATAAACCTCTAAAAACATCCATCTTGTAGGTTTTGAAATAAATACAGTAATATGTTAATAAACTCCAGGAAAAAAATTCCTCTCCTAGCTCCTACACATGTTCACAGTTGTATTTTTAGGTTATATATAATAGACAGCAGTCTTTGTTTGGAAGCCAACAACACACTTCCCCAGTGAACTGCAGGATACACATAAATAATCAGGGCTGGAGGAAGGTCATCACACGGCTAGAACTGGGGCTAGCAACAGCACTGAGCAAACCAATTGTTCAGAAAGCCTTAAGCAAAGCACATCAGGCTAAGTGCAACAAAACTGACTGTGCTGAAAGCCGAACAGACTTAATCATAGGGATGAGCCAACCTTGAACCTTAATGCTCAACAAATTTTATTAAGAGTCGACAAGTTATGAGAGAAGTTTTGCAGTTAAGCTGTAGCTCAAGGGAATAAGTGTGCAAAAATAAGAGGAGGGGAATTTAATAGGGCCCAAGGACCACCAGCTGAGCTCACGAGAATCAATCAGTAAGAGCCTGGTCCCAAGGTCTCCTTGTTACTGCAGCAGGGAACATATTAATGGTATATATTGACTTGCAATAAGAGATTCCTGGAAATGTTTTCCTTTTAACTTTTGCTACATAAAATTTAGTTAACAGCAAACTGCGTCTGCTTCCCTTCAGAAAAATAAAATATATTTCTGATTTGATTGCCCAAAAGCTCAATTTCTGTAACTGAAAATTGAGTTCTTTCATTTCAATGTACTTGGGCACTGTCTTGTGGTCGTGTCATGATGTCATTTGCTTTGTTGGGCCAGAATCCCTGGACAAGTTTACCTGCACTCTTACCTAGGGACTCCCATGCTGCAAGCAAGAGCCTCTGCCTGAAAGGGGGAATTGTCTCATGGAAGGTCTTTTGATAAAGAACAAGCCCTTCACAGTAGCCCACAAATTGTGCCCAAAATGTTTGGCATGCTAAGAGTCACTGCTCAGCAGGAGGAAAGGAGGGAGAGGAGAAAAGAGGATTTTCAAAGGTGTTATACACTTTGTAACTGAATTGCTGTGTGCTTTAAACACAGCTTCACAACACTAATTAGGAAGCTAAACCTTGTGATTTCCTGATAGGTTTCTAAATATCTTAGAAAAACCCTTAGGGAGAATTATAAAAGGCAGAAAGCCCACAAATGGACACCCAAACAGAATGTTTTAAATATCACTCCATCTGTCCACAAGGTCTGCTTTCGGTCTGAAATTTCTTCTGTATGTCCTATAAGAAGTAAACATATTTGCTTGGTTATTTGCTTTTCTTTTCTCTCAAAAGTTTCCTGTAAACTAGATAACACATCTTGCCCTGAATTCTAAAGACATTTTAAATTAATACTGCATACTTAATCTTGTCTTAACATGCCTTTTGGTTTGTTTGGGTTTGTTTTTGTTTTTTCTTTTAGTCTGGGAGCTACATTTGGTGGGATGCAGCAGTTGTACAACCCTACGGATTAACTGATGTTACAGGAATGTCATGAAACTTAGATAATTGAAGTTTGTAAAAAGCTTTATAGATTTTTAAATGAAAGCTGCTTCAGTTTAAGTAAGAAGTAGTTATTAGAAGTAGAAAATGGAAGGACATATGAACATGGAATGGAATGGAATGGAATGGAATGGAATGGAATGGAATGGAATGGAATGGAATGGAATGGAATGGAAGGACTAGATGAACATCCATTTGTAGCTCCTTTAACAGAATAGAGGGATTGAATACCACATGCTGTAGGCTTTGAATATCGCATGCTGCAGCCTGATCTCATTTACTTGAGCTGCGTTTACAGGAGCTGAGTTACTCCTGATTTACACCAACACAAACAAGACCAGAATCAAGCCAGCAAGAGCCCTAGGGGTACCCTTAGAATGAGAAGAAAAGGAAAGAGTTTCACTCTAGACAAACCCACCAGCCCAGGGGATTCCTAGTTTGAACTACTTTTTATATGACAATTGCCAGTCCTCTGGCAAAATTGCCACTTGGTATGTACAAAACCTTCCAGTCATGAAGGAGAACATTTTTCTTCCACAGAGGAAAAATTCAGTGTTTGGGAAGGGAAAATCGAGGGACAGTCAAGATCAGAAAAAACGATCTGGTAAAAAAAATTCCCCTTCCTCATCAATTGGACTCATTTCCACTATAGCTGAAGGAAATAATGTTTATTTTACTGTCAAAGGCCATTTTTCTTAGTCACTTGCAAGCTTTTGAGAGAAATCTGAACCACAATGAGAACATTCTTTTGCATTCCTAGCAACAATCTTGGTGAAGCTTCACTTGCAGCCCAAAGAGCAGTTGAAAGAATTGTGATGGAATTACAGCACAAATAGATAGGAAGAACATGGTTGCACTTAAAGGGGCACTAGCAACTCTTGAATAAAAATTCAATCTGCACATGTCTGATGGAAAGGTTACTCAGACATAACCATCTATGATGGCAAAATGCTTTCTAGGGTAACTTCAATGTATATTCAATGCCAGGATATATGTATATTCACTGCAATGTATATTCAATGTATATTCAAGCAGCTATTGAGGAGCTGTGAGAAAAGCAAACCCAAAAGGAAATATTTGGACTTACAGCCCACACAGGTCCAGCTGGTTCCTGAATTGTCGTTTGACCCAGATCTCATCTTAGCATTTAATCTGCAATTTTCAAGTGAGTATTCACTTAGTTCTTATCAGTTGTAGCAAATACCTGCTTCTTATTAAAACATTGCATGGAAGAAAGTGTGCCCATACAGTTATCCTTGCCTTACAATCCAGAACTCCATTTTCAGCTTCACACTACATTGCATACTACAAATATATCTGCAATGGTTTGACCAAACAGTGCCAATCTTGAAACCAGAAATCTTGGAAAAAGCCAAGTATTAAAGACAGATTTGCAAACACTTATTCAAATATCCATATTTAAGGGCCATTATTCTTCTTCAAAGACTGACAAAAAAAAATTTAGACTATTTCAGATGCCTGACAACAGTTGTATATGACAATCTAATACTGCCCTCTGCAATATATTTGTTCTTTTGGTAGCTGAATGTGGCAGACAGAACTTTAGGACAGTAGGTAGAAAAAAATTTACTAATTCTGCCTATTGTACCTACAACTGATTTGAGTTCTGCCAGAAAAGTAACCATCCAGGGAAGAATTCTTGAGCAGCAAGAGAGTACCAGGAGCAGGGACCAAATGACCAGACTAAAACCAAAGTATAATTCACTTTTCTATTATGGTATTTTTAACACATTGCTCACTCTAAAGTCTTCAAGGATAAAACAATGCAGTTTTCTCTATTAAAAATAGTCTTTAGAGAATATACTTTGAGTGTTTTGTGGCTACCACAGCAGATGAGAACTAAATTCTATGTTATGTCTCTTTTAAGATCCTCATCAGCAAGCACTTAACATAATTAGCTTCAAATGTCTGTCATTTGAAGATTTCTTTTCCTTTGACATACAACACTAATCTTTGGAGTATTTTGCTCCACCATTCCTTTCTTGGTTTTAAGAGTAAATTTTAACCCTCTCCATCATGCTTACAATGAGATTGAAACATATGAAGCCTGTTGCTTCTCTCCACAGAAGGAGAGACATTGCCCAAACACCCCTCCTGCTTGCTCAGTGCATTTCTGCTCATCACCTTCTGTATCCTTCTGTGTGTTACTGCACCCCTTTCTCCTGCCCGGGCTGATTAAGACATGACTATTTCCTTCTTGGATTTCACTTTCTTTGCTTCCTCAGCAGTCAAATCCTTTCTTCACAGACCTGGAGAGCTGCTGCCAGCCAGCTCATCAAGAAAGGCTTACCTTCACTTTATGCCACATTACCTTAGCCTTTCATTTGGTTTTCCTGGTCTTTATTTGCTAGACCCATACTGCTGTATTTGAACTAAGATGGCAGCAGAAAAGGGGACTGATTCATATCTTGCTCCCTTCTAATTTGCCAGTGTCTTCATACTTTCCACCTTTTGCTCTTTATTTGGGGAGTTCTCTTTTCATGAAGACAGTTATTATCAGCCAAAATCAAAGAAGGCCACACATCTTCCTTATATATCTGACTTACAATTCACAACAATCCTTCCTTGTATCTGGGATGTCATATAGTTTAACTCTGATTACACTTGCACAGCTGTAAATATATTTTCTTAAATGAAGTTTTTCCTGACATCGACAGAAAGCCTATAATTTCATAGCATAGCTATTCACTTTATCTAAAATAGAGGTTTAGTATTATTTTGTAAAAAGAAGATGCTTTCATTCTGACCTAGATAAGAATCTTCCTCTTTCCTTCTTAAGACAACTATGAAAATGAAATTGTAAATCTCCTATGGAGAAAAGACTTGGACAAATCAATAATTTATGTTATGATTTTGAGAGACTTTCACCTTGAGGAAGTGCCAGCCCTCTCGTAATTCTGTAGATCTTGTTTGAAAATGTTTTCCATTACTAATCGGGAGAACCTTTTTTTTTTCCTTATTATTTATACAAGGCTCCTTTGATTTTCAGCATGTGACACTTCAGAATGAAAATGGTGTCTGCATTAATTAAAAAATGAAGAATAGAACTCTCTTACTTTCCTTCCCCCTCACTTAAAATCCAAGTAAAATGCTGGCAGGCAACACTCAGCATGTAGTGCTCTACTTCCAACCATGAACCCCTTTTACAGATTTCTGTCATTTTAGCTGCTTCTGGCTAAAATCGCTGGTTATAACAGCGACTTGGAAAGAAAAATGAGCAGAGAGTTAAGAGCAAAACGGGGGGTAGGTACATGCAGCAATTAAATCAGCCTTCTACAAATCTCAGGCAGAGAACATGTCAGTCATATTGCTCCTAAACAAGTGCCAGGTTTATGTTGAGGCCTTTGGAGGGAAAAAACATGAGTTTATGCCCACGCACATTTCTTTTGACCTCCACATCTTACTAAAGAGCAGACTGCCACATCAACAGCTCACTTCCCCAAATCCCCCACTGTTTGAAGAAATCTTCATCATGACTTGCAGCAGCATGTTCCAACCCCGGGATTGCTTTGTCCACACGATCTCCTAGAGGCTGGATAATTACAGGTCAGCCACTCTCACCCATTGCACCATAAATCCAAAGCACTCACTGAAAGGAGGTAGCCAAGGTCTGCCCATACAAAATAGACACAAGAGCTGCTGGAATGGCAGAACCAGCAGTGGGGCTGGGATCAGCCTCTTGGGATGAGTTCCACGTTTCTGCCTCAGCCACTGCAGGCAGCTGGGACATTTCTGAACCATACCTGGGAACAGCACACGACCCTCCAGCCTTAGGGAACTCGTAGAACTTGTGCCTGACTGCTCTATGCCTAGTAAATTGATTCCCTTAACTCTTTATAGCAAACCAATTCTAAGACGTGACAAAGGGTTAAGAAAGCTGGAAGAATAGGAATTAGGGGGAGTGGGGAAATTTAAGGGACAGTTCTTTGAGCTAGGATTTTGAGTGTTAGCACTAACTTCCAGCTCCAATTGATTTAGACTTTGTTTAAAATGAAGCACCACTCTGCAAATTTTTTACAGCTTTCTGGGATGAAATTACTTCGTTTGTTCAGATATTTGACTATTACTCCAACCCCTTTCTCACAATTCACTGTTATCACTCTGGAAAAAATTCTGAGCTACATGATATTGGAAATATTCATCTATTTCGGTTCACAATCTGAAAAAAATACAAGCCCATATACTATTGAAAGCAAAAAGAAAACCCAACAAACCAATTTATTTTCCCAAACTTTCCAAGTCTTGATAAAGTCTTTATGTTGTGGTCTTACATAACAAGACATCACATCAAGTAGGGCACAAATATAAAACAAACTCCTGAAACACAACTTCTCTTCAAAACAGAAAGCATGGTTTTATTCAAATATTCTCTTTTTCACACACAATTAAAACCAATGTAGACAATGACTGAACTGATAGGATGACAAAGAAGTTTGTGGTCCCTGGACAATTTAAGATTATTCAATCCTTATCTCAAGATGAAAAATAATAACTGTTGGGTTTTAAATAACATCAAAATTTGACCTAAACTCCCAGTGAACATAAATTTATACTAGGAAAGGAAACCCTACAACCTCTAAGGATTCAGATGTATAGAGTGGGATTGATAGAGCTCAGAGCCCCTCCTAAATCCTCATCTCACTTATTCCCTCCCGATTTTCATATTAAATTTTTCCTTTTTTCCGTACCTCCCCCACTCGTACAAAGCAGCTCAGATATCCACATATACACAAAGCATTCATGGCAACAACTCTGTGACTAAAACTGATTAATATGTAACATGATCTTAAAAAATGCATGTGAAATATGCAAAGGCATCAACTTAATGAATATTTTTGTTTTGTCCCTTTTTTGCACTGTAGGGTCAGTTTATCTAACAAACAGCATCAGAATAAATCACTTGTGTTATGAAACCTAGGTAATTCATGTGGCTAAACAAGGAGAATTACTTGAAATTAAGCAAAGGACTGGAATTCTCCTATCATAGGATTGTACGGGACATGCTATTTAAATATCAGGGCATTAGGACATTTTGATATGTCACCTGACGCCTTTAAAAAGTATAAGAAGTGATCTTCCATTGTAGCAGTCAGCAAGCAGGAACTTTTTAAGAATCTTCATTGCAGAAACTTTTTAACAATCTTCATTGTGTTTAGAAGATTGGTGTAGCAATTGTTCATTTTAATATCTGGAACTGAAATGTGATTATTTCGCAAATTGTAAAACCAAAAAATATGTGCCATCATTTTTCCTGCCTCTGTTATTTCACCTACGTGCTCATTTTCAGAAAAGGATTTTTTAAAATCCTAAAGAATCCTTAAAAGTCTTAAAACATCCTTCAAGAGTAGCAGAGATGTGCTTTTGTTTGTGGAGCATGATGAATGTTCATATAGACACCATGAATATACCAGAACTACTCATTCAGACACATCACAGGTGTCCTTGGATATTGTCTAGGAAGTGCAACTTTAAAAAGAAAAACCTTAAGGAATTATTTGCAATTCCAGTCAGTCTGCTAAGATGAACAATAGCATGTAAGTTGGGTAGTTAGTTCAAAACTTCAGCATTTGCAAACACTAGGTTTCAGAAACCACAGTAAAATCTGACATAAATTGCATCTACATGAAGTTGTTCAAGTAATTTGGAATTGACACGTTCCTAGTAATTCCCAGCCAGGTTCATTTGGAAACAATTAAGCAAAACTTGTTTAAAAAATAATCTGTGGAGGCATTTTCCCCATCTCTTCCAACAAATAATTCAACTCCAGAAGTTTCACCGTGATTTTTATAATGTATGCTTTTTTTTCACCTGGGTCATTTCTTACCCATGTGAAAGTTCTACTATCTCACTTTTTGCCTTCAACAGTTTGAAAACTAGAGAAATCATTAATATTAAGAAGAATGCCAAAGATGATAGTTTTCTCATCTTGTCTTTGTTTCTCTTTTCCTCTGGGCCACATAAGGATATTCAAGTCAGCAGAGACAGTGCTACTCTTTAAAAAACCTGCTGATTTAATATTTAGTAGGTGATGGATTCCATCTCAACAATCAGACTCAGGAATAAAAATAGTCTGAATCCCACTCAGTGCCATCCACAAATCCATAGATAGAAACCCAAAGTATTGTACAGCACAACATTTCCTGCTCAGTAAGCCTGAGACAGGCTGCTGTGATTCCCTATATATACACATATATTCTGTGCTGATGCCTGTCAAACCAGCCCCTGGTTAAGTGGCAAGCATAATATAGCTTCCTTTCCCTAGAGGTAACTGTCCTCATTACTGAAGCGAATGAACCCCTAGGTGTATAATAGAATCTTCTTTAAAATATTCATCATATGACAGCTGATATTTCAGCCATATTTAGCTGGAATGCTACATTTTGGGGAACTTAGGACTCCATAGTCAATTAGCCAAGTATTTTGCTCACCATCTAATTTTTTTTTTAATCATAAATCATTAAACATTTATGTTAGTATGTAACTTGTTATTCTCCTGTTGAGGACTGAGTCAAACATGCAGACCAGAGTTTCTCTCACTGCAGCAATATCCATTAAAACATCTGGACTAGCAAAACTGAAACTTTACACTTTCCCTCAGCCGGAAAACATCAACTTCTCCAAGGTGAGTCACATCATCCAGCACGGTTCTGTTTCCTTCACACTTCTCAGAATCAACACTTCAGGCTGTGAAAACCTCCCTCTGCCAGCAGGTCTCAGGAAGACTGTGGGCAGGCAGGGGGAAATAACACGGGGGCCAGAATATTCCGCCAGAAATCAGAACAAGAAACTATGTAGGGAGAGAAAGAGACAAAGAGAGCAGCAGGTTATTCACCCCAAACATTTCCTTGTTCAAACACCAAACAATGCTTTTCGACTCTCCATTCTTACTCCTTTCTCAAAACAAATACTGCATTTTTCCTTGCCTACTCTTCCCATTTTCTTCCCTACCTGTTCCTACTAACAGCCACCAACTTCAGAAGGTCCTATTCCACAAGCCTTCCTTCCACTGTATTATCTCCCAGCACAAGTGCCTGCTGCCTCTTCACTTTAACCTTCCACAAGCCTTCCCTGCCCTGTTCCATGCAAGGCACGAAAAGCAGGCACAAGAACAGGGGAGAGTGTCACCAGCATGCAAGGCTGCTCAGGAAGTTTACACAGCACTTGCTCAAACTCTGCAAGCCTTCCTGACAACAGCTCAGCATTCCAGCACACCAGCATCATTTTTAAGTGATTTCTCGTGTGATTAGTGCTGTCTCTCCATTCCCACATGCTACTCAGACATTGGTGAAAATCATTCTTACTCTCATCAGGGCTTGTTTGTCATCAGAATCCCTCCTTAGTTTTAGTAATTTACTTAGTTTTAGCTTAGTTTTAGCCTACTTATCTCATTATGCTGGTCTAATTAAAATCATTTGCTGACAAATATTGTCAGTAATGTAACAGTTGGCTAAATTAACACTGGCTTAGCCTTAGCTCTGTTATCAGCTTAACTACGAAGCACTGATTGATGAGCATTTTAAAGCAGGAATTCCTTTCTTCAGGTCAAATGCAGAGAAGGCAAAGCTGGAGATTTGAATGTGATACATCAATAAGTCTTACCAGAAGAAAGTCAGATATAACTGTGCAAAAGTCAAACCAAACTCACATCTCCACAACTTCCCTGCAATCTTGGCCATAAAAACAAAGATGCATTTGGCTCAACCTGTTAAAGCAGCAGGAGCATAGCTTAATACCTTGTTCTAAAATTACTGTTATAAGCTGTATATCTTGTAGTCTGATTCTTATTTACTTTTTTGGCATAAATTGAGTATTTCTAGACTGTAATTATTCCTACAGACAAAACTTAATTGCAATATTCATCACGAAATATGTCTAAATGATAGGGATGCTGAAGTGTTTTACAGTGAAAACACATCCAATTTTAATGAAGTTCAAAAGAAGAAATGTTTATTTATGGATTAAAGTAGACAAAGATCTGCTGCTCACACTTTCTGAAATACTGACAGCTTTTTCTCTTTTTTTTTTTTTTAAAGAGAGGAAGAGAGTGCAAGGGAAGCAAAGACTTCACATCTTGTAAATAGTTGTGGTGAGTGGATCAATGCTCCCAGCAGACAGGCAGAGAGCTCCTGGGTCTTTTGACACTAGTTGAGATCAGATGATATACAACTGAAGTCTGAAGAAAAAGTTGCTTCTAAGAGGTTGCATCTGGTGAAAGGGTGGAGATGTTGTGCTGATAACCCATTACAGCTGCAGGGGAATGTCTCAACATGTCTTGAGAAAGACTGCATATTTCTCTATTTGGGGCTGAGGTTTGCTACTGTTCAAATTAAGTGACATCTTTTTGACACTCCTAAAGAAGAAAAAAAGGTGGGATCCAAACCAGAACAATATTCTGTATAAAAGTGCTTTCTATTTAGTAGGCTCTTATGAGGAAAAAAAAAGCATAACTACATATCTAAAATTAGCTCCTCTACTGGAGACCTAAATTGAAAATAAGAGAAGACGTGAAGTTTTAGAGCAATATATAAATATAACAGAGCAATGAAAAAAACTACAGGCAAAAATCCAGGTTTTAGATAAAATTTTCAGAACACCCTTTCCCACTTCAGGAATTTGCAACCACTACCTATTGAATGAGATCTGCTGCTGTCAGTCTTCAGAATGATCCAGTAGATGAGGATGCACAGAAATATTACAAGGGGGAATACAAACCTCCCAGAGATACAGATTCAGCCGGCTTGGAACCAGATATATGGATAGAAAACTAGAAAACTGTGGCTCTGCATAGACTTGACAGTGCTCCACTGAACAACCAGAACCCAGGTTTGCACAGGCTCTAGCAAGTTAACTTGCACAAGAAATCCCAACTGTTTAAAAAAATATAATTCAGCTTGGGGAGAGGAGTAAGTGGGAAAAGGGAAATACAACAGACAGGTAATCCTTATTGTTCTGAAAACTGCTATCACTGACCTGCTGTCAAACCATCCAAGGACAAGAAAATATACAGTTTGCTGCCATTATTACAGTCCAATCCTCTATGGATTCAACCACAGGAAGAGTAAGCCCAAAGTTAGGCCTCAGCTTACACTACATGGGCTGAAAAAGAAAAGACAATTTTTGCTAAGCTAGCTAACAACATGCTGCTGCTCCAACACTCTGCCTCGGGCCATGCAGCCTCAGCTGCACCATCTGCCCTGGAAAGACTCCAGGGAGGAAAGAGCAGCTGAGAGTGCAACAAGTTGAGGATCCAGTATAACCATGCCTGTTCTGGGCTATGAGCTCACCTGAAACCTCACCTCCCCAGTTCCTGTTTCTTGTTCTCCGACACCTACTTTGTTAAATTGTTATTTTGATGTGTCCTCCTCTATCCAGATGTCTTAATTACTTGTTTCTCACTGAGTGCTGGTTTCATATGCCTTTCCAGCATGTAACCTTCTCCCTGAATTCACAAGGCACAGCATCCTGGTGAAATGCCACTTACAACGGAGATACTAGGCACCAGGAATAAAACACAAGTTGAGATTGTTTCTAAGAGCAGTAAAACCCCTCCCAAGACCTTGTGACATCAGTTATCAGAAACAAAGATAAAATGCTTTCCCTATTTTCAGCAGCAACATTCCCATTGACTTTAACACTGCAGGATATGCCCCTGTGCACTGAATCAAGTCACCTATATATGAATGCAGTCAGGATGAAGTGGCCTCCATCAAAGCAATTTCTTCTCTTTTGGTTCTGAGGAGTAATAGTAAAAAGATCTGTCCCTTCAATATGTATCTCAGTCAAGTCACCCACAAAGAAATGTAAATTTCTGGATCACACTCTTTTGTTTCCCTTTCCTTGACACCTTACCATGCTTCCCATTTTGTCTATCCATTTCCTTTTCATTCTCGACATGCAAAAGTTACCAACTTTATATGAGGCCATAATGCAAAGCGTGTGCTTTCTGAAGGAAGACAGAGTTAGCTAAGGAATGAAAATCCAGTGGTCTCCTAGGGGGAGAAATAAGAATGCAGTATGAATCACCTGCAGACTTAATGTGAAAAGTCCATTTTGGATAACCAATTGGGGAGCAGATTGGAGATGTTTAATTGTAAATCTACAAATTCAGGTGGAGAACATGACTATTGTGCTGGCAGTGCAACACACACTCCCTGTGCAATTCTCATTCACAAGAGAGAAAGAATAAGAGTGACTGGTGAGCTGCCCTGCCTCAACCTGCACAGCAGGGGAGTTGTGGCTGTCTTCTTTTTACACACTGTATACCCCAACAACCCTTCTACCAGCTTCAGAGGCAGCAATTCCAGTGGGGATCTCCACAACAGGCCAGAAAACACTCCTGGCAGTGCAGAGACTTGTCCTAAAACCCTTCCATGCTCCCCAGCTGTACACACACAGTTCCACGTGACAGGAATGGATCCTGAGGTCTGAGTGTACAGCTGAAATATTTTGCTACTGTCTTCATGACATCAATGCCAAATCTTAAATTGCCTTGAGCAGGATAGAAATCTTGCATGGCATCACATGAGTTGCTGAACGGAAAATGTACATTACCTGGAAACTACCTTCAAAACTCATTTTAAAAGAAGACTTTGGAAAAATCTGACATTGTTTTCATCTTTATAGATGAATTAAAGAAGATATCTGAAAATAATTTAGAAAGCTGCCTATGTTTTTTACATATATACACATTAGTTTCTGTTTTCAATACCCAAATCCTGACTATTTCCACTGCTCTTACTGCACTGCAGGCAAGCACTGCTTCTCTGCTGCTAGCTCATCACATCCCCATGGTAAATGCAGGACCTGTTCTTACATGTTGAGAACTAGCACAGAGCAGAATTTAATAATCAGAAAAGTACATATTACACAGGAAATTGCAAAATTTTCAGTGCTCAGGATTTTGAAGGAAGTTATTTCTATACTACAGTTATGTAGAATGTTTTCTGAAATATTTACATGTATATTTGAGTCCATCCTTGGGTATTCAGGAGATGGATTACAAAATCTGACTTGTAATGGTTTTATTATCAGGGCTTACAGTGCTAAATCCATGTCCTCTGACATCTCTCGTAGAATCCCATCATCAGTTCAGGGAGTATGAAGTGACACCCAGCAGTCTAGGAAAGGATACAGGTGTTCAAACATTACAGGAGACAAAGTCAAATTTCCAAGGCTGGAGAAATTAACTAGAAGGAATGAGAAAATGTCCTCTTGCAGCAGGTCCAGGTGGGCATGAGCACATCTCTGACTCACTTTGCAGACTGAAGCCACTGCAATCTCCCTTTTGCTCCTGGAGAGGGACATGCAGCTTCACATGACCTCTGTCAATGAACATCAAACATGCCATGAGGTGAAGATCAGAAAGATATCTGTAGGGGAAATGGGAAAAAAAAATACTCTCTCAGGACAGAACGGGTTAGAAGAGCAGAGGATGCAGATCCAGACATTGATTGGCAGTTCTTACCCAGTGGTATCTATCCCCTGAAGTGACCCATTTGTTGCAGCCCATATCCAGAGCATGACTTGGTGCCACCACGCCAGCACCAGCTGCCATTGTTCCAGATGTTTCACAGAGCAGAAGAATGAACCATGCAGGAACACTACATTTTTACTCCTTAAAAGGAGAAGACATTAGGAAAAGTTACCTGTAATGACTCTCTCCTTAGCATAAATGGAGGGGTTTACAAGACCATTGCTCTCCATAAACATATTTGGAGGAAGAAAGTTACCAGTTTGGCACATTTTGCCAGCAGTATGACCTATTTATACTCCACTGTATTTTCACGAGTGCAATGTGCAAAAGGCAAACATCTGCCCATCTGAACAAAGACAGTGAGACAGATATCCTGTGACACCACAGGGTACTCCTCAGAAAAACCTACTAGGAGGTTCAGAGGCTGTAAGGAGGAAGAGACTTCCTGCTCACAGCATTCCTGCTGTCCTCTCCTGGATCATGCCAGAACACTGCACACTGTGTCTATGGCTTTCCGTGCATGGAAAAAACAATGCCGAGGAATCCTGTAGATAACAGTCTTAACAAGCGCAGTCAAGAGCTTAGTGAAGGCAGCTTTCATAAATCAAGTGAAGAGCTCTGGACACAATCCAGACGAGGATGTTGGGAAGCAAATTACTGCACAGACAATACATTGGGTTCCTATGTCCAAATTTTAAAAGAGTTAATGGTATTTTGTGGCTATTTCCGTCTGTAAGAGCCAAGAAAGATGAAGGGACTCTGCACAGGAATTTATAATAGTTGCTTTACAAAAGGTATCTGAAACTCTCGTTTCCCACATTTCCATCCTTACAATTGAGATTCACAGTCCCAAATCCTTCCATTAAATTACTGCCCAAAATAATAGTAGTGCAATTAGTACAAGCAGTGGAACAAAGTTTAGATTCTGCACAAGTTTAGATGCAATCAAAAAAGTACATTCATTAGTATGTACCAGATGCTTTTTACCTTATCTAGTCATCTTAAATATACAGCATTGATCAATTACCTATATTTACAAAAACAATACTACCCATGACACAGATAGTAATATCCAGATTATGACAGGCACCAAAATTTATGGTCCAGCTTTCCAGGTTCTTGCAGCTGGAGATCAGTATGACAGAGCAAAAATCTGCACAGAACACATTTGAGCAACCTGGTGTAGTGGAATATGTCCCTGCCCACGACAGGCAGGATGGAACTAGATATTCTTTAAGATCCCTTCCCACCCAAATTGTTCTACAATACTATGATTTTACCAGTAATATTTCGTTTCCTTAGATGGCCTTTTAGATTCCTTCTATTCCTTCAGGATTTACTGCTTTTAAGGACCAATTTTATTCCACTTTAGTGAAAAGCTATACTTTTCCCTAAAGGGGATAATCTGAAGCAACCACTAGTCACCTCTTTAAGAGATGCCCATTCAAAGGCATGTTCCAGAGACTCACATTAATCACATGAAAAAATATGTTCTGGTAAGCTCTGGCATATTGCAAATGCACTCAATGCTTGACATTTTTATGATTATGCTAATGTTGTGACATTTGATGTGCTTGTTTTTGAAAAAAAAATCATGCAATTAAGTTCTCTGAAAGAAAACCAGAAAGAAACAGATCAATCACTGAGAAGGAAGAAAGAATGGAAACTACTTCTACCGGCTTTACAAACAAATGCTTGCTAGTCAATGGCAAACATTTGAACTAGATATTTCAAATTTGTCAGCTTTACTCTGAAAGTAAAGAGCACTGGTAGGGTAACTTTCAATTTTTAGCACAAGCAGTGGCTTCACTTTCACCTCTTCCCTCTACCTTTGAAGTATAATAGCATTTGTCATGAAACTACTCTTTCCATCACTGAAGGAATTACAACCCTTAGAAAATTATTGCCTCCCTGTAGACAATTTCAAAATATGCATAACCCAATTAGGTCCCGGAATCTTGCTTTTGATTTCAACCACTTTTAAAACACTGCTTCAGTTATACCCCAAATTAAAGTAGGAGAGAGATAAGATTTATAATTGCCAATATAAATAATTTAATAATTCCTCTCCCACACCTACAAACCTGAAGATTAACAGGAAGAACCAGAGAACTAAAAGATGCTCTACTGGAACAGCAATGTTTGATGGCAGGAAGGCTACACAGATCTGAGCTGTGGAGCCAAGCAGAAATACAGAAGAGCAGCAACACTGGAGGAGAACCACAGGAGGATCCAACTGGTTTTGGTATAAAGCTACAAAAGGCATAAGAAATGGCTACAGGTTAATTACAGCAACCTGAAGTAACTCAGCAGCAATTTTGGAAGCAAATTAAAAGCACATTCATTACCTCAGGTACTGTATGCATTTAATTTCTTGTTAAAGACAACTACTAGTCAGATTGAGTTTAAAAATAAATCTAACTTGATGGAGATTTACTATTGATAAAATCAAGAATCGAATTAATCCCAAGAAATTCAATTCCTTACATGATGCATAATCAAGGCAACAATAGCAAGCTTAGGAAACTGCAAAAAAGAGACTACAAAAAGAGGTTTGATTGAAAAAAATTGAACTCATGGTCAATTATTGGCAAATCCTGTGTCAAACTCTGAAAAGGAAGTTATAGAGAGGATGAGGGTAGAAAACTGTAGGAGCAGTTCCAGCTCTTTCTCTTGAGACAGTGCAAGATAACAATTTTAAGTTAAAGAATTGAGCTGAAGGAAAGAAATAAAAAGGGTATTCAAAATCAAAAGGAATGAACCAGCAAAACACAAAGCCTAATAAAATAATCTCTTCAGCACACTCAGAGACTTCTACACCTTTTCTGTTCCTAATAAAACGTGTACACCTGAACTTTATCGATGTTCTCAGTATTTGGCTTTTTTCAGACACCTTCACTCTGGGATCAATAATGTAGAGCCACTTGACCCACAGAAAGATCTCCTTATATGACTGGCATGGCAACAGATGCAGCATCTCTCAAACAGAAGTGACAACTTGTGGGCCTCCCTTTTGACACCCCTCCAGTACAACATGAACCTTTTCTTAGTTACTTTCCTACAGCATAAAAGTAAACCCAAAGCTTCCCAGATCAAACATCCTTCTCTTGGGATGTTTTATCTTGGAGACACCCAAATATTTCTTTCCTTGGTCATAGTCTGTAACAGAGACTTCCTGCTTTTGCTGGCTGCAATGTCTTGGAGAAAGTTGACCCACTGGCCAGTGGTGGTCAGAAGGGAAACAAAATCTGGAGGGACAGAGTGTTTCTTCCTACTGAATTAGGTGCTTTAGGTGCTTTATGCCAACATGTGAGCTCAACTACAAACACTAGCAGCATGTAGGTATGCACTTAGCAGAAATACACCCCAAAATCTTAAGCTTTTAAGGATAGCAATTAGCTGTTCAGTACAGACCAGGGTATTAGCTACATGACCTGTAAAGACCAAAACTGAACCAGACCAAACATACTACAGCCTATTTTATCCAGCTGGGACCAAACTGTGAATATTTTGGGTAGATTTCATCTGATATTAGTCCCCTAGAGTGTAGATGTTTATATCTGAGCTAGTTAATTTAGGTTGTTTTGGAATTTTCTTAAGTTAAAGAAGAAAAACAAGCATTTAAAGATGATTCATCTGACCTATTTTTGCTGATCTACACTACAGTGAGATCAATCACACTTAAATTTTTTTAAGTCAAATGACTCAATCTCTATCTGACTTGATAAATAGAACACAATAGTTGGCATAGAAATTTCGAACAAAATGCAATCTTCTGCTCACACTGCAGGCTACTAAACTCAGTACAAGAATTCTTCTTCTCCTAGCACTCCACGTATACCCTACAATGAAGCTGGCTTGTTTTCCACCATTAGAGAGGACTTTTGGCTTTTTCCATCTTAGTTTTGTTATCTGATTTTTGTAATGCAGAGAAGTAAAATTATATTTTATATAAATATTTTTTCAACATTTGTGAATCCAGACCAGAAACGGAATTGTGCCTAAGGCGTTCACTCTTGAATATCTGGATGCTATAGCTTCTACTAGATACAGAAAAATGTCATATCTGAACTTTGGTTTGAATTCATTTTCCTAGTCAAGCTCTATTAGTAGAAATAAAAAGGATTTAGCATAGAAGAATATCAGACTTTAAATGCAACATAAAATGATGTGGTTTTTTATAAACCTGAACCAAACTAACTAGGGATTTTTAAAAATGCTTATTATAATTAAATGTAATTACAATATCCAGTGCTTTAAATTAAGGTTCAATCAGAATTAAAACAGCTTCTGCTAAATGAAATTATTTTAAAATATAAGTTGAACTAAATAAAGAAACAATGTAAAAATTCAAACAAAAAACCCAAAACAACTCAGGGTCACATATATATATATATTTTCTTTATCAAATGCTATTGTGAAAATTAATTAATGAAGTAACCATAACCGTAGCAGTAGAGTTGAAGAAGTAAAATTTAAAATAAGACAAATACTTTCCAAACTCTCCAAGATTTTGGTTACTTTTGCGTTGCCAGTTTGTTCATTTCAAAGTGCTGAATTCACAACCATGAAAACTAATGACAGCTGGGGTTACCCAGTATCTCTGAGTATCAGATTCAGAGCACCACACCTTCTTCCAAATTTAGAAATTCCTTTTGACAGTATTTGCCAAAGTAGTTTCCTGTTGTACTATGAAATTCCTTAAACAACTCACAAGTCATTCCTGAGACCAAAGAGATCAAACTTTAGTTCCACCAAACACTGAGTCCTGACACTAATTGTAATAAGTAAAAATTACCCACTGTAGAAAGAAGTGGAGGGGGTGTATAAGAATTTATTTGTTGGATTTCTTATGAGGAGTCTGCCTTACCTTTGAGTCATTCTATAATAAATCCCATATCATTGCTCAATTGTATGGAAATGGTGATTAGTGGTTCTGCAAATGTTTTGTTTGGGATTTGCATTTTCTCATCAAAGGATACTTCTCTGCCTTCATATGCTGTCAGCCTCTTTCAGATGAGACAGCTCAACACAGAGATGCCTCAAATATATCAGGAAGAGAAGAAAACATATTAAACCACAAAAAAAAATACAAGTGAAACACAGAGACTCTGAGTTCAACCACAAGGGCCTGGAAATTAAGGGAGTTGTGACAAAATATTTTGGGCTGACTAAATACCATGCCCCGAAATTTAAGCTGCTTGCTTTAAAAAGACATTTCAGAGACTAAGGCAGAATGAAAAGCAGTAGGGAATTTTAACTTCTGCTCCCAGTTTCTGGCTTCAAAATCTTTTTAAGTTATTTTACAAGTGAAACTTTGGCAGTTCTGTATATTTTAAACAGCTCTCAAATACATGTACTGTAGACCTTCGGCCATGAGGAAGTGGTTAGTAATGGGGAAGAGATAATAGTGTGGAGCCACCATCCACTTCAGAGCCTCTAAGATATCCCCGGGTTTTAATAAGTCTCTCCCACCTTACCATTGTGGTCAAGGAGCTCCAAACTCATTTGCATTGTGATGGTAATGCTGAATAGAACTTTCTCTATCCAAAAGCAGAAAACAGTTCTTCGGGGTTGCATTGATTTTGTTAAAACAGATGGAACATTTTGTTAAAATGTCCACACGCATTTACTGCTGGCTAGTATCATAATGCTATGATAAAAAATATCCATTTATAACACTTTTTAGCCTTATTAGAACACAACAAAATGCTGCTTTTCCTTCAGCATGTCTAAAAGTGTAAACCTGCAATAACTCATCACATCCTTCATATACTCATTTAATCTAATTACTTCAAACATGTATTATATAGCTGGTATGATCATAACAACAGCATGAAATTAATGAACCTTAGCTGCCTTTAATTCTAAATGGATACCACTGCAAGTGTGAAATAGCCCTGCAGTTGAAGAAGCAGGTGTCCATAGATAGACAGGAGGATAGAAAGAGGACTGAGCCACAGACTCTGGCTATAAGACACTCCTGATGTGAAAATGTTCATTTAGAGACAATTGCTTACTTGAGCATGCAGTATAGTAACATAAAAAATGCTGTTTTGTCTTTGTCAAGGCTTCAGTTTTGTGAATTATGATGAATAAAAACTTTGAAGAATCTAACAATTAAACTACATTATTGACTGGGTTTTTTCTGTAAAAGGATTTTCTTCACTGTCATCTCTAGAAGTTGACATCTTATACAAAAAAGCCATCATTGTGTTTCTTACCAAGTTCTTTAAAGATGGAGGACAAGCTAATGCTGAATACTCTAGTACCAGATCTAAGTCAGAGAACACAAGAAGGAGTATCATTAGGAACTAAATGAGATGCAAATTTACAGTTTTAGGATACCTGTCCATAGGATGTGTGGTGAATTCATTCCACTACACAAATCTGAAGTTATAACAGACAGACTAAAACTAGCAGCCCCACAGCCACACATTGCATATTCTTCTACTTAAGGTTTCCATTTCCACTCAAGACTTGGACAACTACTTTATTTCACATGATCAATAAGTGGCTGCTCAAAAAATATACTCTACTGATATAGCCTTCCTTTAATCTGTCACTGGGTTCACGGCCCATGAAAGTCTGGAAAACAAACACAGCGCTCATTCAGAGCCACAGAATGGTTGAGGTTGGAAGGAACCTCTTGAGGTCATCCAGTCTAACCCCACTGCTCAAACAGGGTCACCCAAAGGGTGACCACACAATGGGTTGTCCAGCCTCACAACTAGACAGTTTTTTAATATCTTTGGGGGGTTGGGGGGGGGTGGGGGGGAAGAGACCCCATATGTTCTCTGAGCACCATGTGCCAGTGCTCAAAGTGAAAAAGTGTTTCCTCATGTTCAGCAGAAAACTCCTGCTTCAGATGGAGCCCATTGCTTCTTGTCTTGTAACTGTTGGGCACCACTGAAAAGAGGCTGGGACCATCCTCTTTGCACCTTCCCTTTAGGTATTTACTTATGTGGATAAGACCCTCTCTGAACCTTCAATAGAACCTTCAACCTTCCTAGGCTAAACCCTTCCAGCTCCATCAGCCTTTCCTCACAGGAGAGATGCTCAAGTCTCTTATTAATGGCCCTTCAGAGGACTCTCTCCAGTATGTCCATGTCTCTCCTGTGCTTGGGAGGCCAGAACTGGACACAGCACTCTAGGGTGACCTCATCAGTACTTCAGAAATGGGAAGGATCTCTTACCTTGACCAGCTGGAAACATATCTCCCAATATGGCCCAGGATACATGTGGGGCACATATTGAGAAAGTGAGAAAATTACAGCCTGAAAAATATTCCAGGCTGGAGCTTTTCAGCTCTGTTCCCAGCCAATAAGCTGGTCCAGCTCAAGGCGAGGGAGAATTTCTCCCAGGGTGATAATTTGGTCAAAATAAAAAAGAATTAATAACAAGATAGAACGCCTGTTGTGGTGCATGACCAGGCCCTGGGAATGGGGTGCATTCTCTCTGAACCAATCTCCTTTTCTCTGCTCTTGGAGTTGCGAGTCATGCTATGAAGCCAAGTGTGTTTCTGAATAAACTTGTCTCTTTTTCTATCATGAGAGATGACCATGTAGCTGTGCATCTTATTTCCACCACACTTAAAGGGTTAAAACCCCTTTCCACAGCTACAGATACATTTAGCCTTTGCTGCAAGGGCACATTTGTGGCTCATGATAACTTGGCATCCACCAGGACACCAGGTTGTTTTCTGCAAAGCTTCTTTCCAAAGCTGGTGCATGTGATTGTTCCTTTGCAGGTGCAGGGCCTGTCACTTGTCCTTGTCCACCTCTGTAAGGTTCTTGTCATTCCATTTCTCCAGCATCTCCAGATCCCTGAGGATGGCAGCACCATTTTTGAAGTATCAGAACATAACCTTGTGCCTGAAGGGCAGAACTTGGGACTGATTCCTCATCTTTTTTTTCCCAGCATCTACCACTACAAAGCCTCTTCAGGTGAGTTACCAGATCTTTCCTTCTTGGGGGAACTTAGGGATCCTCAGGTTCACCAGGAACACCTGCCCAGTTCTGTGCTCACTGCAACAGCACAGGGGACAGCTGTACCTTACAGATAACCTTTTAATTAGGCAAATTACATTCCTCATTAGAATGCTGTTGTTAAGGAACTGAAGTAAAAAAGGACTGTGCCTCACACTGACATGTTGACAGCAGTTTCTGTTCTATCAAAACAAGCATCATAAAGACAGATTCTTTCTCACAAGTACCAGCAATTTTTTAAGACAAAATAAAAAGAAATATTTGAAGGGGGGGGGGGGGGGGGGAAGCTACATTTATGAGAAAAACAAGGCGTTTTTTCCTGTGGAAAAAGACTAGTGACACAAGGTTCAAATATTTTAAAATATTAAATTTCTTGCCTGATTGAAATTCACTGTAAAAATGTTTTTCCGGGGAACTGATTAAACCCCTTGTCAAATGGTAACATACATATAAAACGGGAAATCTTTGATTTTTTGCTTCCAAACAAGAAAAAGAAAGTTGCTTGATACTACTATGTGACTTACTCTACCTCTTTATAGCTATTCATTATATTCCATTAACTTATGATCAAATCTTGAGTTATATTTAAATTTATTGAATTCAGGAATTATTCCAACAGCACCAGACTAATGAGAGAATCAGGCCATAAGAGTTGCTTGTATAAATATTGTCACGCCTCTACATAGCAACTTTTTCTTCAGTTTTTAACATTATTACATTTAAGTGGGAGGGCCCTTGCAGGCTGCATATTCCTCACTCATCACTCCCACTTTGCAAAACATGTGTTTAATGAGACTGTGATCAAAATCAATTTTACAAGTTTGCCTGGGTATCGTAAGCAAAGAGTTTTTGGACTACACTGGAGCAAATGACTACAATACACCAGTCTGCAAACAGGGCTCCAAAAATGGAAAAACAACCAGATAGTCAAAGGACCAACAAACCCCAAAGAAAAGCTTTTATGATCTCTGGAGGAGACCCTGTATTAAGGCAAATGAATTAATCCCAAATTTATTTAACAAGGCTGGACTGATATGTTTACAGTTTACTTCACAGCTGTTTAATCATTAAACATATTTTAGATAGTCATCAGATATTCATTTTACATACAATATCATTTTTGTTGAAGTTAACATAATAGTACATCTTAAGAACTCTTTTGAAAATGTTCCCTTAGGAAAAAATTATCTGCAAAGTAAAGCCACGAATTGTATGCCTCATGGGTTAGCCAATTTTGTAAATAAGTGAACACATATCATTATGACACTATTCTAATGCCATACAAACCCCCTGCTTTAATATGCATAGAAAATGCTTTGCCTGGGTTTACTTTATGAATATCACAGATTTACTCAACCTGGACAGGACAAAAGAGGAACTACAGAGATTGTGAGACACTGTTTTACAGCTATCTTGTTCTTTCCTGTTTTGAGGAAGAATTTTGTCAGACTAGACTTTTTTTTTTTTCTGTTCCCATAAGATCCTGCTCTGGCTTCAAGGAAACTCCTCCCAGAAAAGTTACTTTGGCCTTAATCCTGAAAGCTGATCTGTGTTAATGGACATGCACAATATCCCACTGAACTCAGTGGAGATCAATATGATCATGAAGGTTTTGTTGATTTAGTATGAAGAGAAAAGTATAAGTCACAGGTTTCCAAGGTAAGGCCTGTACTTATATCTGTGGTATTAACTGGCTTGTGTTTAGCTGCAAGTCACACGATCCTATTTTCCTAATGAAATGTAGCTGGAATTCAAAGAAAACAACAAAAATGTTTCAAATTTACTTTTTTGTCCTGAAATTATATTCATTTCGGTGACTTTCTGACAATTTGTTTTATAAAAAGATTTCAAAATGACCTTATGGAAATAGATTTTTTTGTAAATTTTCTCTAAATCCTCCAGCTCTGTTACACAAAAAGAAATTGCTCCACTTAGTACTTTGCCTAAAAATTTGTATTCTTCTGGTAATAAACTTCATTGATCAGAACTGCAGTAAAGATGAATTGCATGTAACTTTCCTGAGATGATTCTTCACAAAATTCTACCCAAGTTTGAAAATTTCTTTTAAAAGAAATCTAATAAACCTATAGTCAACAAAAAAGCCCTCAAGTATTTTCAAAGAGTTAAACAAGCTGCTTGTAATTTTTTCTGGCTTATTGAAGGAAAGGGAGTCAAGAGGAAAATTCTAATAAAACTGTATGTAAGCCAAAGGTTTGTTTATGTTTGTATGGATTAGCATTCACACATTTCCTGTTACTAGACTTCCTATTAGTGATGTTTAACTTTAACCACCACATATCCTGGGTTAAGGAATAGCTCCTGAAATCAATTTCCTGATTAGCCTAAGAAAGGTCAAAGGTTAATTTTGTAGCCACATAATTAAGCTACCAAAGCTACTGCATAGCTTTGTTTTAACATATAAAGTTACTGCAAATATCAGCTGGAGGAGGGGGCACAGTGTGGTGAGTACACAAACTGTGGGGGAAAAATAATTCCAGTCTTATTCACTCTGAGTGAAATTTACTCTCTCCACATGCACACGCAGAATCCATATCAGTGGAGACATCTCTCAAACATGTGAGGCCATGACAGCCTCCAATGTGTTCATCATTTTAAACCTGGCTGTGTCACCACTGCCAGAGCCCAGCTGCCAGCCACTAAACTTCCCACGTACTTCACAGACTTCCTTCGTACACTTGCTACTGACCTTGAAGAAGAAACAAGGTTTATGGTAATGTAAGAATACACAGACTTACATTTATCATATTCTGAAACAAAAAGCACAATGGTTTCTGCTTCCTTAGGAAAAAAAAATCAACAGATGGATGATGAATTTGCAAACAACACTGCAGCAGATACTGCTGTTGTACCAAATCAGTAGAAATTACTGCATTTTTTCCATTTAAATACTAAAGTGAATAATCCTCTGCCCAAACACTTCAGATGAAACAAGAAATATCTTTAAAAGTTTGTGAAGTTTCCGCCTAAAGGGATTCTTGTTTCCAGCAGTAAAATTGATTCTTTTTTAATAGTGGCATGAGTAATGATAGCCTATGGACACATATCGATGGCAATGAGGAATTCTAGAGTTAAACCTGATTATCCAGATTCATTCTCACTGCAGAGTATTGCTCTTTCCTGCTGAGTTCCCATCTACAAATTATTTCATTCTTACTCAGTTTTGGTAACTTGCTAGCATAGAGGATGACAGTCAAATGAGTGAAATCCCGATTACTGACATTATAATTTTATTTTAGATCTGTGAGACAGGTGATGGGAAAAATTGACATTGGCTCTAGTGAAGATAGTGCTGATATGTAGTTATCTCATTACAACTATTGGAGATTTAATTGAGGACTCACAAATAATTAAGCAACTTGGGTTGCAAGTGATAGTGTTAAAAATAAAACTTGATTTGACCCAGGGCCTACCACTGCTAATACAACCACCACTCTTTTGGGTGTTCCTCTCTAACATTATCATTTATATTTGTATCAGTGTAGCAGTGTTTTACACTTGTTTTGCACAGGGAAGGCCTCTAGATAAGATGCAAGATAGAGGAGACAATCAGTCATCAGTCTTTACTCAGGATTTCCTGACTGCACGTGAACAATAACAAAATCTACTCCTTTTTTTGTAAAAACTAATGCATTTCAATATAAATATATAAATAGAGAACATCTGTTTCTTACACTCAAATCTAGTTAAATTCCAGTCACAAGGGACTAGCTCAACTTTCACATTTAGGCTGTTTGCAAGTAAGACATAATTCTTGTGAATCCCTCATAGTAATTTAGCCTTCATTGCTTATAAACAAAACAAGTATAAGTGGATGCACATGAGCTGTTCTTCATTCATTTGTGGACTTAACATTTGGAATTCACTTTTCCAGTCACGTGACTGGTCCTACCAGTCAGACAATAAAAGTTTTGTTCTCTAACTAGGTTTCTGAAACTTTGTAAACAGCAGAGCACTTGAAAAATACGTTTCACCATCCAATAAAAACAATGAAGATTACCTAAGAAATAACAACTTTGAATAGAAAGAAAAATCTAATTACTTTTGTTATATTTAAAGAAATCTTTTTTCTTTCTTTTTTTTTCTTTTTTTTTTTTCTGAGGGATATTTCTGCCTTGCTACAGGTATCCTTTTCAGATTTTAAAATACTCTCTCTCTTTCCTAACATACAGTGAGCAGGAGAGAAGGATTTCTCTTGCAACATTCAAACCAACTCATCACTACAAAAGCAGCTTTCCTCTCTGCCCAGGAGCTGCCACGCTGCTGACCTCTGCCTCCTTTTTCTCCACATGTCTCCTGATTTACTTTGGGCTTTTTCTGATCAGCAGCTCTGACACTTTACCAGCTGATTTCGGTTATCTGAAAACATGAAATCCTAGGACTGTTTACATTTTAAGTTGTAAACTCTTGTAGAACATGTGGTCACATTTCAGCAGCACAAGCTCCTCTGATGTAAATCCTCCTGTCCCAATAATTGACTACACTGCAGGTACAAATTCCCTGTATTCTCCACTTGGAATACAGCCATATCTGTGTCCAAGGAATCTCACTTTCTACAGCGCCTTTTCCCTTTTTTTTTCCTTATTATTGGGAGTGTCTGTTCTATGGCACCTGGAAAAATCACTGCATTTTTCAGTCTTTTGTCTCCTTACTGCTTATAATACCTGCATGCACACACCCAGCAGGTACAGAATTACTGGGTAAATCACTTTTGATAAAAACAGTTTTTGTCAGCCAGACTCATTGATATTCTGTGCCATGTGTCTAATGAGTGTGTAACTGTACTCTAATAGTTCTGAATACTGTAACAAAATAAATGGACATAACCAATTTGATCATAAAATTTCTAGAGTTTTTTCTGCCTTTTTGGTGTGGGGCAGTTGAATAACTAACACAAGTTCAGTCATGTTGTAGAAATATTTCACACCTCTCAACTCTATTTCTTTGAAATCCCAGAAAAACAGCCACAGCTCATGAACGGTGGGACTTTCCACCACACAGGCAGTGAGGTGGATTATCCACTTCTCTCCTGTGAGAAGAAATACTGCACGCTTTCAGCATTGATGGAAAAACTGTCAGTGCCCCTGCTTTAAATGACAGTAGAGCAACTAAAGTATATAATCAGATCCTGGGAGACTTGGTAATATGTTCTCCTGAGATAAAAGGTGTTCATCCCCTATTTTCAAAGAAACTGCCCTAACCATTAAATTAAAGCTTGATCAAAGTGCCCCAGTATGGCTCTGCACTGCATCACAGAGCAATGCATGAACATCTGCTGAATTCATCTAGAACCCAAGTCTGACTTTACTTTCCTGTTGGAGATGAAGGGAGAAATCTGGCCTCTGGTTAGATATCATATTCAAGATTTCCTAAAATATACAGCAACTATATTCCTCATTAATTGCTGTCTACTTCTGTCAAGATAATACCACAGTAGCTCCACTGAAGTTACCACACTTCCAGTTGTACAGCTGATAGCAAAACTTGGCTCGATATCCTCAAACATAAATGGATATTTTATCTGTTTAGTGCATGCTGTCTCTTTTATTGAAACTGAAACAGTGAGACAAAAGTCATCCTGAAGAGACCAAAAGAAACTTAAATATGGGTTTTTTTCTAAGCATATGAATATTTTATGATTTATGGTTTCCATAGTGTTTATTTGCTTTGTTTGTTCAACATTTTGAGTTGCCAGAATAGGCACTAGACAGCTCAACAACAGAAAAATGGAAAATAAGTCAGTAACAGAGTTCTTACATTTTTCCTTGGGACACAGACATGAGGATGTACACACTATCAACGCTTTGCAAATAACATTCTAATTGTTCACTTGTCTCAAACTTAAGCCAGGACTTTCATACTCCCAGAAAGTATTCAATACACAATTTTACAATTATTCTGATCACATTCAAATGCAGAAAAGCCTCAATAAAAAGTAATCATAGAAGAAGAAGACAAACCAGATATATCTTGGAAGAAAACTGTGTCTATTCAATACAATTAGTTTATCAGATTAGTAAGTGTCTTACTAATATCTACAATTAGATGTTTTCTAGTCACTTATTTACACGAACAGTTTCAGGAACGGTTAAACATTATGAGGGATTTCTTTAAAATCCGCGTTATTACTATTTCATCCATTTATCATTCTTTAATCACCAGAATTAAAACCCTATTTGCACCTAGATTTTTTTGTATTGGTTTTAAATGTATCACAATTTGTTTCTTTGTTTTAGGAAATAGCAAAGACTGACTTGCTTGGGAAATGACAATATTTTTTCCAAACTATATGTTGTCTTCCAGTGAAAAGCAAACAGAAATATTTAAATTAATTAATTGCCTCTCTAGGTTCTACCTAAACTCTTCCTTAAGTCACACTCTTTCTTTTCAGTGAACCTTAACGTGGCAAACTGAAAGCTTTCTTTGTTATCCTGGTCTGAATGCACCTGAATGGTGTCAAACAAAACTAATTCAGGGCTCTTAGCAAAAAGGTTTCTTTCTCTGACTCCTCCTCAATATCAAATAAAGTAAAAAATTAATATTTTTCTTTTCTCTCAGCATTAACTAACAGCAGAGAAAACAAAAATATGATCTCCCTCATGTACACTCATCTTCCTTCTCTTTTATTTCTTTTGAACCTGTTTAATTTCTCATGGTTATTATTCACCTGTTCATAAGGATGTTACCCTTGATGGTATGAAGTGGTTTTGCATGGAATCCTTGTAATGCAGCAATTCATAACCATAATGTAGGCTAAAATGTGTTATCCAAATTGCTGTGGTTTCAAAATTTTTAAAAATAATGTATTTCCTAGAGCAATCTGACTTCTCCTTTTACTACAACAACAAAGTAAACCCATTAGGAAGACTATGAATTTGAGCAATTAATTACACAATAATATTTTATAGTTTTCTAAATACTTTCAAGTCCTTTCCAAACATTATGATTCAGTTCCTGCTACCACTCCTCATACTGACTAGGAAAATTAATGGAATTGCTCCAAAAGCAAATTGCATTCAAGTTCTGGGAAAATTTGGGGTTTGATTCAGGTTTTTTTCTAAGAATTCAATGAACTCTGACTGTATGCATTTTGCAGCATGAGAAATGGAAATCCACACACTAGGCAACTTCATGTAACAAAACAGTGGAAAGACAAGATTTCTCCCTTTAAAAATAAAGTTCTTACTCTTAAGTATCTCACTGGTGAAATGTTCCAAATCACCAAATGTGATCAGCCACCAAACCATTATCAAAAGCCTCAGAACTGTATTCTACCTCACATTTTATTTCTTTTTTTTCTTCTTGTGATATTGGACCGTAAGAACATAAAGAATTAATGACTAACTCTTGCTTAGAGCTTCATGTTTATTACATAACTAAGGCCATAATCACATCAAAAACTTACAGAAATTAGAAGAGTGTAATCATAATATCCAAAAATCTTAAATGTTTCAAGCATACCACTGATATGACAAAGATTTTAGCAGCTACTCAAATCACAAGGCTTGCAAAGGCATCCTTTGTCAAACAAAATAATTAAATTTACATTTAAAGTTAAAAAAAATAAAATTACAAATAACAGTTTTCTTATATCTGAATTAGAATTTTAAAATTATTAGGCAAATATTGGTGATTTAAAGATGTTGAGTCTGAGTATGGGCTACTAAGTGAATGTTTAATAAAGTCAGGTACAAATTAAAAAGCTCGATACGTACTTCTCAATTCTGCACAGAAATCCTCAGTTTGGTGGTTGGAACTACATCAAATCAAATTTTTACTAGGTTTTCAAAAAAACCTGCATATATTCATGGTTTCCAGAGGCTAGTCAAGAGCTTGAAATATTGGTCTTGACTACCCAGTCAAGACCAATTCTTTCCACAGGAAAGTAATTCTCAGAGGAAATTATTTGTCACGCTACTTCCAATCTAAAGATCTAAACACAGTCTTTCCTCTAGCCTTTGGCACAACCCATAATAATTGGACCATGGGAGAGAGCAACAAAAAAGTGGCTCCACAAGATGCATGCCAAACATCACTACCAGCTCAATCATTTGCTTTCTCACCTTTCCTGCCCATCAGGAATAATCAGCAGCTGAAGTATTAAATGACATGTCGTAGTCATTCACTGATGGAGGAGCAAGACAGAATGACATATTCTGCTGATCATTTATAGCTATTGGTTGTTATAGGAGACTAACTTGCAATACACAGCCTTGTTTGAATTTCAGATGAGCAGATGGCCAGATGGATTAGCCTGTAAAATTAATATTCCAAACCCATACACAGCAGGACTTTGTATGGGAACTAACTGATTCAAAATCCATGAAGTCTGCTTCGAGGATTTTGTTTTTCAGGCCTCTTTTATTATTTCCTCCACAAATACTGAAACCTGCAACAGCAAAAGGCAATTCTGGAACACTTCGGTAATTTGGTGCCATGGCTTCCTTGAATATTTCTTTCACCATTCCAGGTGCACCCATTTCCAGTACACACTTGGTGAAAAGACCAAAATTCATTTAACTAGCTTACATTAAAATATTTGCAAAACCCTACAGTGAGGTGCACAGTACATGGGATCTAGAGGTATTTAGGTGTCTACTTTTGGCAACAGGCTTTAGCAACACTATTGAAGTTATTCCCAAAACTTCTCTGTGCTTTTGAGGCCTCTCCCTGTGTAGGACTGTGTGTGTACAGATACCTGGCAGATGTCACCTGCAGTTCCCAGAATGACCAAAACACAGATCTGCTGTAACAGCAAGGAGTGACCTACTTGCTGGTGGTCATAGTGAGAGAGGGTGCAGCTGACAACTACAGCCCTCGAGAAGGGGACAAGTTCCAGATATTAAAAACTGAATTTTTCATGTCCCCAGATCTTTCTGAAAAGCTTACCTCAATTGCAATTAGTCCTGGCCTCTGACCCACTGCAGATGAATACAATGTAAATCTCAAAGGAAACTTCTGTATTTTAGAGCCACCAACTTGATTACTATTGATTACCTACTTGCCTCAATGGTAATTTCCCTTTGTCAGTAACATTTCTGCCTGACTGCTCTTTCTGGGAATTGGGTTTTCTGTTATATCCCTTTTTTTCCTCCAGACCAATTCCAAGAAATACATTTTGGTTATTGTTTTGGGTCAAGCAAGGGAGATAATGGAAGGGACGGGCTCAGCTCTAATCATGGCAGGAACCTATTAAATAAATCCCTAGTTGTTCTAGGGTAACCAAAAAGGTAATTCTACTTTTGAAAATTAAGCTGTCTCACGAGGTAAGTTTTCCTTTCACCCTTTGATGGAGAAAAAACATAACAATTTAAAATAAATAATATATGAAACATTAGAATACTTCCATATAGTCACAATCTCACTACTTAATGTGAAGACTGAAAGGATTCCTGCAGATAAATTACTGTGTGGTTGAAAACTAAGTTTAGAGCTGACTCTCAGATATGATGACCCAGCTGGGTAACAATGACGTCGGGCCTCCAAGTGGCAGATGAGGCTTTTGTTTTATTTGTTTGACAGTAAATATCTGGGCTGTTGCTTAGCAGCCACAGGCAGAGACAGAGGCGTTTCCAGACAAAATAAACTACACTATAGCAGGTAAACCTTTCACAGCAATTACCAAATGGAAATGAGATCTGAACTGATCACTGCCAAGCAGCCCAACACCTTTGTTTCCTGCAGATGTTTTAACCACACAAACGGCAATTTGGGATTTCTCAATGCCGGTGTGAGAAGGTTTCATATATTAAAAAAAAAAAAAAAACAAAAAAAAAAACAGATTTTGAAAAATTATATGCTGAAAGTCCTAGAAATAGAGACCAAAGTTTTCAAACTTCTGTCAGCTGTTAAATCCATATTTAAATAACACAATAAATAACTAGATTTTCTCTCAGAGACAATGAACACTTACGACTGTTGGTTCCAGGGAATCTTCATGTGTCCTAGGCGCATTGCACTCATCCAGAACCGAAATACAAATAACAGAGCACCAGACTGAAAAGTTTTTGTGGGTGTTTTAACTTGACATTAACTCTGATAAGCCTTATTTCTATCTTTGCTGTCACAAAAGCATCCCCACTCCAGCCAAAACTTGTGCATGTCACCTACCCCTGCGTGCTTGGTTTCCACACTAAATCTTCAGCTTTCACAGGACTCACCTCCTATACCAAAAAAAAAAAAAAAAAAAAAAAAAGGAAATGCCAAAGCTACTCTTGCATGTCACAGCTGTACAGCTCTAAGGCAGGTATTTCACTGAGAAAGCAGCACTTGGCCTCAGTGAGCAAACAGAAAGGGCCAAATTCTGCTCTCCTTACCCTGGGGCATTCCACCACAAGGAGAATCTGCATGTGAATAACCCTAGAGAAGAAATGTGTTTCCAGACACTTGAGCTTAAAGACTGAAAAAAATGCTGTTGTGAATTCTGTCATCTTATATTTTCATTGACGGGTTTTGGGGGGTGGGTTGTGTTGTGGGATGTTTTTTTTTACTCTCAGAGTTGATCCACGGGGCATTGTCATTATGTTGCTGTCTCACCTTTCAGTTGACAGACAGACTTCCTGCTGCAGAGACATTATTATTTAACCGGATCCACTCATCCTGCCACTGATTTGTTTTACTTTTGTTCCTGGCAAAGAACTGCAACTCTAGGTAATGTTTCTTTTCTCATTTGGGCAAGTCCTTCAGAACACTTTAGTAAATTAACCCTATGTAGTTCACTTAGTAAACACAGGATCTCCTGAAAGGATTTATAAAACTAAATTACTTTAGAATTTCCAGACAATCTTTGTTTTTCTTTCGTTTTGTCTGACACAAGCTTAAGAAAAGACTCAGGAAGCAAATGTGAATGTTTAATTCCTTAGCAAACAGAAGTTCTAAGCACAGCATGAGAGAATCAAAGAAAAAGGGGAGGTTTTAATAAACAATATAAATGAAGACATGCCAACTCTGTTTCTGAAGTAGAAGTATTATCAATGAATCTGCAATAGTTTGTTTTAATTACATTATTCTTTTCTGGCCAAGGTTACCCTTCAGACATTGTAATCCCTCTGGAAATCCACATCTTCAATTTGACCACAATCAAATTTTCCTTCATTAAGTTTAGGATGCATGTGCTTATACTTGTGTGTAAATGTTTATGATACAACCCGTACAATACACCACTGTTCAAAGAGAAGGAGAAGGCTCCCTAAAAGCATTAGTGACTAAAATTTGTTCATCTCAATAACATCAAGCCAGACATTTATCATAGTCTCTTACTTTCACCTACAGATCTATTAAGAAAATATTAAGCAGAGCTGTGTTCAATGAGTTATTCTCCCTCTCACATTGTTAGAGTTTAGAAACTTCTATCAGGTGTGACCAAGGCTTTAAAATATTATGTTATAGATGCCATTCATAAAAATTTTCAAAAGGATGCAATTTCAGCTTATGTAGTAGATAAGGAAAATTATCCAGTTAACCTAAACAAGCCTTGGTCTGAACTGCAGAGTGACAGCCACTCACCACTAACTTCATATATATTTTCTTCTTTCTAACTAGAAAATTAGGAATATAGTTTGCTCAAGAGTGCCTGCAGACTAAATGAAGGATTTCTCTTACTATGCACCTTCTTATTTCTTCACTCCCCAAATACTTCAAGAATCACCAAGACATCTTCCAAAGTCTCCATTAATGCAGATCAAAAAAAAAGAAAAAGAAAGATTTGTGCCCAAATACAGAGTATTGCAATGAGTAACTATTAGAGACATGAGCACAAGGGAAGAATCTAGAGATTCACAGGCTCGGGGACTTGCCTTATATGGGAAAAATTAGATGGTTTTAAAAAAAATAAACTCTGGTGGTTAGAAGTTAGGCAAGATTATTTCCAGGCTCCCCAGTTAGGATTTAAACTTACAGTCTGAAATAAACAAAGCAGTTTTCAAAACCTGGTATGAGCACCAAGAACAGTTCTGCTCCAGAGCAGAAAACTCTGCAAGCTAATTTGGAAGAGGACAACACTAACCTGTGCAGAGCTCTGAACTGGATGAACTCTTGTAAATTAGCTCAGTCAAAACCAGTTTAAAATACCTGAACACCCACTCTCCTATAGTCCCCCCGTCCTGGAGAATACTCTAAGAGCTGTACCCAGCAGAGGTGGCAACAAGAACTCTGATAGTTCCAAAATGGAGAGAGGATTTCTCAAGCAGGATTAGAATGTTAACATCAAAGCAGCATTAACAAAAACCATCAACAGTGCCAAAAGCAAAGCACAAGCACATGGGGCAAGAAGGACTGCAGATGGCCTTTAAGACCATCCTGCTCTGGAGGAACCACACAGAGGCTGATGGCTGGGTCTGACTAGAAAAAAAAGGAATTTGTTGGAATTTTGAGACCAACTAAGCAGTGTTGACTCTGCATCAGCTTCTTGAAAGTGAAGATCTTTATCTTATTGACTAAATGTGCAAACAAAAACATTAAAAATAATCCCTCTGCAGTCCTTTGTCATCAGCTGCCTGGACTCCCTGTCCACCCTGTACATACTCTCCTAGATCTCTGGGGTTCAGCAAATTCCTTCCCCTTCCATTCTACTGCAAATCCTCTTTCACTTGAGCTGAGCTTATAGAGTGACCAATCCAGAGGTGAGCATCAGCAATTTGGTAAATCCAAGCAAACAATGCACAGTAATAAAACCAGTATAAGCTCCCAGCCAAAACTGGTATATGGGTGAAAGTGCTTGGGAACTTGTGCAGCAGAAGGAGATAGATACCCCTTCAACCTCACCGTTAAATAAGTATATTCAAAGAAAGGAAAATAGTGTGGCCTAGCACCCATAACTTCTGTCTGCATACAGCAGTCCATCCATATAGGTGTTTTTTCCCCCTGTAAATACTCTGCCTTGTGCATTCAAAGCTGTGAATACTTGAAGTTAATAGCTTTTCACTTCAATCCATAGGCAGTATGGATTACCTAATTACATATACAATTACCTAATTACATATATAAAAATCTGTTTCCCCTCACCAGAAAAAAAGCAAACAAAACAAAACAAAAATAAAACAACAAAAAAATGAAAAAAAGAGAAATAAAACAAACCACTCCACATAAACCCACCCACATCTGAGTCCAACCCTAATAAAGTACATTCATTTATTTATAACTAAGTCAGGACAGCTCAACAAGAGAGATTTGCAGCAAGGTATTTTGTTAAGTATACACTCCTGTTCCCTTCACTTTCAGTCTTCCTGCTGCAGTTAACAATTATTACACTTAAAGACAAAGCTCTGAAGGAGAGCAAGAGCTGGAACTGCCAGAACTGAGGCTGAGATATTCAGTTAATAATTTAGCAGCAGCTACTTATCAGGATACACAAGGTCACATTCCTCCTTTTCCCCACAGAAATGTCTTCTTCGTGAAGGAATTTCTTTGGGAGGTCACTGCTAGAGAAGAGAGGGAATAGCACTGTCTGCAAGAAAATGCCTATTTCAGACTCCAACAGTTATTCTGGATAACTTGCACAGACTTCTTCAATGGTAATAACATTTTTTTAAAGAATATTAAATCCCCTATGCTGAACTCTTCTGCCAAGCTTCTGCATTTAATCTGATTTGAAAAAAATCTAGGTTTTGCCCTAGTGTAGTTCTAGCAAGAGATCCATACAAAATATGCAAATTAAAAGTAAAAAAGTATAATTAAGATCTTCACTATTTAAATTTTAAGTTTAGGTAGAAGAAGAATGAGAGTGATTCAAGTATGTCCAAAACCTAATGTCAAATTTTGGACTGCTGAAAAGAGCCCATTCATATCTTGTTATAAAAGAATGTTTATTCACATGCAATATTATTGTCTATTATTTATTTTTTCAGAACTTTACAGGTGTCATTTCAGGTAAATGGTAGCATTACTTCTATTTCTCTGTAAGAGAGTCATCCAAATTAAACAATATTTCTGCAGTGCATCATCAAATATGATATATTCATCATCTGTCATACACAAATGGAAATTTCAAACTTCAGGCTGTAGGAATATGCTCAAAAAGAATAAAGGTGGTGCAAATGAAAATCATCTGGGGAGAAAAAAATTAAGTTTTGACTCATCTCCTTAGCCAAGCAAGACAAGGCATTTAACCAAAGTTTTAGTGATCAGATCTCCAGATTAAAAATGCACTTTTCTATAAAATTTAAATGCTTATGTGTTCTTCTATATCATTTTTTTACTATGGACAGGAGATAAATTTGAGGAAGTTTTATTTCACTGAGATCCAAATTCATCTCACTAACTGCAGGAATTTCTCTGGGGTGCCTAATTAGGAGGCACATCAACAAAGGTTGCCTATATAAGTCAATGCTGAGAGACAGCTTTAAAGGATAATTCAGTGTTGCTACTCTAAAATTGCCTCTTCTCATGCTCTATAGAACAGGGCTCCTAATCTCAGCTGGGTATTACAATTAGTTGAAATTAATTCTGGCCCCATCCCTAGGGTTCCTACAGGAAAAAAAATCCTTTTTTCTTTCATTCTGAAAGAAAAAGAAACTTTTTTTTTTTAACTCACAAACCCAAGAAACACATAGGACAGATGCTCCTGTCTTTCACTGGGCCCTGCAGGCTTCTGAAAACCTATGGAAAATACCATTCTCACTGGTGTTGTGGCTTCACAAAGTCATAACCACTGCCACTGCCTTAGACTGTATTCAGTATTCCCAGTAGACATTTCTTGCTATCTCGCTTGAACTTCAAATTCACCCCATTTCTAAGCCATTCCAGTCCCCAGGAAGGATTTTCAACAGTCTCAGGCTGAATAAAAAAGAACAATGATGTGGCTCCCCTCTGCAAACCTGCAGTGTTTTTGAACACAGATGGAAAAAGTAAAACAAAGCCCAGAGTAACTCTCTACATGCATGATCCAGGATTCAGTGCACCCTGTATCCTGAGGATACACAGCTCTCACAAAGGTACTCTGCTCTCTTGGTTTGACACAGGAAGAACATAGAGTCATAAAATAAAAAAAAAAAAAAAATAAAAACTTAAAAATCAGATCCATATATTTATATAACTTCTTCTCAGGGTACGCTTTACCTCATTCAAGGGACACAACTCCATTAACCCAGCCAAGTTCAGTGTTTCTTTTATAAACCAGGTTAAAAAAATCCAGGCTAGTGACATGCCAACAAAGTAAAAGTCATTTGGGAATGCTAAGTGAGAATATTCAGTTTTCTAGGGTTCATATGGCGATGGAGAAGAGACAAAACTATATTTCTCAATGTTTCTTTCCTTTAGAGACTAATTTTTTTTCCCCAAAACAATGCCTTGTTAAGGAAAAAACAGTGCTGTTTCATGCTTTCATACTGTTCTACATGATATATCAAAAACTAATGGGAAGAATCAAAGAAGTGTTTTAGCTTGGTTTTAAGTCAAAATTAATGTCTCTACTGTGGAAAGGCTGCAGTGACTGAAGAATTTAGGAAATAGTGAAATTTAAAAAAAAGAAACAGAAAAAAGTAAACCCTACAGAAATAGACATTGCATTGTCAAGATTTTCAAGAATGACTAATGATTTGGGCTTTTACAGTGCCTGAATTGCCTATGGGGCTATTAATTTCCAGAAAGTGCTGAGTATCTTTCCTCTCCAAAGCAAGCCACTTGAAACAGTATGCAGTTGGGAAACAAAAAAAAGAAGGCATGGGAAACTTTCTTTAAATTTAGAATATTTTTTAAACACCCACGTAGCTACAATGCCCAAAAACATACTTGAAAAAGATAGTGTCATTGTGATCAGATTATCTGCTATATAATTACACTGTTGCAATACATACCCATGAAATATTCAAGCTGATTGTGAGGAAATATAGAGATGATAATGTATTATCTGAGAAATGGAGAGTTTATAAATAGGCAGAAATAATGCCTCCAGACATTTTTTATTTGCTACACCGAGATGGCACTCTTAAAATATTTTATACATTTACTAGAGATTGAATTTACCATGTTCGTGATTAGCCATAATCTAAACTATTCCCAAAAAGTGTTTTTGCAGAAATGTATGACCTTTTCTTCCAAGTGCAGACACTCTCCTGCATATTACAGATTACAGTTACAGATACAACCATATTTGAACCCTGCAGAAACTGATAGGTTTAATTTGCATTTAAGGGTTTATATAATTCATATAACTATCAGGCCAAATGGGACTACACAGATTATTTCAAGGAAGGTTAGCTGTCTATAGGATTAGGACCTTCCCCTTAACCTCCATGAACATTCAGCTACCCTAATATCTGAATATTTACTCCAATCCACTTGAAAATATACCACAGCACACCAAATTACCATATGCCATTACTTGGTTTTCAAGCTCCACAGGAATTTATTCCCAGCAAAATACAAGATGCAAGCAGCTACACACAAGATTAAATCCCCTACCTCCAGCAGTTTTACAAAAGTTTTGCATGATGTATGTTCATTACACAAAGCTAAGTGCCCACCAATCAAACTGCTATGAATGCCCCCAAACTGGTTATCTCTTTAGAAGATAAAATGTGCTGTTTATATAACTTATTAAAAATTGCACCCTTGCATTCCTTTTTCAGATAAAAAGTGTGAGGGCACTGCTTTATCACTTTAACTATGTGTTTCTTTGAACATATTTGTGCTTTAAAGTAAACACCAATGCTATTTTTTTACGACTACTAAAATCAAAACACATCTTTTCAAACTAATCTGTACAATGGCTGGGAAGAGCCTTTGATTCAGTACCGTAATTATAAACAGGCACTTAAGTCAGATGTACTAAAAGAGCATCAGTCATTTAAAATCAAATTAACAGTTTGATTAATCAAACACCAGACTGTCAAGTCAGATAACATACCTGATGGCTTTGTTCAGTTACCAAAGAGGGTTTCCACTTAAAGCTCCACGGAATTCATCAGCAAAACAAATTTTACTCAAGCAGAAAACTTTGGTTTTCATCAAATGTGCTCTATAGTATTATTGGTAAAATTCTTAGGACAAGCCAAATTCTGATTCACTTTCATGTGGTCACATGGCAGGAATGGGCAGATAGATTTCCTATCTTGTTGAGGTCCACTTTCCAGGCAGAAAAGTGCAGTGGGATTCAGGGGGATGTGCATTAATAGCATCAGGTTATGCATATGTGGTACACCAGTGTGAGAGAAAACCATTTAATTGACATTTCCAAAAGTTAATAATTATTTATTAGAATATGCATGAGTGCATAACGTAGGAGACATTGCATGCATTTCACACCTGAATCTTCCTCCCCTCCATTAGAGAGTTTTCTTTTCCTACCATAACACTGAAGATCGGTCTCCACAAATATTTGGAAAGACCCTCTGCAATTTTGTTAAAACCCCACAACGCAAAAGGTCATGTTCTATCATTACAGTCCCAGAGTAACAAAATGCACAGATGAGAGTATAGAGCCATTATGGAAGACGCTGCCCCTGTGTTCCAAAGAGCAGGGTTCCTGTGCTCCTCTGTGCAACTGGGGCCCAACAAACTCAAGAAATTGTCACTGAAGAATTGTCCTCTGAAGTGAAGCAACTCATCACTGATCCTCTCTCTGTAAGTACAAAACACAACAGCATATGTGGCAGAAGGCATCTCAGATGTGTTGTATTTGGTTTATGAAGAAAAACCATGTTAGTCAACACAGAAAACAGGCACACATTTCAACTGACAAGAGACGTCTCAAATAAAGAGAAGGAAAAAGCCATCTTTCTTCTGCAGTATCCGAATTCTCCTGGTGTTGCATAATGTTGCAGAATTCGTTTTCGATCCCTTGGGTGTCACAAACAGCCTGAAAACAACTATGAAGGAAAAGCGAGAGGGAGAGTTTCTCACTGCATGGGTTCACCCACTATTGCCAGGCACTGAGGTTGCACCTCTGACGAGCTCTCTGAGCTGGGCAGCAGCATCCAGGAGCAGATGTGTGCTGCTGGGGATAGGCCTGCTTTCAAAAGCCCCATTGCAAATGCATGTCCTTTGCAGTGTCTGATCCAGAGCCCATTTCCAGCATGGCAAGGAAGGATAAAATGGAAGCGTGCCAAGTATACTAACAAAAAAACCTCTAAATTGAGAGCATAGAATTAAAATTAACAGGAATAGGGACCAATTCCAGATTAAACAGCAGCAAAGGAAAAAACTTGAAGAAACAAACCCCATCACCTCATACAACAAAGATCTTTCTGTCATGATTCAGTATGCTGCCTGCATATATCTATGGATTTGTGGAAAAAAAAAAAAGCCTCGTGTAAATGATGTTTTAAAAAACTGATAATTTCTTGGCTTCATTCCACAGCTGCTTTTGATACTTATGATGATGATTCAAACTTTAAATGCCTCTATGCTTCCAGCCTAAAATACATATTATTTGCTAGTTCTATTCTAAATTACAGTTTTTTCGAGGTGTCTGCCTATGGGGCGATTTGGGGGCCAAATAGCCTAATTCGACTTCATGCATTTTAATGTTCAGCACTGCCCATTGATGAGCTCTATTGAATGTGAGAGACCTAAAAATATGCAGAAAGTAATTGTCCAGTGGGATAGTCCCCCCCTTACCCTAATTACAAGAAAAATCCCTTAGATTTGTTCTTAAAAAAAAGAAAAAAAAAAAAAGTAAGGAAAAAACTTTAACCCACTGTTTAAGCGTGTTAAGAATGAAGCAGCAATCATGGGTTATAAGAAATCTAAAGGCTTATGGTAAAAGCATTTCCCTTGCTTACATTGGCATAAAGACAAAAGGTTTCAAAAAAACATACATGGGGTTTGCCAATTCATTACAGTATTTCTGCTAAAAAGAATTTCCCGCACAGGTCAAAATCCAATGATATATGAACCGCAGTGTCTTCTGAGGTTTGGATCATGGATGCCATGAAAATTACAGCTGCTTATCTAATCTCTGAAGTTTCCTTTCTTCCTTTTCCTTTCACAGTCTTGATCTCTCCCTCCACAGTCTCATCTAAATTTATTACTACTCATACCAAACCTTCTCACTGTTTTTAAAACATCACCAGCAAATCCACTAAAGTCTTTTTTTTTCCTAACCAAAAATATCAGTCTGATAGTTGTTTCAGAGACCAAACTTCAGGAAAAGAGAAGTGGTAACCTATTGCAACACCAAGATTCAGAGCCTGTATCTGGTAGAATGAGTGCTACTTTCAGATGTGTCCTCAGGATTGAATGAACAAGAATTCACCACCTCCATCCCACAGTCCCACTGCAAAGACATGCCCTAGAGATTGTAGATAGTGCATACGAAAATTCACCTATGTATTTGCACAACTATATAGGCAATTTGGACTTTAAACTTTTTATTCAAACCCATTACACCTGGAATCAATACAGCTGTTGTTCCTTTTTAAAGCAAATAGTTGATCTTCAAGCTAGATGGACCATCAGATACTGATGACTAATGAATGGCTATGTATTGTTTCACCTTTAATCCTCATTGATATTAATGGAGGCACAGTTTTCTGACTGGGGCACCTAATAGCAAGCAACCTCTTCCCTTCATGTTTGAAATATCTACTATACTGATGCAGGAAGATTTTAGATGAAAGAAAAATCGATCAGTACTATTCTCTGGAAAAAGCAATTTCAACAAAATACAAAGCTTTCATCAATTTTGATGAAAACTTAAATGTGATAGTTTCTAATAAACAACTTCTGCTGTATTGTTTTTTAAATTTCCATTATATTTTTACTTCATCACTTCACTTGTTCTATACCTTTGCCATGAAATACTGATACGTAGTATGCATCAATACTAACAAAGCAAATCATCTAAATATCAGGTTACAGCAACTCAGAATTTTGAAAAATTAAATTTCTAAGAGTTTCCTTGCCATGAAAAACTTCAAGCTTTTCTCCAAGTTAGAACAAAAAGATAAACCTACATATTTTATGCTGAAAAACAGAAAAATGCGTTTTCAACCAGCAATATAATACATAATAAAGAAATCTAATTTTCATGGCCTTGGATGAATATGAAAGTGCTCAAGATAGATATGAGCTTCATATTTAGAAAATCTCAGATACATAAAGTAATGATCAAAACTCAGGACTGAATTTCTAAAAATTTGGGTTCCTTATTTTTTTTATATACTTTTACTAAAAAGACAAACGAACATATAGAAATGAACAAACAAAATTTTTCCCAAAAGTAGAATTTCTATTCCACATCCTAATGGACATTTGGCTCTGTCATTGGCACTCCATTGTATTGGGATGAATATGGGAAATTTCAATCTATGGGCAATATAGGAATGAACTAACCCCTTTTAATCTTAGCATCTTGGCACATGAAGATTCAGCACAATGGATTTTGTATTCTCCTTCAGAATACCTTTCTGTGCACGTATGCTCTGATGGAATAACACAAGAACACTGCATTGTAGAATAGTAATTTTGCTAATAAACTAACAAATTTTACTCTATAACAGAATCCCTACATAGGAAGGCATTCTGAAATAAGTGTAATAAAACAGCTTATTTTCCTATACATTAGCCAGTCAATTTACCCAATTTCCATAGAAAAGGACACTTAACTGTTGTCCAGGCAAATCATTACCACACCAACCCCTCCATTATCACTAAAAACAACACCTTACTCCATTTTTAGTCTCATATTTTGCCCAAAGCCTAAAGTCATGTAAAAAAAAATCAAAAATATTTACTATGTTTCATAATTTTCTAAATATTAACTGAAAGTATAAGCATATGAAATTAACACCAGAAGGGAAAACTTCAGACAACTGGATAAATTCATGTCCCTCATTTGCTGTAAGCAAAGATTATACTCTTACAACATTCAGATATAACCAACTCAGGTTGAATTAGCTCAACCTCTCAGTCTCAATCATCTGATCAATAAAACAGAGCTTTAAAATCATCAGAAAGACAGTGAACTTCTCCAGAAGGCCATCTCAGCTAAAATCTGCACTCAAACTCCATTTGCTTTAATCTGGCATATATAACATAGATATGTCATCTGGCACATTGATGTATATATTCCTTGCTAGTCACAAGAATTTGTAAGAGTCTGGACCATTTCCTACATAAATCTTAGGGGTGTAATAGAGAGAAGCCTTTCCCAGTATGTCACTGTGATTCTAATTCCATTAAAAACTTTATTTCACCAGAAACTCTGGCCCTTCAAATATGTGCTCCCGAGGCCTTTGCATTAGTTTTAAATACAGGCTCATGCAACTGCACAGAATAATAGCACTCAAAGTAAAAAAAAAAATAAAAGAACAAAGAAACAAAAAAAAACCCACACAAAAACCAACCCAGGATTAATCTAATAGTTTTTCATGGCTGTATCTTTAGAACAAACATTTATAGAAATTAAATCAAGACTTTCTCAGACTTCCTGCTTCCTTTGTAACATTCTCTCTCATTCTGGTCTACGTACTGCAGAACAGATTTAGCTCCCTTTTCACTTGTCACCATCATATCATACTTTTCAAAAAGCATTTTAAGGAGACCTGCTCCTCATTCAGTCAGTCCAGCAGACTTAAGGATCTGCACAGGACAAGAAGCTCTTCCCACAGCAGAAAAACCATTCCATACTGTTCTTTATATTTTTAATTCTAGCAGGTATTTCTCAGCACTAATCAAAAGGACAGCTCAGTCACCTGCAGTATTGTTTTAAATATATGAAAGGTCAATACCAATACAAATCAGTGCTCACAGTGAAGAGTTCCTTTTTTGACATCAGCTGCCCAACATATCTTGCTTCTGTCCAAACATTGTGCAGACTAAAACCTAAGACTGGAAACAGCTTAGCTACAAACTCAACAAGTACAATGGAATTCACCCCTTTTTCCCACTTTTGCCTGCTGCAATGTGAATAGCCATGGCTCGAGTAGCAATTGGGGTCACATCTGAATTAATTTGTGCCCTTCCAGGGCAGCTTTCCCCAACCACGGGCTGAGGAAGGCAACTTGACAATGTCAAATTCAGGCTTCTTTTCTTGTACATCACCAAGAGACAATAACATGGGGCCAACAACATGCTTTTCTGGCAGCAGAGATTCAGGAACGAGAATGTATCACTTAAACAAAAGAATGAATTATTTATTCCATTGCTACCAGAACTCTAACTTACACTTTACAGCCTTACATTAACGCCTATGATCTGGAAAAAGAAAATGCATCTAAATCAAACTGTACATCCCCTCAGACAAACTGGCTTCTACCACCTCAGCTGAAGGCATGGGCATGTGTGCAATACAGCAACACCTAAACACCCAAACGAAACTGGGGACTCCTTTTGCCTGGTGCTTCAACCACAAATGCCAAGGGATATTGCTACAAAGAATGTACTATTAAAAAACAAGCAAACAAACAAATGAAAAGAAAACCAGAAAAACAAAAAGCAAGAACAGGCAAGGAGAATGAGAAAAGATGCTTATTTCCAGATTATTCTTGTAAAAGTGAGGCACACACCTACCACCAGAAGGGTGTACAGATTTAAGTACAACACCCATCAAGGTATCTCATGTTACCTAATTAGAAGTTTGCAATTTCCTTTTTTACTTCAAATTCTTCCAGAATATGTGAACATATGCCATTTCCTTCTTCTTAGTAGGACTGTATATCCAGTGGATTTTCATATTTTTGGACAGCACAACATTCCTTGAAATTGCTCCAAACCTGAATAACAATGTTTTAGAATGAACTCTGGTCACAGTTTCATTCATCCTCAGTGGTGACCCAGCCCTGGAAGGGGCTGAAAATCAAACATTCCCAGATGACATGTATCCTTACATAAGGGTAGCCATGCCAGGTCAGACCAAAGATCCATCTGGCTGGATATCCTGGCTCTGACAGTGGCCAGTAGCAGATGCCTAAGAAAAAGTATGGAAGCAAGGCAAGCACGTCGTGATCCTTCCCCTCATTACACTTCCAGCATCCTGCAGTTTCAGAGCTTCCTAAGCCAGAGGTTCAGACAGCAGTTTTATATGCTGAATTACAGGACTCAAATTCCCAGCCTTTTATTTTGTGTAACAACAGGAGAAAAAAATGTTTTGCAGTTAATTAATTCCTGTTTTAAGCAAGATCTGTTTTTTTAGCCTCAATACAATTTAGCTGCTCCTGCTGAAAAATTACATTTGTTTAGGCACATTTCCATGTCACACATCTAGACATGAATTCCATCGATCTTCTCATTTCACTTGCTGTTTGAAGCTGCAAAGAATCCACAGTTTGTCCATAACAGATGCCAAAAGCCTAGAAACTTATTACACACTGCTCACAGTGTGGGTTCAGATACATTATCAGCATAAAAAGAAAAAGGCAAATTAGGCCACAGTAGGAGAACACATTTTTAATATTGCAGTCTGCAGTTTGCATCTCTAATTTAATGCTGCTGTTTCCCAAAGTTATGCTGCATCATTCTAGGTTGCTGAATTGAAGAGATGACAGTGAGCTAAAATTTTACAAGTGGCTGGGCAATGCAGATAGCCAGTGCTCTTCATGAATTCCAGAGAAACCTTCAGGGCCAAAGTGAATGAAATATTTTTAAAGAATTCTTTAGGCATTTAAATTGATAGAAATTAGGCATGAACATGTTGGTGTATGAAATTCAGGAAAAATGGGAGATTTTCATGCATTCTTCCAAAAGAATAGAAAGGAAAAGCATAGCACCTGTAAGCAAATTGCATGCACCCTCTGTAAATGCTTAGTTCCGTTGGTTGAATACACACACCACACACACAAACATTACATAAATTATCATCTCAAGAAATCATTGCTTACTGAGGGGATTATCTGTGCCATTATGGCTTCTCTCTGGAGCTGATAGATATCTTTTACATCCTATCTACTGTTTATTCCAACTACAGTAGAAATCTTGAAAGTAGATATCAAAGAATAGCAAAGAAATACAGTCAGCAAGGAAAAGTAAGTTGCAAAACTTCTAGTTTCATGATGCATCTTTCCAAGATTCCGTTCAGCTGGAGCAAATATGTTTTGCTTAATTTAAAGTTTAATTTAAAGATGGTGAATCTCCCAACTAAGGATTAGATAATTGATAATGAAGAACCTCTGGGGCAGTGAAACTTAAAGTTATGCTGGTTTTATGAAGTTACAGATTTTTGGTTTAGGAAGGAAAAAATCATACAGCTCATATACATGAGAAGTTTTGACTGAGTCAGATGGAAGCAGAAAGAAAAGGAGCTAGCACCTGTTTGCTCTACACTAAACAGAAGTCTCTAATATTAGACAGGTTCAATTCCAACAGTTCCGGTATCCTGAGATTTTATAATACCATTAAGATGAGGTGGACTTATCAGAGTCTACCCACTAAAACTACTTCCAAAAGATGATGAGTTCCCACCTGGAAAGTTTACTTTGACATGTGTACACCACAAAACCAATCACCAATGAACATTATGTCTACCCTGGCTGCTAGCTTCTAAATTATTCAGAATTGTAATTAATCTCATGATTATTCAGCCGGCATTTCATTTTAAATGCTTATATAGAAGGTCATTTTACATTGTCCAAAATAAGCAGCCTGCTACCTTCATGTATTTCCTTCATGCAAACTAAAAAATTCACAGTACAGGAGCATTTCAAAAGAACTGCGTAATAGTGAATTTTCATGTCAGCAAACTGTTATCAAAAATTGCAAAAAACTAGCTGTTCTTTATGATGGATATTCAACATGTTTGGGCTTCTTCTGCATTTCTTGGCTTGCTCAGGGGAGTGAGCTGTTTGAGACCTTTTGGTGTCTATTATAATCTAAAGTATTGTGTTACTTGAGCAAACAAATTAAACTGGGAAGAAAATGTCTGTGATTCTTGATATCCTGAAGTGGAATTCATATCCATACTGGCACTCATATGGCAAACATATTATTACTGCTGGTTGTTTATTCCCCAGTACTGCAGGGCTTCAGACCTTTTAAATTAAATTAACATGGACACTATTTAGAGAATCAATGGTGCATATGTCTGTAGTGTTTGAGATATGTATGACTTGCTAGACTGAATCACAGGTAAGTTTTTAATTACCTTTTTCATTATTTTTTTCAGGAAAATATATAAGAAGATAGGAAGCGTTTAAAGATATCAGACTCATTTGTCAGCCTCAGGCTGATTAGAACATAAATTCCACTCTGCAGCTAATAATTTAAAAATTCCATATTCAAGTTCTAGATCTCTGGCAATAGCACCATGATTCCTGGGACACAATTCATCTCATCCTGCTGATCTGTCATTTGCACTTCTGAGTAGTATCTTGCTGTACTGCTGGCCAAGGAAGGTTTAGGAAAAGGTTCTTTTCTAAATTTTTAATATGATAGGTGGTACACTGTTACTCTGAGCCTCTAATGTGGGGTCTTTAATCATTTTACCCTGTTGGCTGCTTTCTTACATGTTTTCCTTTTTTTAATTTAAATATTACTACAGTTTAAGGGGTTTTTCCTTCCACAGGACACAAACTTTAAATTTGTCCTGATCTCTCCAACCTGAAAAGTAATAACATCTTGAAATACATTCTGTGCCATGTTGAGGATTTATTCAGATATCACTTCTACCTACTTTTATTTTGACTTTTGACTATCACTAATGGAGGAAAACTTTCTGGAAAAAACTAAAGATGGTACTTGTTAGTGGCAAAAATGCAAGCCTGAACTGCTCCTGATGCATTAGAGAAATTCCTATGCCACTGAGTCAACCTCTGTGAGTGTCACAAACCACAAATCATAGGTTGCTGATTAATAAGGCTCATAAATATCTTTCATACTATGAGGTAATATTTTTACATAGGAAAAAACAAGAATTGCCTAAACTGCTTATAATCATGATTTTACTGCATAATATAAAGATTTCCTTATTTTTATATAAAGGACCCATAAAGTTATTCCATCATGCTTATATTTTAAATATATACTAAGGATACTCAAGTAAACTGCAGTTTTATCTTCTGTTTCCAAGTCCACAAAGGGAAGTAATTTTACAAGGTAGCAGCTAGAATCTAAAAAAAACCTAAACAAATCAGAAAACTTGCCTAAAACTGAAAGTTTCACTGCCACAGCTTTGTTAAAAGGAGGAAAGAACCAATTCTAGACCAATAGAAATCCTGATGTAACTGAAGTGGTATCACCCCCATCAGCACCAAAAAAATCCCCCTTTCGTAAAGAACTGTTGAGCTAAGCTCTGGCAAAAATTGTTCTCATTTGAAGCTATAATTATGGAATTTGCAGTCTTAATTATGGAAATTTGTAAGTATAACACAACCATGCATAGAAAAAAACAGCCTTAGCCACATCCATAAAATAGTAGTTAGCAGAACAGTGTTTCCTAAACACAAGCAGAGCAAAAATTAATGCTGATTTAGCACCAGATCCAAGGTCTGTGTGCATGAACACGATCTGTATCACATTGACTATTACTGCAAATTGATTTTGAGACATATTGGAAAACCAAAAGTAGAAAACTACATTTTCAGAAATGTGTGGTGTTTCAATTTAATTAAACATGAGATTTACACTGTTTGGAACAGACCTGCAGTTGTGTATCTAAGCTACAATATAAATAAAGAACCACAGTAGCATATATATTATTTAGTTCATATTAAGTCCTTCACCTTTGGAAGTGTAATGATATGTAGAATTGGATTAAAAATACTGGCACCACTTTATTGTTAAACTGGTTATCAGTATAACTTACCACTGTTGATAGGTAAAGGCTAGATTTTCAGGAAATTTCAGCATTCAGCATTTAGACACCTAACTCAGCAGACAGGCTTGCTAAGGAACTTTGTCCCCATTTTGGCATTGAAATGTATTGATTAGATTTCCGAGAACTCAATCTTACACAGTGTCAGGCGTTCTGGCTCTGCAGCAGTGAAGCACTTCAGCACATTTATTTTAAACATGTAAACTGTTCCATGGAAACCACAGGGTCATTTGCACACTTAAAATCTGTTTTACTGCTGGCTCAAGGCCACAGTTTTCAGCAGCTCACAGGAGTGATCCCAAAAGTAGGGATGAGGCCCGGGCACATTTGAAAACTTACCATAGATACTAAGCCTTGATAAAATTAAAGAAAGTTTGTTCCCATTTGTTTGAGAGTTTGCCAGTAATTGTGGCCTTGCTCTCTTGCTTCTGTCTGGAAAGGAAAGAATGTATAAGTCCTGTTTTATTGAACAGGCAGAAAAAAAATCAATACCAAAGGTGAATATAATTACCTTGAAATCTACATCAGCCCTTCTATTAAACACTGTAGACCTAAACTCTGTGAACACCTTCACAATCCCTATTGCCATGTTTACTTCTCTTTATTCTTTTACCTTTTTGTTCACTGATGTCCCTCATACACGGAAACCTGCAAAGCAGTTGCAAGCATTCCCTCTGAATTTCTTTTCCCATTGTTTTTAGTTCAGTTTTGGCTTTTCCACAGTCTTGGGCATTGGTTTCTTTTTGTTTCTACCATCACTGCATTGAAGACAGGGGTCACCATTCTTTCCATTTGGAATGAGCGAAAAGTGATTATTGCTGGTGAAGAGCAGCTGGAAAGATGCCACCTTTAATAAACACAAAATAAAACTCTGCACAGAAATTGCCCTAAGGGCTGTCATAGCATCAGTGTGAGCTATCAGTCATAACTGGATCAGGGATCACTCTGCAGATTGGAGAAGGCAGCTGTTGCTGGGAACAGGAGCTGCCCACTCCTCTGCTACAGGACCATTCTCCTCCCCTCAGGCCCCCATGGCCACAGGAATTCTGCAGCAATGGGAGCCACATGAGCCATCCCATCTGGCTTTACAGCCGACATCAGCAGCACTGTAACAGCACTTGCAGCTACTTCTGTGGGACATCTTTTGTTTCTGTGAAGCTGACAGCCTCCCAACTGCAGCTCCTCTCTGCTTAACAGAGCACTGGTCAGGCATGCCAGGATGATACTGTCAGTTCCAGCATTTCATCTGATGGCATCACTCTGCTACCATGTGCAAAACTTCACACAGCCTTTTATCCCGTGTCTCTGCTTTTACACACACATTTACAGCTGTTAAAATTGCCAGCATTCTTCACCAAAAGGACATTAACTCCTATGAATTTATCACTTTTACAGAAAGCTTTCTGGATAAAGAGAATTAAAACTGTTTTTCAAAATGATGCACATCCTTGTAATATGTAGTAAACATCGCACTAAAAGGGGAAAAAAAAGAAAAAAGAAAAAAAAGAGCATTCCATGCAGCCAACAGCTGTCAAGCATCAAAGATTTCATTTCAACATTATGTCTAAACCCATGATGCTTTAAGGTTCATCAAAACACGAGTACATCTCCAAGGCAGATGTCTTGACTCCTGAGGCTGTTGAATGGTTGGATTATAGAAAAGCTACCAAAAAAATAAAAAAGTACCCATGCATCTAAAATTTTTGAGAAAGAAAACGTATCTCTAAAAGCACAGCAATAATAATTACCCTTACTTTTGTCTACAACTCTATTTTATCATCTGCATTTACTATATCTAGCACACTGTTTCTCAGCTGCTGAGGCTTTTGTGATTTCCACTTGCAATTGTTGCTGCTTTCTACTGGCATTTTTCCTTACTTTTTTTACGTAGGTCTTATAGATTTTTATATATGTTACAATACACATTGATAAACCCTGAAATAACATACCACACTAAAAAAAACTTAAAATTTAAAAAAGATTATTTAAACAGAAAACCGATTTGGTTTAATCTAACTTTGGTCCAAGATAACGTTAGCAAGCATTCTGGTTCACAGAATCTGAATATACCTGTTACTCTAAAGCTAAACAATGGCAAAACCAATGGTCTCCAGAATACACAGAGATTTGTTCCCGTGCAGGGCTGGGAGTTGGACTTCAAATATCCTCCTGCATTCTCTCTAACTGAGGATATTCTATGATCTATGATCTCAAATAGCTGAACTCCTCAGTTCCAGTGGCATTAACTTGGTCTAACAGACACTTAAAATGCTTTAAAAAGCCAGCAGCAGAAGTGTTAAAGATAGAAAAGATGTATTAATTGCAGGAAGATATATAAAACCAGATCAGACTGGATTTACAAACCAAATTACATCAAAATTTCTTTTTTAAATCAAGGTTCGAGGGGAAATAGCCATTGACATGAAGAACTATAGTAGCAGCAGCAATCTAGACTCTCAGAAAGCCTTTGACAATTTTTCACATGATGGAATAATGCAGATGGTATTGAATAGCTATCCTAAGGAAAATTTTAAGACTGGATAAAGAAAATCATTAGACTAACTAATAGACAGAAAAAAGAGAATGAGAATTTAAAGCATCCACTCATCATAATATGGCAAGAATTGTTTTGCATAGGATTTAGATCAGAGAGCTATTCTTCAGAGTTTGATTAACAATTTAGAGAAAGAAAATATTAAACTCATCTATAGTCATGGGCATCAGAGATTAGTAAATGGTCAAAATTAGAAAAAATATTTCTATTTTGATAAAAATATAAACTCAAGTTGATATGGAAATTTTAACTTCCACATGTAGAATGATGCAAGCAGAAATGGTAACTCCTTAAATATAGGTAAAATAAGAGGAAAAGTGATAAAGGAGAACGTGATCTAAATAGGTATGATCACGGTTTTTATTTCATCTAACAAGAAGCATAAATTTAAATGTATTTGCTTTTCTCTGAAAGGTTCATTTGTAAGAGAGAAATCCTCATGGTCATCTAGAGGAGTTTCATCACCAATTTCAACTGGATTTTACCAGAAGTGTCTGCCATTGTGGGTTCTATGCAAATAAAGGAAATGTCATATGGGTAAGTGATAAAGTTTGATGCAACAGGAAAGTTTTCCATGTGAGAGAAGACTGGAGCAAGTGCAGATAGAGTAGGTAAATTTACCATGATGAATTTACTTGACTCATTTAATAATTTACTTTCTGTAAATTAACCACAGTCAGCTGCATCAGCTGTAAATGGGCCTATCTGAAATTATTTAACAAATGGTTCTTATAAATGCAGGAAACACTCTAGGAAAGCTCACTTTCCTCACATGCTTCTGGTTCACACCCACCTCCTCCCTCTGTGCAGACATCAATGGCTATCACCTTCTGGATTGGTTGTAGAAGGTCAATAGATAATTTAGATTAATTTCATCGGTTTTTTTAATGAAGATGCTGGCTCCTTGACTCTCAAAGATGAAAATACTCAACAGTTCATTGAATTATAACTGGGGCTTTTAACTGTATTGGTTGTGCTGCTGAAAGCAATATCCCTATTTACTGGAGATAGGGAGCTTGGAGAGGGATTGTCTTTGAAATCTATCACTTTGATGTATATCCTCACAGAGAAAAAAAATTCTACAAAAAGACAACAGATTTCCTCAGAAGATGCAGTTCACTTATACCATGCAGTCCCCAGGTAACAGTCACTCACTCTGCACACCAAGGTAGACCATTGTGTTTGAACAAGGTCTTCAGCTTGTAAAATCTATCAGATTTAGGTATGGAACCAAGACATCATTGCCTCAACTTCCACCACACCTAGAGTAGGAATAGAAGTTTTAAGAGTTTACTGAGACACCACCACTCACTATTCAGCATGTCTGTGTAAAACTGCTACTAGCTTCAGGGCATTGCCTTTGTCTTTTGCTTCTTTACTCTCACGAATCAGCTCTTTTGGTTTCCTCTTGTCTGTCTGTCTTATATTCTGCATTTCTTTATCTATAAGAACTTTCTTTCACATGTACCTTCATTCTCCTTACACACACTCACTTGTCTCATTCGAGATACATACTAGCTAAAAGTTTAGGTGGAACTAAAAATTCTCGGAATTTTGGAGTCCACACTACAATAAAACAGAAAGCAGGGCAGAAATCACTGCTTTGGTGATATTCAAACTACACATTAATATTTTTCCAGAAGACCTGGGTAATTTTATGATGTCCTAGAGGCTACAAAATATATTAATCAGAACATAAGTCTGAATACCACCTTCTGTGCAGATAGAGGTCTTGGTGACCCTGGTCCTGATTCATCCCCCAGTAGCCTCTCATCCCAGGAGCCTTCTGCTATCACAGAGAGTCACAGACATACATTAGACATGCTGGGTGCTTTTCTGTGTAATCCTGATCCACAGGTGTCTAATTGCAGACGGAAGAGTAAAGAGAATATTCTTATCAGTGATACCTCAGTCTAGAATTAGCTGTGATGAACTCAAGTTACAACATTTTCCCTAAAACACCCACTAGCAAGCAATGTAACTTCAGGAAAAGCTTCATGTTAACATTATTGACTTCCTTAGAGCCTGTTTATGCTTCAACTGGGGTGAAAAGAGAATATAAAATTTCAGTGTCTATTACAAACAACTAGGAATAACCAAGAGTATAAGGAGATACAACTGGAATAAATATATAGGCACACACAATTATTCAGAAAGAATTCTGAAATGGCTGTTCTTGACTAGCCATTTCAATGTGCAGTCAATATATATTGACTATATACAATGTTCTCAGTGTATAGTCAAGCCCTCAGCCAAGATGTTTTCCTAGGTCAGGGTGACTTAGAGATGATTTGTAACAAAGAAATCCTGTATTGCCAACTATCAGCCTTGTTCTGCTGACTCACCCTCTACAGGTGCTCATCTGTCATAAGGAGTTACCTACGCTTTCATCTGGCATGCTTTGGCAAAATTTATAAAGTTGTATGAAATAAATAGTGGTCATATCAATTTCATAAAAGTCTAGGTTAATTCAGAACAAGAAAAAGTATAAATGAGCAACTTTAATTACTTGAGACAATCTCAATCTATCCTTCATGGGATATTCTCCCTTCAACAGAAAGAGCAGTTGCTCCATATGTAATTCAATCTTTATTTGACAACCCACTTCAAAACTCATACGGACAGGACAAGAACGAGAAAGAGCATGTGATCATAGGAGGAGGTTCCTTGACACTTCCAAAATCTACACAGGACCTCTGAAAAAAAGGCAAAAATTGAAGTATTGTTACAGATGATCTATCAATAGATTATGAACAAAGAAAGTCAGACAAATCCTGATTTTTTAAAAATTGGTAAGGTAAGGAAAAGATAGCATTGTGAACAGGGGAATTAATTTCCAGATAGAAGTGGAAAAAATAAGCATTATTAGTATATGTGAGCACAATCAAAATGGATAACATGAGCAGTGTTCAGTACATTTGAGGAGTATCATCACTTCAGCATGCATAAAAACAATTTTCCCTTTTTAGGACTCACTAGGGATTTTGGATTAGTCACCAGTTTCTTCTGCCATAGCAGCTATGACCTACTCTGGTGTTCTTTCATTCTTCACTACAACGTGTAACTGTGACATTCACCCTTCTTTCAGCAGGGGTTTGTACAAGATGAATGCCAGAGGTCCCTTCTAACCTAAATTCTTCCGTAATTCTAGAATGGTTTTAAGACTCAAATTTTCACCAGTTTATTAGGTTGGGAAGTTTATCTTGCTGCCCCAGAAACTAAACACTCCTTGGACCAAGTTCTCTGCTGGGTTACTGTAATACACTGTCCCCAGGAATCCAATGTCCTTGATAAAGGACAGTCACACACCCATTGCCCAGAAGCAACAACGAGACCCATGGCTGTGACAGGAAAAACCCTTGGAACACGTGGAGTCCAATACAGCCTGGAACTTCTTACTTACCTAAAGGATTTCTTTCAGAGACAGAAAATTTTGTGAAAATTATGTTTCTCAGTCAATGCCAGGCCATCCTTCATGTGAGGGTGCACTATTCTGTTTTGGTGCTAAAAAGGCTTCCACATCATGTGTTCTTCTCAAGGAAAAATGGTTATGGAGAGTTGCTGCTATATGAAAACAGTCTATGCTCATTGTGAAAGGTTAACCACAATAAAACTGTACACAGGTTTAATTATTTGGCTCTTTTTTACTTTTAATATCCAACACTATGCAAGATATAGTTATATATAATATGCTGACAGAAATTAATCTCTTTTAATCTCTTTTTCAAGAAAAGAATAAAAGATAAAAATATAAAGAGTATTTTGAAAAATATGTACATTTTCTTTTCAGTGCTAATCCCATAATAGTAGCTCTTACAATGTGTTCCTAGAATCGTTTGGGTTAAGAAAGGTTTCTGTCCATAGGATTTCAAGGACTACCTAAATCCAAGCCTCCTGCAGCATAATTTCACTAATCCTACATCATCCCTGACAGATAAGTATCTTGTTGAGTCTTGCATATTCCAGTGATACTGGTTACAAAACAGCCCTTGGCAGCCCTTTCTATTGCATAATTACTCCTGTGATGACTGAGTTGACTTTATTATAGAATTTGAAACTTGGCAAAAATCCTCTATATTGAGGAGTCAAAAAATAAAATCTAAGTTTGGGATCCATTTTTGCTATAACTGAAACTGTTTCTAAACAGCTGTGAAAAGCCTAGGTTACCTTAGGTTGATGCTTAATATTTTGAGCACATGGAAGATTTTTGCTGTGAAGTCGCTGTGTTCTTCCACTTTACCTTTATTTCTGAAAGCAAGCCAGTCTTAGCTCTTTTCTACTCAAGTCCTCCCTTCATGAATCATCCATATAAAAATCAGAGTCAGTGGCTGAACCCTCAATTTGACAATGAATTTAAAATTAGACAGGACAAATTTGATTATTCTTAAAATAAGGATTTTCTCTCTCCTGACAACATTTAAGGTTTGTCACTATTGTTGTTTTCTTGTTTAGCAATAGGAATAATTGATGACAATAATCCACGGGTATCCCTTTGAATGTTCACAGACATTACCACATCTGTTTTGGTATCTGCTTGTGGTGGGTTGGCTCTGGCTGGATGCCCACCAAAGCTGCTCTATCAAAGCTTTCATCAGCTGGACAGGGGAAAGAAAATGTAACAACAGGCTCAAGGGTCAGGATAAGGACAGGGAGAGACCACTCATCAATTGCTGTCATGGGCAAAATGACGCAACGTGAGGAAAAAAATTGAATTATTATCAATCAAATCAGAGTAGGAGAATGAGAATTAAAACCAAATCTTAAAACAACTTGTACCTCATCCTTCCCTTTTTCTCATTTTCACAGAGCTGTGGTCAGTCTATCACATGCTGTCTCTGTTGCTTTTTCCTCCCCAGGGAAACGACCCCTCACAGTCTTCTGTTCTCATGAGGAGTGACTCCCACAGGAGAAAGTCCTCCACAAAAAAATCCTGCCAGCAAACCTCCTCCAGTGTGGGACCCTGTCTCTCCATGGGTCACCATGTTCTGCCAGGAGTCTGCTCCAGCATGGACTTTCCATGGAGTCACAGCCTCCCTTACTCCAGTGTGAGGTCCCATGGGCTGCAGGTGGATCTCTGCTGCTCCATGGACATCCATGGAATGCAGGTGGATCTCTGCCCCTCCATTGACATCCATGGGCTCCATGAGGAGCACAGGTGCCTCACCATGGTCCTTGCCACAGCCTGCAGGGGAATCTCTCCACATCCTCCCCCTCCTTCTCCATTGGCCTGGTGTCTGCAGAGCTCTTTCACTCACACATTGTGTCTCCAGCTGCAGCTTCCTGTAGGACAGTGAGTTTTCTCCCTCTTTAAGTGTGTTAGCCCAGAGGGGCCACCACTGCTGCTGATGGGCTCAGCCATGGCCAGCTGGCATTGGTTCTGCTCTGGCTCTGCCAGGCACAGGGGAAGCTTCTGGTGGCTTCTCACAAAATATATGTGCCTTGCCACCAAATGTATTTTCATATCTTTAAATTCCATCACGCAGTGACATCCACAGCACTTTATTAGCCCACTGCATATTATTTCATTTTCTACTATCAAAGCAATAAACATTTCTCAGACAAGAAAGGGACAGTGCCATTCACAGCAATTTTACCAAGACCACTCATTCAGATTAAATGACAGGGTACAACTGATGAGTGATTTAAATTAATAACACTCCCAGAGGCCAGAAGAAGCTACTGCCCCAAGAATCTGTCTTCCTAGGATGAAATACATTCCATTACTACCCATAATTTTAATAAGAGTTGTTTACTAGACTGCTAGAAACACTGGATTAGTGTTAGGAATGTTTTAATACCAATGCTCATAGAAACTATTTTTATCCCTCTGGAATGGTAAAATGCCTAACAAAGGCTCAGATGCTATTTGCAATTTGCAGACTGTGAGAGAATGAATGTTGCAAGGTGTTTTGTTGGTGAACTTCAGTGAGCATCATTAAGATGGAGCAGTGGGTAAAGATCCAAACAAAAAAAAGGCTGTTGCTGTAAGACAACTTTTTTTTTTTCCTTCCAATACAAGAGAAAAGCCACCAACATGTGGGAAGGGAAAAAATAATATGAAAGGCTTTACCTTCATGGTACACAAGAGTCTTTGCTAATTCTTAGATCTTTCTTCTGTGCTTCCTAATAATGTGAGCTGTCAATGTTTGCTCTAACACTTAGATCAGCTCTGCAAATATGTGGTGAATTAGCAAGAAGAATTCAAGGACATTTATCACAATAAATATCATATATATCCCTCAAACCCCTGAATTTGTTTCAGTCCCATGACATTTGGAAATATAATTACTCAATGAAAAAAGGTCAAAATTATGCCTCGGTCCATTCTAAAGAAAATCAAACTAAAGTTTAAGGTATTCTTTTGGTGATTTGGGCTTTTTCCTCCCTCATTTGACCAAATCCTTGGGCAAAGAGTTTATTTACTAAGCTGAAAAGCAGCAGAGAGTTTGCAAGCAGGAAACTCTGTTAATATTTAACTTGGACTAGAATTCCCCATGTGTTGGTGGAATCAATGCACAATGACTACAAGAGTTGGTACTGACAATATACCTTGAAAAATATCTCTGAAAAGTCTTATAGTGACTATGTGGCATAACACAATTAAAATATCTGCTTTTCCAAGTTTAAGCTGGCATCTGAAAAAAAATGAAGCATTTCTGATAAATTATTTTAACATGCTTTTTATTACTCACAAACATTTATGAGGTTAATTTTCCTTTGACAAGGCTGAATTTTGCTTTCCTTCTTGACTACTTATTGCACAGTAATGCTGCTGTTCTAACAGTGCAAAATCTGTAAAGTAAAATATCAAAATCAATGTCACTTTTTAATGAGGGAAACTAAAGTAGAAGGAAAAACAAAATTTTGGAATATTTTTTGAAGACTCTACCAGGTATGTCTCAAATTCCGCAAAGGTAGTGGTACTAGCATGTTTTTGCAAAATGCATTTCCTAAAAACCTTCTCAGTCCTTTAGTCAGTAACAAAATGAAAATGTGGGAGATAAACATTACATGAAACTCAGCAAGGTGACCAGCTCTCTGTTCTGTCATCAGTCACCATGACCAACTCCCAAGTCATGATACAAAGCTAGATTTCTTCCTGCTTTTTCATGAAAGTAAAATATGTTCCTCCTTTAATAAAATCAAGAAAACCTTTATATTCATAGCAAGAAAAAGAACTCTGTCCTACATCACCATGCTTCAACGTGCCTATCCATAAATAAACAGCTAGAGAACTAAAGAATTCAATTAAGTTTTCATTTCTCTCAGTCAACGGCAGATCACAGAGGAAGCACCAATGACAGCAAAGACAGATGATGAAAACCTGATCAATTGCTATCACTTCAATTTAGATAAAAAGTCACTCACTTTTCAGCTCTGCTTGGTGCCCAGAAGAGATTAGATTAAAACTAAATCAAGAGAAAAATAAAAAATCTAAACAACAGCCAAAGAACACCTTTTCCAGCTCTTGTAAATGTCCTCAGTTAATCCTACTATGTAAAGTCAGGCTACCAGCAATGACTAAAAGCAAATTCCAGAAAGTTATTCCTTTGAAAGTTATCAGTTCTGTTGAGCCTTCAGAGAAAAGGAACATGGAAAGTTAAACTACCAGTTTGCTTAAGTTGTCTCCTTCTACACTGGATTTTAGACTATGTTAGAAAACTTTCTAGGACGTGATTGGGGCAAACATTACAAATTCTTGTGTCTGCATCCCCCACTATCATGTACCATCGTGTTATGTGTGATTCCCAGAAGTTCTGGTGTTATTCAATTGTTATAAAGTCACTGCAGAAATTTTTTAAGATCTATCATACCCTGATTCATTTCAGTTTTGGGAAAATAGAGATAAAGCACTGAGATGCAGGATCAGCAACTGACACTTTAATTTGCATTGGATAACAGTTTTGCAAGTGGTTTCATAAAGCAAAATATACAGAACATGAATTTAGCTCATTGTTACAAACAGAACACAAGTAAAGGGTGAAGACATTTATTTCAGCACCACAAGGCTGTCATCACATATAAGAATTTATAAAACAACAGAAGTAAAAAATCTTGACTTTATTTAAAAAGAAAACACATGCTTTATTTAAAAGCTGAGGAATTAAATTTGGTTCATCCGACCAAATTCTGTGTACAGGAACCATTCAAATATGAATAGCATATCTCAGCAGGCAGAATTAGCACCAAAGGAAACATTTTAACGAGAACAATATTAATCCTAGATTTTATCTTCCTTCTGTCAACATTTGTCACCAGAACAAATTATACAGTCACTTAACACATTGTCTGGTGATGCCCATCCCTGTGGCTGAACACACACCGAGGCCTTGAGCTGTCTGGAACCAAGAGTGCTGCCAGCATGTGACCTTGCATCCCACAGGGAGAGCCCCACAGACATGGATCCATCTTGACTCATCACTGGAATCCCACAGCTGGGCTTACCCACCCCACCTTGGGGTTTACTGTGCCCCCCACACACGGACAGAGCTGCCCTAGGGGTGCAGCAAGGAGGAGCTGCAGGTCCTTGGGGCAGGTTATGCATTGGCATCCAAAGCTGAGGGGCCCTAGGAGAGCACAGAGTGCACAGGGTGGATCACAGATTGTGTCAACTATTCTGCCAGGCTGTACCAGGGCTTCTATTGCCACCTCCATGTGATATGAATAATCCTTTGTTTAAATTCACTTATCTTGCTGTTGATAATCAGCATCATACAAGAGAAATAGAATTTTGCAGTAACAAAACAGGGCCACAATTTTTAAAGTATCATAAAATATTGCTCTTAGGAAGAATGTTTCATTACTTGGCCAAATTACATCATAAGGCCCCATGTTGGCTCAACAATGAAGACACTGATGGAACACTGAATCAGAAAAATTGGAACGCTTTTCTGCCTCTGCTGCTGGCATAAAACTGGTTTTCCTTCAAGCTTTCTATTATTTAATTTTTGCAGGGCCACCATCTTGGTCAGCTAGGGGTTTTTTGAGAGTAGCTAAAGAGAGGCAGAGAGCAGCAAGATCCAAGCACAACACAACAAGTGAAAGTGCTGGCTGTGCGCTTGGACATGTACAGGGAAGAAAAATGGGATAGAAAATCCACTCCAGATAAAGCAACAAAACAGTGACATCCTAAAGATCCACCAGACAGAAAGAGGTTACAAGGTTGAATGACAGATTCCTCCACATCTCATGGAAGCCATATTTTCCAAACAATTCAGAAGTCCTTCCCTGAATATTGAGTCAGCCCATTCAGAATCCCTCTTCCCCACTCTATGCTGGCTGAGCCAGCTCTCATCAACCATTTGTCTCTCCACATAAATCACCAGCTAATACTAACTTTGTTAATAACTCTTCTCCTATGTGGACAATAAAGTCCAAATCTTAGTTCAGGACTGAGAAATTTCCTGCAAAAAGTAAAAGGTTTGACTGCACAATATCCAAGGCCTACATCCCTCTCCACAGGATCATTTCTACATGCAAATTACCTTGGCATGATGACCAGTGGTGGTCACAAAAGCAAATAGTAGAGGAGGTCCAAAAATTTTTTGCAGGATATCCCTGGGAAGACCTGATAGATGCACGGTTTTGTGTGTTTTTAGTAGGTATTATCTTTATACTCACAAAATTTGACTTAGGATAGCCAACAACTCAACACCTGACATGATGCACAGCAGAAGTTGTCAGACTGACGTGCAATGCACTGCTGAAAAGAGATTGAAGTCAACCAGCCACATGTTTGCACAAGTCTTAAATTTCACAACGGTGCAGACACTTGCAAAAGCACTGTTTGGCTGTGAGGGTTTTGTTGATGGTGGTTCCCATATTTTTGTACTCATTATTAGTCAACTATTACAAGAACATGGAATGGCTACAATGAGTAGCATTTCTCCAACAAGGCAGGAAAAGGTGAAGTGGAGATCCAATGGTTAAATTTCCACTGACATATAATGCCAGAAAACACTACTTTAGGAAGCTGAAGATTGCCTAATATTTTTTTTATAACTTTTAGGAAGCCATTGCTATTAAACAACATTTCTCACTGAAAAATGCAGGACTGGTTTTTGCCACAGTTTGATACATTAATTCCAATAATTGCTGGCATTATGTTTCGAGATTTAACTGTACTGCACAGTGTCATGGCTACTAGAGAAAAGCAAGGAAGAAACAAAAATATAAAAATCAAAACACACGTCAATATAAATGCTCATTTGCAAGTGAAATAATGCATTGTGATTTTGGCAAACACACTGACCCTATCCTCAAAGAAAAAGGGACACCTTCAGTTATATTTTCATTGTTTCCATTCCAGAGGAAGACTGTAGAATAACTACTCTAGCAAAAAATAGAAGCAGCAATACTTCCCCTAAACAAAATTTATTATTTTACCCAAGCCTATAGATGCAGCACCCCATCTTTAAACTAAATTTTCGCCCTTTCCTCTTCTATCCCCTCCACAGACACATGGGAGGGATGAAATCTATCTGCAGACTTCCCCATAACCAACGGTTTCCATATTTATGGAGACCCAGAAGCTAATGTAAGCTTATTGCTGAGATGGCAGTTGTGCCTAAGCAGAGGAAACACAGGAGGGGAAAAGAAAGAAAAAGGATTAAATAAAACACCCGAAGTAGAAAGCGTAGCTTAACTGTAGCTCTTTAGATCTTCTGGAAAGGGCAAATGAAGACAGAATGCAGGCAAAGTAAGCCTTGCTTAAACTTAGGCCAGTCTGAGGATATGTTTTAGCAGACCTGTGACACCTTCACATTTTACAGCGGTGAAGCAGAGGGTGCACGCGTCACAGTGTGACTTTGCATTATGAGGAACATCTACCACATAAAACCAGTACTGCTTCTTTGTGTGATTATGTGTGGAATTCTGGGGTTTGTTCATCTTCGCTGTGAATTTACTGCTATATTCTTTTTCAAAGACATTTCTTCTCCTAGACGCCCAGAGTAGCATTTGATTGATTAGTGTGGGTTTTCTGGCTTACCCACTAAGTTGATTTGAACGATCCATTTGTTAATATAGCGAAACACACGTTCACGATTATAAATTGTTTAACAAGTCTCAACAAACAAGTCCCTTGGTGGTCCCGAAGTTTTTTAAAAGCAGATTGATGAGGTACAATTTTATAGATTCTCTTTCTTATTTGTGAAAAGCTGCTAAGGTCGGAAATAGGCTTTAGTGCAAACAAGGGGCATTGTCAGACAATAAAGAGACAATTGCCTGTGTTAGCACAACAATTAATTTATTTGCAGAGAACCACTCAGTCTATTTGTTACCAGAAATGTGCTAATTATTCCTGCTAATTACATGCAAAACCTTCATTATCACCTATATGAGGAAGAGGACCCCTCAGGTTTCAGTGACAAATTAATTACTGTGTTTTCCTTCTGAATGTACTTCTTGACAGTCCCTGTTATCTGAAAAATAAATTGGCTAGCAGGAGTCTTGTCTCTCAGAGACATTCTGCAAACTAAAAGCAAACATACAAATATCAAGTCACTACTATTTTTTCAGGCAGGTATATTCTGAAGCTCTCAGAATTTCTATACTAATTTACAAGCTCTTAATCCTAATAAAATGTATCATGCACTGCTAAATTCCACTATGTAGCTTCTTTCAGAGCCCTTTATACATCTATAAAACAATGGATAAGATAGAAGGCATTAGGTTTTAAAAATATCACAAATAAACCAAATGGTGAACTACATGTCACTAAAACATTGACATCATTTCAGGGAATAAATATTATTTAAAATTCATGACTGAAGTGAAAAGGACAGCAAAGAGGCTGAATCACTCAGTCTTGCATTATCACCACTCTAATTCAACATATAGGACACTTGCCACCAATTCTTTGTAATGCATGGCAGGGGCAGGGAAAGTCTCATGCAGAAGGGTGAGGAAGAGGAGGCGAGCAGGATGAAAGCCTTGATTTGAAAGGTAGCAAATGTGGTGAGTAAAAAAGTTGCAACACAATAAATCTGGCAGAGAAATGAATGGAGAGGCTGCAGTGAATACTCAGCACACAAGATAAATTGACTATTCAAAAAAATTATTTTAGTCTCTTAAATTTTGCATAGAACCTGTCAGGTAAGTTTCAGCCATTCCTGTGTGACACCTTGTCAACAGCCTGCCTCCACTTTCATTAAAAGTTGCTCTGGTGAGTTGTGCTCACTGTGCATCTGCTCACAGTTACTCAAAGCCTCCTCAGTTTCTGTGTTTGGTGAAGCAGAATATAAATACCTCAACAATTGAGAGTATCAGCAGCATCCATACATGGGCATATGAGCATCATCCTACAGTTCCAGAATGTGGATTTTCAACCACGACTTTAGGAGCAGCTGCAATATGACACTGTACAAGACAACAGCTAATTTAAGGCTGGATACAAACGGTGTGGTCGAGGCAATGTGTCAGGGATGGGAGACAGTATCTCAGACAGGGCTACTAAAACCTTAGAAATAGTTTCATAATGAACCACGTGGTGATTAATACACATACAAAGTCATATTTCAACAGCCACTCCACCTTATGAAGATAAAGCATGAGTGGAGGAGTGGATTCAGACTCTGGATGTCTGTAAGACCCAGCCCCACCTCTCCAGACCATCAGCACAGAAAGGCAGTGCCCAAGAGCTGCCTGGCCTTAGACACTGAACTCACTCATGACTCACTGGACCTATACCCTTCTTTCACTGCAGTCAGGGTATCACTTGTCATACAGCATGCTCTTCTACTTAAAACGTAAGATACTTAATTTTTTGCTTGCTTATGTAGCCCATTTTTCAGACCCTTGTGTTTTGTGTATCAAGCAGTCCAGATAAGCCCCTAATTCACCTAAATAACCATGTTGGTGCTTTCTGCAATGTTGTCTCTCTGAGGCAGGAAATACCCAGAAATAACTAGATGGCAAGTTCATTATTCTTCAAGTCTACCTTCATCCTCTCCTTTTCTTGAAGTCTTCAAAAACCTCAGTAACAATATTGCTAATAATACATTCAGCTTCCATACCCTGTAGTATTGAATAGTTTCTATCTGAGCATATTGGTTTGTCTCTTATGTGAGAAGGCAAGTTCCCCAAAACAAGAGACATCCCATTTTTGTATTTTTGTTGTAGTTAGCATGTCTTAAACACTACTCAACTATATTAATAGAAGTAGTAACAGTAGTAGCAATAGAAGTAGTGGGAGGAGTATGAGGAAGAAGCACAGTGCAAATCAGAAATGCAGCAAAAGATTCCACATTTGGAGACCAATATTAGCTTTCTCATAATAAAAAATTTTAAAAAACACCTTTAATGACAAAACCAGCAAAGAAAACAATGCAAACTCTCGTGTAACCACAGCTGTACTTATAATTTTTATTTTAATTTTAGCCTATAATCCTGAGATTCTGGCATACGTGCATTGTCTTTGCATCCTTTAGCTCAACATCTACCTTCATTCAAAAATATCAAAAAGAAAACGAGTGGATGAAAAGAAGTGCTGTACTCCCTCTGAGTGCAGTAAGTTGGGTTTTTTTAAGACAGAGACATTAACGTAAACGGTAGAATGTGCATGATTTTATTTCACAAAAACAGTAAGTCATAAAATTATGCCTAAAGCTCAATCCCCACCAACAGCATAGAATCTGCTTTATTGATAGGTATTAGTCCAATCCATGAGGATAATAAACAAAACTTTTTACATATAAAAAGTTCTATCCTCCAAATCCCAGTTTATTACCAAGTTTTTTGTTCCAAAGGGTGGGAAGTGTTCCTTGGCATAAGCAAAAAATCACATCTCTGAAATTTTGAGCACACTTTTTTAAAGGACTATATAAATTTCTATGACTGAAAACCTCAAAAAAGAAGAGGTTAGCATTACTGCTAGGTCTCTAAGAGGTGCCCTCCAACCTTCTGTGTCCAAAAGCAGTACAGATCCAGAAAACATAAAATTAACTTACTATCAATCCATTGAAAACTGGACATGAAGGGGACAATGGAAAAGCAGGTGATTCTAGACTATTTTTATTATGACACAGAGGAGGAACAATACATCACTTTCACGGTGAAACATTTGAGCAATAAAATACTGAGTGTGCCTAGCAGGCAAAGCCTTTCTAATTTGCCTGGCCTGAATTATGAGAACATATTTTTGGCCTGGCCTATACCACAAAATATGAGTAGGATTAAGTGCATTCAAAGTAGCTGACAAGATGCTGAAGCAGAAGAGAACCTTCCCACAGAGACTAGAAAGTTGGGGTCAGCACTGGATTAGCTGACACATAAACTGTGTCTCGTGTTCCAGAGGCTTAATCGCTCCACTTAAACCTATCAGCATGCAAAAGTAGCAACAGAAAAAATTATAAACTCTTTGTCATAGCTGGCTTTGGTAACTATGTGACAAAGAATGACTCAGTAACATTTCTTATTGCTTTCCCGTGTATGAAGTTTTTAGAGACTACTTCCTCCCTTCTTGCTTGTTTACACCTAGGTAAGAATTTCTGTAGTCAGAATTCTTACAGTTGTAACATTCTGGTAGTAAGGGTTATTTTTTCAAATGTAGGAGCCCAGAGACTTACACACCTACAGCTACAAAAGATATGGATCCGCTCCTCCTGAAAGCAGCACTGGTCTATACAATTCTCCAACAGATGTAGTAAACACTGAAGTGAAAAAGAACTGATCTAACTCAAAATTATAGTACTCGTAGAAGTCTTTTGTTCTTTTTCTTTTAATTAAAAACCACTTTCACTAAAATACCAAGAAATTTTAAATTCCTTTACATTTGATGAGGAGAGGGAAGTAGTTGTTGGGTACAGAATTTTTTTTAGATCTACATTTTCCTTCAGGTTTTCACATGCTCTTGCATAAACATTTCCTGGCTCAATTTTGTGTTTGCTCACACCAAAGTTCTTCCACAGACGCTTTTACTTCCTGCTGCAAAGGAGGGGGAGGGAAGGCAGTGTAGCACCACTTATCCTTTTCAGACAAGGTTTGATTTAGAAAAGGACCAGTCAGAACTTGCTAGGAACCAGAAGCCAAGTAAATTATTTTACTGTTTGATTATCCACATCATTCAAACCCCGTGTCAGTGGCAATTGGCTTGCTTCCTGTCATGCTGGGACCTGGGCTGCACAACAAGTTTGTCTTGTAGCGAAATGCAAGGTTTCTGGAATTGAAGGCTCCTGGAACTGCTAGTTTTCAAAAATTTTGTCTTGGACTGAGCACCTTAACTCCTCCCTGTTCTCTAGCACAGCAGCTAAAATAGAGACATGCTGCTGGAGTCTGTACAGCCAGCAGCGTCCCTAGGGATCCCCCACACCCTTCCCCTCACATTAATGAGCAGCTAACTAACAGAGTAAATAGAAATAAATTAGCAACAAACTTATTCTGGTGGATGTCAAGGTAGAAAAGAATTCCAAAGAGGAATTTAAACAGTGAAAAAGATTCATGAGCTTAGCTTCCATTGTATGAAAAAGTGCTTGTGTAAGATACCACATAAAAAAAATTAAAGCTCTTATACTAAAGACTTGTTAAAAAAAATAGAAAGTAAGTCTCTAAGTCTTGCACCACTAATGGAACTGTGAGGAGGGATGAAAAATGTTAACATTATCTCTAGCTCAGGAAGTCCCAAAACCATGATTCAGTAGAAGGTAGGAGAGTACACCAAGAAGGGATCATTACGTGCTTGACATTTTCTTATACGCTACCCCAGGCTGCTGTCAGAAACAGGATACCCAGCTAGACAGATGTTTAGTCTGATCCTGTATGACTGTTCCCCCTTTGTGATAGTAAGACATAAATGTGGATAGGAGGAATGTTATGTTCAACTCAGGAATCACATGAAACATGAAGTTGATGCAAGCACAGCAGCTGATAGCAAAGAGATTCAAACCAAGGGGTGTCAGCTCTGGGCAAATTCTGATCACTAAGGACTTCCCCCTGGGAGAAGTTCATACTGTCCAAAATCCTTCTCATAGATTTTAGGATTAATCTTAAGGATATAGGGCACCTTTGGAGTCAAAACATTTCCCCTCTCTTCCTCTGGCCTTTCGGTTACATATTTCATTCTTTACTTAAAAAAAAAAAAAAAAAAATCTCTCTCTCTAAATTAATACCTGGCATCATGCTATTGTCAACGTGGACATTTTCTGCATTTCATTTTCTAAGTCTTTGCAAGAAAATAAGTCTTCCCAATGCCACCAGTCTTTCTGATATGCAAGTCAAAACTTATTCACAAAGTACAGCATTCATTGTCCTGCCATCATGCATGTAGGAACTAAAGCAGATATGCAGAGAAATTTTGCAATATAGTGACAATGTCACAATGTCAACCATAATTTCTAAGTTTTACATAGATGGTCCAAATCATCAAAGTTAAACACAGCTGGAACAATTCGTAGTCAGGAAGAGTTTTTCTTCCTCCTTTACTATAGACTACAGTGAAATAAGGAACAACAGTCACAAGAAATTTTCTTTCAGCACAGCCGTCAGAAAGACTACCTGTTCTTGCTCCTGGCCATTTTAATTCATGCTCTTTCAGGCAAGTTTGCCAAAGAAACTGTATCTAGAAAATGTTATACAACAATTGCAGCAAGTAGCCTATAGAGCAGCTTATTTGCTGTGACAAATTGCACAGAGCATGCTGCATACCAATACTCCATATTCTCTTCTGGGTCACTGAATTGATTCTGGTTCAAATTCCTGACAAACCATTTCATAAGTAAAGACATTAAAGGACTAACACTATTTTCTTTTGCTAGCTCAGTCTAGCCTCTACTCCAGGAGCCGGTAGCCTGCAAGGCAATGCACAGCATGGATACAAGCCCACTCAGACATTTCTTGGATGAATATCTAGCTACTATCATGTTATGTAAAAGGGAGCTGCTCCATTTTTCTTGCAGCAGCAGCTGCTGTCACTGCATTTTAGGAAGAGATGAAGCTGTCCAAGGATATTATGCGTTCTGGGAACGTTTACCAGATCAGCTGTTCCAGGTAATTCTGATTCCATAACATCTGCTTCCTGGATCCTAGTCAAACTGAAGATCAGAGCAATAATCTCTGCCAAAACAGAGCTGGTTTGGACCTTGGCTGCAACCAGTGTGGCAGGCACCATGGAACAGCAAATTTGCTCATGGAATTTAGGTGTCACCTGGGCTAGATTGCAGGTAAGGAGGCACTCTTAGAGTCACAGTTTTCAACTTAGCTTACTCTTCCAAATCTCAGGTAAAAAAGGGGTGACTTCAGTGGTATATTTCTCTCAGCAGTATCATACACTCTACAAATTTATTGTTCAACTAACTTAGAAAATTACTTACTGGTTGTGTGCACCATAGCCTGATACCTCAGATGATTCTTCAGGATAGATATGTAATATGTGAAATAGTTATAATGGAGTGATTTTCACCATGGAAGCAATCCCCTCATTCCACTTCAGCCATCCTTTAAAGCCAGTATCTCTTTCATAATGGGAAGGTGATTTGGTGACATATCAGTTTAAGCAACAGCTTCAACAAGGTCAGACCTGACACTTAACGAAAATACTCATAAACAAAGTTTAAAACAGGTGGGGGAACTGGCCAGAAAGCAATACTTCCTCTCTGTTCTCATAACAGATAAAGAAACATAGACAGGCAGCTTAAATTAGAGAGTAAAATCCATGTGTTTATGTTCTAATAATCAATGTCACCTTGCACCAGAAGAAACAACACACAGGCAGAAGGATTTCTTTAAAGATAATGCACTTTGAATTACACTGGTACACATTTAGTTAACAGCTATAAACTTTTTCTGCTCTGGGACTCTTGTAGACTGGAGACTTGCAAAACAAGCCAGGTACACCAGATAAGATTCACACTATATTAAGAAAAAGAGTTCTCAAAACAGCAATAGAGTTGTTTAATTTACCTTACCTTACACTGTCCATCAGTAACACTAGTTCTTATTACTACGTAAAAATATACACGTGTCTATGTAAAAAGAGATATAGAGATGGATATTCTGTTATTACAAAAAGGTTGAAGATTTTCATCAATCTTTACATATTAAGGAGTGCTTATAATTTCTATCATAATTCCCATTCCAGTCATAATTTATAACTTATGGAAGACCACAATTAATCTGCTACCTCTCCAGATAATATTTCAGTGACTTTTGTTTAAGACCCCCTTCCAGATCAGTAGTCCCTCATGACTGAATCTGTGTTTCAACAGGAAAAACTTTACTGGGGTAGGCAGGGGGGAGGTAATTTCCAGTAAACCTGTAATGCTTACTAGTGATACTGAGCAGCAACCTTTTGATGCTGTCTGACATCAGATGACAAATCACTTTCTAATTAAATGGGAAAGTAGCACATATATGAGGTAACAGCCAGCTTCAGAGCGTGGAAGTAAACCATTTTCTCATTTTGCAGGGTAGGTCTGCCCTGCTTCTTTAAAAGAAGACAGAGTTAAAAAAAAAAAGATGACCTTGGAAAGATTTGCTACGTATGGCATACAGAAACTGTTATTCCCAAGACTCCACAGCTCCTAAGTGTTTCAAAAAACAGGCACAGAAGAATGAGAAAAAAACAGACAGGTGACAATAATGGCATCAGCGAAATACCTTATGCCTCACTCAAGTACTTTATATTCAAGGCACAAGTTACAACTCATAAATTTCATTAAATCTACCTAATTTATACCAGAATCCATTGCCTCTTTGTATTTCAAGGGAATAGAAATACACGAGAGATTGTGGGCAAAAGTGATATTTCTTGTAGGAATAAAATCCAAACAGAAAAAGAGAGAGACTTAGGCTTAATCTTCCTTATTATTTGATAAAAAAGCATTTTCTGAGTAAAGGTACAAGTTATTTATGGTTTTGATCACTCCAGTACACTCTTCCATACCTAAGAGTAGAAAATGTTTCAAATATTTAACAAATCAGGGCTAATTATACAGAATAATTGAATCCTTAATATAAAGCCTGAGAGACTTTATTCTTCTAACGTTACTTGCTGCTGATGTGAATACCATGAGAAGAGATAAAGCCACAACCTGTTAATACAAAGAAGACAGTTAAAAATTATTTTCAGTTTTGAGAAAAACACTACGCTCTGAATACAAGTTAATTATTAAAGTTTGATTCTCTTTCTTTCCCCCAAAAAAAGTTTTTTTAATTACTGCTTTTTTATGCCAAGTGTCTGCTTAACTTAAGAGAAGAAATGGCTTTTTATTTGAAGCATTGCCTGCTAGAAATAAGTTACTCAAGGGCAGTGTTTTATTGATAAAGCTTTTTTCTTAATAATCATCATATGTCATAACATTTCACAGGATTCATGAGGTTCATATTTTTTCAAAGGCAGAAACAACTGGAAGTTCTGATCTGAAGCTAGCAAAAAAAAAAATCCAAAGCACTGTCTAAAGTTGGAGTCATTTTTGCATTTTAAACCCTAGATCTAGTAAGAGTCAGATCTTCATAAAAGTAGGAGAGGTTATTTGTTACCATAAGAGCCACCATTTTTAAACTGTTATGAGTATTTGCATACATTTACATGCACTGAAAGCACAGCCATTCAGAACAAACAAGGTTCATTATGAAGACAAACATGCTGAGTATGACTGACTGACAATCTACACAATGGCTGATTTAAACTTTACATTCACCGACCATTTTTCTGGGGAGGAGGAACAGCTAAGGATGCCTTACATCTCTTCAGCCACTTTTTATTTTTGATAAACCCTGGGGCTGCCTCTGTTAAGGTGAGAGAATACACTAAGCCCATTCAGCCTGTTGAAAACCTCTGCTATGGTCTCTGACTTCTAGCGGGCAAGCCTAAATGAATCTCTCTCAAGTAGTGGAATAGGTAGGAAAACTGGTTTATCAAAACACATACACAGTTCCCTTAAACAGTTCAACTTTAAGGCATGTCTGCATGCATTCCTACTGCCTGTGACAATAGTAACACTTCCTTTCAGCCTAATAGGTCCTGAGCCCCATCCTTTGTCTGCTGATTAACTGCTCTATTCATTGACCAGACCACTAATTGCATGCTCCTTATAGTTACCCTACATTACTGTAAGAATTAATGAGACACAATTACAGCTCCCAGAAATCTCAGGCCTAGCCAACTGCAAAGCACTCCAACTGAATAAGAACTCCCCAAGAATAAAGAGAAAAATTCAGCCCATTGTTCACAGGAAGCAGAATGTTTTTTGTTAAAAAATTGTATTTATTTGAAGCTGTTTCATAATTAGGCCCTGGAGAAAAAAAAAGGGGGGAGAGAATAGAGAAAGAACTTGGGAACCAGCATTCACTGAGAAATCACAGCGGATGCAGAGACAAGCACACAGTTCAGATATGAAGAGAAAAAAACATAAGGAAGGAGTGCATAAAAAATTAGTGCTATGAACACTACGAACACCTATAACCAATCAGCTGTTTAAACAGAGCATGTCCCCACTGCATGGGAATTACCACTAATGCAATCTTATATTTGACAGCTTCAATCTTGAACAATTTAAAATAAGCATATGGAAGCTTCTGCAGTCGTGTCTCTACTATGAGACAGAAGAAGAGGAATTTAATTTCCCACTCTCAGAATTTAATATGCATTAGAAGTCAGTTTCATTAGCCATGAAAGTCAAAATGAAGGACAGAAAATGAGTTTTTTGAAAATCACCCATATTGAAAACTGCACTCACATTTAATCTGTGTAATCAACAGCCACAGCTATTCAAAGTCTTAGTGACTACAATCACTACCTATTAGCCTGTAAGTAGTTCAAAAGCTATTATTCTCACTTGAACAATTTTCCAATACACACGAGACAGCATTAAGTTAATGAAGTCAATATGCAAAGTCAAGATGCTTTGTTATGAAGTCATCTTATTCCATTGGTTCCTCTTCAACATATTTTCACCATATAAATTCGATTTAAATTACACATATAGTTTGACAAAGCCACTGATACTTAAAATAGGGCTTGAAATGCAGCACTGTACTTTATAGTTCCAGTAACCATTTTCCAGGATACAATTTATAGCAGCCACTGAGACCCCAAACTAAGCATGTCAGACTGGCACTGCTACATTCCAGAATCAACATCTTTGGACAGAGACAACATTTTTTGTACGTCTCTACAGGGATTCTCAATAATTGCACCTAACTGCAGTAATAGTTTAAATTCATGGGAAATGGATGTTCTTCTGATATTATCGCTCACTGATATCACAGCAGAACGCTTTCCTGCATGAAGCAGACAGTTACCACCATGTGGTGCTGAATCCCAAGCAGGAAACAAGGCACAAATATGGATCAGAGACCTTTGTGTTCAGTGTATAATAAGTCCAATATCCCTGTCATAGAACAGCAATCATTAACTCAGGGATCTTTTGTTAAATGGCCCCCGTGGCTGGACTGGTAACAGCAGGGATCGAATTTGCAATCCTCAAGACTAGATTCATCTGTCAGGGAGACTGCAGGCCTACAGACTCATGCATTTCCAAAGTGAGTCTCTAGGACTTCACATGAAAATAGCAATTTCAATTAACCTTGGCTGATTAATCAACCTCAGTGCATGGCCACAGAGCTTACACAGGCAGCTCTAGCTCTGGAAGTATTATTTGAAATGAGCTTGCCACATGTCTTGAAAAAACCTTTGAGGAAAAAAGAAACCTTTGTCTCAAATAAAACATCACCTAGCTTGTTCAAGCTGTTCCCGTTTCAAGCCCAAAAATAGAACAAGTCTGAATTCCTGCAGAGTGTGATGTGAAATTATTTCTACTAGTGCAAATAATGTATTCTGGTATCTGGTCCAGCCTTCATTTCAGATGTTATGAAGTAACTTAACCAATACAAAATATCCACACACTGTAGGTTAGCTGTAATTTCTAGTTAGGGTGTCTCTCTCTCCATAAGAAAAAGGAGTCCTTCCTGCAACAAACATTATGAGCCCACACTTTAGGGCATGGATTCTAAGATAGAACTTCTAACTGAAAGATAATTAGAGGCATACAGGAAGATCATTGTAAGAGACAAGAGAAGGTTTCAAGTCATAACCTGAGCTCACTCAAACCATTTCTACTCTCTCGTTCCACTACCAATTTCTTTAGAACTACTTGTTATTTATGGTAGTGTACATAGCACCAGCAAAGGACAGTCCTGATCCACCAAGTGCTCCCACTTGCTTATTTATGCTGGAATTGATTCACCCAAGGAATCCCACTTTTGTACTTCTCATCCTTCAGTTTGCATGTTGCACATCATAAGCTTCACTGTTTGGGAGCTTCCTTCCCACCTTTTCATTATGTCTACATCCAGCCTGCTTTCTTCCTGAAAGTAGCTCAGTTAAGCAATGGTTTTGTCTATAACATCTCTAAGTGTGGCCCCAAAAGTTTCTTCAAGACTAGAACCACCAACAGGACAAATGCCAAACATGAAAATTCATGCATTGTCAGGAACTTGCAGCTGTGAGACAAACCTGTAGGCAGAAGATGAACAGGAGACAGTGACACTATTCTTAGAGTTGCTCTGGAGGTCATTCTTGGGAGCAATGTAAGCATAAGCTATGATGTATCATCTCTGTGTGCAGTGATAAACTGGTATGTGAGTCCCTACAGGATGAGGCTTACAGCTGATTTACACTAGAAAGGTTAATATAGAAATTACACTAACAAGACTCTTCTTCTCAAGCAACCTACACCTATCCCTCAAGAGAAGTAAAATGTACAGGTAAAAGAACTCCTTATGCAGTTTCTGCACTGGGTTTTTTGCTGGCATAGCTATGTCAGCAAAAAATTCATATCCCTTCCTGACAGGCCTCCTTGATAACACTTTCAAGTGCAAACCAGGTGTCAGTATTTCTGTTATGACAGAAAAAGAGTTCTACACTAGTCATGAGCTGAATATTTGGCCTTTCATGACCTGGAAAAGTCTTTGCTTCCAAGGAGGTCAAATCCCATGATCATGTTTTCCACCAGCATAATCTCTCATGACCACAGTATTAGTATGGTACTGTATTAACACATATAGAGTAGGAGAAAATATAACAGTACCCAACCATTTATATTCTGCATTCCCATGTAAAAATTATCTATTTACACTACATTAATACCACAAAACATCCAGTGAATGGGAAGCACCAACTGTTCTATGTAAAAAATTGCTGTGATTTTTAGATTAGTCTAAAAATTGTTTGAAATCTACTAATTTCTGGACATTTCAGTTAGTTGCATTTGGTACTCAGAAATATTTAGATAATTCTAAGAAGAGATTCTATTGATTGAATTCCCAGATGCATCCTAGATCATGGAAGAAACTGACCAAGTACAAACATCTTCCATTTTAATCAGCTTTATTAGGTAGAAAGTTAACAATATTGGTTTGAAAGCTGCTAGGTAGCTTTAAAGACAAGACAATTAAATGCATAAATCTACCACATGGCATTAGGCAACAACTGCAGAGCTGAAGAGATGATTGGAAGAAGACATGCTGCCACAGGCAGTGTTGCAGAGGGTCCCTCAAGGATCCTTGTACCTGTTCTTAACATAATTTACCATATTCTCTCCATCTCTAGTTCAGTTACTCTCTGATCCTGTAAGATTGTTTATGGAATGTGTTTAGGCCTTGCACTGATGGCGCAACAAAGGTTCCTTTGAAAGCACCCTTCACTGGGGTGGAATGCAGGGGCCATGGTCCACCTGGAGTGCTCCTCAGTACAAACTAAGATGCTCTGTGATAAAAGTCAGCATGAATAAAACAAAGTATTTTATAACTACTTACACATACCATGCTCATGGCCATCGATCAGCCAAACAGTGTGAAGCTGTGAGCCACAAAAGACAGTCAATCACATTAATTTTTTAAGTTAATTAATTTATGTTCCTTTATTGACTAGAAAATATATTTCAGAAACAAAAAGCAATCTGCAATATCTAAGCACTTAAATCCCTTCCCAAACTGCATCCTACTCCTAAACTAAGATAAAGTTTAGCATGGGAAGAAAGTGTTACGTTGATTTATGCCCTGGTTTACTATTGCTGAAGAGCAAACAGTAGAGCAGAGAGTAGTTCCTGTGACAAAAACATTAGAGTGGCACAAAGTTCTGCATCCTTTAACTACCTGTGACACAAACCCCTACCCTGCCCTTTTTGTCAGTCAAATGAAGTAGAATTTGACTAATATGCAACTTGAATATTGGTCAAAAAATAGATTGGACAAAATAGTCAAATCCCTGTCAATTTTGATCCCTAATGATTCCTTTTATAGCATCTTTACAAAATGCTCTATAAATACCAGCAGTCTTATGTTTCACACATGCCATTGTAAGAGGGAAGCCAGTCACTGGAAATTAAGTGCCTTTATTACATATAGAATGTGTAAGAGTGGAAAGAAGTGAAGAGGAACAGACAGCCCAAAGAAATACAGGATAAGATTAGGAAGAAAGATCTCCCCAAAGAGAAGCATAATTAAACATCCAAACTGCCAATCAACAGTAAATAGCCAATGAGAGAAACATGTATGGAAGAATGCAGAGATGTGTGGGGAATTAAGAAGCTATATTGCACAACTAAGCTTTATACATGGAGAGTTACAAGGTATTTAGGTTACTGAATCTTCCTTAAAAAAAAACTCCCACTCAATTCCACAGGAGATTAGGCACCTTCACATCTCTGATAATTTGGGTTCAAGGGCTGTTCCCAGGAGACACTGGTGTCTGTGCCTCTCATGGCCCTGTCCCACTGTGTTAGGCAACCAGAAGAACATTATGAAGCTCATGATGCACCAGTGACTCGGAACAAAACTCTCACTCTACCATAAATACATTTTATGTCCTACACATAGGACCATTTAATGAGACTCAGTAAAAAGCAGTTGTTTGGGGGAAGTTACAGGCACTTTTTTATTCTAAACTTATGTACAGGTTGAGAAATTTCTTCTGTAAAGCTGCCAGCCCTTCTCCACACACAATTATCATGTACCATTTGTGTTACTGTAGAACCTGTAAGCCCAGGCTATGGATCAGTCCTACACAGACACAAAGGAAAAAAGAACATGTCTACACACCCAATGCAAGTCATGCAACCCAAACAGTATCCATACCATATTTTTTAAAATTTTTATTGCCTTTTATTGCTAACTACTATTATCCATAGTAAAATTATCATAAAAACATTCTTCATATTACATTTGAACAGGTTTAGAAAGGAGAAATACTCATTGAACCACAAGGAGAAATACAGATTATTACAGTATTGCATAAACACTACATAGACAGGAGAAACATCTTATTTGAAAACAGTCGGGGTTTTTTACATAGCTAGATAAAATTTATTCCATGAAAATTACTTACAAAACTGAACATATGGGACCCACTCCAGTAACTACAGTCTTGGAGGGCTTTCTGCTACAAGCACAAGAATATGTTTGAATATCATTTATAACGTGTACTCCCCAGCAATAATTCACTCTTCCACTCAAAAACCTTGGATAAAGATACTTCACTGTTACCACACAGAAAAATCAGAATAACTTCAGAGAGAGCAGCAAAGGAAATTTGCATCTGACACTAATATCTTCATAGGATAAAGTATATTTTAATGAAGATATTGTCAGCAATACATGTGTTTATGCTTCTTTTTTCCCTTCACACTTGGATTTTATTTCATTTATGTCATGATCTACCTTGCAAGTTTAAGAAATGCATCATTTATTCATGACCTCTACTTTCTTTCAGAACCTCTCAGTTATACAGAAGACCAGGTTAAAGAAAAATCAAGTGGTTTGTCTGATAACAGTTAGTGTCAAAATAAACTGTGTATGTTGAATTTCTGTTAACTGAAGTCATAATAAGAAAAAAAAGCAACCCAAAAAACAGTGCTTGCTTTACCTTTTTCCAGAACAAACTCTCATAATTAAACTTTCTACTTTCCCAAGTAGCTGACTATGTATTCCTGCACAGCAGGAGGTTTTCTCCACAGACATATTGACTTGGACAATAAACAAAGCAAAAATCTCTGACTGGAATTTACAGCTAAATTTAACCATGCATATTGTTAATAAAATTTGCATATATGTCTTTCAACATTAAGAAAAAATAAAAGTTGAAATTCAATGAATTTGGGCACTGTACTGCTTTGCAGGGAAAAAAAAAATGAGATTTAAGTTGTAATTTCCATATTTATTGAGGCTGTACGTCAAAAGAAATCTGTGCAAAAAAAAACCCTGGTGCTGCCTTGATGAGATTTGAAAGCTGACAGCATATTAATAGTAAAGGAGCTTCTCCTTAGCAAAGATGGCTTAAACAGTACCTATAAAACACTGATGAAGGGCCACATAATTTTAGAAAACATTTCCAGCATCTCTTATTTCTCTGCCCTTCAACCACAAAACAAGTAAAAGCAGTTAACCCGTTTTGAAGAAGTATTGCCCACCCTTTCCCCTCAGTGTCAACTTTCCCCATGAAACATTAACACATCAGTCAGCTTTGACTTCTTACAATTAAAGGTGGGAAAGGAAACTTTAACTGACACTTTTTCATTGATTTTTTTATCACAACACTGTATCACCACTAGCCCTCCAAAGCCATGAACTATCAGTAGCAAATATTCACCTCCTATTTTTAATTTTTATGTCTCTTTTGACAGCATCCTAGACATTTGGATGTCTTAGGAATTTGATTTAAAGGAATTAAGGTTTCTAGTTCCTTTAAAACTAAGTCACTTTACCTGGATCTGCCTAGCCACAAAAAGTAGACAATGCAATGCAGTTCTGCCAGCATAAAACCTTTCAGATAAGCAAAAATACTTTCCCACTAAAGAGAGAAGATCATAGCCCTTTGAGGTACTTTTCCAGTACAAAAGCTGAATGTATTCCAGGGATTATGTTGTTGGTTGGTTGGTTTGGGTTTGTTTTGTTGGGATTTTTTTCTTTCTTTTTTTAATTGAAACAGTGAATTTTTATCAGTAAAGCTCTCATTAAATTATGAAAAAATGTTCACATTACCACAGCATGTACTTTATGGCTTTTAATACTTGCAGTTGCTCTGGGCAGGACTTCAAGGGCACCTTTAACCTTTGCTCAAGTCTTCAGAGTTTGGCTGCTCCTCAAGGACTCTCACAGAGGAGGAGTGAGAGGGCAAAAGTGAGGAACTTGGTCATCACTTAAGGCATTACCTACAGCTGACTGTGCAAATAAGTGGCCCGGTCATTCTTTTCTCAGGTTTCAGGTGAAACAAACAACCATTAACGCCCCGCTGAGATGCACACATCAGCTCTCACCTCTCAGAGCACTTCCAGCACACACTGCAGGCCTGGGCAGGAGATCTCTGAATCCTGCTCCTGAATTTTTCCTTCAAGTATAGCTCCAACTTTTTTATTTTCTAATCAACAAGCCATACTGTGAGAGAAGTGGACTGCAACAAGCACCTCTAGCACTCAGACTGTGGCTATAAACAGCTTCATGTCATCACCAGGTCTGAGACTGTAAAACAGTGTGGTCCCCTCCAGAGCAGCCTCCTGTGAGATCCACGTGTTGTAACATTACTTCAGGCTTGTTTTGCAAAATGCTGCATCCAGATATGGTGATAGATAGCTGAGGAAGTGCAGGAGAAATTTTATTCTGCAAATGTGCAATAAAAACGAGGTAAATAACCTCAGTGATACAGAGGAAGTCATCAATGTCCTATCTGCATTCTGGTGCAATCATAGGAAACCAAATGGCTACAGGAAGATGTGACTTTCAGTGAGGTTACCACGAGAAGCTGAGAGCTCACTGAGATGTGTTCATGACACTGAGGTCAGCAGAAGTCAAGGATCACAATTCTCCAAATACAAATTGCTGAGCAGGAAACCAAGCCAGCAGTTAAACATCGCAGAATCAGGCACTGAAATTAATGAGTTAAAGATTAATTCACTCACAGACTGTGTGTACATGGTCACCTCATGGGGCCATCACCAGGAAGACAAGAGATCTTCTTAGAAGAACTGGCTCTACCAGAGGCTAATTAACAGATATGCTGACTGTAAATAAAAGCAGGAGGTGGTAAACAGAAAAGAATAGAAAGTTTGATGGGGCTCCCAACAGATGCTGTGTGTCAATAAACGTCAGTTGAAACTTAGATGTTGCTTTTGTGCTCTCTTAAGGAAATCATTATAATCACATTATTCTGTAACACAGTCTAGCCTAATCTCCATGCCTCATACTAGAGAGGATATTTTTGATCAACTAGACATTTGTTAATTACAAAACCATCTTGAAGCTATTTTGTTTTACATACAGAATGAAGCAGCTTATTTAAAAGTGAAAATTATTACAATCACATTTATTACCCACAAAACTAACAATACCCATAAAGTTAACAACTATTTATTATATCCCAAACCAAATTAGTGACTCTTGTAAAAATGTTGTTTCCATCAAAAATGCCAGGTAGATAGCACAAACATGTCTACAAAAGAGATAAGAGACTGATACATACAATGACAATCAGGCTTTTTAAGCATAGAAACACTTTTTAAGTTTATCCTCATAATTTCCTAAACCTCTAGAAGATGTATGCCTTAACTCTGGGTTTTGACATTAGATTCTTTATATATATTTTACCACAGCATTTACCTTCACTCTCTATTTCACAGATTTTCTGCCAATAAAGGATTCTGCATAAGGAAAACAGTTTCAATAGTACTGAACACTTAAAAGATGGTGATATTCATTGTCCATACTCTGCCCCACACCTCCAAAAGTTAACCCCCACTGCAAACCAGATTTTTTGTTTCCTAATCCCCTCTCCCATTTAACGACCTGATATGACAAACCTTTTCTCAAGCAAACAGACATTTTAAAGCAACCAGCATCACTCACAGGAGGACAGACTATTTTGCATGAGAAAGTTTACAGGATGTAATCTCTTTTCCTTGAAGTTAAAGTAATTACTACCTAGAACTGAAATGAAAGAAATTTAATAGTGTCAGTCCAATTACTTGTGAACACATGTTTATTTTGCACCCAATTACTCCCCTCAATTCTTCCAGTTTCAAGAGTGGACAGATTTAGCAACCCTATTCGCTTCTCAGTTCTTGACATTATCATAAAAATTCTGACTAAGGCATACAAATTATGTGAGAGAAGTTGCACTATTCTGCCATTCTTGACACACTTTAGAGACAGGATTACAATATCTTCTTTCACTTCACAGAATTTCTAAATTAATTCTAATAGAATTTACATATTTTCTACTGCTTTTCTGGGAAAGCATGAACATTTTTTCTACTTTTTCCAACTCATGAATTCTAATGCACTAAAATTTCTTCCTTGTAAAATGATTATTTGAAGTAATGCTAATTGACTGTGGAGCACTATGCTTCAGAAAGTATTTAGATACACACATGAGCAGCTGGTACCATATGAGCTGACTGCTATGCTTCAATATTGTGCTTTCCTTTCTCTGTTGTCCTTCCTGCCACACTTTGGGCGGATGAATCTATTTCTCAACAATACTCAAACTATTTCGTTCTTTTAAATGTTGTCTGGCTATTATATTTTCTCTCAAATATTTATTTTAAATAATTCTAAAATAATAAAAGGGAACTTATAGTTCTAACAATGTACTATAATAAAATTGTGCTGACAGAAATCTGAATAAAAAGTCTGCCAGGTCAGGAAAAGAAATAAAAGAGAACTCACCTATTTTGGTCAATATCACACTCTGGTAAATTTAAGCACACAGAAGTAAAATGAAATATATCTATTTTCAGGAAATCATAAAAATTCTGAAGAGTTTATTAAAAATATAGAAAAAAAACCCTGCTGTTTTACTAGGAGTATGCTCCTTTACAGATTTGATCATTAATGCCTGTGAAGACTTAAACAGCATAGTATCACTTAGCAGTCATGAACTAAGTTAAACTGCCATGAAAAGAAAGTTAAGAATATCTGGAAAGATGTTTCTGTGAAGCTGTTATGACACAAAACAAGCAACAAAGAATAACAATCGACTTTTGCTTGAGAAATGCCACGTGTTGCCAGTTGGTGGTAGCTTCTGGCTACAAACTGCATTCTGACACTGAACTAATGACAAGACATAACACATACTGAAACTAATGCAGATCTTACTAACAATTTTCCTCCCTGATTTTTAATACTTGCTTTGTTTTCTCTTCTTGTCATAATACAAGGTCCAGTGAATTTTGCAGGAGTCTCACACTAATGTTCTCCCCACCAACTTTGGAAGAACACACGGAAAGGTTCACAGTTGTATTTGAGACATAGTTGTTGCAAATTCTTACTTCTACAAAAAGGAACAAAGGAGAAATTGAAGTTTCAAAACCTACTTTAAAATTAAAAAAAAAAAAAAAATCAACAGAATGCTTTAGACTCCAGAATCATCATCTATTCAGACAAAATTCTCTATTTTGTGCTCAGATATTTAGTGATTTGATTGCACTTTTCTTGGTGAAAAAAAATTAATTTTTGATAAATTTTGCTGAATTCCAGACGGCCAAAGCCCACACTTACTCGTTTGTCATTGTACTTCTCCTCATCCAAGGATGGCTGTGACCAATTCAGATCAAAGATCCATTTAGCTCAGTATCCTGCTTCCAAAAGCAGTCATAAGCCAGAGGGAAGAGAAGAGAGCATGAGCAAAGAAATCAAATACAGTATTTTCCCAGAATAATTCTCTGGTGCTTCAACTATATTCCACTCAAGAATTCCTGAGACTGATGTGATTTATCTATTAATCCTGCCAAATGAACCTTCTCTTTCACTTATCCAATTATCCCTTAAACTTATATAAACTTGTATCCAGAACATGCCAAAGCAAGGCTACCCTGGGCAAAGAACTAGAACTGTATTGCAGTAATACTGTTTTGTGCACAGTCAGTACACAATACTCACTTTTTTTACTAAAACATAGCCAAAATAAAATTTATAAAAAGCAAGATTGATGCACCCCTTGAAAGAAACTGAGTTTGTACATACCCAAGCGAGTTGAGTCCAGTGGGAATTAGCATTCTGAGCACAGTAAAATGCTGCAATAGCAAGAGTTATAACAAGGTTGAATATAGCTTGAAAAGCAGGCAGATGTCATGAGTGAAAAAACAGACACCCTAACAAAAGCAGCCAAAAAACTCTGTAAGCCTCCCTCAGTCCAACAACCAAATTCTGATCCAAGGAGGTTAAATATAGGGCTGCTTGAAAATTTTCCACTGCATCTATTTTTGATGGGAAATGAGGCTTCCAGCTAAACACTTTCTGGTTGGATTGTTCGGGGGTTTTTGGCATGTCTAAATATGTGCTTCTGCAAGTATACTTTTCTTACCAAAAAGCCAAACTTATCAACAAAAATATTTTGATTGAAACCATAGTATGTTATTAAGAAATGCTAGTGTAGCATTTCATTGTATCTCTAGCTTACCTGCTTTATGTGGCAGATCTCTATCCACTAGACTTACCATTTAAATGAGAATTCAGATGACAGATCACTGTGAGGGATTCCCCACTTTCAGCTCTCCCTTCAAAGAGGAAAGATCATGGCAAAATGTCAAAGGTGGAAGGCAGCCTCAGCCTTGCAGAGCAGGGCCAGCAGGCATCCAGGTCATAATGTCAGAGGAGGACTACAGTAACATTTTTCAAATCCAGAAGTTTTAGCTTCCATCCTCTGAATTCTGTAAAAGCATGTTGTGTTTCCTGGAAAATTAAGACAAAAAAGACACAAAAAATAGCTTTGCATTTTTGTACCAAAAATTCATGCAGGAAACTTCATGGGTCAAGAAAGGGCTCTCTTACTCATTAACCTGCAGATTCAAACCTATCACCTGGACCCATCCACCCACAAATCAGAAAAAAATTAAACAGCAGTAAAATGTTTCAAGCTTTCCATCACAGTTCTGTCAGCAGGACTGTTCAAAAGCCAAGGAGCTAAACTCCTACGAAAATAAACAGAGTTCAATGCATGTGATAACTTGATGTGTGAGCCCTACCTTATAAAAGATCAACCAGCCTACCTTACAAAAGCAAAGGATGAAGGTAAGATTCATACAATGGCTACACTTACTAAGTAGGAAACCGGTAATACAAAAATATTTATAGCAAAATTAGCGAAGTGGAGAGAAAATAAGATACTCCAGTATTCCCTTTCAGGGTTATCTAATTCAGTAAAGTAAACCAGAAGGAATAAATCCAATAAGACTAATACAGTAAAAAGTATCAGCTATACCAACATGGCTATTATAATTCCTTTTCTTGGAACCCCACAATCTCCTGGAAGAACTGAAAGCTTGTCATCCAAAACCAGGCCCTGACTAGAGCAAGACAGAGAAATAATTAATACTACCAGGAAAAACGTTACGACTAAACTTCTAGTATTTCTCTTCCCTCATGGCTGTTTCCTGACATACCATTGCACCCCCTCACCCCAGTGGCGAAATAAATGTATGAAGAAGATAAATAAAAGACAAGAAATCAATGAAGACTACACCTTTTGTAACAGTGTTGTGAACCTGCAGAACAGACAACTGCAGAAAACCTCATGCCCGTGGGGTACTTCTTTCTTTCCTCTCACCATACAAAGAGAGGACTATTCCTGCCATCATTATGCCAATTAAAAATCAAGAAAATTCAAAGGAACTGGCAAAGAAATATCCTTATTTTAGAACTCGGAGTAAAACAAAAGGAAGGACACTTTGCTAGTACAGTGGAATTCCTTCCAACACCTTGCTTTACAATCACACCATTCTTTTACTAAAATAAAAATAGAGAAACTTATTTAGTAGTTTCTGCTGAGACCAGGCACCTGAGAGCTCCCTATAAGCAGTTCCAAACACTGCCTAATGCTGGTTCCTTACAAAGTGTTAACATCTTTGATTGTCTAATGTTATAAAATGAAAAGTGCTAACACAATTTGTCATTCCCGAGGCAAATTTATTCATCAAAATTAGTACAAGCCCAAGCTTGTTATCCTTACTCATATTTGGAATAACCAACTACTGCTGTTCCCAGCAAAACTGATACAGTGAAGAATTAGTCAGGATTTAACTCTAGAGATAAAAAATTGTTTAGAATAAATGAAATACAAAGAATAAATATTCAAAATCAGTGATGAAAGATACATCTCTTATTTCAATTTTATCTCCTGGGCAATAAGTAATTTCAGTAAGAATTTTTCAGTGTGATTTTTATTGTTCAATATTTTAAAAATTACTACTGGGCATCCATCAAAAGTTGGGATTGGAAACAGTGAAACTTTAAAAATGTCTACTTCAAACATATGCAAAATATAATTCCCTCAACTTATAATTTCACTGACCTCCAAGCTGCAAAAAGTAGCATCAGAATTTATGACCAACTTCATATTGTTCAAGGATTTAATTACATGTTTCTTTTCAAATCAGTTATACAGAGTTTTGCTTTCTTATATCTGTATTAGCCTTATCCACGCCCTTCAAAATAAAACGTCATTTTTTCATCAGTTCATTTCTTACTCATAAGCACATCACCTCTTTTAGTTTCTCATTTAATTTGCAGCATGTGAGAGGGCATATGTGAAAGCTGATGTCTCCATGTAAGTTATGCAGAAGCTCTTAGCTCAAAGTGGACTACACTGCTAAATCTTGTCTCTGCATCAACCTTTTTCCACCAGGCTGTGTGAGCTGGCACAGAGCTGCACACAGGCTGGGCTGGATTTCTTGCCAGGAGTCCCACAGTTGTGTGAGTGTGGCAACTGAGCCATCCCAACTCTGACTTACCCTACATGAGAGACAGTCCTGCACTCCCCACCTCCTCTGTTGTGGCTCTTCCCTTCACCCTGTCTGTTTCAATACTCAGGATTGGTTAGAGTTAAACGTGCTATTCACCCTTCTGCTATCACCCAAACGTGGATTAAGTAACAAAGTCAGGAGGTCAAGTTAATGGATGGAATCCCCTTAATTCCTCCAAAACCTATGACATCAAAGTCCAGATACCTGCATGTCACACCATCTTAAAGCCAGGTGGGAGCTGTAGTTTGGAAGCTGCCCATCCCAGATGGCCACATCCCAGACAGGTAAGGCAGGGATTTTTGCAGGGGTTTACACCCAAGTTGTTAAAACTGAGATCTCCAAAACTGAAGACTGACCTAATGGACTTCCTATGCTGGGAGTAGTGATGGTGAATGTGCCCTTCAAGCATATATGAGCATTAATTACATTTTGATAGAGCATGGAGACAAAATCACAAACATGACTGCAGGACTCACTGGTGTGCCAGAGGCCTCCTGCACAAGCTTTCACTTTGAGAAGAGTGCAGCATGTTTATAATCAGAGTGGTGCACGTTTATACTCTCACATTAACCCCCAGAAGCCAAACTTCTCCTTGCCTTGTCCTGAATCCACATAACCTTCCTGAGATCCAGGAGTGCATTTACATATTAATGTTCTAGTAGTGGCCCAAAAGTAAATTCATGGTTACCTGGGTAATCAGAGGAAGAGAACACTCCTCACTCTGTCCATACATACCTTACATACATTATGGTTAGCCATTCAACTGTATGAAGTTTGTGTTATTCTCCAAATACAGTGACAATGGATCAACAGACTAACTTAATTCAGCACAATTTGTCTTCAAAAGTCACATGATTTATCACGTGTGAAGCATCACACCATGTGTACAGGTGGTTTATAAATGCAGCTTCCTAACTAATGGTGGGATATGAAAATAGTAATATTTTGGAAAAAGCCCTCAAGAACACTTAATTTCCTTCACAGTCTTTGTAATCTGTATTTTCTTGCATTCTTTCCTCCTACATTGCTTCACTAATGAGAAATGAAGCAATATACAATTACACTGAGAGAGGCAATACTTTGCAGCCTGATCACCAACTGCACAGTGTGGGAGAACAGGGCCCTTCACCTAAAGTCCTTCAACAGGAGCTCATCCTATATTGCCCTCATGCTAAACTGCTGTTCCCACTGACTCCCTTACACTCATTCTGCTGCTCATATTTCTTCTCTAGTGAAGCCCATGCACTCAAAGCAGCCTCAGGAAGAAATCTAACCATGGTCTGCTCCCATATTCAGCAGAAAATCCTCCAGCCACATTCAGGGCCACAGCTTGCAGCTTCACTGTCAGAGCAACACTCAGAACCCAGCACTGATCAATCCCTTTGTGATCATGCTTTATGACAAAGGAACAGCAAAGTACACTTCCAGAAGTTTCTCCTCCTCCCCTGTCACCTGCTCACTGCACTCCAGGAATAGCTATTGCAGCACATTGTACTCAGCCTATTTTCTTGTTGCCTGAAGTCTCTTTCGTATCTCGTTGCTATTGAACAACAGTAGCATCATGGTATTGTGCCCATCCCAGATCAGATCTGACATGCCTGAAAAAATGTAAGCAGAACATTGTTCTTGCCTACAAAAAGTTCTCATGAATCACAATAAAGTACAGGCTGACTCAGAAGATGCATGAATGACATTTATTTTTTATTTTTGTAAAAGGAAAAATATCAAACTGTAAGAGAGATACGCACACTGTATTCTCCTCTCCCTATTTCTCTTCAGGTTTCACAGCACTGGATTTTTGCTCACAATTTGCGCTTTTCAAATTCGCAGAAGTACAAATCAGTCAATTCTGTCCCATACTTGGATGTGACATCATGTTGCTCAGTTCTGGACCACATGTGGCATGTGAGAAACAAGGATAAACTGGGGTGAAAAAAAAAAACAAAACAATTTCCCTTACATTTAATTGGAACTTTTTAGGGGAAAGCTGAACATAGTTAGATGCAACAACTCTACCTCACTGTGTTTACTAAATGGCCTGTAAAAATACTCTTTCTTCCTGCTTCTATTTATCCTGTCCTCAAAAAGTTCCACAGTTTCTAGTTTCATGGTGTTGTTCAATGTATTGTCCATGCAAAATCCCCTATGTCTTGCAGCTAACCAGCATTCGCTTAGACAGTCTCTGCACAAAGCTCTGTGGCCTGTGATAGGAAGGAGATCAGCCTAGCCAGCCCTTCTGGGTTTAATCCATGAAATTACTGCCTTCAGTCAAGGCTTCATTCTAACAAGATTATTTGAACAATTTCCATGGACCAAGTTCTTCTTTTCAAACACTTTTATAAAAGCACCATTCAGTGACCTATCCAATGCAGACAATGCCACACTAAAATTTACTGGAAAACATTCAGTGGGAATTAAAAAGCAAACTTTTTCAATCTTATAAACTAAACATCTATATTTTTCCATAAACAAAATAGCATGTTAAATCCAAGATTTCATGTGGCATTTTTATTTCCAGTTAAAAAAAAAAAAAGCAAATTTACTTATTTTGAACTAAAATACCTTGTAGTTGCCATTACCTGGTTTGGTGGGATTCCAAATGCAAAGCCTCAGATGCACACAAGAATTAAGCTTATGTTAGAGGGGCCAGTGCCAAACCTAGTTGTTTGAATAAAAAAGGAGTGAGTATCTGTGGCAACAAAGATCTGTAGTGACAAAGACTACTCACAAGGTGACTAGATTTGACAACAAATCAAATCTGTAACTTTGTCAAAAGTTATAATATCTGTAACAATCTTGCCAGCTCTGTATTTCTACATGATTTGATGACTGGACATCTGTTTTGAAATCCCAGGGGGAAAAAAGGGCTCTAAAGTGTTCTACATTGCTATAGTAAAGTTCAGCTTTTCAGAAAAAGCAGCTGCCGAATTTTCTGGAATAAACACACAAACCATTTAAAAGACTTGACCCTTGATTCCTTCATCACAGGACTTCTAGGGACTTCAGGGAAGTCTCCAAGTCTGAGGAACACACAATGGGCTCTGATTCCACAGTCTTGAGCTAACCAGGCTGCTTTTCAGTCACATAAAGCAAAGCAGCCTCCTCACAGCTGTGCTACTTTATATACCTGAAAGAAAATTTTAAAAATTATCATGGTCTTACAACGGAATTTGGATAGGCAGTCATTACTAAATTGCCATAAAGTTCTATATTACCAATTCTGTCATTACTGAACAGCTTCAAGACACACAGTATCTTTGTGCTGCATCTCTTTTTCTCGCTGTAAGAAAACAAGAGCATATGAATGACAGCAAAAATGAAGCCAAATGTACTGTTGAGAAACTTGGTTTTCTCTTATTTCTAGGAGAGTTATAGTGTAATTCTAAACTTCAGCCTTCAGCATGTCTCCTGAGCTTCCTCGCTGAAATATAGCAGTGGAAATTTTACAGCATCTGTGTTGCTTTTGGAAGCCATCACCTCACATCTGCTGTCTCTGTAGTGTAGAGTTTAAGTTCAGCATAAAAAGGTACTTTGTAACAGGCAAGAGGAATCCTGACAGAGCGATAATTTACAGATTCGCCCGGCTCCCCTGACTAGACTCACTCAGTTTTACATTCTGTAGAGATTTTTAAATAAGGTGTGCTTCAAGCAGCCACCAGCAAAAGAGTCACTTCTTAAAATAGAGCGTCGCATCCAGGACTGGAGACTTTTTAAGCCTCTATCAGTCACTGAGTCCTGCGCCAGACGTTTTCTTCACCGGGCATTGTTCGATCTCGTAACACTTTTCACAACGGTGAAAATTAGCGCTTAAATAACCACCTGCTACTTTTGGAAAAGTTCTGATTTTGGTCAGAAACAGCACCGCGCGTGTAATAGCGGGGCCGATTCCACAGCCCGAGCACGCGGAGGAGCGCGGCCACGGCCCCCGAGAGCTTCCCAGTCCCGAGCGACCCGGGCTGGGCGCCGGGGTCGGGAGCGGCGCTCGGTCAATTGCAAATCAAGTGTGATTACACAGCGGGCGAGTTTATCGCCCCATCATCGCTCATTTCCTCCTAACGGGGTAATCCGCGCGTTCGCTCACGCGGCGACAGCCCCGGCGACAGGAGCCTGTTGGCTCAGCCAACAACCCGGGGATTGTTCCTTGTTTGGCCTCACGCGTTCCATTTCCTCCTCGGGCGCCCCGCACCGCCCCCTGGGGCGGGCTCGCTCTCCCCCGGCCCCGCTTCTCTCCGTGCGACTCCCCGCGAATCACACGATTCCCGCCGCCGGCAGACGGGCCCCGCCGCGTTCCCGCGGTTCCAGTCATTAGGGCCGCAGCGGGAGCGCCGCGCGAGCGCCAGGCGCAGCAGCGCCTCAATTAACAAACAAACGCGGCGTCCCGGGAGCGCGACAACCCCCCGGGACGGGACGGCCCCGCCGCGCTCGCAGCCCGCGCCCGCCGCCGCCGCTCCCCTTAAGGTGGTCTGGCTACGGCGGGGCCGCCGGAACTCCCGCCCGCCCCCTCCCCGCCGCGGGCGGAGAAAAGCGGCGACTCCTCTCGCGGCCGCCCCGCGTCTCCCGGGAGGCGAAGGCGCGGGGGGGCCCGCGGGGCGGTGGCGGCCGAGCGGGCATGCAGCCGCAGATGGCTCCTCTGCCGGCCCGGGCGGGACACGCCGCTCTGGGCGGCTGCAGGCGGCTCCTTGGCGAGTCACCGCCGCGGCGCCGGGCTGGCGCGGGCACTCGGGAGCCGCGGCCGTGCCAGGACCGGCCTCCCGGTGCTGCCCTGGGCTGCGGGTCAGTGGCCGCCGGCGGCCGCGGTGCGGGCGGTGTGCGCGGAGCCGAGCATCCACCTGCCGTCCCACCGGGAGCTGCCGGTACCGGCCGGGGTGCACACACGGCACTGCCTGAGCCCCGGCTAGCACCGGGACCTGCGGCTGTCCGCGCCCCGGGGGTCCCCGTGTCACATCGCGGGCAGAGCATCCAGCGCTTGCACCGTGCGTTGTCCGGAGCTCCGCGCTGGGGCCGGGGCGCGGATAGCCAGGGCGGGGTATCGGCTGTGGTGCTGCCAGGACCCCCTGCTTGGCCGCGCTCCCAGCCCCGTCACCAACACGTGCAGGACGGCGGGGATGGGGCAGCGCGCACACCGGCCCGGGCGGCGAATCCCCCGGGCAGCAGCGAGGTGATAGGAAACCCCTTCCGAGACAGCTACTTAAACTGCTGCTGCGGTGACTGCCACTTGGCCGGGAGCCCTTGCAGGGGGACAGAGGTGCCCTGCGCAGCCCGGGCCGGTGCCTGGCTGCCACAGCCCGCGCACCGCGGAGCGGAACCGCGCGTCTCGGCAGGGGCCGAACAAACACCGCCACGTCCCCGCAGCACCCGCCACCGCCACAGTCCGGCACGGCTCCACCTTAAGGAGCCCCGGGGCCCGCCCCCCGCGTCCCGCCCGAGCGCGGCTGATAGGCGGACGGGGCGGCGGGGGCGGGGCCTGGCGGCTCTCGCTATAAATATTCATGAGAGCGCGGCGGCCGGAGCGCCGCTGCCGGGGCCGGAGAGCGAGAAGTTGGCGGAGGCGCTGCCGCGCTCGACCCGCAGCTCAGGTGGCGCGATCGCGGCCGGGGTGCCCGGCAGTCGGAGAGGAGACCCAGCGCAGGGCGAGGACCGGCCGGCTGGCGGTCACCCGCGGAGCCGTGCACTCGGACGGGCGGCAGAAGGAGCCGCTCCGGCTGCCCCAGCTCCGGCCCCGCCGCTGCCCGCCCGCTTGGGGCGGTGGGAGACCGGCACCGCCTGGTCCCCGGGACGCCTCAGCCTTCTTCACCGCGCCGCCCGGGGGCTGACGGCGAAACTTCTCTGCCACCACCGCCCCGTGCCCGGCCGGCGCTGGAGCAGCGACGAGAGGAGCTGCGCCTCCCCCTGCAAAACCGACCCCGAGGGGAGCGATGCGACGGCGGCTGAGGGGCCTCCTGTGAGCCGACCCCCATCCTCCCTCCGGCGCCGAGTGGGGGCTCCCCCTCACCGGGTGCCCGCGGACGACGGAGTCCGGCGGGGGCTGCGAGACCTCTCACCTGCGACCGGCACGGAGGGGGCCGCCCTCCGCCCCCCCGGGGGTAGCCGGGGCGGGGGGCTGCTGTGGCGCCGCGCTCCCCGTGGCTGCTGAGCGGGACGGGAGAGGAGCCGGGGCCGCCGCCCGCGCGCCGCCGAGCATGGAGTGGAGTTACCTGTTGGAAATCACCTCGCTGCTCGCCGCCCTGTCCCTGCTGCAGCGCGCCGGCTGCGCCGCCGCCTCGGCCGCCGCCGCCGCGTCCTCGTCCTCCTCCTCGGCAAAGGAGCTGTCGTGCCAGGAGATCACCGTGCCCCTCTGCAAGGGCATCGGCTACAACTACACCTACATGCCCAACCAGTTCAACCACGACACGCAGGACGAGGCCGGGCTGGAGGTGCACCAGTTCTGGCCGCTGGTGGAGATCCAGTGCTCCAGCGACCTGCGCTTCTTCCTCTGCAGCATGTACACCCCCATCTGCCTGGAGGACTACAAGAAGCCGCTGCCGCCCTGCCGCAGCGTCTGCGAGCGGGCCAAGGCCGGCTGCGCCCCGCTCATGCGCCAGTACGGCTTCGCCTGGCCCGACAGGATGCGCTGCGACCGCCTCCCCGAGCAGGGCAGCCCGGACACGCTCTGCATGGACTACAACCGCACGGACCTCACCACGGCCGCGCCGCCGCCCGCCAAGCCCCCGCTCCGCGGCTCCAAGCCCGGCACCCCCGCCAAGGCGCCCCCCGCCGCCGCCGCCCCGCCGGCCGAGGCCCCGCGCAAGCCGCGGCCGCCGCCGCCCTGCGAGCCGGGCTGCCAGTGCCGGGCGCCCATGGTGTCGGTGTCCAGCGAGCGGCACCCGCTCTACAACCGCGTCAAGACGGGGCAGATCGCCAACTGCGCCCTGCCCTGCCACAACCCCTACTTCAGCCCCGACGAGCGCGCCTTCACCGCCTTCTGGATCGGGCTCTGGTCCGTGCTCTGCTTCCTCTCCACCTTCGCCACCGTCTCCACCTTCCTCATCGACATGGAGCGCTTCAAGTACCCCGAGCGCCCCATCATCTTCCTGGCCGCCTGCTACCTCTTCGTGTCCCTCGGCTACCTGGTGCGGCTGGTGGCGGGGCACGAGAAGGTGGCGTGCAGCGGCGGGGCGGGCGCGGGCGGCGCGGGGGCCGGGGCGGCGGGGGCCGGCGGCGGCGCGGCGGCGGGGGCGGCGGCGGCGGGGGGGCGCGGCGCGGCGGGCGGTGCGGCCGAGCTGCAGCCGGAGCTGGCGGTGGCCGAGCACGTGCGGTACGAGAGCACCGGCCCGGCGCTGTGCACCGTGGTCTTCCTGCTCGTCTACTTCTTCGGCATGGCCAGCTCCATCTGGTGGGTCATCCTCTCCCTCACCTGGTTCCTGGCTGCGGGCATGAAGTGGGGCAACGAAGCCATCGCCGGCTACGCGCAGTATTTCCACCTGGCCGCCTGGCTGCTCCCCAGCGTTAAGTCTATCGCTGTGCTGGCACTCAGTTCTGTGGACGGGGACCCCGTGGCTGGCATCTGCTACGTGGGCAACCAGAGCCTGGAGAACTTACGGGGCTTCGTGCTGGCACCGCTGCTCATCTACTTGGCCATCGGCTCCATGTTCCTGCTCGCTGGATTCGTCTCGCTCTTCCGTATCCGCAGCGTCATCAAGCAGCAGGGTGGCCCCACCAAGACCCACAAGCTGGAGAAGCTGATGATCCGCCTGGGACTCTTCACTGTGCTCTACACTGTGCCAGCTGCCAGCGTGGTTGCCTGCCTCTTCTACGAGCAGCACAACCGGCCCCGCTGGGAGGCCACGCACAACTGCCCCTGCCTGCGTGACCAGCAGCCCGACCAGGCCCGCCGCCCGGACTACGCCGTCTTCATGCTCAAGTACTTCATGTGCCTGGTGGTGGGCATCACCTCTGGTGTCTGGGTCTGGTCTGGCAAGACCCTCGAATCCTGGAGGGCCCTCTGCACTCGCTGCTGCTGGGCCAGCAAAGGTGCTGCCGTGGCTGGGAGCGCAGGGGCAGGAGCAGGTGGACAGGCAGTAATCACCACGGCAGGAGGACTTGGGGCCGGAGGTGGTGGCTCACTCTACAGCGATGTCAGCACCGGCCTGACGTGGAGATCAGGCACTGCCAGCTCTGTCTCCTATCCCAAGCAGATGCCCCTGTCTCAAGTGTGAGGAGGGGGAAAGAGGCCAAAGGTTAGGGAATGAGGGACACTGGCCTGCCTAAAATACCCCCTCACTGTTTGGTGCCATTAATGAACCCCTAATGGTCCTTATTAGCCACAGCTTGTATAGAACAATGCAGCTGGCAGAGGCCCCAGGCTCCAACCCCCTCCTCCTTCCCCTCCATTCATATGCAGGGAGCATGTACTTCAAGGAGCCAGCTTATTATTTTGCTGGCAGAGGAGGGTAGAGGCTCACCCGTGTCTTGCAGAGGGCAAGGCACAGCGGCTTCTGAGTCACTCTGGACTAACAGCAGCTCTTTACTCATGGGAGGGAGGGTCTTCCTCCCCCCATCCTGAGTTCTGCTGGGGACTGCAGGTTTTTGGGATGTGGATGACCAGGCAAATGCCTTACAATATTGACTGAATCAAAACATGTCTTAATTATACACCCCAGCTAAATACGGGTTTCCTACATTAAAAGGATGTATTTATATAATTATTTGTTACCTTGTACAGATGTGTAAAATATGTATATATCCAAAGCTATACAGTCTGTAAATTTTTTTGTAAAAAAGTTTAGAGGCTACCCCTGTAAGAGCAAATATGAGTATTCTATTTTGTCAATAAAATGACTTTTGATAAATGACTTTTTCAAGCTTTTCCGCTACTCCCGCCGTGGTTATTCCAGCTGCTGTGTCTTTAGGTAGTTCCATAAACTATGAACTACATTCATGCTCCAGTCATTACCTGTTAAAGAAGTGAGATATGTAGACGCAAGAAAACAAGTCATTCAACAAGTTGTGCTGAAAAAGTGTTTGCCAAAACTGGGAGGTGCCTTACCATACTTCTTTCCTTTTTTGAAGGATGATGGTGTATTTAGACTGAGTTTTTACAAAAGAGTCATCTCCCATGGTATGTTAAGTATTCTTTTAAAACGGGTGTTATTTTAGGAATGTGCACACCCGCCTCTCATATCTGTTGTCTACACTTCTGTAAGCACCTGCCTTTCCTGGGATGCATACTGAAGTGTAAAAGGTTAATGTTTTAAATTCATAGATCATGTACTATGGTGGAACACTGAGTTGAGATTTGTTAGATCAATCTCTTCTTAACAGATTAAACTAACATCTTAACTTTTGTATATCAAATATGGTCCTTTTTCAAGAGAAAAGGTATTGTTCTTCTGTCAGGAGTAAGCTAATTTATTTGAGCAGAAGGCTGTTGAATTAACAGAAGAATGCTTTGGCAATTGTTGAACTTTTTACCTGTCTGCCCAGTGGCTCAGAACATCATTCCTTTAAGAGGAGCTAAATGAATAGGGTTAATCTGTAGGGAACTTGGTTTCTTTTGAGTTTGGGAAAACTTTGATCTTTTCTCTTCACCAAACGTGATGTATAGTCTGAAGTTTCTTTCCCTGCTGCCTGGTTCCTCTTGTTGCAGACCAATTGGCCACCATGGAGCCTTAAAGTTCTTCAATTAAAGGGACATGGGACTTTTTTTTTTTTATTTTAAGAGGAAGACTTGTAACAGTTAGTGAACACCAGAGGGAAAAGGGAGAACAGCCTTTTAAACAGCTTTTCCCTGCATTGTTAGCCAGACTGCAGGCAGCAAGGCATGGCTTGGAGCATTATAGAAAAGAGCTATGAATGCCCTACAGGTGGTCTGCTCACATAATCTCCCCAATTTAAAACATTTTCCTTTACAGGACAATTGCATTACAAAACTCCCTTCTCTTTTGGTCCTAATTGAACCAAAGAACAACTACAAGATTTTCTTAAATACTAAGTGTCCAAAAAAAAATTAAAATCTATTAACTAACATTCTAATCTGTTTTCTAAAATGGGACCACTCAGAATACCAGGAGTAAAAACTGCATTAGACATTACTCCAGATATTTTTACATCTTCTACTTATATTCTGTCAAATTAGCAATCATTTAAAAGCAATTGGTTAGGTTGTGTGCTAGCAGTGAAAAGATAGCCCCAGGTCTCTTATTAACCTGCCAATCATGATAAGAGATGGGCAGCTACCCTACTAATGACACAGATATCAGTCATGGTTTGTGGGAAAAACCTTGTTTCATTGAGCACTGACTTCATTATTGGTGTCCCTTTCAAAGATCTCCTAACTTAATAGATCCCACTTCTACAAAGTTGCCAGGAACATGAAAAGGAGTAATTTTAAATGCTCTTAACTCCTTGAGGGAAAAATAATTTTAATTTCTTAAATGCAAAGGAAATTCCACTGGGAGTTACGCATGGTACCTGTTCATGCACCAACTGACCAGCATCAGAATGTTGACATAGCTGTAAGTTGAAAAGGCTATACCATTTTTCTGTATTGCTGAAAACATTTTTTTTTGAGGTTGTTGAAACATTCAAATCAACTTGGGACTTTTCCCTGCTGTCAAGTCTTCCTGCTGGGGAAGACCCACATAGCACAATCAGTTCTGCAGTTAAAAATCTTGAGTTCCTTCCCCCACCAGGTTCTAGCAAGGAAGGCAAAGGAGAGGTAAAGTCACAACTCCTCTCTGAGAATTTGTTTAGATAGGTCTCTCACAGGCTGATGGTGCAGATTGCTAGCACTGAGATAAAAGCATTTTTAGTAAAAGAAAGAAGTAGCCCTATGGCTTAACGTATTCCAGAATGAGCCAAGAGGGGCTACAGGTGAACTAAAAAAAGGAGTCTCAGAGCTAGCCAGGTAAGCAAGATGCTTGGTTTGGAAGTGACTGAGTAATAATGCAAAAGTTAAACAAATGAAAATGAGGCAAAATTAAAATCACTAGAAACACAAACCTGGGGAAATTGAGCTAAAGAAGCTGACTTAGAAGTGGAGATCTTTGTGAATCAGCATAAAATTTGTAGATGATAGGGTGAAACAAGCAGAAACACCAACAGCAAGGCATTTAGGTATGCGAAAAATAAAAATCCACAGCTACAATGAACTTCAATGAACTTATTAAGATGCCCTTTATCAAATTTTAAGGTTAAATTTGCTATGGAGATCCAGAAAGTATTGGTGAATTGATAGAAATGGCATGTTAAATTTCAAGATCTGATTATAAACTGCCTTCTCTGTAAATTTGCTAGAGAGGGACTGAAAGTAGTCCAAGGAGACCCATGGTCCAAGCCCTGCAGGAGTGCCATCAGCATCCCTGCTGGCATAGGCTCATCCATGGGCAGGGACAGCACCCACACACACGGGCTCCAGAGAGCTAAGTTTTACTGTCACTGATGTGGCAAATAGCACAACTTGTATGGCAGAATTTGGGGGGCTGGATTAAGGCAACTGAGAGCCTCCCACAGAAAGGCCAAACTGCTCTGTTCAGGTGAGTGACCAGGTTAGCAGAAAAACATGGTTTGGGATTTTTTTTCTTCTCTAATAAGCAAGATACCTTTAGAGAGCTTTTTATTTTTTTTTTTTCACTCTCCTCTTTTTTTCCCCAGGACCCCTCCTTGCTTTACATGCTCTTGCAGATATTTTTTCTCCTGCTGCAAAAACTGAAAACCCCTGCAGCTTCCCAGAGAGCTGGTCTAGCTTCTGGTGGGCCTCTTCAAAAGAGGCAGAGCAGTGCAGATGTGCTACAGAGCCTCAGCAGGGACACCTCACATCCCCTGGGCCCTGCTGCTCAGTCCTTGGGAGCTAGCTGGAAGTGTGCTCCAAAGTTTTCCCTGTGCAAGAGAAGCTTCCCTGAAGCTTTGATAATCAATCATTTGGTTGGGAAGGGGCTTTGAGAACAGGAGGAATTAGGAATTTCTCATATATTGTAATAATATGAATGTGGCCAGGCTTTCTGGGAAGGCACACAAGGAGTTTTTCTCCTTTCTTACACAATATTTAAAGTATTGGGGTGCTAATCCCAATAGTTTAATAGTTAAATAGTTCTTCGAATCTCCTAAACGCTGTCTCTGATGGGGTAGAAAAGCTGGAGGCAGGGGGGCCTCACACACTACCCACAGTGTTCTTCACCCCAGCTTCAGAGCCTCGGCTTTCTCCAGGTTCTCTCAGGAGGACACCTGAAAGTGGCTTGTAGAAGAAAGCAGTAACAGTTTTTCACAAGAGGAAACCAGTGCTGGGAGACAAGGCAGAATGCCCAAATTTTAAAAGGAATCACTAGCTGAGAAGGAAAGACCTTGGGAGAATCTTTGAAATATGATAATTCAATATAAGACCACTTCTTGATCCCAGTGACTGTGCTCAACACACGTCACCAGCACTACATGCAGTGCAAAAGCCAAACCTAGCCTGCACAGCAAGGTAACCCTCTTAACCAATAAAAACATGACATTATACACTGGACAGACAGGCCACCAAATGAGAGGGAAGAAAGAACAAACAATAATGAACACTGAAAAATGACAAAAGATGCTCCTGGAGTGAAAACTCTCCTGCAGACAAGACCATGCTGGAGGAAAGCTCAGTGTGGACCAGTCAAACCAGCTTGTGGAATCACAGCCAGTCTCCAAAGTGCTTGTTACAACCTGCCTGAAGCATGCCCTGCTCCTGCACCCCATTCCAGAGCCACACAGCCTGTGTTTCTCCAGGCACACACTTCCACTCCCACACACCATGGTCGATGCAGCTTCTGGCCCAACAAGGAAGTGAGTGAAGAACAATCTCTCTCCATTACCCAGCATGGCCATGTTCCTTCTCTTTTTGTCCTGCATACCAAAACGCGATGGTATGGAAAAGATAGCACACCTCTCTCTAGAATTAAAGAGACTGGTCACCCTGGAAACAATAGGATGAGACTAAGAAGAATAAAGAGATCTGAAAATGTCAGTCCAAAGAAAAAACATTAAACAAGACAGGCTCCCAGCATGTGGTCATGGTGAGTTCTAGGCAGCCTTTAAGAGAACTCAATTAGAAATCCTCAGACAGCTCTATTTATTTAAGCTTTTATAACTGCCCATCATTAGTGTAATCAGGTATATGAATTTCACTAGTTCAGCAGAAAGGATCACACATCATAAATGCTATGGTGGTATGGAAATAACTAATGTCTGGTATTAAAATGTGGAGCAATAATCTGAGGTGACTAAGGATAGTCAAACCACCTCAGAAACTGGTACCTAAGGTCAAATGCTGAACCAAGCTTTTTGAAGGATGAGATAACACCTCTTATCTGTGATCTCAAAACACTTTACATTCACTTTTGAATTAATAGTCAAATTTCTTCTTGTGAGGTGGAAGTCGCAGTAATAATACCGAGGCTAATGAAACTTAAATGCGAGTCTAGGAGAAAAACCTGGATTTCCTGACTGTGCTCTGTGTCCTCAGTGCAACTCCATTCTATGAGCAGTCTCTGACACCTGTGCCCTCCCCCGCAATGTCCCCGCAAGGCCACAGCCCCATGCCCGGCACGCTGCAGATCTGCCCGTGAGCCTGCCCGAGCCCCATCGGGGCACGGATGCTGCAGGGCTGAGGCCAAATCGGCTTGTACAAGACTGGAGGAAAATTACTCATTCCTCCCATTCCTACGGCAGGCAGGTATGGAAAAGGAGGTTTACAGCAATTCTGGAGTTGCCCTGGGCAGGGAGCCCGGCAGGCGGAGGGGCTGCGGGAGGAGAGGCGGTGCGGGCACTGCGGGATGCGGGCACGGCGGTGGGATGCTCAGCGCTCGCCATCCCGCAGTGCCCTCCGCTGGGGAGACCGGGAATTCCAGCGCCATCCCTTCCACCGCTCCTGCTCCCGCGGCCTTCCCTCCTTGCCACCCTTTCCGGGGCTTCTCCTCTCCGCGGAGCGTGGCGGGGCCGTGCAGGGGAGATGCGCGATGTGCGGGGGAGATGCGGGGCCGTGCAGGGGAGATGCAGGGTGTGCAGAGGAGATGCGGGATGTGCAGAGGAGATGCGGAGCAGTGCGGAGGAAATGCGGGGCCGTGCAGGGGAGATTCCAGCCCCCGCTCCCTGCGCTGACCCTGCGCACAGCACTGCTGACACCCTCTGGGCAGGGCTCACCACCGCTGCAACAAGCGCAGTACAATATAGAGCTAAGTTGCTCTTTCTTAAAATCCAGCTTTCAAGAAAATAGAAATTTGGTCAGAAAGATGTGGCCAAATTCCTATAGATGCCTAATATATTATAAAGGAGAAAGCTGGGGTATTCTCTGGAACGCTATCTGACTTCTTTAATATGTTGCATTAAAAAAGGGTTCTTATCCCATCAGTTTTGCTTTATGTGTGGCTTGTTAAATGCTTTCAGGTATGCTTTAAATGCGTTAGTTAGAAGTTCTCTCCTCCAAACTTCTGTCATTGATAATTATATGTGACATTCTTCACAAAGAACTGTTAGTCTCGAATTATTTTTTTTCTACTTGACTTTTTTCCACTTGACTTTTTTCCAAAAATAAACTTAAGACTAGAATGTCCCATTTTCACATCTTCTGAAATTAGAAAGAATAGTTTTCATGCTATGAACAGACTTGATTCAAAATGTGTTTGAGACATGATACCTTCATCATTTCTCAGCGGTTGAAAACTAAATGCTCTCTTTCAATGTAAATCAGAAAATGCAGCCATCTGGCTTAGGAAACAAATTACTTGCTTTGGCTTTCTGTCCAGACGTAGGGAGGGAACAGAATTAAATCTGACTTTTAGGAAAGGAAGGGGAAATGTTTCCCATGCAGACTGTGCAGCTTTGGGCGCTGTGTGTTCTGTACATCGTTGCCATCCGGAGCTGCAGCCTCTCCGCAGGGATCTGCACGACTTTCTCCAAACCTGTGGGGTGGAAAGCACATTTATCACCGTGAGTTCTAAACTGAAGTTACGTTTTCGCAAAACTCTAGGGAAGAAATATTTTGCTATAACAAGTTGTAAAATCTGAGTTTTCCAGGACACAGAGCAGGGCATTAGGAATAGCCAGATCGGGAAACCACGGAGACCCACACGGAGCTTCATTGCTGCCATCCTCGAGCTCATTAGTGCACAAGAATTGTGTGTGTTGTTTTTAGCAGCTAAAGAGTTATTTATGGCTTCTATGTTCTCAAGCCAAAGTGAGTGAGGGGTGCAACCAGGGCAAATGCATCAGAGCAATGCAAATCACTGACAAGGCATCATGAATACAAGCTGAGCAGAATTTAAATACAATCCATGAATGAGAGGAAAGATTTGCATGAGGGAAAGAATCATTAGAATCTGATTTAACAAGCAGTACATAAAATGGGCCTTTGCAGCTTAAAATGAAGCAAAGCACATTCACATTATACATTCTTAATGAAAAAAAAGCAAAATCACAAAAAACCTAATTTATTAGTAGAGCTTGGAATAGAAATGGTTTTCACAGAATACCTTTAGATCCTGATTCAGAAACTTGTGCTTGATTGCTTTCTTGAATAGAAGTGGATCATAAGCATGTAGGGTGGTAAGGACTATTTAAGTGCATGCCAAAGTCCCATTGATTTCAGTGAGATTTTATAAGATACTTAAAGTAAGCATGTGCATAAATGTTTCCCTGAACAAGAGTGCTTTTCTGAATCAGGATTTAACCCATGAATTTACAGAGTGCTTTCAAACATAATTCCTTCTGGGAAAATAGAGTAGACAAGAATATTTTTTTTTAATTGTATATTTCTACATATTTTAAAATAAGTTAATGGAAAATTATTCTGGATAGAATTTTCTGTAAGGTCCAAAAGTCAACAGTGAACAATCTGTGGAAGATGAAAGTAAATAATGTGCATACAGCAACTTTTATAGATTGTCTATTGGTTTCATCTCAAGTAAAATATGAAAGGTTTTGAATATAAAGTCTTACATAGATAAGTTGTCTCTTGGAAGGAAAGTGACAAGTTGTTCTACATTAAGTGACATTATATTCAGTCTTTGAGAAAAGTAAGAACATTGCTTTTAAGAAACATCTGCCATTTTTTGCTTCCAGTCAGTGGTCATTAACATTGGGCAGAACAAACTTTTTATGTAATGTCTCCTAAAATAAAATGTGTCTACCTCTAAATGTCTTGTGTTCTGGAGTAATGGCTGGAGTGGCAGATTCTGATGCAACTGTGTTTTCCTGAGAGATCATCTGTCTCTCTCAGCACTGGACAATCTTTTTGTTTCCATAGAAGCATTGCTCCAGCTGTGTATTTACATTTCCTACCATATTCCTCTGGAAATACAACACTTCTTTTATGCACTTCTCTCAAGTAAGTCTTTAGCAACAACACACATGAGAATTCAAAGAGCTCAATGTATGACCACATGGCCAGATTGACTGCATTTGTGAAAGTCAGGCTCTAGTGTCCCTTTTTCTTTAGGCATTTTAAAACATTTTGTAGTGTTGTGGTGATGGCTTGCAAGATGTCTTTTCAAATCTATGAATGGTATGACCAGTGTGATTTTTGTCTTTTGTGCTCTCTTTCTGAATAGTTTTACTGTGAAAATATTTGGCATCATATGCTATTCCAGGTCGGCAGCAATACTGTTCTCCCGACTTAGGTTCTTTGTCTCTTTTGTTGAATAAAAACCAGTATCATATTTTTTGAAAGGTAACATCTTCTATAGTAGTACTTCTCTAGCTGTTATCACTGCTTAAATATTTTTCAGCATTTTCATACTTTCTTCTTTTTTCCCTCCTCCCTCCACTCCCCTCTCTCCAAGTCCTGTGTTTAGGTGAAGGCTGAGGTTCAGCTGAAGACTAGGACATGTAAATACAGGTAGCAATCTCAGTATAGGGGTTTGTTTTTTAAGGTAAAGCATTACATGAACTCTTATTGTAGTCAATAGAGTGTTAGAAATGTTGTCAGTGGGTTGTGGAAGCAGAATCTGGGCTCTAAGTAACCTGTGGACCTGAATTGAGCTGCTCAGACATGGGCTCCAGGTGATCCTGGAGATTCCTAGCCAGGCTCTACCTGCCTCTCCAAACGAGCAGGTGTCTCCTGTAATTTTCTGTCATGTCTGAAAGACACAGGTGAATATCTCAGTTACCCTCTGGCAACTCTAATAACATGGGATACTTTTGTGGGCAGCTTATTGCAGCCCAGATCTGGATTTGACCAGATCTCCTCAAATAGTAGTGGGACTATGGACACTGACCTCACAGCTAGTGACAAAGCACAGGTGCCTTAACCTTGAGCTTAACCTTCCCAAGACAGGCTGGTGATTATTTTTATCATCTCTGTTGCAAGATTTCAGTATTTTCTTGCTGATGAGCTCTTAATTTCTGTTTCCTCAAGTTTTACATATTTTTCTGGGCTCTCTCATGTCTCATGCTGGCACAATGTATAGTTTTGATTGTTCTGTAGAAAGATTTCTTCTTAGCCACTGCTCTGACCTCTTTGACCCCTTAAAAGCACTCTGCACATTGTCTGCCAAAGATTTGGAGGGGGGACAAGGCCTTTGATTGGTATAATAATAATTTATTCAGTATAATCATAATTTATTGAAAAGATGTTATTTTAGTATCACCTCTTTTGACAGTCCCCTCAAATGCTTTCTTCTACCTCTTTGTAGAATATTAACTTCTCTGTTCTTTACTTTAAGTTTAATTTTGCTGTTGCTTCATTTCCTGACAAAATTTTAGAGAGGCTATTGTTTACTTTGGTTTTCCTCCTTTCTGAAGTTTTCTTCATTTATCCAAATTTTAGGACCACTTAAAGTGCATAACCACATATCCTTAAATCATGCAAGTTCCATCAGCTCCTCTAGAGAGCAGCAAATATGTTCAAATAAAATAGTAGCATGACTCAATCTAATGCTTCCTGAAACAAAATCTTTGGTAACTCGGTTTGCCACGTACCACTAAAGAGCAAAAATCTATGAGAAATTAAGGTCTTATACCTGAGCCTGGCATTTTCAGACATTGTCTGAGAACTGTCCTAGCCCAGGTATTTAGTGTGGAAGCCTTCTACCCTCTCTGAAAGCCCAACACCAGCTGACCAATATCTTATGGCAGAGGGGAGAAGGAAGGCAACAGGGGTTCAGCCTGGGCCAGGGACCAGACTTGGATGCCCACCAGATCTGTGGGCTGTAAATCTTCCATCTTTACACAGCACTGGCAGCCAAGAGGAAGCACTCACTCTCAGAAAAACACCCACAAGTTCTGCATCCTTGTGTCCATCAGTGGGCGTTTGACAGATGGGACTCTGGTTCCTGGTGTGCACTAACTAGGGCTCAAGGGAACTTGGCTCCTGACAGTGAGCCACAATTATTTTATTTTTAAAGAAAATTACCCAAGGTAATGTAAAGTTTTCCTAGCCCCAGACTTCCTCGGACTAATGCCACCATGTGTTTGGACCTAAATGCTACATAAATCTTCAAGAGAAGGACAAAGGTCCCTCTGTTCTTTGAGAGCAGTCTCCAAGCACAACTGACAGCTGCCTGCCTGAGAGCTCACACAGCTGGCACAGTGCTAACGAGGCAAACTCATTCTAATGGGAAAACCCATATGACAGAACTTCCAAAAACATGCTCATGTTCCCAGACCTGTCTCTGGTAAGGCTTTCTGCCAATGAAGCTTCTTGGTCTGTATTGACTGTCTAAAGCAGCTTTTGAAAATATTTTTCTCTCAGTTAAAAGCCTGGTCAATTAAGCCAACCCCAGAGCTGCAAAACCCCACTGCTGCAAGCAGAGCAGCTTTTCCTCAGTTTTCTGTGACCTACATTACATGTCACCACCATTACCACCTGTGCTGGTGGCATTCCCTTCAAATTGCCAGGTACTGAGGTACAGGTGGGAACCACCTTCCCCAAAGTCACCACCTGACCTCTGTTAGACACAAAGAATGCTGGGAGACAATCCTGGATGGACAGAAAACGTCACCAGTGTAAGAGTGACTGCCGAGGCCATGAGGAAGCGAGGGAATCCTTCTGGAAAATGGATTTACCATGAGCTGGCATCCTCCACTGCCTCATGGATGCTCAGCTCGTCCCAGCATGTTAGCATAACATGGAGGAGGAGATGGATCAAGTCAGGCAGAGGAAAACAAGCAAGGAGTGCTTTGTATGCAGCTGAAGACGACGTTTATCACATTTTCCCCTTTCCTGTGTCACCCTCCACACCAGGATCCTGCCCCTTCAGTAACTGCATGGCTTCTGCTGGTGGGCTGGATCAGTCAGATACAGCAATGCAGACAATCTGCTAACCAAGTTCCACCTCATTTTTTGGAAACACACTGCCAAAGATCCTAGAAACCATGGAAGTGGTGCTCCCAGGTGGATGGTGGAGGCTGTACCTTGCTGCTTTTTGAGATGTGCTGGCAGCTGGTGCACTGGAAGAACAGCTTTCTGCACCATGAGAGCCTGCCTGGCATCAAGGCAGAGAGAATGTAAAGGCACTGGCAAAATGGGAACTAGCTGGCACTTACCAGCACTTCCTCTTTACAAACTAATTCCTGCAAACACTAACATGGACACTAATATGGAAATTCCAGGGAACAATCCACCAAGAGAGCTCAGTGCTCACTGAGATGGTGGGTGAGCTCTTGTCAGGTGCTGAGGCACCCATAACCTCATGATATGCTTTGTATAGCCCATTTTTGAGGAAGTTCCTGATGATTCTCCAGTCCAAATAAATTTATCTATAGTTAATTTTGCAGCCACAGACTTGTGCTCACAATTGCCTTAGCTTTGCAAGAGTTTCTCGATGTAACCCTGTAGCGTGGGATTAGTTTCAAGTGAGCCACTAAATTCTCATTTATCAACAGAACCCCTCGATCTTCTGGGTGTTCAGTCTGTATTGGCAGGGCCTGCAGGCTGCCTGAGGGATGCAGAGGGCAGCTCTGTAGGGACTGGAGAGACATCAAAGTTGTATTTTGATGCCCCAGCTGAACTATTCTTATTATGTCTGCACATACTCCCAAATCAGGGCAGAATTTGTATAGAATTCGGTGTCAGAAGCAGTGTGGGACTATATTTCAGCTGACCTGGTGCCCAGGCTCTAGAGGGGTGAATCCCAGGTTCTACACAAACACAACAGGAGTATTACTGATGGATACCCATGAGCATGTCAACAGAAATAAACAGCCTAAATGTTTTGTTTAGCCTTTGTTTTTAATTTGTAGCAAAACTTCTCAAAAGATAAAGTGTGCTGAGCCAAGCTGTTTCTGGAAATGAGCCTTGTAGAAGTATTTCAGGAACCTCATGTACAAATAAAGCAACTGTTTGGATGTTTTAATCAACTCCCAACTCCTGTCTCCTTTTTTCTGTTTTTTTTTTTTCCTCCCATACTATTTCAAGGATTCTTGCTGAAGTACAGGGGGCTAAGTAAATAGGGAACATAAGATGTTGTTCTAAGAGGTTGTCAATATTTCTGTTTAGGTCATGGATTATGTTTCTCAGATATGGGTAATTTGAAAAAAATATTTCCTTTTTATCTGCACATTTCAAAGTCTATTGCTATAAGCTCTGAAAATTAGGATTGATTAATTCTAAATTGAAGTAACTCTGTGTTTCATGTAACCCCAGGCCATGAGGTAGACTGTTACCAGATCTATCTGTCTATCTATATTACAAAAAATACCTATATTTGGACCATTTCTTAATATCGGATCACCTTGTGGATTTCATAAAGGTTGGTAGTCCATGGGATCAGTTCTGAGTGACTGATGGGAGACTGAAGTGGGGCTGCAATGCAAATCCTGTGGTTTTCTCCAGTCATTTAAAGATTAGGTCCCATCAAGTCATCAAGTTGTATGTGAAAGTCTCTGGTAAACCTGTACAAAGAGGTATCTGTCAATGCATTATTCCTTATTTGTGTTTCGGAAAAATGCTTTAGAAAAAGGCTTGCTGAAGAAGAAAAAAGCTTGGATTTGTTAGCCAATGCATACAAGATGTTCATCTGCCTACCTCTGAATACCTCCACTAGACCTCCAAAGATAGCACAGAGCTTTAAAGTCTGTGCCAGAAAGAAGGAGCTCATTGCACTGTATATTGTCTGTCAGAAGTAAGAATCACTCACACTGACTCATAGAGAAATGAGAAGTAGTGGGTGTCTAAGTGGGTGTTTAATTTGTCAGGACAAATGAGGATCTGAAAGCATCCTATCCTGGTTTCTCTTTTTTAAAAAGTTGCCTATCTTCAGTGCAAGGAAAAGGCAAGTCATCACAGGGGAAAATGAAAAATTTTATTCTGCTCAGTCAAAATCTCCTGTTTATTTCCATTATTGTTATTTCTTTGCTAAAAGTAACATTTTCAGTGACAGGAAATGCTGCGGTGCCTAAAGTCTCACTGGCAAAATAGATGTTATTCACATAGGAAAGCCAGAAATGAAAGAAATCACTCCTGATTGCTGAGCCCAAATCCCTCATCGTTCTTGAGAGCACAACATATAAACCTCAGTTTCTAACAACAAGCTCAAAATCTGCCATCCTCCTCACTCAGTAAATTGTTCATCAGTGAAAGCTTTTCAAAGCTAATCCAGTACTCAACATAAAGTGTTGCCTGCAGACACTGAATTACAGACAGCTCTCTACCTCCTGGCAGTTCCATGGTGTGAGCAGCACAGGATTATAAAACTGTTCTCAGACTTAGCACTGTGTGTGCACTCCCATGAATAAATTACAGTTGTGGACATGGCCTGGGACCTCCTGCCTGCCCAACCAAATGGAAGGAAACAGACAGTGAAGTGGGAGAAATCAGAAGCTAGTGAAGCAGATTGGGACTGTAATCTATTACATGGACACTGGATAATTTTAACATAGAGATGCAGTTGAGACATTCTGATCAGATTTCTGCCTTAGTGAGCTCATTTTTCAGAACTGGCATTGCTGGGTATCACAGGCCAAGAGTTCATGCTATGAGTGAGCAGAGACTATCTAATCTGCAGAACATTTTAGCAACTCAATTACAATGTAAGACATTATGTTGTAAAATTACTTCTCTGTCAGTTGAGAACATTGGGCTATTAAAAGCAGATCAAAAGACAGAACTTAAAGAACAGCCTTTTGAACTACTCTACTGTCCTGTTTTTTGAGATGTATTTCTTTATTGTCCTAAAATATTACAAGCAGTAATAATTTATCTGTTTTTCCATTGCAATCATGACACTACAATAATATAATGCCCAATTAATATACTCTTTAAGGATTTATTTTAGCAAGCTAATAATTGATATAATGATGCATCATGTAAGAGAAGATAATAACTTAAAAGAATACATTGAAGATGTCTCTACATTGCTAACTTCAAATTCAATACTTATTCTGGGCTGAACTGAGATATTCATGGAGAACAACTGCTGCTGTCAGGAAATTATGCATTCCCTGGACACCTGTCTACAGTGTCTTTCACAAGAGAAGAGAGTCACAGCTTTCTGTAAGCTGCTGAGAGTAAATCAAAGTGACCCAACAGAAAATGTGCAAGAAGAGGATAAAGTGATTATAACTGTCTGAAACTTGGCTTCTAAACTAGTTTGGCTCTTAATTTGGTTTTTTATATTTAAAAATATATTACAAAACTACAACAACAACAAAAAACATTAAAAAAATGTTTAGAGAAAAATTTAGATATATTTTAGTTTGAGGTGACAAAAAAAAAAAGATTTTTATAATAGATTTTCTGAGCAGTTCCAACTCTCATTTCCAGGAAGCTCAGTTCCTTTCTGTATAGTCTCATGGTCAGTACCACATGAGGCTGGATGAAAAGTATATATATATATATATATATATATATATCTTCTGTATTGTTCCATAAAGCCACCTCAGAGTAAAAATGACGAAGTGACACCTCCACTTTGAGCACAAGACAAAGCTCCCTGAGGGCAGTTTTAGGAGTATTGTGCTTTCAACCCATAATTGAAATGCTTTTCTGAAGTAGATGGGTTAAGAAATTATTTAAAGACACATTGGTAAGCATAATAAGAACCTTTTGTAACATTTCTCTGAGTTTGTAATAATTTCTGATAGGACTTACAAAACCAATATATGAGTTTAAAAGACTAAATTTTTGTTGTAACAGCAGAAAGCCTTGCTGCTTCTTTGCTTCACTCAGGTCTTTTCTCACTCTAAGACACGTAGACATGTCTACAGCATCTCCACATTCAGTGATATTGAATACAAGGACAAATTAGAGGTGATCCTCTTTGTTTTTTCAAACAGATTTTTTTTGCTATTTTCTCCTCTCCACTGTTGATGTCCTTCCCCAACCATCACTTTTAATTTCTTTGAGCTCTGGAAGTTTACAATAGTTCAGACTTCCTTTTCATTTCTTCCCTTGGTCTTTCCTTGCTGGCAAATCCACACAGTCTTTGTAATTAATAAATGTGACTTGGAGAAATAGTAGTAAAATACTCCAAGTCATTGCCCTAGGAGCAGGTTGTTGATGCCAGAGGTTTCTATTCACTCCCCAAGGAAAATTGGAAAATTCCATACCCAATTTTTCTCTTTTAACACGCAGTTTTTATAAAGGCATTAAGTGCTTATTGCACTGGCTCTGAATTATGCGTCGATGGATGCACAAGTCCCAAAATCAGCCAGGATTACAGAGCAGCAACACAACCCAAAGGCCACAGTCTCTGCAGACTAAGGAAGACTTCCACTAATTTCACTTGCCATTTCAAACACAAACAGGATCTTTCCAATTTGAAATGAGACTCTTCAGTCATTAAAAAAATGTCTAACCAGAGACAAAAAAACTCAGACTGTGTCCAGCCACAATGCACTTATTATTTTTCCTACCCTATTTATATCTCACGCTGTGGGATATATGCAGTAGACTGAATCCACATTTGTTCCTTGCATTCCTTCTCACATCTGAGAAGATGCAATGAATCATAAAAGGTTTCATTGTTGCAATGTTTTGTCATGGTATGTGTAATCAGCACAGACCCCATTAAAGAGGCTTCGGAGGACGAGAAGTCTAAATATTTAATGTTTTTCTGCCCATGAAAAGTTTAATAATTAATGCTGCTGCTACCCTGGAAATGACAAATCACACAACAAGCATGCACGATGAAAGAAACAAACAGAGCTAATAGAGAAGAAAACCTTACTTAGAAGGTAGTAATTAAAAATGCCTGTAGCCTACCTCAGGATCCCAAAGTACTTTGTTCCTGACCCCAAGAGCAGTTCTGTCCATCTATTAAGCCACCTAATTTTTAGGGAATACAGAAGAGAAGGGATAATTGCTAGCCTTTACCTTACACATGTGAGAAATAAAACACAGGTGTGATGAGCCTGTCTTAAAGATTTCTGGGCCCACAGGAGAGAAAAGGAAGAATGTGAAAGCTTTTGTCTCTTCATGTCCTGCACATGGGAGCAGCCCTTGAGTTAATACAGAAACTTGTTACATGGCAGCCCAAGAGCAAGACTAGATCTGTGCCTGGTCTGAACAGCATTGTAGCCACTCCAGCACCAAGCAGTATCTACAAATACCAGTTCTTGATACTCTCTGAATAATTTATTTTATAAGACACTACCACCAGCACATTTCTCTGGGTACATTCTCCTCCACATCCACTCCCACTGATGATCTGCAGGTGTGTGCAACCTTCAACCCCCCCCCCCCCCCCCCCCCCAACACTGACTTGTAGCTAAAAGAAAATTCATCTCATGCATTGCTGTGCTGTAGTGCTGGACCACGCTTATGCAAATGCAACAGAGTTAACACTGAAGGAAAGCACAAAGCATAACTGTAACAAAATCTCCTGTGATTCATTCAATTTAGACATGTTTTCAAATTATTAGCATTATAAGTCTGTCAGACAAAGAGGGCAAGCACTTTGATATAGACATTGCCACTATATCTGAGGTCTGAGATAATCATATAGTGGGAGAAATTGGTATATCTAGAAAGTGACTCATCTTACCTTTAGATACCCTTAAAACAGGTCAGGTGATTCATTCCCACCTCCCGAAATTGAGAACCCAGTGTGACTATTTAAGGCTGAGAAGTAACACCCTGCAGATGTGCCAGTGGAGCCAGAGTATGGGCATTGCTGCTGGAGCACCCTTGACACCCTTCTGGCTCACACCTCCTTGTTGTCTCCCAAGAAATTCTCAAGCACAGGACCATGCCCAACAGCTAATGTGGATGCAGCCACTCTGTTTCGGAGGTCATTGTAGTTCACAGAATGGTTTGGGTTGGAGGATTAAAGATCATTTAGTTCCAATGCCCCTGCCATAGGTAGAGATGCTTTCCACAAAACCAGATTGCTCAAAGCTCCATCCAACCTGACCTGGAACACCTCCAGGGACGGGACATCCAGGACATCCACAACTTCTCTGGGCAAGCTCTTCCACTGCCTCACCACCATTGAGTAAAACATTTTTTCCTTGCATCTAATGTAAACCTACCCTACTTCAGTTTGAAGCAATTCCTTTTTGTCTTATCACTACATGCCTTTGTAAAAAGTCCCTCTCTGGCTTTCTTTTAGGCCCCTCTAGGTACTGGAAGGTGTTATAGTTGAATATCTCAGGTGTGGCTGGACTGCAGCTGGCATCAGTATCAGAGAAAGGTACTGCCCTGGCACTGCTAGCTGGGAGAGGTATCATTTTCAAGCAATAAGATCCAGAATTTTAACACATTGAGATTTTACTACAAAACAAGTGTTTTTATTTTATTCACTGTCTAGCCTTCTTGACTATCCTTAGAGTGGGCTTTGAGACTTTAGTATGAGGGGATAAATTAGGCTTCTGACAGTAGACAACATATCTTTGCTAAGCTCAATTTTTTGTAATAAAACTAGGTTAAACAAGTGTTCACACGTACTCCTGGAAAACCAGGTCATTCACATCAGTAACAGTCCACAGCCTTTTTAAACCATCTACATGCAGAAAAACATAAAGATGTCACATTTCTAAAGAACATGTCCCTTAATGTAATACCCTTCAAACTTTTATCCAAATTTTTTGCTTTTTTTCTTATGGAGGTGCATAGCATAGTAGAGCATCTCTGCAGCATAACCACAGCCAAGAGATTCAGCTCAAACTCCCTGAAGCCTCTTCAGTGATGCAATGATTTGTCAAGGTCACAGCACTGTGCTCACTCTGGCTTCTATACCCATTCTGACTTTTTTGATCTCAGGCAGCTAGTGCTGCTATAATTTGATTGTGCATCGGGGCTTTTTAGCTCAGCTGAAGGGTAGAACCCTAAAAGCTTGTTCTGAACAACAGAGGAAGAAACTCCAAGGGGAGACTCGAGCTGAGGTCTCAAAGCCAGGGCAGTATCTTTAATGAAGTCTTGCTGAAGTCTGGGTCTCACTTGGCTGCAGGGAGTTCCTTGGTGCTCTCTGGCACACGAGGGCTCTTCAGTGCTCTGTTGCCCAACAGCAAAGTCTCCTGATGCACAGCACTTACTGCTGCTGCTGAGGTTAGTGCTGGCACTTTGCTGAGGGACACCTTCAGGATGAAGAACAGCCTCGTCCTCTTCAGAGAGAAGAGAGCAGGAGCCATCACTGGTCTGACAGCTATTTGCTACTGGGCCATCCCCATTGTGAGGTGGAGAAGAGCTACTCTGCTGGACTGGGGGAAGATGCAACATGCACTCCTTCTCTATGCAGATGTTTGCCAGCAGCTTGTTCTTTTGGTTTCTTGCTGTCATTCTCTGGAGGGCACAGACGAGATCAGCAAGGCTGAGCAGGAAGGACAGACTGCTGACCCCCCAGATGAAAATCATCATGATGGATTTCTCAGTGGGCCGGGAGATGTAACAGTCAACAGCGCTGGTGCAAGGTGAGTGGTAGCATGAAAAGCGGTCAGGAACAACAAATCCAAAAAGAAAGTACTGCACAACTGCAAAGGCAGCCTCAAGCAGGGTCCTAATAAAAAGATGAACAGTATATGCTCCTGAAAAATTAAGGACTCTTAGGTTGTCTGCACCACAATCTACTCTATTGACAACTGCACTTCTACAAAGCTCCTTCACATCTTTGGGGCTCGATAAACCCTTGTTGCTCTTGCACTCATGCCCCAGGCAGTGCATTCTTACCATGTACATGGCAGCCTTGTGCAAAACATAAATGCTGAATGCAGCATAAGGCAGCAGGATAGACACGGTCTGAATGAGCCAGAACCTAAAGTGAGATACGGGGGAGAACAAGTCATAGCAAACGTTGGAGCATCCTGGTTGCAGGGTGTTGCAGACAAAGCGTTCCTGCTCATCTTGGTAGAGGGGGTAGCCTGCTAACACCACCACTGCCATTCTCAGCAGAATTATCAGCATCAGCCAGATCTTCCCTACAAGAGAAGGAAAGGTAAGAAAGAGTCAGATCCCAATAAGAAAGGCAGGTCACGCAGTGATGCTGTTTCTGTACATGAGGCATTTGAAGAAATAGTCTCCCATCTTATTAGCCCTTTTTTTCTTTGTTTGTTTTGTTTGTTTGACTGGAACTGAAAATCCAGTGAAAATGTGTAGCTCATATATTTCATAATCTTCATCTAGACTCAACAATGTAGGAGTTAAACATACAATAAGCCATGCCAACTGAAACCTGATGAAAATACCCTGATAAAAAGAGATCAAAACTGACTAAACAATCCTGTTTCACTCAGTTTTTCTCTGTTGTTGGGTTCCTGCACCTGAATTTTGTCCTATTTCAATAATACAGATCAGGCAACACAGTATGAGACTCATCTAGACAGGAAAGATTGCTCCATGACACAGTATTTGTTTTTGGTCTTGGCCATGACATTGTATGTAAAGCTTATTTTGGCCAGCAAAATCTCTCTGTTGTGTCTAGAATGGTATTTACTAGCTATTATTACTATATAAGCTATTATTAATTGTTATTTTTGATATTAGCAAACTTATGAAAAGTGTTCTAAAAATGTACATTTCTGTGTGCAAATGTCATCCCAGACATTTCTCTCTGTTGCTTATTTGGTTGCCCCATCTTGGCCACGATTTCCAGTCTTTGTTCACCTCAGTGAGCAGCTTTTCTCCACTCAGACCTTAAGTTCCCTTCTATCAAACCATTCTGTGAATCTATCAAAGTCTAAAGCCTTTTCCTGGGCAGAATGGGAAGGCTTAAAGATATTCCATTCTGTTGTCAAAAGTTAAAAATGCATTCTGTACAAACACATATTCAACATCTGAAGTTAAGTTTAGCATTTGAATTTCTCACGTTTCCTTTTGAATCCCACCACCAATTCCCTATATAGTTTAGAAAAAGTAGTTAAATTTAATAGTCCCCTACAAGAAAGAGCAGAAAAACTGCTTAAAAACAAAAAGAGGTGGAAAAAAACAACATAAAATAATTATTAGATTAATTCTGTTTTAAAGAATTGTTAAGACACGAATTGTAAACACAGGCAGAGAAACAGCAAGACTCAGTGACTAAAGGGAAATAAACAGAGTTAATGGCTGAGAAATGCACTGAAAATTTCATCATTAATAGTGAATGCACATCTCACATGCACAAAAGCTTTTGTGTGCAATCTGTGAAATAACACCAATACACACTATAAAGACTTTTAAAAAAATCCAGACCACAAAACATTTTTCTATAAACTATACAATTATTTATGAGTGTTGCCTTGGAGGATTTTCTTCTATATTTCCCATAAAGCCATTTCCCAGTAGTTGGTGTGAATTTAAAATATTCAAATATTTCCACAACATCGTGTGATAGCTATTATCATACTGAACATACAGTTCAAGTGCCCTCTAAAAACCATTTGTGGCCAGCAGACTGATTATGGGCTAGAAAAGTAAAACTGCACTCTGTAGTGGAAAAACATGAAGAATATGTAAGGCTTATGGGAGATCATCAGAGAAACTGCTGCTCCTGGTAAAATAATATATTAACCAACCATAAATAAATTGAGGCCTTTCCATTTCATCTTTAATCACCTGAGCTGTAGTGGTGTTTTTGCTGTGTTTCCAGCTTCCTGTGTTTATGACAGGCTGTACTGTTACTCACTTTTTGACACAATGTGGGTCGATAGGAAACACCAGCTCTACACAATCTGTCATCTTTAGCAAACCATGTTTCATCCTTAGGTAGCAATTTTTTCCCTGTGAGGACCTCAAAGTGTTTGAAGTTCATTAGTTAATTAGGCTCAAAATACTACATGCTATTTCACTATCAATTTTTAATTAGAACATGTACAATAGAGAGTACTGCTTAAAAAAAATCAATGGCTCCTTAGGAAGTAGTTTAATGTGACATACATTTGAGAGATAACCCCTCCATGCATCCCTGTCCCTAAAGACCCAATCTTGATTAAACATACAAGAGCAAGCCTCTCCAGCAACCCTGCTGGGGCTCAGCTGGGTGCTCCCTGCAGTGCACAACATAAACTACAGCAACTGCTGCAGGCAAAGAGTCTTTAAAGGGCCCTTGAAAGTTTTTCTTTGGCTCCCACTTTGCTCAAAGTAGCCCATGAAACAGGAACAACATCTTATTTAAATAATAGGGGTAAAAAAATAAACAGCAAACAGTTAGCTAAGGAAAAGATAATGACATTTTCCTTTGCTTTGTTGTTTTTTTTCTTTCCTCTAAATGCATGTGATCCTTATTTGTTTGCAAAAGTAAAGAATGAAAAGCAATAATTAACCACAATGGTAGTAACCACAAACTTCTTCCTGTAAAAGAGAATGATCCTTCTGTCCTCTTCTTTAACTTTTTTTATTTGTTACTAAAGCTACTGCATAAATTCTACCTTTCACTTTGTGTGGTATAAGTTCAACATTACTTCTGCATGTTTTTACCATGATCCCTTCTTCCAGCTGACAGAAAGCCCTGTCATCAAGAAGACTCAAATTTGTTTAAATTTGTTTAAATTGCCAGAACATTGAACGTTGCAATGTTCAGGAAAAATCCATCTAAGAGAGAGAAGTAATCTGTTTAACAGGAACAGAAACACATTAACCTCTTTTATCAGGTATCAAGAAAGCAACTTACTGTCCAGATCACAGAACCATAGCCTGAAATTAAAGTTGATTGCCAGTAGGACACTTGGGTGGCTTCAGGATATGAAATAGCAAAAGAAAGAGAGCTTTTTTAAAGTACTTACCTACAATAGTCACATTATAGTTGAGTGTGACTATCAAAAATCCCAGTGTGTCCCAGTGCTCCATGTTTGAACAGGCTTAAAACACTTCCAGCTCCTGATGTCCCAACAGTTTTGTCATTTCCAAAGGAGATTAGACCTAGACAGGGAGGAAAGGGATAAAAAAAAGGAAGAAAAAATTTAAAAGAATTTTTTGCTAAGGGTCAAGGACAGAAATCAGGAACTCAGCCAAAACAATGTGTTGATGAAGGATTATTTTGATTATTTGAACAGGACTGGTAGTTTTGAATGTTGATCTTCTTCAGGCTTTAACACGTTGTCTTCTAAAAGCTTTAGCTTGTCAGATTCAATTGCTCCTACCTCTGTGGATCCTCTGTCCAGGCAACTGCAAGTGGACAAACAACAACAGGAGTGATCTCTGCCATTGTAGACTATTCTTACCCTCCCAGGGCATACCAGCCTCCTGGCATTGCTGAGATGCTTCAGTGGTGAAAGACAGCGAGAGAGGAAAAAATAGCATGGACCAGGAAATAACAGAGACCTCTCTGTCTCCTCACAAAAATTGCAGATGAATAAGAGAAAGAAAGGGGATAGAAAGGGATGAGCATCCCTGTGTTTGAAAGGCAACTTCAGTTCAGGTCACTGGAAGCTATCCCATTGAGATTTCCCGAAACCACTTGGTTTCTAAATCAAAACCTCCTTGACAGAACACCATGGCCCTGTCAATCACAGCCCCACCAAACTCTCCTCTGTGTGCTGAGCCAGCCAGCAGGCTGAGCGTCCCTGAAAGCAAAATGAAAAACAGGGGAAACTTTAAAAAATAAAAATCCTAAGGGTGGGTCTGGTTTTCAAGATGCCACAGGTCACTTATTTTAATTTATATCAGTCCTTTTGGCTGAAACTGCTTGGTACTTCACTGAAACTGCTTGGAGATCACTCAAAAGATCTTAAAGGTGACTGACCAGTGTTCTGACACCCAGCAGCCTCTCAGCAGTGGTGGGGAAGTTCCCACTTGGAGCAGAGTGCCCGTGGGCTCAGCGCTCCTTGACCACAAGGTGCGACTGCACAGCATGTCCTGGACATGGTGTCACTGTGCTGGACCCCAGGAAAAGGCAGGGGTGAAAATAAGAGTCTCAGCTTTTCCTTCCTCACCTCACTTTTCACCCAGGTTACCGTGGGGAAAATAATCTACCACCATCTTCCACCCACTCTCCAACCAGTTTTGGGATGTTGCTCTGTCCTTTTTCTCTGCTGTGGCAAGGACAAACATACTGTGAAAACTTAGGAAATAGTAACAATCCCTAGAAAAGCAGCTGAAGGACGAGTCTGTGTGTGATATAGCAAGGGAGAAAAGTGATTTCCTGACACCTGTGGGGTGCCAACAGCCCAGGCACGGGCTGGGCACTGCAGCCCTGCTTGTGTGCTTCAACCCAGAGCTGCTCTGGGGGAGCAAGGGCAGCTCAGAGGGAGTGTAGGGAGATATTCCATGACTTAGGGGCTCTGCAGCTGGGCTGAGCTTTATGACTGAGCACATCTGACCTGGGTAAAAGGTAAATCTAATAGTTTCATTAAGTAAAATATACCTACACAAAGACATTCTCCCCAGCTCTCTGCTCACAGGCTTTGCAATGCCTTGGCAGAACACACTGAGCAGAACACATTTACCACTCTGCAGTAAGCACCATCCTAAGGAAACCCTAAAAGAAGGGTTTGAAAAGATGGCCCTTCAAAGCCCTTTGTTTGTTATTTGTGTAAAAAGATTTTTAATTGCAGTAGTAAATACAGAAATTTTATTGGTTTCAGAATTGATTTATGTAAATTATTTGCCAAACTGCCATTTCTTCTGTTACCAAGTTTTATTTATGGTTTGTGATGACGGTTTTAGCTTCATTTACTTATGCATACACATACACACACATTTTCTTTTTTTTCACAACCAGAGATATGTGTGTGTGAGAAGTAAGGGAAGGAAGGAAAGTTGGAGAAAGTCAGCAGAGAAAATATGCAACTGGTCAAGATATGAATTATGCTGAGATATGAAGGTATTCCTGGTTAAACATCCTTTGTCCAAAATAAAGTCAGGAATGCCAAGATGGTGGCAGGATATGAATGCTCAGCAGCTGCATACACACAATAGGCTATAAATTGTCTCTGTCAATATTGTCAGTTAAAATATCCTTGCTTGTCGTTGCTGTGAGACCTCTACCATTTGTGTAAGAGGGATAACAGCTAGGAATTTAAGACCCCAGATTGTTGCCTGAGGAACTATACCAGGCAACAACATCTGATCCCATGGCATGGATGCACTGAGATAGGATGGCCCATTTTTTTCTAAAAGCAAGCAGGCACCCTCCAGAGTCACAATGCAGCTTAGCTTAGGTCAGAATGCTTGAATTATATTTTAGCTTTTTCAGACAACTTTAGCTTTTTTTAATTTTAGCTTTTCTTTTTTCAGCTCATATCTCACTTGAATCCAGTGCTTCTCCTTTCTGTGGTGTGTCCTTTTCCCAAGCCTCTGTCATCAGTCCAGGCTGGGCTCCAGTCTGTGGTGGCTGGTATAAAGTGTTTGGTCTCCACAGAACCGTAGGCTTTAGTTTCCTCACCCCTTGGTTCAGCACTTTCAGGCCATGGTTCTCATCTGAAGATTTTGCACATCATAGCTGAAGATATTCACCATATAATCCCCCTCATTTATTATTTATCTTTAGCAGTTCCCTGTATTCCCTGTCACACTGTAAAGAAATAGGGAGAGCAACATGACAGACATGGGGTGTAGCAGCAGCAGGACCCCAGTTCTGCAGTGCCACCAGTTGGTTTGGCACCATTTCCCACACCAGAGGAGGGGTACATGGTGCACAGCCCCAGTCCCAGCTCTAGAATCCCACAAACAACTCTTCCCAACCTAAAAAGCTGTCAAATCTGTGAACTTGCACTGCATTCTTGTTAAAAAGAGAGGCAGGTAGAAAAAACTGACATGGTATTGGGTAAAGTCAAACTTTGAAACCCAATAGTACCTCATCACATCTGATTTTAGGAAGGGCCCTGAAAGCCACTGGAAAGCTTTCAGAGACAAACAATGAAACATAAGAAGACACAAATCTATTTTAAAATTCCCAACTGCTGTCCACATTCATAACCCCTTACCATAGATCTTGGGCTTGATCCTATAAAAATTCAGAGATGTGATTCCATCATTGTAAGAGACCCACTGAAACATTTTGAACTATTGGAACTGAATCTCACTGCAGTGTGGACCTGTGCCACATCACCAGTCTTAGACCTGGTCACTTCACACAGAGCAAAGACACTTCAGTTAGTCCTTGGCTCAGAATGACATCCAGAGGTAAGGCAGAGTTAGCTTGAAGACACTTCAGGATCAAATCTGTCACCTGAATGGTGCCACAATCTACATCACACATCAAAAAGCTCCCAGAAAATAAAGGCACAGCAAATCCCAAACCCTTCTGTCTTACCCAGTCAAGACCTACACTAAGTGACACCCAAGTGAAGTGAGAGTTACTAAGGGAGACTGCACCTTACACAGCACCTGGCAATGAAGGAATATCCCTCTACCAATTTAATTAATGTTAAGGCAAAATAGGTTAGCATAGCAGCTTCCCTAAAAGACAAGGGGATCTGGCATTTCAGTCCAGGTCCTTTGGCATAACGTAATTTAAGAAAGAAAAAATACAGATGCATATCTAATATTTTAAAGTCTATTAAAAATCTACTTAGAATTTTTCTAGTTAGCAAAAATTATGCATTAGGGATGACTCTCACAGTAAATCTAGCTCTTCTGAAGGTGATTCATAAACGGGGGGGAATCTATTTGGAAGGGACAGTAAATATTAAAAGGCAATTTATCTTGATGACCTTATTTTAAAATTTGTAAAATACAGCAGAAGAGGGAGAGAAAGAAATGAGCTAGACATGAAGGACAATAGCAAAGTAGTAGGCAAAGCTGTCCAGAAAAATGCTCTTTTAAAGACATATGTGCTGCACACACATACATGTATGTAAATCTTCACAGCACACACACAGCCAAGGAGCCAGCACAGCATGGAAAGCCCTCCACACAGGCACATGCAGCACTGCACACTCTGCATTCCCTGGGACCTCTGTCCAGCTGCCACTCGGGTGTTGCTGCAGGGAAATGTGTTTGAAAGTAGCCTGTGCCCAGAACAGCCACCATAGCAATTCAGACATGGAGAAGGCAAGGCAATCACAGCTCCAGCTTTTGGGCTACAGAGCCTGCACACACTGAGGTAGGGTAGCAGTGAACATTTTTCATTAATCTATTCTGTGAGGACCTTAAATAATGTGCTCCTATTCCCCACTGCTCAGCCTCTAACTCATCAGTCCCCAGAAGCAGCAGAGTTGAGTGCAAGGACAGGAAACTTTCAACAAACGCTCCCTCTTCCCCATCTCTCCCTGCCTCCCATCCCCAGGGAGGAGCTGCATGCACACATGCTCAGATGTACATAAATGCCCATGCAGGGGTGTCTAAAACAGCCCAGAAGGACGCCCAGAGCAGTGAGGTTGAGCCCATTTTTTAGCTGCTCATACTGATTGGATTCGACCTTGCTGACTTCCACACCAGCTCGGTCCCCTGGGACGCCTAAGCCTGGTGCCTCAGTGCCTCACACGTGTTGTGTTGTCTCACTGTTCCTCTACTAATTTAGTAAACCTAAAAAAAGACTGTGTTTTACTCCATGCTCTTAAGGATCAGACCATTCTCCCACATTGTCACAGAACCCCTTATTCTAAATGTTTGAATATTCAGAAAAGTCACATTTCTAAAGGGAAGTGGCTTCTAAGAGGACGACAAACAGAAAAAGCAGCTCTTCTTCAGGCTGGTTCAGCAACTTCACAGCTACTCAACCAAGAATTTTGAAAACTTCAAGACAGATAAGAAGGAAAATTAAGTAATGTAAAATATATTCTCGTTCAGGAGCTCAGGGCCAATTTCTTCAAAAGCATTTAATTTACTAAGTAGTAAAAGTACAAAGTGAGTCCACTGGATTTTGAAAAGCATATTATTAGTATCTGCTTAACTCCCACTGAAAAAGGTAGCTACATGAGCACATTACATTATTACTGAATTTTGCTCTGCTGTAACACACACAAAAAAAAAAACAGACATGTATAAGAGAGATTTCTTCTTTAAATTTTGCACTTAACATTTGACACTGAGTTTTACACTTACCTTTCTTCACAGTGCCAAATACAAAACTGAAGGTTTGGAATGTTTAAGGATCCTGTATTTTATGATGAAGCAGATGATTTCATGTTTCATTAGGGCCCAACATTTTGGCACTAAGGAGTTCTTCCCCCCAGCAGGTCCACACCTAGCAATGGTCAGGCAGGCAGAAAGCATGGTGAGCTGATACCATGGAAATCGTTTAAATAATAAAAAGGCCTTAGGTAATTGGGAAACAGATTTCATAATAATCAGAAGATGGCAAGAAAATCTTTGGGCCACCATGTTTTAAATTTAATACTTTGTTTCTAAGTATGAGTATTGCTAGAGCTGTGGAAGCCAATATCCCTGTTTGCAAAATGCATAACAAAAGAGGTTACTGTGTTGGTTCTGGATTTCAGTAAATAAATCTGTCATGTTAGATTTAACATACAGGCAGCCACTGTGGATTTAAAATAAGGGTTCTTTACATCTTCTTGTATTTCATGGCTGATCATTTTAAGAAACAAATCCTATATTGTCTCTGTTATTGAACACTGACACTGCTTTTTCTTTCACCATGGACAGATGCACTGTAACTATGTGGTCATTAAACCAAACACAGGAGGAAAGGCTAAATGAAAGAAGGAAGCTGAAAAGAGAAATGGTATTTTCCCCCCTCTAGTTCACATACAACTTAAACTTCAGGAGCCACTGCAGGCAGGACCAACTGTGGATTTCTTCTAACATGTGAAGAAATGTAATTTTCAAGTCAAATTCATTCCTATGCAGAAGTCAAAAAGTACATTCTATTAAATCTCATCTATGTCTTGAAAATATGGCTTCAAATAAATAAAAGCTGTGTCCTAATAAATAATAAATGCATAATAAAATCCTTATCCAGAAGAGTACTTCTGTCTAAAAACTATGTGTACATCCATTATACTGTTTCATAATGAGAAATTTTGATCTTCAGCTGTGTTTAATGAACAATGAAGGGAAAAAATCTAATATTCCTCATAGCTGCTACTCACAGCTTACTAGACAAAAGAATTGTTAGATTTCTTGCATCGATATCAGGATGTACAACTTATGTATGTACATCTGGCCAATTAAAGGACAAAATGAAAGTGAGTTTTTGCATCTCATCTTAAGAGATTCACATCACCTTACAGTTCTATGAGGTTTGCTTTGACCTTAAACTGTGACCTGCTAATAGTCTGTCTTCTTAAGTTTAGTGTAGCCTTGTAAAAAGTCATTTCCAACAAAATTCAGATAGGTCAATCTCCACAATGTTAGGAAACATTACTCCATATTTTTCTTTCAGGATTTGAATTCGTCCTCCGCCCCAAACCTTTGCTTTACAATACAGTCTTAATATGCCAGTTGCCTACAGTTTCCATGATTTCTGCCTTGTTTTCTTCCAAGAGCCATTTTTAATAATCATTGCTAATGAACTCAACACATACTGGGCAGTACACAAGGAATTCCCTCATTAATAGTATTCACATTCTCTGTATTCCATCAACCAGGATTTTTTGGTTTAAAGAAAAAAAGCATCATAAAATTCATCTTGAGGGCTCAGTCCTAAGTAAAATTAATAGGAATTAATGCCCAACTCTCCTTTGACAATGTTTACCACAAAGTCAAAAGGGTGATATGGATCCTGAAGGATTTATTCCTTTGTTTTAGAAAGAAAGGAAAACAGACAGGAATGACCAAGAGTGGATTTCCCCACAGGACTCATCCCCAAGGCAGGCTGGGAACACACCAGCACTGCTCTCTACCCCCAGCAGCTCCCAATATCCAGAGGTAAGGAAATCTCACACGATGGATAAATGCACTGGGGCAAACATCCTACTGGGGTCAAAGCAGAGAGCAGTGAGATTTTTCTAGGAAGGTAAACCACAGCAGAGATGGGGAAGAACACCAATTTAGCTCCTGTTTGTTTTTAAATGATAGTCTGACAGTCTATTTTCCATGAAAAAGCAGGGATTACTGATTATGCTCAGTTTACTTACCCATCCCTTGCACAGCAATTCAGCCTCTCCATTCACTGTGCCCAGCACAAACACAGAATAAACCATCTCTGTATTTCTACACTTGCTCTCCTTGGGCTTTCTTCCAAAGATAGTTCCCCTCCAGAACTGAGGAATATCTCCAGCCAACCAAGCTTTGCCTCAGCAAAGCCTTTCAGATCATCTGGGTAAAGTGATTTTCTCACTCCAAGATATCACATAGCCTTCACTGCGAGTTCTTTCAGTACCAGTAACAGAAAAGAAATTTTATTACTATGGCAAGGCAGAAACACAGCACAAAAAGACAAAACAGGGCCATTAGCTCAATCTTTCTGCCTCCTCTGCATTATGACAGATACTTTGCCATTTCAAACTAATCTACAAAATTGCTACCAATTACCGTGTTCCTGACACTATTAAAAATGGTATTAGTTCTTTTAACTGGTGTAGTGTTTGAGCACTGGTAAACCCAGGACAACTGGCCACAGATATTTATGGATATATTCCCTTGTGACCTATATTGTGCCTCCTAACTGCTGTTACTGTTTCAGCTTCTCCTCTTTTTTTCCCCCACATTTTTTACATTTTGCTGCTTTCACTTCCCTTCCTGAGGAAAAAAATATTTAGGCCATCCAAAAACTCTTAGGAAACACCTCAAAGAAAGTTGTTTAAGTATATTAACCTACACAATTTGAAAAAGATATTTTAATTTCTGGGGAATCAATCCAAGAAATCACCAAACAGAGTCATGGTATATAATATACTTGCATTCCTGAATAAACTGTATTATTTCTGGTACATGACAAAGGAAGTTATGTCATATTTTTGTATATATAAGATGATGACCTTTCTTTCAATGGTCACATACATTTATATGCAAAAATATAGTCCTTATAAGGTCTTACATCTTTGAAATTTAGCATGAGTCCTTCAAGACATGCTTAAACTACATTCCCCCACAGTAATAATGTGGTTCCTCACATATAAAGAGTCAGGAGGACAAAGTTTTTCAATTTAATGTTACAGCTACCCATGTATGGACTAATTCTCCCTTTAGAGCCTTGTGGCAGAATTCCCCAGACTCGTTTCTGATCCACAGGAATTCCTGTTCCAGGTTGTGATGCTCAGATAGGCAAAAGCAATTTTCAGTTCAAGTAATGTGGCCCCTTCACAATTACATGATTCATCCCTCTGTTTTACAGGTTTCAACTCGTCTAATGTTGATAAAGTAACCCAAAGTCCCTCAGGTGAGCTCGGTGTTTCAGGTCAGCTCTGCCCTGCTCTCAGGGCAGTGCTGTGACACAAGTGTAAATGATAAGGCTTCCATCTTGCCTGGCCACTGATTTAATGCACAAACCTCACTAAATACACTGCTGAAGTATTGATAACTTGATATTGATGACACTGATAAACCAAGGAAAGCAGGTCAGGCTGGAAGGGACCCTGGGCAGCCTGGTCCAGTGAAGGTGTCCCCGCCCATGGCAGGGGGTTGGAGGGAGATGATCTTTAAGGTTCCCTTTGGACCCAAACCATTCTGTGATGGCTGCCAATTATCTGTGTGATCCAACACTACAACAGCACTGCTGCTAATGCCAGTATCAGGTGCTGGGGCAGGGAGGAGGCCCAGCCAGGTGTGTTTAACACTGCCAGCAGCTCTGTCCAGCAGGCACATCCCACGACTCTGCAGAGCCTGCAGCGACAGGCACAGCACAGGAGGAGCCCAGGCAGGATGCAGAGACTGATGCATGAGATCCATGCAGGCAGAAACAGCTGCAAATCTGTGGTAGATGAGAGGTGCACTGAGGCTGCCCAGTCATACAGACCCAATTTCACTCAATTGTGTCCCTTACACATGCACTTGATAACACAAACCAGTGCAGACCCACAGAATTCAATAATTTCAATGCCCACTGGCAGCTCAGGCTTGTGGCTGCAAGGATGAGGATAAGGAACTGGTGGGGTGAAAAACCTGAGCTCCTCACCTACTTCCTCAGCCTGGTGCTAACTTAGCTCAAGGGCACTTTTCACTGCCCCAGAAGATCCTCTTCCCCCACTCTCCTGTATCACCCACCGTTTTATATTGAATTTCAGCTTGAATTCCCTGGGAATGCACCTCAGGTCTTAAAGAGTTGATGGGATTGGGACTTTCTGTTCAAATTCTGAGAAACCCTGCGTTCAGGAGAACACAGGACATTCGGCAACAGATGCTGATACTGTTTCCAGGGTCACTTTATTAAGAAGAAAAGCTCAGGGAGATAGATACTAGAGTTTTCTCTAATTTTTAGAAATCAAAGCTACAGTTTTCTTTTGTTCTCTGCACCCTCAATCCTCTGAAGCTCTCAGTTTATACTGAAAGTATTAGAAATTTGTAAAATTTCTTACAAATATTGGAAAACGGTTAAAATTTCATTGTTTATGTAATAGGATGAAGGGGACAGGGTAAAAACCTGCAATCTTTATCACTGGATTTACCTACTCTTAGTAAGTCAAAGATAGATGCATTCCTCAGGTTCAAATGACATTTTAAATAATTGCTTTTTCTATTGGCAACTGCCATAGAAATCCCTTATCTAATGCAATTAAAACCAAAAATAAATGCTCACATGCATACTCGTACTGAGTTGTCATGGAAAAGCTCAAGTCTGAAATTATAAAAAAAATCTGAAATGGAAAAATTAAGATGCTGAGTTTTTAGATGCTGATTTGCTATATATTTTGGAGAAAACTTACAACTGATTGCTTGCCCTGGTTCCTTTTTCTAAGAGAAAATTATTTTAGAAAAGGTTAAGGGAAAAAGTCACAGCTGGGAATCAGATATCTGAGCACAGTTTCAGCTAACACATGGTTCAGCTATTTGCACACTTTAAGGGGCAGAACAACTTTGTTCTGCCACATGCCAGCAAAACAGAGCAGAACAAAAAAAGCCTTTCTGATGTACCACAATGACAGGCCACCACAGAAAAGCAACGATTTCATAGTCCAGATTTCTCACAGGTCAGAAACACTGACAGTGTTCTCACTGAGACTCACGATTAAATGGGGAAGCAAAGGAATCAGGCCAGTCCTTTGATCACTGAAGCTCGGTGTCAGGGTGGCATGACCACAATTTCTCTAGATGAAGTCAGTACTGCTGCTTTATGCTTTGTAGTATTTATTTCTGTTCAGCTGAAGGAACCATTGATCCAAAGCCTTAAACAGGCAGATCTGGAAGATCACCTTACCCAACAGCATCCAAAATTATCAAGATACACCCAACTATTTTCCTAGGTTACAAGAATCATTCCTCTAGTTCCTCAGAGGACAGACATAGAATAGGTGCCCTATAAAGCCCTGGTAGAGAACACATCCAGACTGTGGACTTGTTCCCATGGCAGAGTGTAAGGTACATACCTGCTGGCAGTAATAACTTAAATATTTAACATTACCAATGCTGGTGGTGATTTACACATTTAAACCATTCTCACTTTTGTGCAAAGCAATGATGTAAGCTGGAAGATAATTTTCCATCTCTGTTCAAAACTCTGCTGTGCAAAACTACTGTAACTACAAAGGACTTGGGGTTGGGGTGTTATTACTGAGGGACAGGGGTTGGAAGGCTGTTCTCTGCAATTTTTCTCACCTTCCCAACTTGTGACTTCAGAAGTGAGACTGACATGTACTGAGAGTTGGCACAAGCAAGAGACTCTCCTTATTTAATGTTTATACAGATGAAGCCCCACAGCAGCATCAGGTTATCCCCTGCAGCTTTTGTACCTAACAGGAACTCTTACTACTTTCTTTATTTTAACATTTTTTTGGTAAAGTCTACCTTCAAATATTACTGATTATATTCTAATACTTAACAATGTGTACTAAGCTTTTGCCTACACAGCATGACCTTTTACTGGAAGGCCACTAAAGGAGAAGAATATTATTATGGAAGTAAGGTGACCACCAATACTTTTCAAACACTGAAATTGTGTACCAACATCAAGATAGTTCTGCCATTCAAATGCTTGATGTTCAAGATTATTTGGGGTATGTACTTTACATGCTCTTCTGTACCATTTTGCTCAGTACAGCCTGGTCTTCCTCCTCCCCAGAACTATGGCAAAACACTGCATATCCTGTTCCATTGAATAATCCTTTAAACTCTTTGCCCAAGAGATTTAATACAATCACACTTCTCGAAGCATCATCAATGCCTTTTGGTATTGACAGCATAGAAGCTACAAACACATTTCCCCATCTTTATTTCATGGATTAGTCTTAAAATATACACACTCAATTGTGCCTCACAGCCCTTCATGCACACCAATCCCCATCTTTTTAACTTCTCCTTTTTCTACAGCAGAATGCTTCACTTGCCTGAAATACATGAAAGAGAAGTAAGTGGCCACAGGCTGATCTGTATTGTTTAAATATGAGACAGCAAGGGTGTCACAGCTGCCAGTTCCCAAGATACTGTTTCCATGGAGAATAATTTATATTAACATCTAAAATACAGGGGCATGAAAACCCAGAGCAGTGAGGCAAGAAAACCTACAGCTTAGAGAAGAATTAGCTCTATACTTAAGTGTGCTGTGGAATCTCTTACATGAAGGTGATGTCTTACTTTAATGCCCATTTAGAGAAGCCCTCATGTCACATGAGTAATCTTCACCTGCTTTTTGAGGATTTGCTTCACTGCCAGTGAATTCAAATGGGTGGCAGTGCTAGTTCCAGAGATTTTCCAGTTTCAAAGCTGCATTAGTTGCCACAGCACTCTAGTCTGTGTCAGAGATGCAAGGAAAAAACATCTGAAACTAAATCAGGTACATTAAGTAAACGATGCAAGTACATTGGGAAATTGTATTTTACAAAATACAATTTGCTGCTCTCCATCTGTAGAGACCATTTATACCTTAAGCTTTACAAACTCTTAACAGAGATTCTGGACAACTCATAGGTACACAGCCACATTTCACCACACCAAGAAGCTTGCTTAGCATATCTTCACCAAATAGTATCTCCAGGTGTAACAGCTGAAAGTCTCTGCTGATAGTACTGAAACACATTACACATGGTGTAAAGGACATGAAAAAACAACTCTTTTTTCACATCAAATTGCATCAGGCCAACTATTCTATAAGGGACACAAGAAATACAGTCTATTTGTCCTGCTCTGTCACCTGCCTTTCTTCAATTTGTCATCCTGGTGCTTCTTTTTTTAGTGGGAAGAGCCCAGTGATCCAGGCCAGGCAACAAATAAACTTGAGCTTGGATTTCTTGGCTATAATCATAGAATGGCTTGATTTGGAAGGGACTTTAAAGATAATTTAGTTCCAATTCTCCTGCCATGAACACTTCCAGAGATGGGGCATCCCCAGCTTGTCTTGGAAACCTGTTCCAATGCCTCAATGCATTCAGTCCTTTCAAGCTTTGTGTCTGCAACTCACCAGTTACTGTCTGTGGATTCTCCTAAGATCCAGAAAAGCAGGTTCACACACACTATGAAACAATCCTTTTCAGCATCATAATCTACATCTGCTGTCACTATTGTTTTCCCTATGAGCAGCAGCTTTTCTTCTAAATCATTTCCCTTTTTAAAGCATTTTCACAGAACAGTGGTTGCCAATATCTGCCATCATTACCTTCAGTTTATGCAGCTCAGTCTCACCAGTTCTGTGGTTTCCTCAAGATGGAGTTCAGTTGACAAGAAGACAGACAAAAACAGCAGAAAGACACTTACTGCACTCATTTCCACATACATTTAGGTGCACTCACCCAGGAATGTTTGTGTTTATAGTTGAGCTGATTTCTCAGAACCCATTAGAGACACTAAGTGGGAACTTCACTGCAGAATAGGCAAATGTTGCCAACAACTGCCAATTCAAGTTTAAGAAAGTCTTGATTACAGAAAAATGCATTTTACACAGAAGTGAGGAAAGTGCTAAAGGCTAGGCTGAGTGGATTCCACATGAAGACCAAGAAGAAGTAGGGAGCAACATGAGTCTGCAGTGGATGTGCAGCACTTCAGTTAGGAGCTTAAACATGCCACTGGGAAATGAAATGCTCATTACCAACTAAGAATGGCTGTAAATAATTTGTTGCTTCAGGTGTTAAGATTTTGGGGTTTTTTCTGCTCTTTCAGTTCCTCTATCCCCTCCCACATACTGCTATTTTTATACATAGAAAATGCTACCAGATGTCATTTTGTAATCTGCCACCATTACACCACTTTCTGATGAGGTTTTTGTTACTTCTAATCTTTATATTATAGTTAAGGTTTCTGGCATTAGGGGAGCTGGAGAGAAAGTTGTTAAAACACAGTCTTAGTTCAGACTACATAAATGTAAACAGCAATTATACAATATATGCTAATTTCTCTCTCTCTAAGAAAAATCCCAAAATCCTTAACCAAACAAAACCATTACCCTGCTACAGGATGGGATTTTTTATATTTTTAGCAATACACATCATTTGAAGAGCTGACTGGTTTCTGGAAGGTGGAAAAAGGTGATTTGACCGTTTTGTTTTTGCACTTTATCCCATGACTTCAGTCCTCCCAGCCCCACATGACAGTGTCTGTCAGAATGATATATGTCACTGACAAACAATGAAATACAAACAGCAAATCAAATATAAACAGGTCTGCAGGTGGAAAGAGGAATTATAGAAACAACTCTGGGCTGCATATGGATGAATGATTAAAACCCTTACAAGATGCCTTTTTCAAATATTTATCCAATTATCAATGCATAAATGACCAAACAAGTGTCTCACTGGCTCAACACATAAAAATAATTCATTAAGACAATGATGCTTGAAGGGACAGGTTTATTATATCTCCTACACCTTTTCAGTTCTGAGCCGGTGACCAAAGCAATAATGAAAACCTTAATCCAGAAAACATTTACAGCAAAACACAATGTCTTTGTGCTGTTAATTAAAATGTTATATGGTTCTCCTCCCTTCTTACATCTCCGGTGATTCTCTAACTTTGCAATGGTATTTTCCATACAGTAATGCTGAAAAAACTACACTAAACACAACATAATCCTAAATAATAATTCATTTTTAATTACCTGGTATAGAATACCTTGCAAACAAAAGACACTTTTCAGATTTACTGACAGGTACTGTATTTTTTGGCAACCCTGGAACAAACCAGAAGAAAAAGCAAAGAATTATTCTATAACCATGAGGGAAAGAAACATCCATCTAAATGTAGAGGATTCATATGGTAAAACTAAAGAAAAAAATCCACACTTACAGCAGATTTTTTTTAATTCTTAGTGCAAGAAACATAACCAAGTTAATCACAGAATCAGTACTAATTAAGAATATGGAAAATTCTCCTATACAGAGGTAGAGTCCAGTGCACAAGGCTAAAACGATATTCAATAGTCTAAACAAGACTGAGCCAGGTTTTACGGAATCCACTTTTTAAAGTATCAGACTGTATGTACATACATACAATAAATAGACTATACAATCTTTAAAGTAGTTTAATAAACTTCACAAAAATTATAGTAGATGCATTGATATCTTTACATAATCCAAAGTTCATATCTCTATCACCCAGAAATGGATAAAACCAATATTCCTGATATCAAGTTAAATGGAAAATAGTTTAGCAAACTTGATAAATCAAAATATTTTACATATTTTAAAGCCTAAATTTATGCTTATAAAGGATGAATTTCAAATGCTCTGAAAATGTTCCTTTTGATACTATCTGTAAAGAGGTTTCAAATGCTGTAATTTGTTATAAACACTTGCCTTACATTCCATGTTCAAGGGGAAAATGGACGTGGATACTCACAGTTCTGATGCATTGGCACAACAAGAAGTGATGAGAATTCGATTATATTAAAGGCCCAAAGAACATCAGGAGAATTAATGGACAAAGCCTTCATGTCTCAAGCTGAACGAATCGCATTGGGAAGCTGACAGGGAGCTGTTTGGTTTCACAGCTTCACTCCTGTCGGTGCCTGCCTGCCCCAGGTCCCCGGATCAGCATCACCCTGGGGGCCAAGGGGGCACCTCTGGGCCCCCAGGCTGCTACAAGCCCATAGGGCTCAACAACACAAACGTGGAATCTTTGTGGGTTACAACAGTAGTGCACGAATCTGCTGCCATTCCCTTCAGTGACAGTCGCAAGGACAGATTGCAGGGCACTGAGAGCTTTCAGCTGTATCTTTCTAAACTGTGCAAAAAAATTAAAAATAAAAAAAAACTGGGGGAAAAAAATCACCCTGTGGTGTTATGAAGCAAATATGCTTATACTGAGAAGTTATTTTGTGTAAAAGGTTCTTACAATCGCCAAGGGGGAACAGTCACAGTAAGAGCGAAATAATAATAACAACAGAGGAATTTAATAATTGAGTTGGAAATTATATTCACAGTTCAGTTACTTTTAATTTCTATAAGCACCTACACTGAAAAACATGAGGGTTTGTATTTTAGCTTCCAAATCAAATCTCCTTGTGACAGATACCTTGTTAAGATTTCCATTCTGCTCTTCTACAGGCCTTCTCATTGGAACAATTTTTTTTATTATTTTTTATTTTATACAAACAGACTCACTTTGATTTAAAGTAAACATATAAAAATTGAGAATATTGCTTGCAACAATGGACCTGGAGGTGAAGGAATGAACTTGTCAGGCCATACCAAAAAAAAAATCTCCTTCAAAATGGATGAATTCTGCTAAACTTCTAATGCTATGAAAATCTGCAAAAAGGATCACAAGATCTGTTGCAAATTTCAGAGATTTGGCCCAAGTCTTATCATCATCATCATCTCAAGACTTTAACAACTGTATCTTTATATTACGGAAAAATAAATGATTCCAAGAACTCAGGAAGGCACACGCACCCAAGTATACTATAAATAAAACACATCATGAAATTACGAAGATCTTCTGATCCCTGTACACACTTTTGGTTCAGTACTATGGTCAAGTTCTCTCTTTCAAAATACAATAAAAGGCATACAAGAAATGTAACATATGCATAATAATTAAGAAGAATAATGCTAATAAGACAGGTTACAGAGAAAAGTGCAGTGAAAAAACCCAACGCTATTTATTCAGGGGCTTGTGCTACTGTAAATACAGACTTGTATTTCCTGCTGTGCAAGGGGAAGAATTTATCTTGGGAAGCAGCAATGAGGAATGCAAAAAAAAAAAAAAAACCAACAACAACAATAACAACAACAAAAAGAAGATATTAAGAGAAACCTTTAAGATGGAACTCTCCCAACGTCATTCCTCTAGTGCACAGTCATCTGACTACATGGTTTGTTTTTTTCATGCTGCCATTTCCCTTCATGAGTACAGTATAATAGAAAATGGCAGAGTTCTTAAATATTTTTCTGCCTCTACTTCATTTTTTTTGTTTCTTCTTCCAAGCACCTGATTTGCTGTTTCCTCATAAAAGTGTAAAGCTGTTAGTGGAAGTGAGAAAATAATTGTTGCCGATCTTCTCTCCCAAACACCGATTTCTCTCCATTTCTCCTTCCGTTAGGTATTTCACTCGTGTGCTACACAATGGGGAGGCACTGTAAAGGCAGCTTGACAGATTTAAAAATAAAAAAATCAAAAGTCTTTTTTTCTTTATCCCCCCCCCGCCCCCAGCCCACTCTGAAAAAGATGGATGGATGAAACAGTACGTCCGTAGGAATATTCCAGTCTCCTCTGTTAGGAGATAATTGCAGGGGACCATCTAACCACAGTCAGATTGTCAGCACTGACCGACCGTTTCTTTGCAGCTTTCCTGAAGTCCTTGTATTTATCTTCACATAGGCGAGAAATGGCCTGCAAGAGAAAAGATGAAAAAACATTGCCCACAGATGTACAGGTAAAGCAAGACTAAATGCATGGTGAAATTACAAAGTCACTTCATTAAGCAAAACACAAGAAGATATTTTCTTCCAATCCTAGTTTTCATTTCATTAGTCCTGGTAGGAAGACTTGCATTGTCTTGGCAGCTTCAGAAGGACTCAGCATACCCCAAGCCATTTCTTTGCAAGCGAACCATTACAAACCTCACTGACAATGCTTATACATTTCAAATAGGTAACTGCTGTATCATCCTTCATAGGTGAAAAATCATGCAAATCTTAATAAAACAATTATAGAAACTGTAAGTGTATTTGGAGAATTTAAAAACTGGGTGAATCTTAAATTTTTTATTTCCTAAAAATCTTGTAGTGATTCTACTTTTCTCTGCTGAGAAATGGTCTTGCAGAACACCTGCCCTGCTTTGCCTCCTGAGCTGATATTAACTCACCTCTCAGAAGCAGATGATCATTTCTATGTGACCAGGCTATCTTATATAGTGCCAGAGGGAAATGAAACTCATATTCAGAATAATTTAATTCACATTATACATACAGTCATTTTTAAACCTTTTGAAGAGAGAGACAAACATTATTCAATTGTCAACTCCTTTTATGCTACACTGGAGTGAATGTTTCTTCTGTTTTTAGCAAAGTTTAAAAATAGTATTTATTATGGACCTCGCATGCATGAATTTATTGTTCCCTAAAATAGCCTACTAGAGTTCATATGGCTGGGACAGGCTGTGGCTGGCATCAGTAGAGATGTTAACTCTGGCAATCAAACTGCAGAACTGCAGAGAAAGCTCACTCCAAGGAGTACTCAAGGTCAAATTCAAAAATACGACAAACTACAGCAGCATTTTTTATTTACTCAGGAATGCTTTCAAGTTGTGCCTTAAGATGTTTAATAAAGAGTACTGTTCAAACAAACCCAGTAGAAGTGTTTGATTATAACACAAGGCATTACAAATAATTAAAAATCCTGACTCCATGGATCATCATTTTCTCTCTTGATTTTTACTTCTACAGCACAGCAAGTTGTAGCAGTGAAGAGTCCTTTAATTGGAATAGTCCTGCAAAGACCAGAGGCAGGAATGGCAGAAGCACACAACTCCTACATCTGAGAACATATTCACCCAATGCTCTGGTCAAGCCAGCCACAAAATATCATTAAATCAGAACACAAAACAGAACTAAACAAACCCAAACCCCAAAACAACATAAGACCAAGAGAACAGTTACAACTTTTCAGTTGAAAACTGCATCTTTTTACTAAGACTACTCTTGAACACAGTTTTCCTTCATGGCGCATACAAAGCAAACAAGAGAATAAAATAACACAAATATTCATATTGCTTTTTAGACTGTAACTTCATTTACATAAAATTGCTTAATAAAATTTTACTTAATTTAACCAGGAACTTGATGGACTAAGAGAGTTTATGCAATTCAATCAGATTTAAAATTCAATAGGTTAAAAATGTTTATCCATGAAATAATATGCCAAAGCATGGCATGACAAAGGGGTGTAATGAGGTGGAGCTCAGCTTCTTTGAGCTGCCAAATCCCCATTACCTTAGGCATCAAACAGTCAGAGAAGGTAATCACTTCAAAATTGCATGTGTGACACAGGAAAATTTCTGTTCTGGCACTTGGTCAGACAAAATGAAATGTTGCTTAGAAGTGGCACTTAATATTTGGCATCTCTAGACTATGCTGATGAATCATATGGATAAGAAACACACTGCCATTTAAAGCAGCTCTTTATCTAAAGATCCCTCTTCATTTGCAAGTAAGTTATAAAATCGACATTTGGAGCATACTTGGCAAGGTAGTTAGTCAACTTTAGTATAACATATGGGGAAACAGGACAGAAGCAGAAAATTGTAAATATTTATTATTGTCTTTCAGCTAAAATAAATCAAAATAACTTTAATCACCTTTGTATCATGTGATAGTTCTGTTGCTTTTTTTGCCAGAAAAGGAAACCAATTTTTGACAGTTGCAAGGGACCATTTCTCATGTAAAATCAAAACATTCTTAAAAACCAGCAACAGTAATCCAGCATGTGAAATTTTGTTGGACTTGGCTGTAATGTATGTATTCAGCTAGAATGCATACACATATATATTCTTCCATCATATCCACGCATACAGAACTGAAGTCAGTTCCTCTGCTGAGTTATATGACTCTCCTAGAGATTCCATCACTGGAGGAGGGGACAAGTAAGGAGAAAGAAGGCTGGAGAAAGGAGGCCAGTAGTAGTAGTAGTAGTAGTAGTAGTAGAAGTAGCAGTATAAATTTGGGCTGCATGCACATTTTTGCAGGGCAGGAAAACTGCATGGCTGGTTATGGAATGCACAAAGGCAGACTGAGTGCTGCACACCCTCCAAAAACTGAAAAACCAGAGGAAACTTAGCAGGGACAAACAGTAGATGGTTCTCCTTAATTTATAAAGCATGAGAAAAGTATAATTGGTACTCCTAAAACCCAAAAAGGTGAGTTTTGCTCTGTTTTGCTCTTCCTTTTCTTCCTGGATTTGAGGGTTCTAAACATACGAACACACAAGTGCAATTGAGTCACTGTGACACTGGAAAGATAAAGAGATATAAAGACTCTTCTCTGCTTGTAACTTACATATTTTTCTCCTGGTTTTGTCTGTTTGATCTGTGGGACTCTATCTCTTTAGGGTCAAGAAAACAGCACATATTTCAAATGGTTTGAACTACGTGCTCAAGTACCATCCTAACAATAAAGATCTCAGACAACATCTAGTCAGTTAAATTGGGAGTGCACTAACTAATGATCTTAGAAAATCTAATCTTGAAACTAGCACAGTGCTAAGGTCACAAGCAGCAATAGGACAGAGACATTTTGTCTACTTAACCCAAAGAGAGAATCTGATTCATATTTAGCTCAGTACATGAGAGAAAAAACAGGTGCAAGAGTAGGAAATTACAAAATAGTGGGTTAAGGCTGGACACCCAACAACCTTCTTGGCAGAAAAGTTCTCCCATATTAGAAAACAGTTCTCAAGAAAAGCAAAGGAAGCCTTGACATTTGACATAATTAAAAGGAAGAACAAAACACACTATAACATATGCTGTTTGGAACAAACAGCACTGGCAGGTGGACAGACTGGATGATCTAATGAAAGTTTACTTGCCATTTTTAACTTGCCTGATTCCATAGAACAGGGGTAAAAAAACAAGAGGGGTCATAAAAATGGGTTTTGGCTACTAGATGGACTGGTATAACAAATCTAGAACCCTATTCCACAGATAATTAAAAGGCAAAAAAAAAATTACTTTCATTTTGTCATTTAAAAGACAAAGCTACTTTTAAAGTGCCAATTGTGAGAACATTAGATAAGAGAAAACATCCACTGCAGATGTTTGAGAAAGTGATGTAATTTTTAACAAGTACTGCAATCTCTCGTAACACCTCTAAGCTGATGGATCTTGTCCAGCATTTCCTTTTGATGAGGTACATTTCTTGCTAGCCTTGTCCTTGGTCTTTTTAGGGTGTATTTTTTTCATCATCACGGGTATGTCAACTTCATGTTTGCAGAAAACGCAATGCAGATTCTGCCATGTCAGATCTAATGCTTCTGCTTTAGATATTAAAAAATAGCTTTAAAATGAAAAAGTAGCAAAAATATCCTATAGTATACCTATTTCTCTACTCAACACCTTTTGTGATCTCAAATGCCAGTAAGTTGCTTTAATCTTAGGACTGAGCAAGGTCTTTTTAGTTTATCACACAAGGCAAATCCTTCCACTGCATGAATACATTTGCTGTGAGGCTGTTGTCTTTCATCACAGACTGCAGCTTTTTCTCGGTATCAAAAATATCACAGCCTGTGTGGTACTACATCTACTCCACTTGACAACCCAGGCAACTGTTTTAAAACAGATACTCTGGTCTGAACAGCACACAAGAGACTACAGAAGTGCTGTAAATGCATTTTGATGACTCTTGGCAAGCTAAATGCTTAACTGTGCTCAGGGAACTGGGCTATAAATTATGCTGTCAAGTAGTTTCAAGGGCACACTAATGACAACCACATACTGCCAGGGAACAAGGCAGTTCCCTTCCTTCTGGCTACAGAATATAGAGGCAAGGAGGTGGCAGACCGAGCTGGTTTCACAGCAGACACTCTTCTTCTACCCTGAAGACATCCTCTGACTAGCAGGGTTATTTACAGCCACCTTGTGCTGGCAGCTCAAAGCACACCCAATGGGGAAATTTTTAATAATATAGATTTATTGAAAAAATATTCCATTAGTTCTTCCTAAATATGCCTTTTTTTTAGCTAGTACAGAAGAATTATCAGTATTCTCTGGCTATTTACAGCCATTTCCCATTTTTCTTTTCTTCTAAGGTTTTAGGAGCCATCGTTGTTACACTCATTTGTAACCTGCTGTTATACATTGTGTGTGATACAGACTGACAGTTCAAAGAAACTGTGGGCTAAATCAAAAAGTAATTATCTTCATTTTGATATATGTAATAGCACTTACTATCAAGACTCCCATAACTCAGTAAAGCAACTCTTTTCAAGTAAGATTACAACCCAAATAGTTTTTTTTAATATTCTCTTTAATAGAAACAAGATCTGATGCAAATATAGATCACACTCCATACAGAGAATGACATTCTTATGGGAGCTACCTTTCAAATTTAAGAAGAATATTTAGAAAGACTGGGAAATACAACTTAAGTGAAATTTGCTTTGATTCTTTCTCCACCACTTTTAGTTCCCATTAGAGTCACAAACAAGTCAATTAACCTTCCCAAGCACCATTTCTCCCCACAAAAACGTGCACAGAATTGCCTGCCTGTGCTACAGGAGCACTAGGAATTTCAGAACACACAAAGTTCAGTCTAACCCACAGGCAAACAACCTCCAATGCAAAGATGTTATGTAATTAAAGATGTGTGCTGTTAAAAGCAGCCAGCATCTAATGAAAATTTTCAAACTTAGTTAACAATATGCACACCCAGTGCAATAATGCCCATATTTGAAAAACATATCTGAAAAATTAGGAAAAGTATGTTGCAGTCTTGCTAAGGGCCCACAATTAGGTAATAATTTAAATTCCTTTGGTGTCTATGGTACTCAGAGTGCCCACTATTTCACAGGTCCAGACCATCCAACAGTGCTTCTGGCACACGGTGTATCCAGATCTCATAAGCATTCATGACTTATCCACTGAAGGCATGTGCTCATTTCTGTTCTCCCTTCACTGAGGAAAACACCATGGGAGATAACAAACTTGGATCCACATGAAACTGAGCACTTGCAGATAAGAAGAACATGGAATAGCTATTTTCAGCAACACTTGTTAATATTTTGTCATTTAAGGTGGATAATCAGTTTTAAAAAACCAAATGAATGAATAATACTAGACTGTGAATTGAATAATTATAATACTCGTGGGTACTTTCACAAGCCAATACTAGCAATTGCAACTGAAAAGAAATGGAAAGCAAGGTAAGGTATGAACCAAACTGGGTCAAAAACCTGTCCCCACAGCCATGAATACTCAAAGCATAAAAAAAAAAATAAAATTAAAATCAGGCTCATGATATTCCAATATCTCATGGGAGTATCTGGGAAGAGATGGGAGAAGGAAGAAACAACACAAATTCCCAATCCCCCAATACATTTAACACTGAGCAATCTAAAAAGATTCTTACCTCAAGTTTATATGCCCTGTCCCTGCTGAGAGGCTCCAAGGGAAAACTCAGGTTATTTGCTTCTGCCAGGGAACGCAAATCAAAATAATACTTGGCATAAACACTGGAGGGAACATTAATATTGAACTGTAACAGCTCAAGAAACTGGCGTTCTAGCTCGTTCCTGTGGGAAGAAGATAAACACGGAAACATATTTCAGAGTGTGCATTCTGAATGTAATTTTACTTTAAATTGCAAATGGTATACACCAAGTTCATTTTTTATTCTTGCCAGATACAATTATCCCAGCCTAAGGTTTGACCTTCCCTACCAAGTTCTCTCAGTGTACTCACACCAAGGAGGAATGTGAGAGATGCTGCACCTTGCAGCTGCTACTGCAATGTCAATCAAATCCAGACACAAAGTTTTGCTAGTGAAAGGGCACCTTTATCAGCTTAGCTAACACAATTTTGGAAAGAAAACCTAACAGGGAAACAAATTTCTTGTAGTTTCTGCTTTACCTCCACTAGGTGGGTCTGCACACACAGCTATGCCATAACAACACATGCACACTCCCCTGCCCTCAATTTGTCAGGCTCCACTCATAAACGCTGCAAATTACTGTAACACATAAATTACTGAAGAACTTATTTACTCCCTGCAGCTCTTCATAATCAACCATTTAGAATTAGTCATGGGAAACCTGAATTTTTCATCATACTCTCTTTATGAACAGAATAAAGCAATTTTTCCCTTAGACATGCAATGAAAATTCACAGTGGTGATCACATGTTTTCCAGTACCTAATCCAAACATGTTCATCAAAATTCCTGAACAGAGCTCCTGTTTGAGCTCTCACTCTGTAAAGGTTTGGTATACAAATATATTATTACCTACACCAATACATTAAAAAGTACATTGAGAAATAAACCAACTAACAAAATTAAGGACTAGAAATTTTCATAAATTGTACAGTAATTGGATATCCTGCTGAATACTTATGCAGGGACATATGATACATTCAAAACAGTGATTTCAAGATATGAGAAATTAAAAAAATTAATGGTTGGTGACAGCTATCAGTGTTTGCTGAAGAGCCCGGACTGCACTGCTGTGTTACCAGTGGGCATTGACTGATGATTATATTGTCTTTAAGTTACATTTTGACTGCTGTTCAAGCGTGCAAGGAATATGAAATAGAAGTTGCACAGTTGGCAATAAAAGAGGAATGAGCTGACGATAAAAAGTACTGGTACAGCGGTTTTTCAAAAATAAATTATTTTTCTCCTTCTCACTCTTTACCCTTATATAATTCTTCACATCATAATCATTGTCCTTCCTTATCCTCACTCTCTGTGCCAAAATTGTATGTTTACATAATGATAAATACTAATTAATACTAAAAACTAACTAAAAGCTGGATATGGAGTCTTCGGCTTAAACTCACATTGATGAAGATTCCAACTTAAAAATCCAAGTAAAAAAGTTACACCGTAAGGTGTCTATAAATAGAAACAAAATATTACTTTTACATGTCCTTTTATACTTCCAAGATTGTATATTCTGCAAGCTAAGCCTAAGGTTCTATTTTAACTGATAACAGAAAGCCTATTTTACTGGCAGAAGACATTGGCTGTACCCCTTTTGAAGAGCACCCTCAAAAATTTCAAATACACAGCCTCAGGTTCTTATTATCCCCTACCTCCAAGATCTCAAAATTGGATCAGTAGATTAGCTACAGATCAGAAAGGACAAACACATACAAGTGTTTCTTACTGAACTGATATAAATTAACTAACCACCACACCCTTCTTAGCCCTACACCTCCCTTAGACTGCTTTAGCATCTGCTTTCCTGGGCCACTCCTCAGAAATTCAATGTATACATAACATAACATATATGTATACATAACATAACTACATATCATACATAACTACAGGTACCCACTTCAGTCCTCCCAAGTTCTCTGCTCACTTTTAGACACAGTTCACTGCACTGATGCTGACTTATAAAACCCTGAAAGGTCTGCTTGATGTTCTGCAAGACAGTTCTGCTGAATGATTCACACAAATGGAAGAATTTCACCTAGAGCTATTCTGCCTCACTAATACAATGAAAGGCCCTGTCTTGCTTAGAGCCAGACCCTTCAAAATCATCATATTGTACTGTCCCAGTTAACTGAAAAATAAGAAAAAAAAATCCACTACATACCACATTGCAGATAGAAGGAAAACAAAATTTGGAAAAACTGACAGCAGGAATATAAGCACCAGAATCTTTGTTGGGGGGTTCACATGGAGCCTTAAACACAAAGCCCATGAACTAGATCACCAAGTACATATAGAGAGCTCAGGCTCCCCAGAGGCTTCTGTGTTTCTAGTTTGTGAGAACCTTCAAATCTTTTAAGGAAAGGTAAGAAGCTCAAACCCTTGAGGACAAGGACCTATCACAGTTTTGCTTAGGGAATGTGCAGTGCAGAAAGGGGCAATGTTGGCACAGGTCTGCCATGCAAGTATTGGTGTTACATAGCTCAAGTGCAGCTTCTAACAGTAGCACCACCACGTGTTTGTCAGAAACAATAACCTCTCTTTTTGTTTCCTTTCAACCACCTTCAAGAAAAGCCTTGAGAATTAGCAATTTCGAACCTCACATTTATAACCATTCCTGATTAATACTGTCATATGGCACAGTCAAACCTGTGACTCTGCTCCAAGCTGTTCAGCACTTCAGCTCAGGTCCCAGCTTCAGGAACACCTGAAAAGCACCCAGATTTGCCTTGCAGGAGAAGTGAATGGAGGGAAGCCCCTACTGCTACTGAATACTCAAAAGGCATGAGAAAAGAGGAAAAGTAAGTTTGCAAAACCACTTAGATTCTACTCAATCAGTTAAGGAACCATTATAGCAAATTATTCTTCATAGAATACTGCACACAGAAATGTGAAGGGCCTGCTTTTGGTTCTTGTCCATCTTCTCTCCCTCTTTCATTTTGGAAGCCTCATTCTGTCTGGATTTTTAACATCTTGAAAATTAGTTCAGCAGGACACCGGGGGAAAGACATCAAAACCCAAAAGTATCCATTTCAAATAAAGGCAGTAAATAACTGGGTGATCATCCAAAGGCCATTAAGATAACTTCTTTTCCTGCCTTACATGTCCATCTACATCCACATGGAGAATTAGCATGACAGTAAATGATGCAGAAGTGAATACATGCAGGCTGGGTGTGGGGATTTTTATCAAACCATACATTTAAATATTCTGAAATCTGTTTTCATTATTGTGCATGAATATCCCGTGGTAAAATACGCTTCAACCAGAAAACAAAAATAATTCATGTTTTCCTATGTAAGCAGCTGTCAAGTCGACCTCATGCCATCTATCAGCATTCACCATGTTTAGATACAGCATAAATATACAAACTTCATATAATCTATGAAAGAACTTCCCATCACCCTCAAAGACACAGATCTTGGCATCCACTGACAAAGATAAACAAACGGCACTCACATGTCTTCGACCGTGATATCCTTCAGGATCTGGCAGTAATCCACGTTCCACACTGCCTGGTCGTCCCAAACTTTAGATGCCAGTAGAATTGCCCCCAGTACTATTCTCTTCCAGTTTGCTGGACAAATATCTATCTCTGCATAAGTTAAGAGTCTTTCAAGATATACCTGTGGAAACACATCAAAATCAAGACTTGATCTATTTTGCTATTATGTAGAAATGAAAAAGAAAATTATTTCCATTCCAGTAATTCTAAACCAGTAATCTGCTTTCAAAAAAGATTTTTTTATTGTAAAAGTTGTAGCTTCAAACGCACGTTAATGCCAGGCTCAAAACTGGATGTGATAAATCCACTTTAGTTAGCCTTTGCCTTCTGATCCTTTTACTCATTTCAAGAGGTCAGACACCAGACTCCTAAATACACCATTTCTTTTTTAGCTGTGATTTCCCCCTGCCTGCCACCCGAAAGCTGAAGAAAATCTTAACATTATCTTATAATACTGTAAAACAAAATGTCATTAATTGTTAAAAAAAATTGTTTTCCTTCTTAAGGAAGGCAAACTGTTATTTAAGCACAAAATTCCAAATTATGTGTCAAGCCCATTACTATGGATGGAAGTTTGACTTTTTTCTTAGTGGGTCATTCTGAAAAGACTTTGATGTACAAAATCTGATATCACGAGACTGCAGAAACACAAAGCTCAGTAAGAAAGTGGCACATGGATCTCCTCAGCATCTGCACTACCTGGGGGCTCTGTGCAAAACACTGTCTTTTACTTTCCAGACAGCCTGTGTAAACAAGCTCCTTACATTCTATATTGCAACAAGGCAATTTGTCAACTTTGCAAGCAAAACTGCTTCTCAAATAATGAAAATGCAGCATTCCCTGGAGTCATCCCTGGGAAGCAAAAAACATCTTTAAAGCAATATAATAATGCTGGGAGCATCATAAGCAGAGGGCATATGGAAGCTGTAATATTGTACCACTCAAATTAGCAGATGAACTTCTTTCACATCAGTGCAGAATTTGACTCCCTACTCTTAATGCAAATCTCTTTTAAATCTCAGCCTTTCACAGCCAGTAATAGTAGATTTAGAATGAATACTCCACATGTATAGATATATAAAGTATACAAAAATCAGAAAATATATCCTTTCTTATGTACAGCTCTAGCTTAGAGAGAACAGAAAAACAACTAAGTAAGGATTTTGTGGGGACTGAAATTCAAAGGTACTTAGAGTAGAAAATGTAAACAGATAAGAATTATATTGCAAGGAAAGACATAGAATCATAGAATAGTTTGGCTCGGAAGGACCTTTAAAAGCCATCTAGTTTCAACCCTCTTGTCATGGGCAGGACCATCTTTCACTAGATCAGGTTGTTCCGAGTCCCATCCAGCCTGGCCTGAACACTTCCAGGGATGGGCCATCCACATTCTCTGGGCAACCCGTTCCAATGTCTCACCACCTTCACAACAAAGAATTTCTTCCTAACACATAATCGAACCTCTTGCATGTTAAGGCCATTTATAGTCCTTGTCCTATCACTAAAAACCCTCAAAAATGTTCCTCTCCAGCTTTCCCATGAGCTTTCTTTAAGTACTGGAAGGCTGCAGCAAGGCATCCCCAGAGCCTTCTCTTCTTCAGGCTGAACAGCCCCAGCTCTCTCAATCCGTCATGGCAGAGGTGCTCCAGCCTTCTGGTCTGCTCCATCACCCTCCTCTGGGCTGGCTCCAGCTGACCCATGCCCTCCTCACGTCAGAGTCCCCAAAGCTGGATGCAGCACTCAGGTGAAGGGAGCAGAGGCACAGACTCCCTCCACCTGCTGCCCACGGTGCTTTGGATGCAGCCCAGGACACGTTTGGCTTTCTGGGCTGTGAGAGCACACTGCCAGGCCATGCCTAGCTCCTCCCCAGTCAACACTTCCAAGTTCTTCTTGGCAGGGCTGCTCTCAAGCCATCCTCTGTTTAGCCTGCATTTTGTCCTTGGGATTGCCCTGACTCACAGGACCTTTCAGTTGGCCTTGTTGAATTTCATGAGTATTGCACAGGCCAGCCTCTCAAGGTCCACCTGCACAGCAGATGAAATTACACCTCAGGAAAGAGGCAGCATAAACTTGCCACTATTTTCCCACCAGCACATACCTGAGAAATCAGAATTAAAAATTAAATAGTTTGATATGACTCTATTCCTACACCTTCTTCATTACCATATTGATTCATCTTCCACTAGCATGTTGAGGGTTGTGAAAAATCACTCTTGCTTCCTTGGTGATAACTTGGCTTGATTCCAGACACTGTTTGCTGGAACAAGGCTCTTTATCATCCCTCAATAAAACTGAAGATGATAAACAGCTCTCCATGAGTAAGGCACTTAGTGTAGCTTTCAACTCCTTTCTTGAATATGCCTTAAATGAGCATTTTATTTTGTTCACTTGCTCCGGCCTCCTTTATTCAGTCTTGAGTTTTAAGTATATGTCCAAATAAGAGAAAACAAAAAAGAACAGGACTACTTACAGCAAACATTTGTAAAAGTTTAATAAGGTCCTCAGCCAGTGCGAGAACTCACTTTAATCTAGGATTTGTGACATTATCAGTGTATCTTTGGGACACATTAGTGTAGGTCTTCGACTTGTAATCAAGCTCAGCCAGCTACACACAGTCTTTCTTGTAGCTCTCCCTGTCTCTCTCTCCCAGAGAGAACCCACTGACTGCAGATTAGGGAAATTTAGGCTGGTACATACTAGAGCTCTCACCTTGCTGATGTAGAGCAACCTCATAACAGCAGCACACACAGAGCCAAGTGAGCTGTCTCCAATGTAATTGTGCCAGAGTTCATTATTTCTGATAACTGGAGCTGGTTTCATTTCAGAGCATTTCAATATACAAGGCCCTAATGGGACACAGTACCAGCCCATGATGTCCCATGATGGGACATCAGAGTGGGACAGGCAGAGTCTGCCATGCACTCACTATGCAGGGGGTGCTTCTGGCTGCTGTGAAGATGTGCTGAATCAGGAGAGACTTTGGGAGCAGTGCCAGGTGCCTCTCAGCCTGTTTGAAGAGGAAGGCTGGTGGGATGGTTAATCACTACACTGCTCATCCCAAACAAACTCATGGCTGGTGGGAGAACACCACCTGCTTCTGCTGGCAAAAGCCAGCGAGTCTTCCCACACACACAGGGAGGCATGCTCCACCTCATTTAAAAAAAAAAAAAAAAATCACTGAAAATGTTGGCCCTGTAATGGTAAACGTGAGATATGGAAATACCATTTGTATGCAATTATGTCTACACATTGAACAGTGTCTTAAACACAAGGTCATTTTCTTAAATATGGGTTTTGTATCAAACAGAATGGGATTTTGAGTCTATTATGTGGTTCATTGTATTTGTCTCTTGTAATGAATTTCACTGGCCTCATTTTCAAAAGCAAAACACTTTCTACATCTTTAGAACTAGCTGGTATGAAGTAATATAAAGCTGAATTTTAAAAGGTCACAATAGAAATGAATATTACAACTTGCATTTCAGAAGGCTGGAATAAATTGTCTTATATGGCAAAAGATAAAAAATGCAGAAGAAACAATGTGAGAAACACTATTTTCCTTTTTTTTTAAACATAAGTCAAAGAACTATCCCTCTTGTTTATTTTGGCAGGTGTTCCTTTATGGAACTAGAACTAAAGAGCTTTTAGTATCCCTACGTTAAAATATTATTTGCCTCCACCAACTTTTAACAGCTGCACCCATCCTCAAGAATGGAACTAAAGCTTAAAACAAATTGAAGCTGCTGCACCATTACTACTTTTTAAACTACTTGTTACATTGTTACTGCTTCATCCTTTGCAGCACCTGAAAGTAAGCTTTGAGGCAGAACTTTTCAGTACTTCTTTATTAAACATCCAAAAGCTGAATTCCCAAAAGGCTCAGATTTATTCTGCCTTCATTTAACAACTAGTTCTGCTCAACCACTTTCATAGCATCCTAGAGCCATCTTCATCCCATTTGTCATTGCCCACCAGTTCTATGACTGCATGTATAGATATTTTACACAGATTGATAACAAGACTACTTATTCACATTAAAGTCGCTGATGTGACATGAGCAAAAACTTTCAGTGGTTTCAGTCAAACAACACAAACTTCTGAATTCTTTCCAGCTTGCAAAGAACAAATACAACTTAGTGTTAGTAAAAACAATATTCAATATTCAAAAACAACTACAACATTCAAAACACTTTTGCACCATAATTCAAATCCTAGCTGAAACGAAAATACAATTCTGATTGGGAAAATGCCAATGGTCACTGGTCTGTCAATAAATTTTTATTTACAAACTCAATACCTCAGAGTCTGATACCTCCATTATAGTCTACATTCTGCTTTTGGGAACAAACCACGATTTTACATGACTGTCATTTCAACAAGCTTTGATGGACAACGGCTGCACCTTTTTAATAACTAAGACATGTCAGAAGGAACACTGCATAGAGTTAAGATTTCAAAGGAACAATATTGCATTATTATTTGCATCTCTTCCCATAGACTAACACCAAGATTTCACAGTGACTGACCTTAATACTTGGAGTATCAGCAAATCATTATTTAATCATAAGTGAAACCAATTTAGTGATTTGCCTCTGTTAAAAATTAATTTATCTGAATGAAAGAGACTTTATTTCTACTAATTAAATAAAATTACCACTCCATGGGTATAGATAATCCCAAATTGGCTGGAAGTTTAATGAACTCTGGAGAGGTTCATTAGCTTAGCTACACCACAGGAATGTAGTTAAATGGCTTCCAAAGCCATTTCAGGTCCAGTAGAAGTACAGAACTGATTTGCTTCAGTACGTATTTTCACCTCTTAAATCTGCCAGACCTGAAACAACTCCATGCTGACCTAGTTTGGATGCCTCTGATCCTGACTCCCAGGACCTGGACTTGCAATGGCAAGCTGAATAGCATTAGGCCATCTATTATAACCACTAGTCCTGAGGGGGCTTTTTTTTATCCACACACAGAGCTGTAACATGGCACAAACTATCAGGATCAGCAACAGCATCCAAGGCCCAGCAGTGCTGCTCCAGCAGGGCCACTGCTGAGCTGAACTAATCCTTAGGGTGGTTATTTGCAGATGGGTAAATCCATCCTGCTCTTCCCAAGTGTTCAATAGTAACTAACCATAGTACCACCCCGTGTAGTCCCAGTTATCTAAGATGTCAGGCTCCCCATGATCCTGGACAGCAGAGTGTTGGTTACACAACATCCCAATCAACAGAACATAAATCGTTTGAAGAAACTGAAAACTAAAGACAGCACTGAAGAGTTCAGTTTTAATTAGTGTGAAACAGCATCTCAGAGGATATTATAGCAGACTTTGGGCATTATATAATACATTCAAGTAAAAAGAAACGTTAAAATGCTGGAGAAGATTTCTTTATTTTTTTTCCCCTCTTCAGGAGGACATATACCAAATATGAAAATGCCAAATAATTTCATTTCAGTATTTCACAATCACAAAAATTACTTGTATTTTTTTTTAAACTATGGGGTTCTTATAGTTTTGCTTCTTTTTGTAACTTCATCTTGAAGCTGTTCAACATTAACTTCCAATACTCCACTGATACCTCTTATTACATTGGAGTTGCAGTCTAAGCACTAAAAATACAGTAGTTCTTTTTTTAGGCTTCCCTAAAGCAATGGAGAAGGTTTTCTGTGGAGGTTATGGAATTTTCATCATCAGAGAAATTCAGAACTCCACTGGTCAGACACTGGTCAGTTTGGTTGTGCTTTGAGAAAAGGCCAAACCAGACATGATCTCTAGAAGTCCCTTCCAACCAAAATCATTATGCAATTGTATTTGTATGCACTACTAGAATTTCCTGTGGTGGCACACTGAGAGGTCAGGAGTTGTGTGTTGCCCCCAAGGAAGCTGACTGGGAGTCTCAGCACACTCAAGCAATGGGCAATCACTGAGGAATGTCACTGACATGACTAGAATAATTTGGAATTTTGAGGCAGCAGCAAGAGTAAAACATTATCTTCTCCCATGTGGTTTTTATATGGCTTTATGTTGAATTCTATTTTTATTTTACCAATAAAACTCTAGTGGCTTAAATTATTTCTCACTTGATTTACATTGACAGAAAGAGACAGCAGTTTTGCTATTTTAATTATTATAATTGAGAATCTACAAATTAACCTTTATTTGCAAACATCTCGTTCCCTCCCTCCTCAGGTAATCCACAGTGTAAACTGCAGGAGCACAGAGTAATTAATGAAGATATTTCCATCCCAACACACTATGGAGAAATACAGAGTCATCGCTCTCTAATGAGAAAACTTCAGTGTGTCACAATGCCTTGAAACTGAAATGATATCTTTATGGAAAAGATTATAATTGGTAGTGGGTCTCACACAGCCAAATCACGGCTCTAATCCAATCACTAAAGTGCCATATGCTCTGTTCTAAGCGATCAGCCAGTTCCCTACCACGACTCTCCAGAAATAACCGTGGTTTGCAATTGCCCAGCTGGGAATTTAAAATATTCTACAAAGGTCTGGTGCCACCCATTTGGTGGAAAACGACATCACATCGTTGTGGTCACTGCAAATTCATCCCATTTTTATTTCTGAGACCAAATGGTGAAAAGAAGTAACAAAAGCAGTCACAGAACTATGAAAAAAGGTGAACAACTGCAAAGTACCATTGCAGATATTTATAGAAAGCAAGAGTGGAACTGAGAGAAAAGTCACACATCTCCAGGTTTGCCCCCTAATTTACTCTTCTTGAGACAAATACCTATAATCCATGTCAAATGCACTCCAGTTGTTAGGCAGCATTGAATTTCCAGTTTAAAACTGGGATCAGTATTAATTCTTTGCCCATACAGAAGGCCGAGGCATCAGCAGATACACACTCTGTGAATGTCCTCTTCTCTTGTGATTTAAAAAGAATTCCCTCAGTCCCCACCTTAATTGCTCTCTTTTCATTAAGTGCATATCCCAGCAACTCTAAGGCAGGAATTGACAAAGTAGATGTGCAAGTATTAACTGATGATCACTCATGTGTTGTTCATTAGACCACAGTCAAAAGATAAGAATAGTCCTAAAAGCAGGGACCAGCATCCCCCTATCCCGCCAGTTGCCAGAGCTCAGGTTCCTCCTGGCCTCCTCCAGAGCACACCCTGAGCCATGCCCAGCTGCCAAGGGGCTCGGGATGGACAGCACAGGTCCAGGGGCCTTCCCTCCACACTTTGGAGACCTTCCTCTGATGTGGCCAAGTGCTGGGCTTTGGCACCTCCCCAGGAATGCCTGAAGAGCAGGACAAAGGTGGGCACCAACAACAGTGGATACACACAGCTCTGCTCATGGGTTCCTTACACAGGACAGAGCCCAGCCTCACTGCCTGGCCTTGCTCACACCCAGCCACACTCGGGCAACAAGGACTGCTTTGGATTGCACTCCAAGGTCTCCAGGGAAAGCTGCATCGTCCATCAGCTGTGTAAAGGCTGTTGGTCACACTGAGACACCAAAAAGGACTTCTGCAGATCAAGTGTCTCTATGGACTCCAGACACCCTTTTGGGTTTTCCTTTTCTTTTAAACAAGTATCAGATTTTTTATGCATCAATTGAAATATACTTTTTAAATAAAGTATTTTATTAGCATTCAAAAGTAAAAATATCTTACTGAAAGGAAACCAGCAAAAAAAATTTCTCTATTCCTCCAAATTCACAAAAAAACAAAACAAAATTCTCCGCAAATAGAATCATTTTCACAATACAGCAGCCCTTTACCTAGTTGCTGAAAATGTGACCATAAAATACAGTAAGAACCCAGGAACATCTGGTTGTATTAATTAAATTCCTATTTTCACAAGGAAAATGTATTCTTACATACTTCAAACTTCAAATTCGCTAATATCAAATCCCCTCAGTCACAGTATGAACTCTGCAAGGTATTCCAAAAGCATGCTCCTCTGAACTTCTCAGAATAATTCAGCTTGTGTACTGTATGTATTTACATATCACTGTATCTGATCTGTCTACAGCATGCAGACCCAGCATATTTGCAAATGCAAAATGTGTCCTCTCTGAAACCACTAAGGACAGAGAAGTATATTCAAAGAGCCTTAAATTTGGCCTATTTGCAAAAATCTCAGAAAGCCATGCCAAGGCAAAGCAGAAAACTTGGAACATTCTGCTCTTCAGGTCTAGCTCATAGGATTGTTTCCACAGAACAAAAGAACAAAGTATAAATATTTAATTCTCCTGACATGCAAACACTGTATTGCTTACCCAAACGAATGGGTAGCACTCCTGTTCACATCTTTATTTGCAATCCAATTAGTAGATTAACACAAATACAACTTTCTACCTCTGCACTGGAGGAGATGCTGAAGAGGACACAGTCATTTCTCAGTTTTAGCAAAGGTGGGAATACTCTGGGGCAAGACAGACCTCTTTCCATAAGTCAGGTCACAAAATACAGTTATGCCACTCACTTGGGTTAGAACCACTAGGCACAAGCTTTAAATTGGCAAAACAATTCTTAAAACTAATTTTATTCTTATGGTATTATTTCATGAATAAATAATGTGAATTAGTATTTAATTGTTTCAACCTGAGATTTTAATTTTCCACCTATCAGTATGGGAAATCTCTTGGCAGCTCTAGAGGCTATGTGAAAATTAAATTTTTTGTTTAATTATAAATTGGTTTTGCTGTAATAGTGGAAGCTTTAATTGAAATATTTTAATTAAGTGCTCGAAGCCACACAACGCTGGCTTTTTGCTGCAGAATAGTTTATCTCAGTCTGGAGTTTCACATTTACTCAGCTCCTGTGCTGAACACAGCCTGCTGTAGAACTAATTGTTACTGCTGCTTTTACCTGGTTAATGCATGTACCAAGACAAACAGTGGGGTGCATTCAACCACACACTTCGAACCATGTTAATAATGTGGGCAGTAAAAAAGGATGCTTAGAACTGTTTAAAAATAATTAGAGTGAGTGAAAGAAAGAGAAAACTGTAGCATCTTGTTCAAAACGTCTCTGATCCTCACACTTCCTGCCTTCTGGCAACCCTCCCAGGAGGAACAAGTGGCAGACAGGGCTATCAGATTGCTCTCTGACGGACAGCCAGACTGTGGCAAAACACAAGCCCCAGCAGGGAATGCTGATCTCTCCTTCTCCAGACAGGATATCAAAACTGAAAGCACTTGCAAGGTTCATAAACAGCAATATCAACATTACTAAGATTTCAGGAGTGTGGGAAGGGGGAAAGGGTCGATTTCTTTTTCACAGATTAGCTTCCACACGAGTATTTCAAAAACAACCTAATCTGTGTTTGGGGCCCCTCCTGATGACACAAATGAATAAAAAAATGGGCTCTAGAAGAAACAGAGGAAACTGAGAGTAGCAGCAGCCAAATTTCACACTTGTAAAACACTATGTATATAAACTCTGAAGGTTTCTGGAAAGAAGGGTCAGGCTGGTGATATTACCATGAGAACACAGGCAAGAATAGCAGAATGGCAAACACAGATCACCTGCACCAAATCTATCCATGAATATCTGCAGGGCTGCTCTGAGAACCAAGCTATAATACATTTTCCTTTGAGAACTAGGCTATAACACGTTTTCCTGTTACCATTGTACCGGGTAAAAAAAAGAAACAAAACAAGTCATCTAAGTCTTCAGGCATTAACAACTATGAAAATTGCATCTGCAACATAACAAATTAACTAAAGACATTTGTACTTCATTGGAGATTACACCAAACAAGAACCAGAAGAGGCAAAGAAGTTGTTACATAAGACTTGTGAGAAAGAACTTCCCATGCATTGCAGTAACAGAAAGGTAATGCTATTAAAATAAGGGAAAAAAGAAAAGTCCCCTGTCATTCCACTAAACAGTGCCCTCATTGATCAAATAACTTAAGATTGAATAACAGATAAATACAACAAGGTATTTGACAGTGAGTTAATTAAATTACAGAAGAACATATTGATTCACAAAACATATCTTATCTCCAGCAGAAAACACTTAGGAAGAAAAGGAAGAAGGACAAGCACCTAGTACAATTATGTAAAAGAGACAGGCAAAATGTCATTTCAGAAAACAAATACTGGCTCTGTCAAGCAACTAGGAAGAGTAAAACTACAAAATGGAAGGGTGGAGCACTGTAGGGTGTTGCTTGCCCTATTTCTCTCGTATTCCTGTTCTTCACTGGTTAGTACAATTCATTCTGACTGTCCAAAGGAGAAAAGCCTGCCAACTAATCTTAGAAGCCAAGGGGAATAGATTAACAGAGGAAATGAGTAGGCCTGGGCTTCAAAATTCACCTTCTCCAATTTCCCCTTCTTCCATCTAAAATGCATAACTAAGCTGTTATGAAACCACATGTTGTAGTGGTAAAAAACCATTTTGTTATTTTAAAATCTCTGAGTGAAGAACATGGCCAAAATTGTGACCGAAAGCTGAAGAGACTTGTCAGAATTGGCAGGATATAAATTTCAAGAAAATTAAGAAATTCCCAGCTGGTGGATATCATTTTGGCTCTTTTAATCCACATTGCTATGCTGATCCACACCAGCTGAAAATGTGAACCTTCTTTTGTGTTGTGCTATTTTTAAGTAGCTAAACTTCAGACTTGAGTACAATTGTTCAATGCCATGACAAGTACAGTGGAAGTAGAAGAGAGCCAACATGTCCCAGTCACTCACTGAATCCTTCATGTGCCCACCAATTCTTATTAGTGCTATTAAATCACCTACAGCTGTTCCCAAGTCTCTCCTGGGAGCTGTACTGAGACACAGCAAATCCCCTGAAAGCTCAAGTCTTTCTGCTTTTAACATTCCCTCATATTCAGACCACCTATGCCACCTACATTTTCTATCAGTCACCTTGGTGGCCTGTAACACTCACTCTGTGAAGGCAGGACCCCAGTTTTGTGTCACATGTTACCCAATCTCTTCTTCCTCACTTACTCTACACATGAAAATTAACTGCGGCATCTCTTCCCATCAAGAAATTTCCTCAGTCTCCATAGTGAGAGAAAATTCCCTGGCAGCACCTACATCTATTAAATCATACAAACACAACTTTTGAGAACAAAACTGGGTCTGTCAGATGGCTGATGTCATCCCTCAGACACTCACCAGGGTGACAATGGCACATTCAGCAGTCAGTTGAGCAGCACTGAACAACGTCCGGACAAAGCGGTAAATCTGCTTCTGCTCTGGATCATGTTTGTCATAGTCTGGTGGCACTTCGGATTTCTAAGGAAGAAATACTTCCAAATAGGTGACTGAAACAAAATGAAGCAGACAGAAAAAAAAAAAAAAAAAGACAGTTCACATGAAAGGGAAGGAGAGGCAGATGAACTTACCGAAAGGGGATGAAGGTTTTCATCAAATATATCTAAGAGCATTCTTCCGTCTGTGTCCCTAAAAAGTGTTAGAACCAAAGTACTGTCATTATCTGAACACAACACACACAAGTGCACCATTAAAACTCCAACACTCCCCATGCTGTGGGATGCTTAGAAACACTGATGAAATGTGATTTTCCAATGGAAGTTGGACCTACTCTGCCATAAGTAATATGAAATTCATATTACAAAGCATGCTAAAACGCTCAGCTTTCAGTGCCCAAGATACAAAACTGCTGAGCTCTTTACTATGAGGCTTAAGAAGTACTACTACAAAGTTGTCATAAAATCAGCCCAGCTTACTCTCCTTTTTTTAACTTAATCATGTCCACCCCTGCAATCTCTCAACTCTTCTTCCTCCTTTACTACCAACATTGTAAATGCTTACTTACATGCAATGCTGTTCTTACAGTAATCTTTTAGTTAATACATACATTCTTTACTTTTAATTTATTTGAAAAACTCCATTGTACTAATGATTTCTGAAAGCCAAAAGAAGCACGTACAAAAAAATATTCAGACGAAGTAACATTCCTATTCGCTGTTTTTATTAGATGTTTCTCTGAAATCCCTGTAGCTCAATATCAGCATGCACATTGATGCAACTTCTCAAGCCTAACACCCAGGATGCAATATAAGATTTTTGCTGTACATAACCTCGGCAAGGACATTAACAAAGACAAAATCAAGGGGTATAACTGTACCAGAGCTGCACTTTCTGGACAGATGCATCCATGTGACTTACTTATTACAATCCCATCTTTATTTTTAACATCCCTGGTACTCTGATTATACAGTTCTTAAGAAACAAACCACTGAAAACATTTTCTATCATTACATAGCACCACGTGTCTCTCAGATGGTGCAAACCACAAGTTTTACAGTGGATTCATATCTGCAAAATGCATTTATTAACAGCTGACATTTAAACCTCAACATCTGAAGGTGCCATTTTTTCTACTAAAATGGAGGCTAACACTGGAAATAAACACATTTTTAAATACAAGAAAGAGGAGTACCTAAATTGAAACATACAACCAATAAACCCCCCCCAAAAAAACCACCCCCCCCCAAAAAAAAACCCACACAAAAAAACTCAAAAAAAAAATAAAAAAAAAAAAAAAAAAAAAAAAAAAAAAAAAAAAACCCACAAAGAAAACCCACCAAAACACCTGGACTGGGATAAAAACAACTGGAAAATTCCTATCAGCAAGGATTCTAGGCCAGACTCTTTTACCCCTACCTAAAAAACCAGTATCTTGATGCAGAAGTCGTCTCCCTGACATGATTGGTATGCTATAGTAAACTATGGCAGTTCACAATGCAAACAGAAATATTTCCTGTTTTATTTCTTCAGGTTGTAGCTGCTGTATGCTATGAAGTCACATCTGACTGCCCTCAAAAATCTATTTTAAAAAACATTTGAGAAGTTTTTGTCTTCACTACAATTCACATTGTACTCTTTCAAAAATGGGCCATCTACTGATAACTCAAGCATTCTTTATGGTTAGTTTGCTGGGGTTTATTTTATTTCTTTAGCAAATTCACCAATGCTTATTCATTCCTTCAAAAACAAGATGGGTGTAGTTTTTTATCACTTGTTGAATAACTAAGATAATAAAACATGAAGAAAACTGATCAGTATAACCATGATAGGAGACACTGGGAAAGGGAAGAATGGTAACTAGAATGTTACAATCAAATGAAATGTGAGAAACATGTGAAGAAATATTATATTTCATACATAGCTTCTCCAAAAAATTAGATTGGTGAGAGTTTGAAATATTAGGAAGTTATTTTGGTTTAGGTCTCCTATGCAGGAGAATAGGACCAACTAAATACTGTCTGAAAAGAATTCTTCTCTGGAAGAGCAGATGCTTGGCTCATTTTCTGTCAAAATGAACCTCGAGTCAAAGAGTCACAGTGGTTTCATACTCCCCACCCCCATAATGAACCAAAATCTCCCACATACGTCAACAACTTCCTTTTGGCCTATAATAGCAGGAAACAGAACATATGTTTTGCTCTTGCTGTTTCAGCAGCAAGCGCAACTGAGTGCTGTTATCACATTGTCCCTCCACTCCCAAACCAGAGACAAGCCCAGAGTGAACAGTTGTTTCACATCCCTCATCTCAGAGCTGCTAATTGACACACGTGAGCCTGGCCCCAGCATCACTGCTGGGACTGTCCCAAGTGCAGGCACAGCACTTCCCCAGCCCAGGCACATTCCAGGGAAAGCAGCAGCAACCAGTTTCCTGACTGAATCTCCTCTCCATCCCAAAAGTGAAAGGACAGAGAGCAACTTTCCCAAGAAAGTAATAGTCAGAATGCATTTGTTTTCAAGATGCTGACACAGTACACTTTACTTTATAAAGTTTTGGTCTCTCTACCAGCTGTAGGTCAAATTTGCATCAGGCTCTGCAAGCCCACGAATTGGCATAATTTACAGACAGACAGGGATCAGCTCCATGGCAATCAGCATAAAGCAAGTCTGGCATACTGTGGCTCTGGATGCCCCTGGCTCTGGATTCTTCCTGCTCACTTGTAAGCTCTTACTGAGGTTTCTTACCCTTTGTAATCTCTAATGTGCCTGATTCTCTCAAACCTTTTACTCACCTGCCATGGTACATAGCAGAACATTTAATTTATTTCCACAAAACTTTGGAGTCTGATTATCTTTTTTATCTCTATTATTTAGTCAAGCATAGCAAAAATTGACTAGTTAACCAAACTAATCCAGGGACCATGGGAAAAAGGGGGAAAAAGGAACCACAGATGGATAAACAAGTAATCCAAGCATGATCACTCATGCCTTATTTCCTGGTAAATGAGATTAAAAATTAGAGAGATTTCTCTCCAGTATTTGCTTTATATATTGCCATGTTTCAGTCCAAGGCCCACTGATGCTTGGAAATTGTTCTAAGAGCTTCCAGTGGGAATCAAGCCCTAAGCCTTTCTGCCCTTGTGCACATTTAAAGATTTCTCTTGAGATGTCAGCCTTGTTTCAAGAAGTGTGATGGGTTCCAGTGACCTGAGCCATGGTTCTGAATGACGTACCAGCTGAACTTTAAACTCATGAGTAATTCCTTTTGTTCTACTTAGACTTCTTATAGTCCAGAAGAAAAAAAATGCCTAAGTGGCTTGATAAATCAAGATCTAGGCCAAATACTCTGAAAAGGCCAACTGAAAAATCATGGACACAAAAGTCACTTAAATTATTTATACAACCTCTCCTTAGAAATGTCAGGAACTATTATTTTAGGATACTGTGACGTATCATGAGGACAGGGAATTTAAGATACAAAAGCACAATTCAACATGAAGAAAACTCATGTATGTGCCAAGTTACTTTTTAGAGAACCTTTTTTCTATTCAATTTCAATCAACTTGACTGAGCAGAGATCTAAAATATACTACACCAGCAGAGATAAGCCAGGACCTGCTCTGTTTCTGAGGCATCTTGAATTACATCTCTTCACAATGCCACTCTTACTGTATAATTCATGGGTTTTACTTCAAAATCCTAACTGATCACTGATATGCACAGTTAACTTTACAAAGGTGCACCTAACAACATAAAACTGAAGATACTATTCCGATTTTTCTACATGTTTTTCAATATATGCAACAATGCAGAAATGGCTAATGCATATAAAACCAAACACTGAATCATCAGAACTTTTCGATGTTGAGCTGTTTGTTCATATTCCATTTTTTATGGTACTTAATCCTCTAATTTTAATTTTTCTATGTAAAATTATATATGTAGAAAATGTGTGTGCTTCTTATTGTTAGCATGGGAGTTAAGAAAACTACTACTCAAAAACATTTTGAAAGAAATTAAGCATGGCTTTTTTTCAGTTGTTTCAATAAAAGATATTTTCAGTACAAGATTCCATTATTCACATACCTGTTTTTGATGTGGTAATATATTGCAAGAGCTACACTGTAAAGAAAAATACAGAGTTAATATCTCAGGACTGCCACATGATATTTTCTGTCACCTTACATATAAATCTAAAAGCTAGCAAAAAGCATGACAAACAGAATATGGCCAACTCTATTTTTTTGTTTGCTCTTAGATATCAGGAAAACTGCTGTAAAAAGACAATTTTATAATATTTATTTTGAACACTCCATCCTTTATACTAGTAATCAAGAACTTTACAATAATCTTCATATTTCACATATCAAGTTCCACACTTTCCATTTAATGCCCTACTCCACTAAATTCAATGATTCAACTCCTACTGATTTCCAAGGTGGAAGACAAAGCACAGGCATTGGACACTGTCTTTAGTTCTGCTGCCAGGTTAACATGAAATGTTTTAATCACCACTGGCTTATGATTGTACATTTAAACCCATTGCTTGTGTCTGTCTTTGTGTAGCTGCTCAAACAGCAGACTCAAATACCACACTCCTACAGTTTTATGGCATCAAGTTACTTATTTTAACTCAGGAAAGACAACTCCCTGAATAACTTACTGCATTATGCATTTCCCCTACGCTGAACCACACACCAAAGCACCCCTGTTTATATTCTGCACACAGACAAAAAGTGTCCTCATACTCACAGAAAGTTAAGATTTTGATTACATACACAACTAACTGATCTCATTCACATTTGAGATGGTACTAAATTAAAGCATGGATTCTTATGATTATCCTACAGTTTCCAACTCCCAGCTCATGCTTTACTCACAATACATTTTTACTGAAGAATGAAGCCAAGCCAGCACTCTCCCTATTTACTGCAGCAATATAAAACCAATCTAAGTTAAAGGGGAAAGAGGATGGAAGAGGGAACTCACTGATTCTCTTTGTAGTCAGTTTGTTTCATCAGTGATTCACTTTAAGATGCTTATGTCTTAGACTGATGCAAAATTCCCACCTTTTCTTTTCCCTAAAAGACCTTTTAAGAGTCAATTGGTTGCTCTCTGATGTTCTTCCAGAATTTTACATGAAAACTGAGACATGGTATGTTAGGAAAAGAATATGTTTGAGCTAAAACTTTAGTAGAATTTTAAATTATTTCAGATTTGATTGGGGTATTTTTTGAACAGCCATACAGTAGAAAATATTTTTCTCTGTTAAAAGTAAATATATTTTACTAAATTTTTATGAACTTTTGTCTGGCTGCATTAGAAGTTCTTAGATCATAAATGCTTTTTAAATTTGACTTTTTTCTACAGACACATATTTAAGGAATCAAGAGACAGTGTGTACCATAGACATTTAAAGGCTGCAGCTGTAACTGAACACGAGAAAAACCCACATTTATGAAAGAATTTGATTTGACAGAAAGCTATTCACTAAATGAATTAATCCTAAAATTTAATTTTAAATTATGCCCCTAGGAACACACTTGCAGCTCCAGTTCACTTCATGAAAGCAGATGTAAGAATCTGCGTGCACAGCTCTGCTTGGTGCCCATATGGTTGCCTTTGTAACAAAATGCCAAATTAAATTTAGAAAATATTTACTATTTAGAAATCTGTATCAGAATCTGGAAGTCTCTCAGGGCTGTAATAGAGTAACTTATCCAAGTTTCATTCTACCTTTCATTATTCACTGGTTCAGCTGGCACTAAGAGTGCAGAAATGATGATTATGGAGCTTTCCATCACCCTACCCTAGCCACCCCTCCTGCTGCACATGCTGCAGTGGATAGAGTCATATTTTAAACACACCAGTGCATGACATGACCTAGAAGAGATAAATGAGCTGAGTAAAAGGACTCCCTCTGAGATTTACTTATGTGCAATAGTCATTTACCTGCCGAGACTGCAGGTGTGGGGAAAGAAATGAAGTTGTACTACAAAAGCAATAATCCTACAATCTCCTCACCCTTCAACCTGTTAAATGTGCAGCTGGACAGAAGATGAAGAGACCTTGTGTGCCAGAGTTCAGTTTCTCACCCTCTGTAGTCCCTTTCCAAGCCTTCTGAGCCCTTGCAGCTTCCAACCCTTCCCAAGCTGGCAGCCTGGCCTCAGCCCTGCTCGACTCCCACCTGATCCCAGCACTGGCTCTTCCAGCTCTTCTGCTCCCACAACTCTTGCCCCCCACCATGCATCCAAGTCTCACCCAAACACACCACTCTTCTCCCCACCACCAGCTTTCCCTCTGTGTCCCCCTTCACAAGGCTTCTGCCAGCCCTGTGACCCCCCTGAAAATGCTTCTTGGCTGTTGCAGCTGAACCCAAATCTTCTTCCCACGAGCCATGGAAGCTCTGATGCAAAAAGAGACCCAAAACTCACCCAAAAGGCTGCACTTATTCTGCATACAAAGGATTTTAGAGCAGAACAGTATGAGAATCAAGGAGGAAAAACACCCAAACACCTCAGAAATGCAAAACGTTTTTCAAGTGTTAATAAATTTTTAAGTTACTAGTGACAGAAACCTGAAGAAAAGCAAGATTATATTCCAGGCAGAAAGAGCTGACGAGGAATCAGGCATCAATTTAATTAAACCTTTCTCCTCTCCTCTCCTTTTCCTTTAACAGAAAAATTAAGGACTGTCTTAGTGACCAACATTACAAACTCCTTTGGATGTATTAGTCTAAATAGATTTGTCTCTCATGTAAACACCTCTGCAGCAGAAATACTGTCTTAATAAATTTTTGCATTTGTGTACACCAAGGTAACCAACCTACAGACAACTCAAGAGAGGCTTTCAGCAGCTATTAACAAAGAGCATTAAATGCCTGAGCATTTGGTCTCTATTTTCCCCTTACTGTCCAAAATGTAAAGAACAATACTCCACAAATATCAATTTCATTTCTCTCCAAAAGTAAAAAGGCACCAGTGTAACTTAAAATACTCATCTGAGACATCACTCAGTAACTCTGGAGCATGACTTTTAAATAAATTTATTACTTCAAAAACTAAAACCTTTGAAGCTTGCTTAGTAATGGTTCAAAAATACATATACATAAATACACACATAAAATGTAAGGGCTAGCAAAAATAAATAAACTGTAAAACCCACCATTTGATGGTATACTTGAGGTTTGGTTGACTGACCGTGCTGTCATCCAGGAAAATAGTGGAGCAGGAACTGTACTTCCTTCTCAACTGCCCAGGAGGATGCTATGAAAAACATGCAAAAGAACAATGGCAATTATGTAATACCAAGACATTTTTTGGGGGAAGATATAAGAATTTTAAAATGACAAATTTCTGTCTCTCACAATGATGCACACGGTAACGTGATCACATTTGGAAGCAATTCAGAAAGTTCAGAAATAATTAACAGTGCAAAAGTCACAAAAATCCCTGCCTGAGATTTGCCAATGCTTTCAAGTCCCAAATCCCCTGCGTCCCTCCTTCCCCAAAACCATGCAAAAATTTTTCTGCAGGCTTACTCAAATACATACACTTGGAAAGCAAAGATGAATAAGATCTATATTTCTGTCCTCATTCCAAAAGAGTAAATGGAAGAGTGAAAAAGGAATTGTGTTAGCAATGAAGACTGGTTTAGCAACAGATTGGTTTAGTAACCATGCTTACAGAAAAAAACAAAACTAAATCCTCAAAAAAACTTCCAACAAAATGAAGTAGGGGAAAGAGGTCTTTAGAGTAGAACTACTAAATTAATAAGGAAAATTCAGAAAAAATAATTCATCAATAATAGATTGTTATCAGAAAAGAAGAATACTGATCAAAGGACAGAAGAAAAGAGTATAAGCAAACAAAACCCCCCATCTCTATAAAGGTTTTCAATATATTTCAATCCTTTTTCTGCCCTACCATAGAAAACACTGGAAAATTCAGCCAAAAATCAGGCATTTGAGACCACTGTTTATTTCTAAACATTCTTTTTGCTGAGAGAGCTTCTGTTTAGAGGAGCCAGCTAAAGAAAACAGCTATCCAATCACATCAGCTAATAGCTATCACAGTCCTTAATCCTCTTTGATTCTATCTTTGCTTATTCCACCTTCTGAGCAAATAACTTGACCAAGAACCTCTGTCAGGAAAGTGAAGATCAGTCAAATTACACAATTAACTCACAGCAGAATAGGTTTAAAATTCAGTTGGCATATCAACATGGAAATTTTAATTAATCTTACAATTAATGCTGTTTCCAGTGTTTCAGTGGAGAGACCAATGTCAATGCCATCAGTGGAATTCACAGGTATTTACCAGCTCAGAGCAACTGAGCATCCAGGATATGGTCCTGTGACTCCTCAGTACATCTTCCCCTTTCCCAAATTTCCAAAACAGACATTATTACAAGTGTCAGCACCCATCAGCTCACCAATGCTCCACCTTCCACAGGCAGCTGACTTCTTAACAGCATTCATTATACAGACAGACAGACTCCTGGTAAAACCTACACACATCTAAGTCATCTTTCTGCATTTCACAGCTATGAGTGAAAAAACACACAAAGTCTCCTGTCAATTAAAAAAAAAAACAACCCAACACTTTCTGAAGCTGCCACAATTGTAGAAACATTATGTTCAAATTATCTGAAAGCTTACCAACAAATTCGATTGAGGTCCTTCACTTGACCAATAAAACTGTTGGCTGAACTGCTTTTCTTGGAAGTGAAAACGTTTACTGAGAAAATGAAAAATACCCCTTTTCAAAAATCCTGCAGGACTTTGGAAAGGTACTTTATAATACTCTGGAAGCTGACAACCCATCTACCTTTCAAGCTATTGTATGTTAGGCAAGAAAGAAAAAAAGCAGAAGCACTGTGAATATTAATGCCATAAAATTTATTATCTAGCATTGATGCATACAGAGAGAATTACTAGGGGACTGGTGATTCACAGCTCTTATTCTATCACAGTTCAGTTTAAATATCTGCATTAGTCTGTTGAGTACCTTCCACAGGCATGATAAAGACAAAGCAACTTAAAAACAACAAAAATGAGCCTCTAGTGGCTGGGGAAAAAAAGGGAGACGTACACACATCTCAACCTTGTTATTAAAAAAAACCCAACACATGGAAAGTTTTCTTTCTGCACAATAAGAGTCAACACGCTTTAAAGATAAAATTTAAGATAAATATACCGGAAGCACAATTAAAAGATAGAAAATAACTCTGCTGCAACACCACTATCAGATATAAATTTTCTTATGTAAACAGCACTCTAACATTTGACACACATCAATAATTAGAGCAACACATCTTGTTTCTGAAACTATCACATCACACAACTCTTCTTGAATTTTCAGCCCACATCACACTTTGTTAAGCTTGGAACTTTTCACACCTCAGGAAAATACGTGGTGTCTCATGCCTCGCTTTCTGCTCACAACAACTTGGCAGGAAGGAGCACCTCTCTGAGTCAGAATGGTGCCAAGCATAAACCTCCACCCTTGGGTAAATACACACACACACACCTGTGCCATGTATTAACTGACCTGTGGGAGATCCACATTCCCAGCTTCTACTCTGATGTCCAACTGCAGCCATATGATGCAGCAGGTAACAGATTTTCTGCCTTTTCCAATTGCTGGAAAACACCCTCAGCTTTGTATTTTATCTTGACTAAGCTGGGAGACATTTGAAGTCTCACAGTTCAGTCAAACAGACTTTTCTAAGCCCCCATAAAATGCTGCACAGGAACCTTCTTCATCCTTAGAAAGGACAGAAGAGATTACTGAGCATCAGCTCAGTATTCAGCACTGTCATACAGACAAACTCTCTTCTGTGTCCATTTCAATAGGTAAGTCTGGGACCAAAACTGTACAGGAGCTTAACGCCTTTGAATTTCAAATCCATCACAGCTGACCACAAAAATGTTCCCATTTAGACAAGTCAAAGAGCCTCTGATTCAGAAAAAATCAGAAGAGCTGAGAATGACTATAGAGCATTTGGAGAAAGTAGCCAAACCCTCTAATGAGATCCTTCTAAGGTTCTATCCCACCATAAGGCTGGCCCAGGAAAAAGGACAGACTAGTACACCTCCTTTTGTAAATCTTCATATGCAAAAATGAGCACAGGACACATGTCAAGCCTTAACAACCTTTGCTACTACAAATATTTACTAATTCAAAGCACCTCACTGATATGAAGTGGGGTTCACTTTACCTGTATTTGGAGTAGCTGCAGCACTATTTCTGTACCCAAGCTGAGATGCCATAGATGTCACATCTCTCAATTTCAGCAAGACTTCCAACTTCATCTCACATAAAATTCCCAAAGGAATTCCCAAGGAAAACACGGCAGGCAAAAACTACTTGGTAGTTTAAAATTATATTCTGGTAACCCAGGGATCACTTTCAAACTGGAAGGATGAAGTAAGGGACATTCCACAGAGGTCTGGTCAACTCCACATAAAATACTGAGCAACAACTTTGATCACAGCATCAAAGTATTTTTTATTGAATTTGTAGCTGACATTAACTTGCAGAGGACATTTTTCTTTAAAAAAAGCAATATATCAATAGAATTGATAGAGTTACCCTGTATGCAACAGGGTAGAGCACCCATTCACTCTGCTCAGCTGGAATTTTATGTCCAGTTTTGTACACTGTATTTCAAGAAAGCTGAATTTATTTCAGAGAGTCTGGAGGATAGAGAAATAACATCAATCAGAGATTCAAAAAACCTGATTTACAAGGGAAAGCTGGCAGAGTAGAAAGGCTTTCTACAGAACAAAGCAAAAATAATGGCCTTAAGCCACGTTGAAGGGAGTTCCAAAGAAGAGGATGATGTTCTCCATGACCCTTGTGGATGGGATAAAAAAGAGCAGGCTTATATTAAACTATGGAAAATTAAGATTGGACATGAAAGTCCAGGAGGCAATGGCAAGAAAACCCCAAGCCACCACCTTTTTCTAATAGCAGGGATAGCTTAAACGACTTGAGCAGTGATAGAATCTCCATCACTGAGAACTGTAACGAAGAGGTAAAACAAACATGTCAGCAATAGCTTAGACACAGCCTTCTGTTCCTAGACGTGAAACCAGACTGAACAAGCTCTTGAGATGAATACTGGACCGATTTTCTATCATTTGGTGATTTCTTTTGGTGGAGAGGATTTGGAGCTCTTTGCTCCAGAAGAAGTTGCTATTTTTCTCATTTCAACCAAAGACATTCACTAAGAAATGCTGACTTTATAGGTCACAAAACACAAAACAGGTGTTTTGTGGAATTTCTTTCTTAACAGGAAAAGATACAGAACAGAAAACTCTGCCTTATAACTTGCTACGTTTTTGAATGTGTTACAGAAAAAGCCCTGAGAGATCAAGGTTCAATTTCCAATAATGCAGGTGTTCCTATCTCTTGAGACTAGCAGTTTTTTCCCCCAAAATCCTGTGTGTTTTAAGATGTTTGAACTACAGGTTGCTACTTGAAGTTTATATAAAAACATTTTATCAGAAATCTAATGGATTAGTTTGCCATCAAAATCATACAAACACTGGGGAACTGCTTCTAGGTACCTGATTTGAAAGGAATCACAATGAATTCCTAAGTCTTTCACAATGAGAATGTACAAAAGAGTTCCTTTCTCTCAGGAAACATAACTTAGAAATTAAATCTAAATTTGTGGGGAAAGGAGCAATGTTACCATTTCTTTTGTTAAAGTAGGCACTTCAAAAGGGTTTTGTTTAGAAACATCTAATGGATGGATGGTGCACACTGCCCAAAACCCACACTCAGAATTGACCACAAGGGCCAGCTCTGGCCTCTTCAGCAGCACTAGGGTGGCTCTCTGCCCTTAGACTCAGCAGGATTCATTTGTTTGGGCACACTGCTCCCCTAATGAAGCTATACAGCTTTTGTACCAGCACTGGCCCTCAGCCAGACAGCTTCCAGTTTGGCAAAGCAGCTTCAGCCTTTTCCAGAGCTCTTTTGCACTTGTCCATCAAAAGATAATTTGGAGCTTCTGTAATAAATAATGATAGTAGTGTCTCTTCTTCCTGCTAACCAGGTGTGTCAGTGCATAATTTTAAAAGGTCCTATTAAATAATATTTTTCCCCATGGAAAACCTGAGGCTTGCTTGCACCCGTCTGTGCAGACATGCCCATTAGCTTCCAGGCAGCAGAGGCTGGCCAAGATGCTAAAAGGCAAAACTGGCACACAAAAGTGCACATGAAGCCAAATTACAACAGCAAGCAAAAATACCAGGACTGCTACTGACTTGGAAAAGGGAGGTTCCTGTCTTGAGGATCCTCTGCTGCTTCAGGACATGACTTAGTTTTGACAACGTTTTTCACGGAAGAAACATGATTTTACAGGCCAACAAAGTGCCTCCAAAATCAAGAAAACCATGCAACACAACTCTCTGCGTGGCTCTGCAAAGCTCTGCACTTATTTTCATCTTGCATAATGTCAATACAGCAAAATTGTCTACCACTGGTGTAGATATATTCACCAGAACAAAAGTAATAGGAAACTGCATCACTGTATGTTCATCTTCCTCTGCCAGTAACTGCAATTAAAGAAAAAATCCAGTCCAACTACTCTTAAGTAATACCCCTTGTTCCTCATGATTCAACTTTGTCCTCAGTTGATTAGTTTCACCAGTGTTTGATAATGTCCAAAACTAGCCTAGCTTAGACTAGATCTGTACTTGCAAGTTTTTGGCTCTCAAAGTTTGTCCTTACCCATGTCAACTATAGAAAATCATGTCAGCAAACTCCTCTGCAGCACATTCAGGCCCTATTTAACCACTGATAAAGTGCCCTGCTTTACAAACGTGAAAGATTAAATATTTCTTTGACTGTTAAAATCAGCTCAAAGGCTTATATTTACAAAGCATGTAATTGCTGCTGTTGTGCAATTTCACCAGAGGGACTTATTACATTCCCAGCACAGCAAGTATTACACAGCCCCTTGCAAAAGGACTCTCCTGCATGTTCTCATTCTAACTCAAAACTTAGTTTTAGTTTCTCCCCATAAAAAAGTTTATCACTTCATATAACCTAGTGCCTTGAGGCTGACAGGAGAGGTAAAATTCTTCATCCTAGATGACAGGAAAAGAAGCTAACTAAAATACTTTAGAAAAACACATTTCCAACAGTAAGTTTAGGTAAGCCATTAAAGAAAACCTGTTAATTTTAACTTACTAGATGCCTGGAAAGACTCTTAAGCTGCACCTATTAGGAGTGGCATCAATGCAGGGAATTTGTTAAATGGACCAGGTGGCCTATAAATGCCCTCTTAAGACTGGCTTTTTTCTGTGATTATGTAATGGAAAAGAGCAAAGACCATGTTAAGCAATCTCTAGAAGTTCAAGAGCACCTCAGAAGCCTCTAATCTATCTTCCAGTTTATCTTGTTCTTCTCTTCAAGTAAGGAATGTCAATTAAAATATCTTAAGCCATTTCAACAGCAATTTTAAACCTTTACAATAGTAAGCCTCAGGCAGTCCACTTGAAAACAAGATTTCACTTTTTATGTTGTGCTTTGCTTTCACAGATTAAACTGCTTTCCAGACTATGTTCCCATTTCAGCATGTATCTTACTTACTCATTAATCACTAGTTGAAAGTGTTTTATTATCAGTCACATGTCCAGTAGTTTCAGAACAGGGAAGCAGAACAGCCTCTTTATTCAATTTGACAAGAAAATTTGGGGGCTACATAGGAGTAAGTGCCATACATCATTCCAAGCACTCAAAAAGGCTCACAGGAATTGTTCCTGCCTCACCACGTACAGCAGAAGACTCCTCTGTTCTCTGCAAGTCCCCAGTGCTGTGTCTGGGGAGAAGATCTGATGGGAATCACCACAGGGTCACTTACATGGACCAGGGTTGTGACACAAGTGTTGCCCAGTAGTTTTTCCCCAGAATGATGAAAAAAAAAATGCTGGTGTTAACTTATCTACTTGGAATGATTAAAGCAGTATTAGTTTGCTGGAATTTGAACATCCAGTTGCCAGGTAGCAGACAGTGGAAGCCATGTAAAAAAGACAATGATGAAAGGCTGCTCTTGCTGCAAGGCTGGCAAAGAGTCTCCAGAATAAAAAATAAGCAAAAGTGAGACATTACTTCCTTTTATTTTCTTTCCCTTTTCCTAGCCTTTATCTTCCTTCAGAAATATACCAATATGCAAAAAATATCCTTCAGTTTTAAGGGGTATTACAGCCCATCAACACAGATTCATTTTAAGTGTATCTTGCCTAGAAGAGAAGAAATTACTTGGGCTAACAGCATTTTCTCCTTGTCTGAAAGAAAATTTCTAGAAAAACTTGAAGGAGAAAAAAGAGAAAACAACCTTTTTTCTCCCCTCACCCTGCTCCTTTCCCCTACAAAAAAACACAGTAAAAAGAACAACCTACTGCAACAATAATAAAAGATTCACTCTTTCTCCACCACCTCCTCTAAAAACACAAAACGCAGTCTGTCTTCCTGTTTGCTTTCCTTGTACAGGCAGAGACACTGATGCAATCTCTCTTCTGTGAGAAAGGAAACGCCCCTATCTCAATCTGCATCTTTATCCCTCTCAGCAGCTTGACTAAGCAGATTAAAAGACATGTGCACACCAAGGCAGCATAAAAAAAAAAAAAACAAAACAAACATAAAATAGAGTCTGCTCCAACTCCTTAGGAATTAAAACAGGCTGGAAGAAAGCAAACAGGTCAGGTACATTGGAGGTAGGGAACTTCCAGCACCATTCCCAACCTGTCATCTGTCTCCTTGGGCTCCGTGGGAAGACTGAGAGATGACAGCTCCTCCATAGCACTCTGTCACTCCCTCCTTTCATTCTTTCCCCACCCCCCAAAAAAAAAAGAGAACAGCTGCTGGCTTCTTCCATCACACCTACTGACAAGGTGAATCTGAAACACGGCAACTGTCAGCCCTTGACAAAGTGTAACAAATCAAAGCAGGAACCCAGCATTTGTTTGGGGATCACAGGAAACTATTCAGCCAAGTAAAATATTCTACAAACAAAAGCAAGCAAGAAAGGAAAAGAACAGTAATGTGATCATGCCGAGAAAGTGCATTTGTAAATGAGGAGGAGTCAATATTAATTTTTTCAAAAGTAATATTTCAAAACTGCATTTGTATAAATTAATATTGTCATCTGTTACTACACAGAATTTGGCAAGCAGTTAAAAAAAAAGCACAGTTTTTCTTGACACTTCTCTTTCTAACCAGCCCCCCCCATATCACCTGGGAGAAATTCAATTCTGACTGCAAAATAACCAGTTATGCAGATACTGCACAAAAAGATAAAAATATTTTGTTGCTCATCTTGGTTATTTATCACAAAGGAGAATAAGCATGAAAAACAACGACAACAAAAAAGATGACATCATGAAAAAAACACAAAAGAAAAAGTGCTGCATTATAGTGAGAAGTTCTTTTAAAAAAAGACAAAATAACACAACAGAATTTATGTCCTCTGGACTGTTTCCTCCAGAGCAGATGTGGGGACACAGCACTTCACATCAACAGGGAAACACATGAGTAGCAATAGCTCCTGTTAGCACACACTGAGGAACAGTGGAAAAAACTGATCAGTCAATAGGGTATATCATAAACCATTGTATCATGTAAACAAAACCCATCATTTGTCACATACAACTGTAAAATCTAACTAATTCCTTAAATTTCTTCCAACAAGTTGGTCTAGGAAAACCAGGATGCTCCCTGCAGTCTGAAAACCTAAACACGGTTTCCAGTTACAAGCCACAGCTATCCCTTCAAAAATGATCACCAGTTTGTGTATCAGGTTTAGCACACTGAAGATTTAGGAGGTGCTGAATAAATACTCACTGGTGTGCTGAAGAAACAACTTAAATATTACAGGACAAGTTTGAAAATACAGTTTATCTATGATTATTGCCTAAAAAACTTAACTGACCTGTGAAGAAATAGATATGGTAAGGACTTCATAAAGGGTATTTTTTGCTTTGTAATTGAGAAGTACTTCAAAGTACAAAGAAGTCAGACTTAAGGTAGCAGTAAACCACTGAGGGAAGTTTATACAACTGCAGCCTCATCCAATACTCTGAATGGTACTTGTGGGGCAAAAAACAAAACAAAGAGGAGATACAGCACTTGGCACATCAACTGCATATGCTGCCACACTGAGCTCCCAACAACACAACTCCTCAGTGATATGACCATCCTTCCCTTTTCTGCAATATGCCCAGCCTAACCTATAAACACTTTATACCAGGGTTTGTAATAGTGTGCTTCCAGCAGCATCTGTAATACTCATCTTTGGTAATCTGCTGGAGGAATCAGAACCCACAGCACAATTTTTACATATGAAATGGTCAGTACTGAGTACACATTATTAACTTTACAGGAACCCAGTACACTGGCTTTCCAAGTAATTTTATAACAAGACAATTGCTCTGCAATCTACCCTCACATGCACTCTAAACAATAGGAATGTTTTACAGGGGAATAGAAGATGAGGACAAGAACATCTGCTAACCTAGTGGGGGCAACTTTAAGGGTTTTGTAAGCTTCATAGTATCTCATGACTTCTCAGAATCTTCACTCCGAGGAAACTGAAAATCTCAGCTTGCTTTGGAAGCCATGCAGTAGTTTTAGAAATACTCAACATCAACCAGTTCTAGCAAAAAATGAAGCAGTCCTGCCCTCTCACCCCACACAGCAATGCATTCTTGCCCTCGTGGCTCCCTCCCTTCCTGCAGGTGCGAGCTCTGGAGTGAATCACAATTAGGAGCTCCACTTAAGCATTCAGCTGAATCCACCTGCATTTGTGCCTCAATCCAGTTTATCTGGAGCTAGGTAACTGTTCACCTCAGCACAAAATGAAGTGGGTATAAACCACATCTGTTTCAGCAGCTGTAGTGTCATGAAAATGAAATGACAGCTTATATTTCCAGATAGAGAAAAACTTGAGAGCCTATCCCCATTCACTTTAAAGGCAAATAGCATTTGGTAGACAATTAGCTCTTTCCCTTCTCAATTTTACTGAGCCATGACTCCACATATTTCAGCACAAGGCTTCACATACGTGGAACTACACTGGTTCCAGGTGCTTCAGCAGTGCAAACAATGCTAACTGAGGTGAGAAGCCTGGTCCTGTACCCAAAGCAGGCTACAGGGTATTTGCTCTCAGCTTGACTGATAATTTGATTTAAACAGAAGAGAACTAAACTGAAAAATGCCCAGGGTACATAAGCATATCAAACCCCCATCTTCATACTCAGCACGTAGCACATGTCAATCCACTTTACCTTGCATCAACACTTCAGAACAACTGTGTAAATGTCCAATACCACAGCTCCCTGCCAATGCAAACTTGCATATAAATGTAATCTAAAGTTTCAAGAGGTTCTGTAGTAATTTTAAAAATCATACCAATGTGTGCAGCTCATTTTCCCAGATACCAGTTACCTATGTACACCAGTTGTGAGCATAATACTGTCTTCAAACCAACAGATTCATTCCACTAACTCAATAGTCAAGGCCTATACTTCAGGATCCTGATGCAGAACAGACATGTGAAGCATCAGCACCCTCTCAGCCATGTGGAAATCATGTGTGATAACTCTCATTTACTGTATAATATAGACAACAAGGAGAAAGCTGCATAGCGAGGCATTTTCACTTACGTGGTTTATATAGAGACTCTTGCGTTTTTCTCTCACTGCAAAAACACAAAATATGATAGAAATATTACATGACTATTTTTCCCGATTAAGCTTCTTATACACCATTTATAATAAAAAGAACAGGAGACTATCTATGTGCAACATTATAATTGCTTTTGCACTAACCAATTACATTTATATAGCAAACACAGAAGGAACATATATCTGTATGCATAAGGGCATTTATGCTCACTAGTGTGGTGATGGGTTAAAATTCTCATCCATTTGGGTACTTCACCAGGTGCTGGTCCACATGGGCAAGCTAATATGCAGTAAGCTGCAGTCCAAGGTAGCAGTGGCTTGGCCATTCTTCCCCAGTGGGTGCTGCTGAGCCACCAGTGCCTTCATGCAAGGTACCTTGCTGCAAAGTGGCCTACACTACTTTGCAGGTATGAAAGCACCTAAACAGCTACACCATGGAGTTAGCAAATTCTCATCACAGCTTACTGTGCACTAACTCCCACAGAGGAGCCTTGAAACTGTATAGATTACATCACTGCCTTCTATAATGATCAGGCACAAGCCTGAAAATATTACTCATGTTGGATGTAACAATGAAAATATATTTTGCTGGTGAGTATGAACCAGTTACCACAAGCAATGGTTGCAAAGTCAAAGCCACAAATAGCCAAAACAATCAGAAAGCAAATAGCAAAAAAAAGGGAGATAGGTATATAAAGTCTTAATTGTCAGGCAAATGATTATTACAGCTGATTAAATATACTCTATTTAATTTTTTTAAAGCACTTCCCCAATTAACTCACCCCATAGAGAGCCTGCGGAGCTCTGTTCCACTGAAAATACCACAGCATTTAGGATACAACTCTGGAGGCAACTAACACATAAATCAAACTGCAGGATTAAAATAATAATGGTTTCATGCTGTAGGTGATTAAATGCACTTCGGTGCATCATGATTTGAAAGCAATGCAACCCAATGCACTTAGCAAAATAAGAGTGTTCACAATGGTGGAATAGCCTGTCCATTCCCTGTTGGATGAGAAGCCATTATTTGTGATTAATTATAAGCAAGCAATCTCACATAAACAAAGCTGTATGTGTGAATACTGTGAAATAATTGTGTTTAATGCAGACATAAAATGAAAATTAAAAAATAAGAAAAAACTTTGAAAAATCCTTACATAATTTTCCTCCCAGGGAGCAGAAAGGAGAATCACACATGACAGATGTTAGCCATGTCACTTAGAATATGCTCAGATCCACAATTACGGACATTGCATAAGAAACAGAATTAAACAGGAACAGTGGAAAAATTCTGAGGATCTAGTAAATCATTAAACTGCTTGAAATCCTGCTAAAACACTGCACTACACTTAAGTTGCACACACTGCATTTATCACCACCAAAACACATAAGACATCTACAGGGAACAATAAAATGGTGGTAGATACTTCTAAGAACAGCCTAAGTATTTGTCTGGTATCACATATTGCAATGTACATGCAGTAAACAATTCTGGTAAGTTGTGTACAAACCTAATATAGTACTTAGCTCAAAGTTAGCACCTATTAAATGAAATTTTGAACACACTTAAGTATTTAACAGTTTTAATCACAAATAGTTATACCACATTTGAAGTTCTTCAAATCCTACAGAGACAGCCTGCACATATACTCCAAATTCCATTTTAATGACCTTTATTCCCCTTAGTTTTTTTCTTCTGTATTTGTATCCTTTATTCAATTCCCCATGAAGGTACAGTACTGTACTATCCAAAGCAAGAATATCACTCACAGCTCAATCCCACTTGCTATTTCCAGCCTCCAGAAGAATATGTTAACGTATTTATACACATCCCTTCCTTTTGCCTGCTCAAGCACTTCTTGTGCACATCTTTGCAAGCAGCATGCTGACCTCCTTTCCCTATCTCTCCATAAAACAGAAATTCAGTCAGCCTGGCCTCTCAGGTGAGGCACTACAGGAAGGCAGTTGCTTCTTTCTGTGCTTCTGGCTCACCCTGCCATAGGGTAAGGCTCAGCTCTCTCCAGAACACATGCCAGTGGGGAGTGGGGCAGAGCAGAAATCCATTCTGTCCCAACCACTCTCTTTTGTAATCACAATCCCCACTTTAAACAAGGGGAAGCCAATTATTGCACAAGGAAAAATGACAGTAAAGAGGTAATTCCATTACTTGCCTTCAGTCAGTTTAAAAATACTTTGCTGCTCACACAACTCAGTATGGTCTGCAGCAGGCCAGACCATTGTGTTAGAATTAACCAGCATTTTGCAGCATAAACTCCTAACTGCAACTCCAGGATTCTGGGTTTCAGGCATGGGGTTTTGATGACGTGAAGCCGAACGGATTTGGAGTCAGTTCAAACAATTAAACTTCTACTTTTTTTTTAAACAATATAAAACTTCAAAGTTGTAATGGAACTCTTCAAGTAGAGCCTGAGGTGCTGCCAAATTGCCTCAGTATTCCTCATTCTACAGTCGATGAACTATTCCTATTGCTGCAGGCACTTTCAACTGTTATTGCTGAGCTTTCGCAATAGGAGGAAAGTATCCTGAAATTAAAAGGGAGTGAGGAAATACACACAGAAGCACCTGTGGGCATATGTATGTATATATGTATTTTTCATTGAGCTGTAATAAAAACTTTCACTGGGCCATTTCCAAAGACTTATTTTAATGTTAATCATACCAGTATTGAAAACAAAATTCTTGAGGATTACAACTACAAAAATGTCTTGTGTTTTGGCAGTTGGAATTATCAACCACTCTTGGTAACTCATCTATTTTTAATTGAGAAGACTGATCCCAGCTAACATTAAAGACTGAAAGCAGCTTATTCCACTTCTATCTGCCTATATAAATACAATTTGAAAATATCTTTTGTCTGAAGCCAATTGTTGCACTGACACTGCAAAATTTAGCCAGTACATTGAAGGTGTAAAGCCCAATCTAAGTTAGGAGAGGGGCACAGCTGGAACCCACTGACAGGAAACACCATTACCAGCACCCTGGAAGAGAAAACATTGCCTTCTTGCTACCATAAAGGAAAGGCAGTTACATTGTTGGAGTGCTGTTTGTGTTAATCACAGCCACACACTAAATAGTGCATGGGTTTCCAGTCACCCACAGCTCACTGGCCAAGCTCAGCAAACAAGGGAGAACTTGCATAAAGCACTCACAGAAGTTAAAAACATAACAAGCAATATCCTGTACCAGCTCCCTAAATAGGAAGAATTACATACGATTCAGCACCTAGAAAACTCCCAAAAGAGATGGAAACATTTAGAAAAGTTCCTCTATCTGGGAATCAAATTAATATTTATTGTTACTTTAACTTTTCAACAGATTAAGGATTCATTTAGACTACTGACTAAGAGGGGCAGGATAATTTACATGCTTAGCACGGCATCCAGGCTTCACAGAACAAAGACAATTAGAGACCACCTAATAAACTGAGATGCCACATCCTGCCTCATTTTATTTGTTGCTCTTCGCTCCCATGTTGATCACAAGCAGCTCAAGCACAGCTCCTATGCCAAGAGAATGCCATAAGGCTACCAGTGAGGCTCAAGGAGCTACTAGAAAGACAAACATGGAACTGTCTGAAGGTAACATTGCCAAGTCACTCTAGCACCTAGTGATGGACTTGGCCATTTCTCACTGTAAAACCATGAGATGTACGTTCACAGCCAGAGCCAGATCCTGGATGAAACCCAGAATCCTGATGCCACTCAACTCTCTGTGTATTGTATAATGTGTATTTTAAATGACCACAGGTCTTATCTATAGAAATATTTTCACTTACAGTCAATGGGAAGGTTTACCAGCCCAATACTATTCAAGTAATGGAGCAGTTATCTGTCCAAGTTAGGCGTTTTCAACACAGCCAGCTCAGCTCTCCTCTTCTACATCATCTGAAGAAGTCTTGGGGGCCCCCTACATTCCACAGCAACCTGCTCTGTCAGATTCTACATGCCCTAAAAAATCCCTCTATTTCCCTCTTAACAAGCACTTTATTGCATTCTGGTTAGGCAACATCCTTGAACAGTGTGGTAACTCCTCCAGCTTGTTTGGTTCAACAAGGGGCCCAAAGTACAGCCAAGCAAAATGCTTAGTACTGGGAGCTGTCCCACAAGAACACGATGGTTCCTGGCAGAACATCAGTAGATAAATGTTTGCAGAATCTCTTTATTTTTGTACAAACAAAGTAGCCTTTGTATTTTTTCCAATGTATCAAAGGACAGCTGAACAGATCTTATACCCCCATTGATAGCATTTCTATAATGTTGTACTGAATTAATTGTTCTTACTCAAAAATATGTTCTTCACGTTACTTAAACTAGAACAAAGCTTCATAGACCAACTCTAGCATGAGTATAAATACTTTTATAAAATACTTAAAATTAACCCCATATTGCAATAAATTAACCACTTTTATAACACGTAAGAATAACCATCCAGTCTGGTCAAAATTTTAGTTGTTGAACTTGGGTCTATTTTGTCCTTTCTTTCAACAAGCTGTAACAAGAAATAAGTAGCATCCATATGGGATTAGACAATTTCAAAACACATCAAATTCACTATAAAATAGACATCAATCCTCATAATACAACTATGGAAATATTATCATATTCATTTTCCAGACTACCAAACCAAATTAGTATGGTAAATGGCATCCAAACCCATCTAATCAGGTATTGACAGAACGAGGGCTGAATTCAGAAGGACAATCTCAAGGTTAAACAAGGTATTCACATAATGTACTCTTCAATTAGGGCCTAAATGTATATCCTCTTTGTTCTAGTCGTGCTCAAAAACTAGCAAAAAATATACAGTAAGTGAAAACTACATTATTTTTCAAGTGACGTGTTTGACACTGTAATTTACTATGTAAAAGCAGCATTTATACAGGCACCAGAAAGGAGGACAAAGAATTCATACTGAACAGTCAGAATTACAATGCAGGAACTCCTTTTGAAAGTCCTGCTAGAAAAGAATGTGTTTTGTATGCATTATTCATTTATTTCTAAATCAACATGTCATACATGTCCAACAGGGAACAAAAGAGCCACAGTAAATGGCTTCTATTCTACTAACTCGATCTCAGGTTTGTTTAACCAATGTTAATTTTAGAGATCATTTTGTCTATGTATTAAAAAAACCAACTAAACTCCGGACAAACATGATTATATCAAATCCATAGTGAGAGAAGAAGAGTGAATGTTTGGGTAGGATGGGAGTTATTTTGTTAGGAAAATCTAGAACTGAACTCATTTACAGTATCGTCTATATCAGAGAAACCCTGGAATGTCTTCTTAGCTAATATAAACTGGCACTTTCTAAAAAAAATACTTTCTACACATTTTTCAGAAGCCTAATGTTGAAAAAAATTTAGAAACAGTTACACAAAAATTTTGGATTTAGAGAAAATATTTTTAAAATATAATTATATTAAGCTTCATCCTTATTTGTCCTATTGCTCTGACAAGACAATTAGCTAAAGGTGTGACTACTTAAAACTCTAAATGCCTCTTTTTGGGGGAGAGGGGGCAATTACATATTAAAGGAGTATCACATGCATTCTAACAAAGGGTTTAGAGATAACTACTGTAATAAATTCAGTAACCTACCATCTGTTTGTGATTTACTGAGAAATATCGTACTGGCCCGTGGATGATCTGATGGGTTGAATTCCATGTTCAAATCTGGAAAGAAAGAATAGCAGAAAAAACATTTATGATTATTCAATGGCAGACAGAGATTTTCTCATTCTTTTTAATTACACCAAGTTTACATACTTAAGCAGCTACTGCAAAACAGAATCCATCTTGAGGCTCACTTTTTTATCCTTCTTTGCACAAGTGGTTCTTTTTTGGCATGCAAATCGTTTGCATCAACAGAGCTTTGGGATGAGACTTCAGTTCTAAGGACTGCTTTTGGATTAAAACAGATAAAGCAGCTTGAGAAGCTGGTACACAAGTAGTCAGGAATTTCCCATTTACTATCACTTTCTTCCCACCATGCCCCAAAGCCACAACTTGGCACAGGAACACAGCTTGTTATATGTAATTATTGAAGAATTAAGCATTACAAACAAATGCACAACTCTCTACAGATAGACAGGTTTCCAAGATTAGACATGATTAAAAGTAGTTATTGCAACTGAATGTAAACAAGTGTTTTATATGGTCAAGATTAGAAAAACATGGTGCTTTCACAGTTTAACACTCTTTGCTGTAACAACCTTAAAAAAAAACCAAAAAAACTCTACAACTACCAAAAAACAAAACAAACCAAAAAAAAAGTCCTGAAATATATTTACCAGTTACAAATTCAAATCTATCATACATTATACAAACGTCTATAAATTATTTCCCTTATCAAGGTTAAAATCCATTGAATTTATTTGTTCCCAAATTCCATTCCACTATCAATCTGCTAAAGCTTACAGGCCTGTTCCACTGGAAAACATGCTACTAAAATAGTACATAATTTTTTAGCATTTCCTTGTTCTCCCAGTGTGGCTTCCTCGACCTTAGTTCTCTTACATTCTCTTTATCTCCAAATGCACATCCTCTTGCATTTTAAGCAGGCATTTACTACATAGGAGCACTGACATATTTATCTTCTGTGATTATCCCAGTTTCTATAATTCTCTCATTTCCCCTTTCAAATCATTGTGAAAGCTCAATAAAACCGGAAATTAAGCCCCAGATCTTAGGAAAACTAAGTCTTTTTGTCCCAGAGTCAAGTTCTTCTGTCTATACCTTCCCCTGTTCCTTCAGCATCCATGCCTATACTCTGCTCTCCTTGCCCTTTTATTTAGTAATTTACTAGGTCTTCCACTTCCCTGCATTTTTCTCCTCACCACACACCCCTTTACAAATGTACCTTCTGTTTGTATTTTTTCCTTTTATGCTCTCTTGGCTTCCTTTTCACCTCCCTGCATTCTGTAGCCCATGAGATGAGCAGCCTGAAATGGTGCTGGAAACCTGGGCTCAATTTGATCTTCTTGCTACAAGGAAGAACCAAGAAATGCAGAAGTGCAACTTCGCAGTTGCAAATGGTCTTCTAATTACTATTATCATTAACATCAATGCTACAAAACAGAGGGAATCTAGGGAATTCAAGGGAAAGCTATCCTGATTGTCCCAGAAATCACAGACAAGTTTGGAGAAGATCCTAAGAATGCCATCTTATTCTAGGAGTTCTGACTTCAAAGGACCGAAGTAGAATGTTTTCATGTTACTCTATGCATCTCATTTATACAGAAGACAAAAATAATCATCCATTGAGACAGACAATGCTAGTATAGACTGTTTTCCATTTCAGGATGGTTTTTCTGTTAAGTTGAATTCAAGATGCTTTTCCTTACATGAAGAGTAATCAGCACTTAAAGATGCAAAATACATTATCTTTTATCAACCTCTTCCTCTTTTATCAGCACAATAGATCACCAGAAATAAAAAGAGCCTTTTCTTTTTTGAAACACTACAGATTCTTTTTATGCAAACATTTCAAAGTACAGCAGTGCAAATCTGGTCAAAATAGGATCAGGAACACAACACTGATTCCAGCTTGCAAAATACAGAAAACCAGAAAAGCACTTCTTTCCTTCAAGCCTAGAAAATTATCTGTTTGAGAAATAATAACAACCAGGCTCACAGTTTGTTTGAAGAGTTGAAAAGAAAGTAAAACCAATTGCCACATCTTACAGTCAAGTCACATCTCCCAAAGATGCCTGTGTTACAAGGTGCTATTTTGCAGAAGCAGTAAACCAACAAAGGACTTTAAAGTCTGTCTGAAAAAAGCATGAGCCACCAAAAAGCAGTGGCTCTCAGATAAACTGTTATTCTTCTGACAGAAGCTGAAAGAAGGCCAGCAAAATCCATCTCAGCAGCTGCAGAGGATAGTCCAGGGATTTTTAATTATCTTGGCAGAGCCAACAATCCAAGCCAAGGAGCAAACGTGGCTCCTTCCCACCACTGAACCCCACAGAGCAGCACCCATCCTCCTCTCTCCACATCCCTTCTCTCACATCCTCCCCAGCAACACATCCATCTGTCCTTCTCAAACTGCCTGCACAAAACTCAGAGGAGGAGAACATGGGTGTGGGAAAAGGCAAAGCCTGTTTTACCCAGCAAAACGTGGCCACAAAGGGACAGATGCTGCTGAGAGGCACTGGCTCCCCACAACCCTCTGATGAACAGCACAGGTCCTGCAGGCACAAGCAAAAACTGTCTGGTGTGCACCTCCAACCCAGCCCCTCCCTGCTCCTCCAGGGAAAAGGGCTGGGCAAATCCAAGCATCCCACAGGCCACTTGTGGCACCACATCACTCCAGACCACCACTGCTGGCACACTGGAGTATTAGAATGGATGGTTCACAACATGTAAGATTTCAGTCTCTGGTGGTTCTTAGATGTCTTAATTCATTGTAGAGCTTTAAAACAAATGTCTTTCTGTATATGGCAACAAATCCTGACAGATCTGTCACTACAAAACACGTTACAGAATAAAGAGATCAAATGATACACAAATATCTAAAGCTAGTAACTCATCACCAGAAGGCATTATCCATATGAAGGTTAACTCCATCCTAAAGAAAATATTCTATTTATACTGCTTTTGTATTATTACCAATTGTCTCTAGTATTTGAAAAGCACCATGAAAACCAGCCGTAACAGGAAAGTTTACCCATTTTGTTATGAAACAAAAGATCAAAGATAAAAAGAGATTTAAACTCACACAAGCAACAGTCTATTATTCAAAAGAGAGGCAAATGAGAGCCAGAATTTTAATTCTCAAAACCTGCACAAAAATATTCTCCATTACCAACAGTCTGCTCTGCAACTCATCACAGCCTTCAAATGAAAGAATAACAGTGGGTACTTCTTCCAACAGTTATCCAGCACTCCAAAATAGAAAAAGCCATGGACTCATAGATAGTCCAAAATAGATAGTCCAAATCTTTCACTATAGCTTTCTTTTCTGTTGAAAAGAATTGGAGTATTTTTCTATGTATTTTCCCAGTTCAAAGATCAGGTTTGTTTTGGCTTTTTTTTTTCGTTACTAAAGGACTGTTAAGTTATGCAAAATATAATCCACATCCTGTAAACACCTCAACAGTCTGGTACCCCATGAAAATTTCAGGGCTTTTGTCTTCTAAAGATGAGGAACCAAAGGTTTGTGCCTATAAACACATGTACACATGCACATATCTATATCTATAGATTAACTGATAGCTGCATATTTAAATGAAATTTAATTTTCGGGTAGCCAAGGCTAAGTCAGACACATGCTTCAAATAAGAAGAGATCATATGTCTAACACAATTCACACAATTTTGGAGGATTTGGACAAGAACAGTATCAAATACAGACAAATATACGTAAGATTATACTCCCTTATCTGCTTAGCAGCAGCCAAATTAACAGTTATTATAATGGCCATTTTGATGCATCACATCAAAATAAAATCACTCTCTGAGAAAAAAAGAGTAGATTGTGTATATAACTTAATTTGGTATATAACTGTGCTGAAGTTAAAGACAGCTACCAGAAGACCCCAACAAGAGAAACTTAATTCCTAAAGCTACGGCAGCTTTATGGCCATAAAAAGAAGCGAACTGTGAAACAGTTTGGCTTCAGACTTGGGCTAAAGCCCAGGCAATATTTTAAATCTCAAAACAAGATCTTAAAAAGTATTACTGAGACAAAAAAAACCTGAACACAGCCTCAGTTTGCACTTTTTAAAGAGCAAAGAGGAAGAATAAAGTTTAGATGAGTGTAGAGGTGAGCTACAAGAATGACAGTCTGCTGAAAATGCCTTCAACTGAGAGTCTTGATACTGTAACTGAAGAAAAATGAAAACTAGGAGGTGTCTGCTTTTTACATACAACTTGTAAGTTGAAAGCTCTCTCCAATCTACCACACAATAGACAAAAACAGTGGAAAATGAAAGCAGAAAGAAAGATCTTAATTATGACCTTGGAGTTAAAAAAGGGAGGACAATTAGGCAGTGAAGCTCCACACCCAAGGAACACGCACTCAACTTATCTTGATGTTTTCCTTTTCGAGAAGATTGCTTCAGCCAAACATCTTTGGGCTTCAGTCCAGCATTACTATTTGGGCTCAATTTAAGAATAACTTATGCAAGTTACTTGCATATGATTCATATGGAGGTCAGATCAGATAATCCCAAGGGTCTCAAGCCCAAGGTCTATAAAATCTTCAGAAATAGCAATATTTAAATTATTAAGCACAAAAGCTCAGCAAATCCCAGTGGCATATCTGTAAACTTTCTAAAACTGCACCAAGCTCTGCTGCAATTCTTCAGAAAGAATTTTCAAACTTGTGGTTAGACTACATTATGCAAGATAAAAACAGTAAAGGATGAGACTAAATCTTTTGTGGCAGAACTTTTAACAAAAAACCCAATTGCTTCTTCAATCCATGAGTCTTACTGTGATAGGAGAGGGCATGACAAGAGAATGAAGGATGGGTGCTGTAGTAACTAACTTCTGAGCAATACACATCAAAGCTTCTGCATGACACAAACAGGAAAAACCAACACAGTTGCTGCTTTTCTAACAGTGCACGTGGGCTGCAGCAGGGAGCAGGTCTGAAAATGTGTTTATTCTGTTAGAAAAAATAAGATGTTATTTCCTTCCTTTTGAACAATGAAAGTCAGGTAAGTTTGCACCACCAAAGCTCTGATGTTAATTTGATAACAGAATGAAGTCTAAACTGAGTAAACCACTGGTTTTAGTCTTATTCAATTCTGAAATAACCTGGTGAAATTCTCTCCTTCCTTCCCTTTGCCCCTAGGGACCACAAGCTACCACTGCCACTGCACAGCCACCATTATCATTTAGGAAAGAACAGTGTCCCATATTAATGACTTATCATATGCTTCAATATTAAATTATTCCATGTTTCTTCATCCTGTAAGATTATTTTTTTAAATTACTGAAAGGGGCTTGAGGTAAGAACAGACCTGTCCAAGGCATGCTGCAGAGGAAACCGAGCTGACCAGACACTACACAAATTACTTCACTTCTTTGCCATCTTTCCTCCACCCACAGCCTGACACTACAGCGTGACTGCTTTTGTAGTGGGTGGAAAACAACAAAACCACCACAAAGGATCTTACTGAGCCATTACAAGGATGCAAGCCATGAGCAATATCTGAGCCCTACACGCTTCCAGGAAGTGTGTCAAAACGGAAGAGAAAACAATCACCACTAGAGCAAAGGGAAAGGGAAGCACAGGTGACCTGAGCTAAGGGGATGCTGTTCATGGAGATGTCAAAGGCAGAGCTTTCCACATTCCCTGGTACAGGTGGAAACTCCCCAGTCCATGCCACCTCTGTGCACCAGCAGCACCTGAGGTGTAATTTGTCCAGCTGGGAGAAAGAGTGGAGTTGTTGCTCCTGTTCTCACTGTACCAGCCCATAGGAATGAGCTGATGTCATCTGTGGGAGAAGAATCAGAAACTGTATTCTCCAGGCATAGACAGGGAGATAAGCTTCCCCAACACTGAACCTACAAAAAAACTGCTGAAATAAATTCCAGAAGTCTCATTACGCCTTATATCTTTCTGCTTCTTTCTTATTCTGGTGGGCTGCTCCCCTCTATTAACAGCAATTAGCTATGGTTACAGTAATGAAAATACTCCCTTAAACATTATTGTGTTATTAGCATTCCCTGAGGAGTTGGTAAGAGTTAAAAGGACACCTCAGCTAAGAGGATCTCCCTCATCTGTCTCTAGTCAAATGAAGCTAAAAACAAAGACTAAAATAGAACTGAGAGTAAAGAAACAAGATTGAAAAGGGCTATCTCTCACCATTATTATCCATTTTCTTAGATTTTATTTAAAGCACTACAATTTATGCAAAAGAGGCATGATACAACCTTACATTTGGAAAACCCTACGACTAAATCTAGCAGTATAGTTTCCATTTGAGATTTCTGTACATCAATGTCTCTAAAATGTGGGATGCATTAAACACTGGGACTAAAATAATTCATTGGGATAAATAAATAAAGCACTGGGGTGCTTTCTGTTCAGAGGTTTTAAAAACTTTAAGCCAAAACAAGACTGAATTGCATAGGCTGATTTCACTGGCTAGTAACAGTAACTGCACCTGCTTTTACACTAAAACTTCCAAGATGTGAGATCCATTACTAGAAGTTTCAGCTCATGTCATTCAAACACCACACAATCACAGCATAAAGATTTATCAGTATCAGACCACAAAATCTAGCTGTAACTTTTTACAACACTTCAAGTCTAATCTAAGCAGCAACTAACCTACCACAAATGAAAATGCCTCTAGCTGCATGCAGTATTCTTGCAAGAACAAATGTTTGTGATCATGTTCCAGTACACTTTAACATGGATTATTAAAAGAAAAGAAAGTTGGAAATTGGAAGGCTTTCAAGAGCCAATTGGCTGGAAGGGTAAACTCCTTCAGGTTTGGCTAGGTTGCTGGAAAAACTTGGATGTGATCTTTGCTACCCTGGAGCTATGGTATTCTCTGCCTACCATTCCAAGCAAACGACAGGCATGACATTTCTCAGCAAGTTCCAATTACATGGTGACTCTGTTCCAGGCTCTGCTCTGATCTCAGTTTTCGAGGGAGGCAGAGATAGTTCACCAATAAAAGAAAACCTCTGTGGCAAATAATGCTCATTTCTGTAGTTATGCCTGACCAGTCAGCCAAGTTACAGCCCAGAGCAGCTCTTACAGGCACAGCTATATCTATTTTCTCTTCTAGAAACAAATCACAACTATAACTTTCCACAGGGTAAACAAGGTTTGTATCCAGGATTTTTAGCTTTGTATCACTTTTCAGCATTTGCTTTCCCTTACACAGCAGTCTCTCCCAACTAACTAGACACATTTCAAGAGTGAATTAAATGATCTGATATCACATGATACATAAGCCTCTTGCTTAATGTCTCCTTACATTTAGAACGATAGCAATTAATAAATATTTTCCCTCTCAAGCTCATCTCATGGTAGTTTTTCAGATATTCCAGTACAGCACTTATTAGTTTTTGCTTTAACTGTAACCAAAATTAGTTTTAAAAGTTTTATTGATATACAAGACAGAAAAAGATACGAAAAAAAAAATTACTAATGCAAACACTTATTCCCTTCTCCATAGGAAAATATAGAGGAAAAGACTATTTCTCCCCATTACATGCAGAATTCAGCATGGACTGAAGAGTGCAACAATTCTGTGCTATTATTAAATCAGGAGCATTCCCCTTATTTAAATACAACTGTCCACTGTAAAAAGTGCCTAAACAACATATAAGACATATAACACATACATGCATTTCCATCATACTCAACTGTTCCTCTGGCTTTTGAGTATAACATAGAATCACTGAATCACAGAATTATTTAGGTTGGAAAAGACCTCTAAGATTATTAACCCAGCACTGCCAAGTCCACCCCCTGGATGGTCCAGCCATGTCCCCAAGTGTCACACCCACAGTGTTTAAGACACCTCCAGGGACAGCATTGTCACTGACAGGCGACACAGTTCCATGAAGCCTGCAAAGACAATGCTTCAAATACAGCATGACCTTCAGTTCCACTGCAAACACACAACAGAATAAAAACACTTCTTGAATGTTAACGTCTTAAGACAGAGACATTAAATATTATTTCTAGTAGGAGTTAAAATCATAGAGAAAATCTAAGTAAAAAGTATTCTGAGATTAGTATTAATGTGAACATAAATATGAGCTGGAAGAATATATGCTCCTGCTTTGTAAGATTTCTAAGTATGCTCTTAAAATTTAAATTTTTTAAGTCTTTCAGCCTGTATTAATACCCTAGCAGTAAATTTGGTGAAGATAAATTTAGACTGGGTAACTGTAGAAATTAGTAATGAAAAGACAAAAGAGAAATTTAAGTACACTACTCAGTTCTTTTTTTTCTTCTTATTGTACCAAAGAAGAACTGGTAGTCAAAACAGACTTACTTAAAAACTGCTGAAACTTATTCAGTCATTTTTAAAAGTAAGCTATACGAATAGCAAATAGTTAAGCAGCCTTACAGAACCAAGGACTGAAAGGGAAAAAAATGTGCTCAAAATTTTCAAGTTTTTTCCTTTTGCACTGTTCCAAGTCTTAGGAACATGTTTCAAGGTGTGCACCCAGCAGAAATTAAAGACTTATCCCAGTGAGGGCCATTTCCTTCTGGGACCTACACATGAAGAAAACTGAGGACATAATGCAGGCTGGAGTCAGGCTAACAGGTTGACCTTTTCTTCAAGTCTATATCTCAAAGGATCACTTAACTGTGACTTCCCAGGGAGGTTGTGCGTGCCCTAACCCTGGCAGTGTTAAAGGCCAGGCCAGATAAGGACTTGAACAAACTGGTCTAGTGGAAGGTGTCCCTGCCCATGGCAGGGGGTTGGGACTGGATGATCTTTAGGGTCTCTTCCAACCCTCAGCATCCTGTGATTCTAAGGTGACTGCACTACTCTCCTGGGCAGCCTGTGCCAACACCTGACAACCCTCTCAGTAAAGAATTGTTTCCTAATACCCAATCTAAACCTCCCCCCATGCAACTTGAGGCCATTTCTTCTTGTTCTATTACTGGCTGCCTGGAAGAAGAGGCCAATTCCCACCTGGCTGCAGCCTCCTTTCAGGAAGTTGTAGAGAGCAATGAGCTCTCCCTTGAGCCTCCTTTCCTCCAGTACAAACACCCCCAGCTCCCTCATTCCCTTCTCCTAACACTTGTGCTCTAGTCATTTCAGAAGCTTCACTGTCCTTTGGACACACTCCAGCACCTCAATGTCATGAAGCATGATTCATTTTACATTGCCCTAAAACATCTGAAGTGTAAGAACAATAAAATAGAATAATGGAATATAGAACACTGTCTATTCTAAAAGCTACTTCTTTAGATCAAAATATCTTGACATACAAGAACATCACTTTTCCTTCACTTATCTGACTGAAAATCTAAGGCCAGCAAAGTGAAACAACTTCTCAAATATGGTGCCTTTAAGATTTTCAGTTTCCTGTTAAAATTAGCAAGAATGGTGACAAGCACTTGTGTGAGCATGCCTGCCTTCCTTCCTGACAGCATGCCCGAGGCATGCTACAGGATAAAGGACACTGATAACCCTTTAGTTGAAAACTGTCCTCATAGAAAGCCTCCCACCAGTCTTGTAAAATTTTTTTTTTTTTTAAAGCAGAGTTCAACAGAACCTAGCCCAAGAATCACAACTGGGCCCATAACTTGTTCATATGCAGGATATCCAGGGATATCAAGCAGCATGCTGGAATACACACAAACTGACTCCAGAGCTGAGGAAAAACAATTCCTAGGACATTACAGGTTTTCATGGGCAAAAATTCACTCTGAAACACTGTTTTCATTATACTGAGAGTGCAACATGACTTTTGGAATGAAAAGCTTGCACTGGGACATCAAGTGGAGCCCTGCAAGTCCATCACACACAAGACCTCCCATTGCTTCTGACTCCTTGGCACTGAGCTCAGAGCAGGTTTCAGCCCAGCCAATACAGGTGGCCTGAGCCAGACCCAGCAGGTGCAGCAGCCTCCCTCAAAGGCCTCAGAACTGCAAACAGCACCTGCCTCAACTCATCTGGGTGAACACACTGCCAGGGACACACAGCCAAGCGAAACTGCTCCCAACACTTCTCACCAAAAGGCAAGGAATGTGTGTGTGACATTTCAGTTCTGCTGTTAGAATGCAAACACGGGGTAAGGCTTGCTCACATTTTTTTCAGAAGCATGGTCCATTCTAAATGTTATAAATAATATAAACAGTAACTCCACAAAACCTTTAATTCCGCCCAAAAACCATATATGATATGGTTTGCCCTCAAGTAATGTAGGCTGGGGAGAGAAAGTGGAGCTCCCATTTTAACAGCATCTTGCTTTGCACCCATGGGCTGTGCTGTGCATCACCCATCACTGCTCATTTCCTCACTGATAACCTTTTCATTTTGTTACTAGACCACGCTTGTGGGCATTGAGAACATAGTAGTACTCAGGTTCCCAGTTTTACCTTCTCTCTTACTCTCCTTCCTTGATTAAATGCCACGGAGCCAGCTAGAGCTCACTGGATGTGATCCCAGCACTGTGCCCACCTTCAGGAACACGGGCTGGTGTCTCACCATCCGAGTGCATTTCTACATAAAGCAGCAGAATGTCACCCCCTCAACTGCTCCATCACCTGTTTCCAGCAGGATTTATTAACACCTTAACTACTGCCTGCTTTGTCAACCTCACTTGTGCCCCACTTACAGCACATGCAGCAACAAAAGGAACTAAACCACTGTCCTATTCACCTCAAACTGAAATTTATGCATTTCTATTATGCCCCTGTGACATTGAGCACCATAATTGCTTTCTTCCTAACACACTTTTACTTAACTTATACACTACTTTAAAAATAAATTACTCTGCCCTATTAGGTTCAAAGGCAGATAGAAGGGAACATAAAGCATTGTGAAAGACTTTTTTAAAAAATTAATAATTAAGAAAAAATACCAAGTTATTTTTCTTCACATAAACGTATCAGAAAAAAATTACATCATGATTCACTTACCACTAATTACGATACCTACTTTACATGACACATGTAAAATCTGGTAAACACAGTATCATTACAGACCTAAACAAATTACAACAGCTGATGCCATATCAAATTATTTCACTTGTTTCAAACAGTATTACCATGCTGTCCCACCAAGAGACACAAAGCCATCCATGCCCCAAGAGAGGCTGGCTGTGAACCCAGCTGCTCTTGCCACAAACTTAACCTAGAGGTTAGCAGCTGGCAGGGGATTATTGTCACTGAGCCAAACACACAATACCAGGCAGCACAAGTGTTGGGTTAACCTACAGCAAAGCAAGGCAATTTCACTTGAAGACACAGATCAATACAAAGTTAGCAGCATAATCATCATCATTATTTCAGAGCTGAGCTGATACTATGAGTCTGAATCTCAGATTGAAGCATTATCTGCAGCTTTGCACCAAGGTGCAGGCATTCCACCATTCCTCAAAACACAGACACTATTGCCACACAAATCAGTAAGAAACTGCATGACTTTAAAGATTCATTATATTCTGCAAACCAGGGCACAGGAGCCTGAGCTGCAGCTCAACTCTACATCTGGAAAAAGGCATCTTATGATACTGATTGAAGCTCTGAGGTGCTCTCATACCAACCCAGCAGGGTAGGAAGAGTTTACCCTTCCTCATTCCCTTACAAAAAAGATTTTTAAAAGTGCCAGTGAAAAATGGCATCTTTCCAGGCCCTCTTCTTTTCTTTTGCTTCCCTACTGAGCTGTGTGACCCAAAGATAGAGTAGGTAATCCGTGAAATACAAAACGAAAAATATCAACCCTGGTTTCTCAAAAAATTTAGTGCAAGTGTATTATACAACATTTGCAAAGGTGCATTCTTGACTTCAAGGACAGCAGCTGTTTTTTAATATGCAAAAATATAACTTGTAATCTTTTCTGAGGAGGACCCCAGGATATCTGGCAAACTACAATAACAGGCTTTCAATTTTTCTTCTGCAGACTTGTATTCACATGGCAACCAAATCACCAAGCTACCAAGATACAGTGCCAATTCATACATAAAAATTGTCACCTAAAACTGAAAGTCAACTGATATTACAAACCTCTCTTATCAGTGGATCTCTACATCAATCAATGTATGCAAAGGCCCATAAACATACACAGTTAAAGCACATGTGCATGTATATGCACACAACATGTGCACTACTCAGCTGTCATGCTGTCTCCATGGCCAGAAAGCTCAGTCCCATTAAAGTCTGATGGCAGAACAGGTACCACACTGCTTCCTGAACACATATCCACTTCAGAGGCAGCCATCCATTATACCCATACTCCAGACACCACACCTTCTAAAACCTAAACACTGTGACTTCCACACTCGTGCATCACATATACAGGCACACAAGAAAGAGCTAGAAGAAGGAAAATTATAATTGAACTCTGAATGAGAGAGCTACAGATATTTAACTGACATTTACTTTAAGTCTTTCAGTTCTTTAATCCACGTTTGTTCTCAGAAGAGGCAGCTCAGAGTCATTAAGTGCTGATCTTGGGGAAGTGCCTTACAATAATTTGATATGTTATGAATTGTTACTATAGGAGCTATCATTTCCAGTAAGATAAAAAGCAGTATATTGATATTTTGTTTTTTGCTGTGAATTTATAGCAATCTCAAACATTGCCATCTATCATCACCATGATAGATGACATCATTATGACTAAACATATTAATCTGAATATCTGAATAGCTCTAAAAAATACACAGCAAAGTCTTAAAACTGCTTTTAAGTCAAAATCCTACAGAAATGTTCTGTTCTTGTCCCAAACATGAAATTACTTCCAAGATTACAGTGGCTCAATGCCCAGGACTAGTAACACCCAGTCCCAGTGCAGCAACTAGTTTCAGAATCAGTATCTTTCAGTTCTCCAGCTCTTCATAAAAGCCACAGACAATTGAAAAAAGGATAAAAGCAATTTCCTATCTGTTTTTTTTTTCCAAGTCAGGTGCTATCACATGTAATACTCATGAGGTTGACCTGATCAAGTAATGCAGCCATTCTAAATCCAGGCAGATAAAACCCTACAGACAGAACAGGGATACCTGTGCCATTGGTAAGAAGGGGGAGAGGGCACTTTGAAACAGAAGAACTCCAAAGACGAGTCACAGAGCAAGGTTAAATTGTGTGCAGCGTGGGCAAAAAAGTTGAAGAGGGTACTGCTATTTCCATTACAGATGAGGAACTGAGGTAAAGGAATAAAAGTCATTGCTCCATTAAAATCCCAGTCCATAGCTCTGTAGATCAGACTCCAAGCAGCCAGAAAAAAAGAGCACATACTTGGAGGGTCACAGGACTATCTTGCCCAAACTTTATAGTTACTTTCTAGGTGTCTGATTCAAAGCTAATCATCCAGTTGCCCCTCAATAAACAAAGTATGCTCTTCTAGAAGTGCATTTCTTTAGCAGCTATTTTACAAAATCCTAAAACAAATGTTTGGGATAGAACAGACACATCATACTCTGGACATACTGACCCTTTTCCATTGTCTATACATGGAACCAGTGGTGACAAACTCAGTCTGAACCAAGATGCAGCCACTTAAGTTTAAAACAACTTATTCTTCTCTTGGTTATAAAGTTTCTGATTTGACTCTGTCACCCAGGACAGGCTGCTGACTGCTCAGAATGCATCATGAATGAAGCTGGACACCCTGTCCTCACATCCCACTCTCTCGATATCTTCCATATACAATCTTTATTTCACCAACAAACCATACTGGATTCCTATAGACAAGCTCTCCATCACTGCCCTGACTGATGCATTACTTGGACCAGTCCATTCTTAGTACAGGATGAGGCAGAAGAGGAGTCCTGTTGGAAAACAGCATATGGGCATATAAGAAATCTGGGAAAGATGGAATAAATTTCTTTGATTCTGTCTAATCTTGACTGTTCCAGAATCAGTTTCTCTTCATTAATCTTTCAAGCCTTTTCTCAAAACCATGAGTATATTTTAAGTTTGCTTGAACATCTGGATTCCTTTTTTAGAAAAACCTGTTGCCCTGAGAAGCCTTTCAGATTCAGGAGAGGACCTACTAAAATGTCAAGTAATATCATCAAACAATTTGGTCTCTGTTCATTCTCAGGCACAGAGATGGACATAGCCAGAACTCCCTTATCTTTCCTGATACATTTATTGGCAAATATACCAGGAAATTAATTAAAAAATAGATATAAAATAATGCACTAGATTACCCAGTCATGCATCTAACTATTCACATTGACACTGTGTGTTGCTTACTTATTAAGCAGTATCTTATTTCCAGATTATGGGAACTGTTCCAGGTACCAAGGCTACTGGAAAGATACATCCAAATGTCAGGCCATATGTAATATAACATTTTAGAACAAACACTTCCTATTATTGCCTGCCAGGGAAATGCTAATTTAATTCACCAAGTTCAGTTCTTCAGAGCCTTTTTTTTTTTTTGCCTTAAATAGCTCAACGTGTTCAAATGTTCATTGCCAAATTCAGGCCTGTACTCAACCCATTAGACACACCAGAAGGAGCAACAGTGAATTGCTACCACAGAACACCTAAAACCACCACATGTGAGCCTAGAACACTGCTTTAAGAGTTGCTATGAGAAAAGAGAAGCAGAAAGACAATGTATTAAATCAAAAAAGATAATACCTAATGCAGCATGGTAATCAGACTGATTTCATCAAGACTCCTCCAAGACAATCTACTGAGGGAATCTACTGACAGGGAAGAATAACCACATCATTATCAATTTGTACAACTGTCAGGAACACATTTAGTCACTCCATAGATTAAATGTTTAAGTAATTGCTAAATAGACATGAAATTTTTCCAATTCAAAGGCCTATGTCTAATCTGCCAATAAAATAATTAAATACAGTGAGTCATTTCACTCAGGACAGCAGTTCCTCATCTCAAATATTATCAGAGGCTTTTTCATTTAAACATGCCAGTTGACATAGGAGAGTTTTACTGGCATGTGTTGTATGTACAGAAGAGGTACCAAATTCAACTCTGACTGGCCTTTAAAAATGAAAAAAAATATACTACTTCATATATTCAGGAATCACCTGAAAAATTAACATGTGATATTTACCTGGAGGTCATACTCTTCTGAAGAGCCTATTTTTAGCAATGGTGTCCTGATACCGAAAGTATCCAGATACAGAGTGGGGAAACTGAGCAGGCTTTTGTAATGGAAGATTACATCTCTCAGACTTTCTTAAGTTCTATCCTTAACAGGATAAAAACCAATTGCGTAAGGGAGATCTGGCACATACACAGAATCACAGAACGAATTAGAAAAGACCTCCGAGGTCATCATGTCCAACCTAACACCATCCTGGCACTGAGTGCCATGTCCATTTTTCAATACATTCAAAACCATGAAGTGATTTTAATAAGATGGCAAAGTCTGCAGATGACAGGACATAACATCACAAACGGCATCTTAGATACTGTTTGACAAAATGGTAGATGTAGATTAATGCAAGAATTGGGGCACACAGGAAAAAACATTCAAAATTCTTCTTCAATATTATGAGCTTTGAGTATTCCTTCTCAAAAAATATGTTGCAGGAATTGGGAAAAATGCCATCAGATATGGGCATACTCAAATCACACAAAAGGAGGAGGCTCCTCAGCAACATTAACACAATGTAACTGCTTTCCATACACCACTGAAGTGCTTTCAGTACCAATGGGTTCAAAAGGGATTAGAGAGGTTCCCAGAAGACAAATTCACTAATAATTGGAAAGTGCATAGTAACACCTCAGGGAATTCCCAGAGTGCAGTCTTAGGGCAAATATTGTTATGTTCCTGGTTTATTACTCTGCCACTAGTTCACAAAGGAGACAGGTGAGAAGGTCAGGCAGAACTTCAGTATAACCAGCACCAGTCACATTAAAATCCTGTTACATTGCCATCTCGTAAACCAGTAAAATAAACATCTTAAATTAAACCAAAGAGGTCCTTTATTGTTGGGAGCTACCAAAATATCTGAATTACCTAAACCCAAAGCTGGGAATTTACTAGGCAAGCATGCACTATTTAAGCAAGGAGCAAAGCTGCCACTGCCTTGCAGTTTAACATTAACTAACATGTCTCCACCAAATCAGACTGCTTGTTCAGCCAGCATCAGATTTATGGCAGCAGATGGACTTTCATCCTCAGAGAGAACCTTCATGCTCTTCATCCTCAATAGCATTTATCCTTCTGGTAGTTCTGGAAAGCAGCAGTAAAGGAAAGTACTGCATGTCTTGTACATCAGCTGCAGCAATTAAACAAAACACAGTAGTCAGAAGTGAAACAAGTCCAAACCAAATGTTTAGTAAGGGCTCAATTATTGATCTGCTACAGGCCATGCTACTGCCCCAGTTAACTCTGAGGTCAGTGCACTGCTATGTTGCAGTTTTTCTGGTTGGAACAATGCTCATGTACCATCTCTCACTAAATATATGTTGATCCACTGCAAATTGCCTAAGGATCTGGACAATCCCAAGAGGAATTCAATATGAACCTTCTTTTTCCTACTTGTATAAATCTACCCTGAAGCCGTAGATTAAACATTTGTAAAACAATGACTAGCTTTTCTAGTTCTGCAGAAAAAAACACTTTAGAGGTAGAGAGGAGAGAGGTTTTAGGTTTTGTGATTCATATTTTGAGTTGTTTTCTTTTTTCTTCTTGAAAATGGATTAAATGCAGAGGATTTTGCAGGCCCTTCCTACCTATGAAAAACCACAAGATTTCAGTTTCCATCTGGGTTTTTATCATGCAGAAGCCTACCCAGCAATGGGCAGAGGAGGTGCCAAACCACAGGCTAAGTTGAGTTAGTATCTAAAAGTTCTTGCTGAACACTTGTACTGATATTTATTACACATGTTATTCAATGTACAGCTTATACTGCATCCATACAACAAAGTGAGGTTTCAACAAAGCTTTGGCTGCATGGAGAGACTAGATCCTGACTTCACCAGTGCCTACACCAGGCTGCCTGACACCCCTAAAGCACAGCACTGCTCAGTGAGACACAGATAAACTTTTAACACCTCAGTAAATGCAGATCAAAACCGTTACTGCTTTTTAAACATCCCATGACCCTGGTGAAATAATTTTTGTCAATGTTTTTCAAAATACCACAAGTTCGTATTTCTAAAAATTAGATACAAAAAATGTTCAATGTAAGGTTTGCATTCTGACACACATTTTTTAAAACTGACTTCCCATACTTCGTAAATCAGGATTGTTGCCAGCCAGAGAGGCAAATTAGAAATGGAACATAACAAAACAAATAAATAAAAAACCCTCAAACTATGATGCTTAAATATTCCCTCACTGCATTGCAGCGTTGTATTATGATCAGATGACACAACTGGGCTCTGAGAACCTACAAAATAAAACTCTCTTGCCTAGAAGGCAACAGAGTTGTCTTTCTCTGCCTGCCCCTCATTCACATTTGAGTTGTGAAGAAAAATGGCTTGACTGACTGGCTTTACCTACTGCCTGTGACCAGTCTGGCCCCAATCTGCAATTCATCCTTGCCATCCCCCACAAAAAATTCCCTACTACTTTTGCTGTAATAATGCTGCAAAATTTGGCACCTCACAGCCTCCTAAAATGAGAATTAATTTCAATTTGCTGTTTCTACTTCATCCTAGCAACATGAAACACACACAATTTGATTATATAATCTACAGATATGTGGGAGGGATTTGGAGGCTTGCCTGGAAACCTGCCACTTCTTATGCATTTAAAAGCTTGACAGCATGTTTCTCCAAAGCACACATCTATGTAGCTGAAATCACAATTGAGTTCCTTCACTCTATATCATCAAAAAATCTACCAAAAAAATCCAAAAGCCACAAAGGCAAGAGGGTAAAATTAAAAAAAAAAGACACAAAGGAAATCTATGTAAGAGCCCAAGCCTGGTCCTGCTGTAAATAAGAACAAGTCCCAAAAATGTTAATGGATTTACACCAATTTATACTATCCAATAACTTCAGTGGTTTCAGTTCAAATACCAGCAGATCAGTCACTGTAAAATACAGTCACCAGAATTGACATTGACGTCACTGTTGCTGGCAGCTTTTTCTGAAGTCTGTGGACCAGCTGAACCTTAGCCTTTTTTCAATAAACACTCAAGCATATAACACACCAGTAGTTCCAGTGACAGACGTGTTAGACAGGTCTTCCTGTTCCCTTTATCTATCACTCTCCCATGTGCTCTGGTCTTAAGGCAGATGGCAATTTTTCAGTTATCAATGAAGTCACTCTGTTTTCATTGGTAGGCTAAGATTTTCAAAAATACCACAGAAGAAGTTTTAACATTCACTTTCTCAGTCTTAAGAAAAGTTCCAATTATTCTGTTTGAAGATTCACAGAACTGAAGAAAAGCACAGAAAAGAGACAAGGTTCAACTCAACATATTTTTACAGCACAAGCACTAGCAAGCTGAATCCAGCTCAAACCTATCAGTCTCTGAAAAATCATTAGCATTACCTTTGTTTTCTTTCTCAGGCATTAAAACTTGATGCTGTCTCCAATCTGTCTAACTTCAAAAGCAGAAAACCATTTGTCCTCAATATGATTATATCTGCATACTGAAAAACACTTTATGAATGTTTTCATTTTGACCATTTTTTACCTTACATTTCTTCTTTAAGATATGCAAATGAAATTCCCACAACTGGATACCAATTTGCTCCCATATAAATAAGTGGAAAATAGCTGATATTCCTGAAATCCTTTTGAGATCTTAATCACTTTTCACTGTCAATGACAAGCGATGCCGTAAGTTATTCTGATCAACTGAATATGATAATATATCCTGAAAGTTCACAGTACTTCAGGTTCTGTGAACACCTGTCTTCACCATGTTCCAGGCCCATCAGCTACCAGTATTTCCAGTGATGTCTCTTCTTCAGCACAGTAACAAGAAGATTGTCACTGCAGTTGATGCAAAAGGCTGAGAGTCCTGAGATGCAGGGCAAGCATTCAACTCTGCCATGGATTCCTAATGGTTGGACCACTGACACTGTCAAACCTTTCAGAAGAACAGCTGTTTCTGCTCTGAGAATGCCATTTAGCTTCTGGAGGCTCATAGAGCAGTCACCAAGGGACTGTCTGCACTAAAGCAACACAAGATAATTTCAAATCAATATCCATTCAGAGGAAGAGCTCACATAGAGCTTATGACAACTTTCAGACTTTCAGAAGTTGCTACTAAGCTGCCATATCCTGGCATGCTCTGATCTATCCTTTCCAGAACAAACTTTAGTAGGTACCCACCAAGCTAAGAGGACTGACTAGGGCACCCAAACTTGAACCAAATATTTGAAGAACTAATGAGAATGGTTGAAAAACTTCTTAGCTAAGAAAATGAGTCTGGGGACTAGACAATACCAAATAGCCAAGAGGACAGAGCTGGCACAAGCAGGCTGGGGACAAGTTTGAGATGGGGAAGGGGGGAATATGGGTGCACTTAGAAAAGAATTGTGGATCTTTGTCCTGAGCCAAAGCAGAGTTCCAGAAGTGGAAATAGACCAGAGGGTAGAGACTTTTGCCTAATCTGTGTGTAAAGCAATGAAGTCTTAAAATAGTAAATAAGTTTAGGGTGACACATAACACAGTGCACTGGGTGTCTCAGAAAAACGATAAGGATGGAGATCTGGGACATGGTCGTATTTATGTTCCAAATATCCTGGAAGTTAGCACAGACCGGAGAGCTGAAGGCAGTCGGGGTGTTACCCTGTCTGTTTTGTGACAGGGTAACAATAGGCCCAAAATCAGGAAATCTTTCAAATGTGCCAAGAAAGAAACAATACAAAGGCTTCCTGAGATACAGAAAGCACAGCAGATGTCCCAGCACAGCTGAAATCCTGAGACTGAGGAGTGTTCAAATTGATTAGTGCAAATTCTACCAATCTGACCAAGTCAGATTCTACCAATCTGACCAATCAGATCAACTCTGGAAAGGACAGCACATTACAAATCAAAATTCCTGCATTTCTGCCATTGGGTGAATCCATCATTCTTGAGTAAGCTTCCATTTACTGACACTGCAAAGAGCAAGCATGCAAAGAGCTATTGAGCTTTAGGTAACTATACAGGCAATTCATAGTGGTCTACTCCCATTTTTTTAAACCTGCAAAACCAGAAAACAGCAGAAAACTGTTTTCCCAGAAGATTGGACAGGATCACACCTTTTTCTTCTGGTAAGCCAGAAGCTTGTTTTCTCACTTTTTGTTCCAAGTTGGTCACATTAATGTCAGAAGAATCATATTTTTACAGAGGGCATCCTTTCCAAAACACAGCTTTGTTCACTTCTGACTCCAAGGTGATCGAAACAAAGAGCAGCTGGTCTCCAAATAGCTGTAAGAGATTTCCATTTAAATGCTTTTTTTCACAAGTAAATTTTTCTTGTTATTTTTAACTGTCATAAGAAAATCTTTCTCTCTGCCCTCTCTCCCACTTCTCATCACCAGAAAAATTCCATAGTCGTTCTGTAATGAATCAGTATGTCTGCAACTGTCATAAAGTAACACACATACAATCAAGTGGAAAATTGTTCCCTTCAATCCTCCACTGAAACTAATAAGCAATAAAATATAAAATTACTAGAACAGAAGCTTTCAAAATATGTTTATTTGCCTCTCTTTCTTTTACCAACATCATTTTTTCCCTATTGGATTTCTAAAAGAAAAAAAGAAAATTAACACCATCAAGAGCATATTTTAAGCCACCTTCATATTGCCTGAAAAGTAAAAAGCACATGAATGCAAGTTTTTGCCAGCTATGTATAACCTCTGCATTATCACAGATTTCACCATTTACAGACAGATGGTTGATTCAGTGTTAATTTTCCTTAGGACATATGCTTTTCTGTTGAACAAAACTCCCAACAGAAGTTTTAAAAACTTACAAATGAACATAAGAGCATTTGAAGTGCAGAGGCCATAAGGCAGTTAATACTGTCAATTTATGTACATGACATTTCACAGTAATCCAGGCTGCCTCAGTCTCTACTGTACTCACAGAATTGAACCCCTATTTCTCATTGGCTCACTTAATTTCTAACCTTCTAATTTCCACAATGGCAACTCGCAAGCTTCATTTATCTTCTATTCATAAAAGGAGGAGTAGTAAAGGCCTAAGAAATTATAAACCACTGCACAGAGAATGGAATTCCACCATGGTCAGTTATCTCAAGCCTTTGTTATGTGCAGGCAGATGAAGATTCACACAGTTTATTGGTAAAGGTCCTTGATTAAACCTAAATTAAAAGAGGAGCCCATTGCATCATTATTATTTAATTTCTACTCAGACCTAAAGCAGAGGTTGAAGAAATATCTTGCTATGGAATATCTTCTTTCTAGTTCACTCTCCTGCAAATATTTACATTCTCAACACTACAGGTGCAGTCTGGTGTCCACCCAGCTGTTATCTTCCATCTCAGGGTCTGCTCTGTTTTCTTAAGGAGATTTTTAGTCTCTTAATTGAGACATTTGTATATACATATTATTTTGGGAATTAAAATTATTATTAAAAATTACTGTTGGAAAAAATAACTCTTCTGCTCTCAGAAGCATAGAATTGAACTTTGCAACATGTTCTGGATAAATTACTCTTCAAACTGTATTTCATTGCTTCCTTAGTCTTCAGTAAACCAAACAAAAAATTTAAATAGAATTATCTTACCCAGGTCATCAAAAGTAATCCCTTCTACAATGGATATGACAATTTCCCCATCTCCAAGTATAACTAAGTCTGTCTAATTAGTAGCAGGTGATGATCACCCATCACTTACTTGACCATTCTCCCCTCTTATGCATGTCCCATTCCATCCAAGCTTGTGCTCTAGGTACATCCTTCCACAACGATTTCCAATGCTGCCAACCTTTCAATGTTCTTCTGATCACATCTTACTGGCTAATAAAAGGGTTGGATAAGGTCTCTCTAAATAGTCTCTAGACCACATCAGGGTACAAAATCTTAGCCAGAAGCTACCACTCTCTGAAAAGTGGAATATGTGCACTTTAAAAGATCCCAGGCCTCAACTTCAGGCATCAATGTATAGGGGAAAACCTTGAGAAAAATAAACCAGTTACCAAATTGGTATAAAATACATTTTCAAGATGGCCAGAGGGTACCAAACAACAGTAGATGACTGTATTTGGAACAAATTCAGTGTACTTTACACTAGAAGCTACATCCCAGCAAACAGAGCCTGACACACATCACATTTAAAGTGAGGTATGTGTTTGCACGGTTTCAAGTGTATACTTTGATCAAATACAACTACCACTACTGACATCTTTGAAAGGCAGCACAAAATATCACTAGAAGTTACCCTTCCTATATATCAGACAGCTTATCATTCTGAAGCAGTTTGCATTTTATTAGTGACATATATTTGGGGACCCTCATCATAATGTAAATAAAAAAGGTATCATTTAGCATATTCTAACAGAAATATAAAGATTCACCTATATGCAGTTTAATATTTAATTGAATATAGTTGCTTATCTAACCCATGGGTCTTTCTTCTCCGGTTAACAAAAAACATTCTTATAAAACAGATTCAGCCTATTTTATAGCTGCTGCTGGAATGGTCATCTTGCTGCCAAACTGCTCCAAAATCAAGTTTCTATAAATAAGCAGTTGAAAATATAAAGTAAAGCTTTCCATTTAGGATCACATTTCTTGTACTGCACCTTTGAATTTATAATGCATTACAGCTGGTACTACACAGTTAAATTCCCTGTTATGCAACAAATGAATGGACATTCTATCATCATCCTGCCATACTACAACACTGGCTGGACAAGAGCTGTTGGTTTTAAGCTACAGTGATCAATGGCACAAATTACTATGTCAGCAGACTGGCAAACAAATCTAGTTTTAAACCACAAAAACATATGCTGCTTATTTCACAAGCAAATTTATGCTTATTATTTCAAAGGGAGATGTCACCAACCATTAGTGAAAGTGAATATGAATATCATGCTCTCTCCTTTTCCAGCTTCAATACCTTGATCTGTTTTCATTTCCTCCCTTGCCAAAATGTTTCAGACACTTTAGGTGCTTGTGAAAGATGGTCCTTAGACCCTGGAGTTAATTCAGGAAGATTTTTAATTAAAAACAACAAAGTCCTCCTGTAGGTGTTCTCTTTTTCTCTTTTTCATCTTGCTTGAATTCCCTGAAGTCTAGCTTTCCCCAAAGACAGCTCAAGACAAAAATTATGACAGGTGTCTGCAATGTACAGAAACAGCAGGAGGAACAAAATGAGCAGGGAGCAGAGAGTGACTGAAGCACGTGAAGGAAAAAGGAAAAAGGAGGTAGAATTTTGAGGTCACTCAGCAATTGGGACAGACTCAGGAAAGGAGTAAACTTCAAAGTCCATAATCATACCCCTTTCATCCTTATTTATCTTCTTCCTTGATATTTTTTATATGACATGGTGATAGATAACTATAACAGAGCTGATTTGACCTAATTATTTTTAATGTTAAAAGAAACAAAGTGTTGAAGATGCTAATATATAAAGTATGACAAAAGTGAGAGGAAAAAATACTAAAAATTAACACTCTAATGGACATTGCACAAAAAAACTGCAATACAATTTCGCTTTCTTATAGTGGGGTTGTTTGTTTTTAAGAAAGAGAACAAAAAACTTTTGGCCATTGGGAAAAAAAATTACACTGCTTAAGAATTTTATCACTCAGTCATTCTACATTTATACAGATTTGGTTGATTAGCTGGAAGATCAAAAGCCTAAAAGTACATCAGGGAAAACAGTTACAAAACAGATTTCAGAAAAATAACAAATCAGGCATTCAAAAATATGCAGGGTCCTATTTACCACAATCATCCCTTCTGGAGCTTGAAGGTATATAAATAGAAACCTTTCACCAAGAGGTTTATTATATTTCATCAGGATGCCTGACACTTCAGACAATGAAGGACTTCACATGAACATATTCTTCATGAATAATTAATAAACAGTCAGCTGGTTTGGCTCCTTTAAAAGCAGCTTCGTTCTTTTGTTTCTTTTAGCTGTTACCCTCCTACTTTTAACTAGAAGGCAGACAGCAACACTTTTTCCATCCAAACCAGGAAAATACTTCTTAAATACATAGAGGCTGAAACTTTCTAGATTACAGAGATCCTTATTGTCTCAATAATTTTTAACTCCATAAGAGACATAAAAATTTAACAACTTGATTTATAAATATTTTAGATAACAACTTACAATTTTTAAAGTTTTTTGTTTTCCTCATTCCTTAAATACTGTAAGGCAATGTAAATTGTTTATTACAAATAATTTTAATACCTTGAGATGCTTAGCATGAATCATCTGCATGTTTTTGTACGCCACAGTAAAACAAATGTTACTGGGTGAGCACACCAGATGCAACCCAATCATTTGCATTTCTCCTGGAAGGTGTAATACAAAACAAAGTTCTATTCTGAAATGAGAGATACAGTTGATAGGTTGAAGGAAATTATTCCATTTTTTCTATACTTTATAGAGACAGAACCTGTATACTTTTTGCCTTTAGAAGCAGAAATACCTACAGTATTATCTGAGAGTTCTCCAGATATATTTTGTGATTTTTTTAAGTATATTAAACCAATTTCAATTTCCCTTGTGAGAAAACCAAACAAGCAAGCTTATCTGTCATACAGCCCATAAGGGTCTTCACACAATCACATCTAATATTTGCTTCTGTAACCAAATTTCAAACATCATGTATTCTCCTAATGTATAACATAGTCACTACAAGGACATATTTTCTACTTAAACTAAATGAATGCAGCACACAACTCAGGCAGATATAACACCTTAAACACTAGTAACCTTTATGGTTAGGAATGTTACACTGGAAATGTCAGCACCTCAGTACAGGGCACTAATCCAGGAGAGCACTTCCCTTGACTTGTCAGATATTCTATCACAGAGACCATTTAGTTATTCTGCTCTGAACCCTAAAGTACCAAGTAGACTCCACAACAGAGGAGCTCCCAAGCTGGCAGACAATGATATGATGAAGTACAGCAAACTGTGCTCACAAATGTGGCAATCAGGGTGCCAGTGACACACTAATGAAGTCACAAGACAGCCCTAAGAATCAAACTATGTGTCTGAGAACATTGTCCAAACACTTCTGGAACTCTGGCTGGCTCAATGCTGTGATCACTTCCCTGGGGAGCCTGTTCCAGTGCCCAACTACCCTCTTCAAAAGGGTGAAGAACCTTTTCCTAATAAGTGTTAAACCTTCCCTGACACAGTTGCATGGCATTCCCTCGGGTCCTGTCACTGCTCACCAGACAGAGGAGATCAGTGCCTGCCCCCTCTGCATGAACTACCCCTGACACCACTATATCACCCAGACATCACTGAGTGCCAAGTCCAGTCTTTCCCTGAACAATTCCATGCACAACGACTCCACCACCTTTCCAGACAGTCCATTGCAACATCTAATCACCCCTCCTGCAAATAAATTCCTCCTAATTTCCAACCTAAACTTGGCCCGGTGCAGCTTAAGACTATGTCCTGTCATGCTGTCACTGGTTGCCTGGGAGAAGAGGCTGACCCTCACCCGCAGGCTACAGCCTCCTTTCAGAGAGTTCCAGAGAGTGCTAAGATCATCCATGAGCCTTCTCCAGGCTGAACACTCCCAGCTCCCTCAGCTGCTCCTCATATGAATTATTCTCATCAGCTCTGTTGCCTTTCTCTGGACTTGCTCCAGAATGTCAATGTCCTTCCCGAACTGAGGGGCACAGAACTGGACAGAGGACTCAAAGTGTACCCAGTTTCTATTATTCTGAAATAACCTGAATCATTACCCTAATTATTTCCCTAAATATGCTGAATATCCTGGTATCTCTTATTTGTCAGAATAAGCAAACTCCATCACTTGTTCAAGGTACAGTTCCACAACTGAAATAAATACACAAGGTAATGTTAACGTATAAATATTTTATTGCACTGTATTCTGAAAAAAACTTGTATTTGGCATGGCTAATAGTCTTCCCAGCACTCTCAGCTGATAAGCCTGTCTTTTCAATATGCAGACTTTGCCCTATTACTTACAACTTTGGAAAACTTTGGAAAAAGTGGCCAGAAAGTTTCAGCATCATTCCAAGACTTTGGGAAGTTCATCCAAAGCATTCTGCGTGCAGCCTTTGTCAGGCTTCCTTCATTTTGACAGCCTTCACTTACCCCAAGTGCACACTTCCCCCTCCCCTGTGGTTACAGAGGCACTACACACAAAAGAGGCAGCTGTAGGAACAAACCTGCAGCACCAAATGAAGATAGCAGTTAGCTGAAGGATCTCCTCATCACAGAAAACAAGGTGTGCAGTGGACTGTGTAAAGAGAAACCAGTCTCTAGTGATGACAGAAAAAAAGGCTCCCCTCCCTCCAGACAGAGCTTGTTTGCTGCCAGGCAAACCCCAAACTTTACAGAGGCAATCCATAGCTGCAAGTTCCCCATGTCTGGACTTGGCAGCATTAGGTTAATGGCTGGACTCGATGATCTTAGAGGTCTAGTGCAACCTAAAGGATTCTGTGATTCTATGTCCATCTCTTCCTAAGGCCGCATTTAAAAACTAAGTAATCAGTTTTGGCTCTCAACCAACAACAGCAGCTTTGCTAAGAACATGAACTGCTCCAGAATGCACAGAACCTGTAAACTGAGTTCCTGCACACTTAGAAACAAGACTAAATCATCAGGCCTTTCCAAAATCATTCTGTATATCAGCTCACCATCTGTAGTATATGGATAAATCTGATAAAACTCCTGGAAGACAAGTAAAAATGCTTGTCTCCACAAGCACTACTGTGTAACTGACCTTGGAACAAGATTTGATTAGCAGGAGACCAGAGTCAGTGATAAACAAATGAGAAAGATGCTGAAAAGCAGTCCATTAGGTGAGCAATGCTACTGAATGAGGCAAGAAAGCATCCACACTTCTGGACTGTGCATAAGACGAGGGGAATAACAAGATTAATTAAACTTTAAAGGCAACTTTAACTCTTGATATTTCCTATTTTTCAGTGTTCAATTTTTGGCTCTTCATATTTTTTGAATGCAGTATTTATGATACATTTGATACAAAGGATGCCCACTGCCCATCTGCTTTATAACATGTTCAAGAAATGTTCTACTGAACTTCCTTTACAGAAAAAATTTTAAAGGAACAGGAACTGTGCTTCACCACTGCATCATTTTAAAACCAGGTTCTTCTCTTCTGGTTTTCCAGCTTAGCAAACTTCTTCTATTGAAGTAATTGTCTGAAGTAAAAGACTCTTCGCCAAAAATGAAAATAAATGAGCAAACAAACAAATAAATAAATAAATAAATCCCCCTATGGGAAAAAATGAAGCATCTATTATTAACAGACTAAATAATTTTTTAAATAACTATTCTGAATTTGGAATTTTTCATTACAAGTGCAACCTTGTGAGAACTTTAAAAATTTTATTTCTTTCTAGATTATCTATTCATTGCCTCCAGAAGGCAAGAATAAATGTATCTTTTTACTGTCAGGGGCAGTAAGATGTTCAAGAAAATTAGTGGTTCCTGCTTTACAATTTCAACGTAGAATACATGACAGCAGAAGTTACTTGGCTGTGAGCTTCCCAAAAATAAAATAAATGACATAGTCCTTTAAAACAGCTGCAAATTGTTTGTAAATGGGAAAACCTACTATGCTAGTAAGTAACTACACAGACTCTTATTCTGAATAAACACTACTTAAGTCAAGTTTCAGCATCAACTGAGATAGTGTCATTTGGTCTGCATGAAGAAAAAAACATATAATGCTGTCAGAACAGTTTTTTACACTGTATCTTCAAAATTCATTAATGTGCTCTCTCTTACACCGCTTTGTGTTTACGAAGTACATAAAGTAGCTTAGCTGTTAGTCTTGTTAATCTCCAGTGCTTCATTAAATAACAATCAGCACTCATTTCCCTGTGAGGTTCTTCCCACTAAAAACCATGCTTATCCACATAGAAGAGAAAGAAGAAAAAAGAGGAAAATTGGAACAACAAATGAAGGTAATACTCAGGGCATAAAAATAACCACCCAAATCATCTGTCTCTGACACAGTATTTCATTAGTGCTTATTCCACTAAGTGCTGCATTTCACACAAACAAATTGCCCTTAAAGAGAAATATTTTTCAATTGTTTATTAAAAAAAAAGGTATTTCATAGAAGACACTGGACAAAAAGTCTAATTATATGGAAATCTAATTAATTGTACAAGGACTGTTGCTCAAAAAGCAACTGTCTTTATCCATCCTGGAGACAGAGTAGCTACATACACAAAGTGGCTCTGGATTTGGGCAAAGCAAACAGGGAGAGGTATGAGCTATCTGCAGACAGTTTTTATAATTATTATCATTGTTAAGCATTATTTTTGTTGTTGTTATTATTATTATTATTATTATTATTATTATTATTATTATTATTCTAAAACTGGCTTCCAAAGAGACACTTTCATCAAAACTCAGTTAAACTCAGGTCACTTGGCAAAGTATTTCTTCACAGAGCACACTACCTAGCCCAAAGGCCCAAGAAGCTTACCAAAAAATGAAAACATTATTACAGGGTATTTATATATCCAACAATTTGCCTATGCATTTGACTGCATCAAAACAGTTGTCATGTATTTTACAAGAAGAAAATGAAAGGGGGAGAAAGAAGAGGAAAAAGTGAAAATGTAAAACAAAAAAAGGAAAATATAGGCTGCATTTTGCTAAAAAACTAAGTAGGAAAGTACTGAGAATCTTACTACCCAGGTTGGGAAATTTCAGCTCTCTCTTTTCTAAAGTGACACCTACAGAAGTGCCACACTTGCTTATTTTTGTTGTTCGCAAGCAGGGCACACAGACAATAGATGATGTCAGCCTCTTGGCTTGTAGATAAATATTCAAGCATAACACTATTTTTAGCTGACTTCCTAAGGAAATCAGGCGTATGTGACTGTGCTAACATTCAGCCCTCTGCCCTGAAATTTTCTGAGCATAAAACCTACTTTGACAAATTTTGTAAAAGGCTAAGTACCTCAAATGAACAAGATTGCCCATATTTTGGGAAAGCTGGAAGGCTGATGTAGGAAAGGCAGTGTATCAAAGACCCTGTTAAAAGGAAGGAGGTAGTGATGGTTCATTGCCATTGCCAGCCCAGAGATAGCACTTGTGTCCATTCAAAGATAGGAAAATGGAGAGAAGATGGGGCAGAGCAGCATAGCATACAAGTAACAAGCAACTATTAAGAAAAAAGTTAAATAACAGAGAAACTTCAGTGGATTTGCTGCTCATTAAACACTTCATGCATCTGCATACAGCATACTATGCTCTGCCTTGGCAGGAAGATTAGCTCAATTGTTTAATGGGACTTATCCATATCTGATTTAAATGATCCTAAGTGCTCTCCACAATCTTTAAAATATGTCCCCTGGCACTAATAACTTTATGATAAGGCTAAATTATGTTCCAATCAAATTATAAAAATTGAGGCAAATTGCATTAGGCTACTTAATACAAATGTTCATTCTGAACAGCAATTTCATGTTTATGCTCATATCCTGTAGGAACAAAGGCATAAAGGTGATCTGTGTTTAACAAAATCTCCAGATGCAATGAGAAGCAAAGCCATGGAGATCTTACCTAATGGCATCTGGTTTTCCTCTATGTCCGTGCCCTATTGCTGGTATGCAACATAAATTACTTTTGTATCACCAACCAGGACATCACACCATCACATGTCTATTCCCATCAACCTGTTCTTGGTGCTATGAATTTGGAAAGTGAATTTTCCTACACTTTCCAGATGTTCTTTTTCCACAACAGGCTGTAATTCCACAGTAACATACAGCATTACCTATTTGTACCTCTCTTTTTCTGAACCTTGGTTTCCCACTCCATGGCTCCAGTTCCATTTTTTCCCTCTCGAGGTATATATTTTTTTAAGTTACATAATTTATCTTCTCCCTCTTTTGGATTTATTTCTCTTCCCCCAGGGCTTTGCTTTTTTATGTTTACTACATTTTCTTTTCCTTAGCAGAAGAGAAATGAAGAGAACTTTACTTCTCTCTACTCCCCCAACATCAACACCAAACAATCAGTTTATTTCTTCACTAGGTTCACTTACTTCCTACGTTTTGTCTACCCACTTCCATCCATCCAGAAACGCTGCAGCACCAAAGTCAAAGCAGCTGCATCAGTGACCGCCCACTCTATTTCAGCTGAGCTACCTGCATCTCCAATATCAAAATCGGAGTCAGAAATAAACTGGCAGGGCTCATCCAAGGGCTCCAGCACTGTGGAAAACAGAGGGACAGTCACAGTGTGCAGGAGGTGAGATGGCAATGACTTCTGAGGCACCCATGAGCTCACTCAGTCCACAGGCAATGCCTCAGTGCAGGGGCCACATGGCTTCAGGCAGCCAAAAAGGGTCAGTGTGAAGGAGAGGAGATGACCCAGGACACCATGAGTGTCTGAAAAACAGAAGCATCTGGAACTTTGGAGAGCCATACAGATGCTGCAGCTGGGACAAGGGAAGCGTTATCAATTCTCTCACATGGAAAGGACACACTATGTTTATGTTTTCAATACAACAAATTCAGTTGCTAAAATAGAAAACTGCTGTGTAGGGTAAGTGTGCTGTAGAATAAAGCAGCTTAAAGGAGGGATATGGCCTAGAAAAATGTAGGATTCAAGGAGTTTGCATGAGAACGGACATGGGAACAGAGAACAGACTATAATACCAAATATACCAAATTTAATATTTGGTATATACCAAATATAATACCAAAATTAAATATTACTAATTTTTCCCCAAAAAAAGAACAAAATCATTTTGCTAGGCTCACCGTCAACCCATCTTGCTAAATAAAGCTAAAATTGTGGGCTAGTCACCTCAGGCTCCCGTCAGAGTTGACAGAGACCAGTTTATTGCCTATGTGCTATTCTGGGGAAGTTTCAATATGGAATAGGGAAATAGATTCAATTTGGAGAAGAATTACCTCAAAAATGCCAAACTAATGCAAAAAAAAATCACTAACATGGAATTAAACCATTATATTATTTTGGTGTGTTTGTAGAACAAACAGCAGAAAGACACAGCAGAAAGACAGGGAGTAAATTTGCAAAAGCACATTGAAAACTGTGATAGCATGTGGCTGTGCCCTGGGGTTGCCTTAACTGAATTTCTGGGGAGGAGAAAAAGAGTTCCAGCTACAGGCTTGAAATGGGATTTGCTCTCCAAGCTTTCTAAGCAAACTGTTCTCTCTCACACAGGGTCTGCAGCTTCTCTGACCTCCCCATGCTCACTGCCCTTCAAATGGCTCAATTCCTCCTGGACAGCTTCATTTGTCTTCCCGGCACATCTCACCAATCCTTGCCTCCTCCATCTCTGATTTCTCTAGCAAGCTCCCAGTCTTCCCACACTGCCTGCACTCTTACCTTGGATATTTGGCAAGCTAGAACACACCCACCAAACATGTGCATCTCTTTCACATGTTCTGCACAGTACCTCAAACAAAGGCACATGTAAAAAAGAGACAAGGCTATTTCATTACGATGGCACACTGCATATCTCATTTAACAGTGCATCTGCCATGCATATATTCTTTATATAATTCATATACCTTACACAAATGGAGACAGGCATCCAAATTACTATAAACTGATGATACAAATTTTATTATCTGTCTCCTGTCTTGGCAAGCACTTCACACAGATGGTTTAGGAAACACTTCAGGTGCTTGTCCCTTCCCTGCATATCTGACCCTAAGGATGGGATCTGCTATATACCATCAGATACACTCTCACTTACAGCAAGACATTGATCTTGGACACACTAGCACTAAAATTTCAGAGGAAGCTGAGAAGAGGTAGACAAAAGAGAGAAGAAATAAATTACAGTATGTAGGTTTTCACTTCCATAGGCATCACTCAAGTTAAAAATTATGTCAAACAGCAAAACACTAAATCATATTCCTGTCCAAAATTCTGTCCATTTGCAACTCTGCAACTTGCTCATCTTATTAGAACACACACTCCCCCCAGTTTTCTTAGCACTAGGTTGAAGCAATAGTATTTCCCAGCATCCTATATTCAAGGCGTGTGTGTAAATATCAGGCTATATTAAGGGTGTTTACACACCACTGAATGAGCAGAACTAAATGGTTTTTTGAGTGATAGGCAGTTTTTCAGAATACCTATCAACGTTCTAAGGCATTTATCACCATAGGATCTTCTGACAAAAAAGCTTCATTCTATTTAAGTCTCCAAAGACTTCCCTTTTCAGTGCTGGAACACACTGAACAGAAGGTGGAAAAAAATAAATTGCCACATAAATGTGGGCATAGAGAAATCCTTCAAGTCCCACATTATGTTACTGATGTCTTCTTTGCTCCGGGCACAAATGACTGGTACAAACAAGAGAGAATCACATGCATACAGCCTGTGAACTCATCAGGGGCACATTCAAAAGGCATATATTCAACAACTAATTGCTTTGGGAAAGAACACAGTACAGAGGTCTATACCTGCAAGGGCTCTAAACTAATTGTGGAGCAAGCAACACTCAGCCCTGATTTACAACAGGCCTAGGTTTATTACAAAGCTCCAGAAACTGTCTCCTGTTCTATACCACAAAACACACACAGAATGAAAACTTAAGCTTGGGCAGGATATTTCAGACGAAAATCTTTAGCAGAAGAACAAATTAAGAAACCAAAGTGTTGGGGATAAGCCTTTTGCTCTCACTTCTGCATGTTTCACATGAATTATCCAGGCTTTACATGAGGGATTAAGCATCACATGTACCACCTATGGACTCGCAACCACTCTGTAATGTGTTTGCTAGTGGAAACAAAACCAACAAAACATTTACAGGAGCTTATTAAACAGCACTTTGAAGACAGGAGAACAAGCACCTTAGAGAGGTTTAAAGCTCTACTGGGGATTGACCCTACTATCCCTGAGGAAATAACTACTGCAATACAGAATATGTCATTCGCATTTTATTTTCTCTTTAAGAATACACTGACACTCCTCCAAATGACTAAAATGGGTCACAATACCTTTATCAGAAAAGGTACATATCTTCATAAGGCAATATTCATTATTAAATCAGCAGTCAAAATTTTAAGAGATGTAAGTAGAAGGTACATAATTATTTGTTACTTATAAAATCAGCAAAGGTTCTACAGACTGAAACAGCTGCTCACCATAATAAAGGGAGGTGAGAAAGACTCCGAATAAGATAGATGTGCATTGAAAAATAAATAATGCTGTGGATGACAGAGGCCCTTGTGCAACCTCATCAGAGTGGATGAATTCAGGACTTATGATCTCTGCAAGGATATTCTCCACAATTTCTTTTAAACAGACAGTAATGAATTTTTATCTCAATGCAATATAATAAGAGCTTTCTTACAATGTATAACACTGTATTAAAGGAAGTATGCTTAAGACCTGTAAAAGGAACCACTGTTCTACACCATTTTTATCCCATGGCTCAAGTTGATGACCATGGAACAGAAATGTTTCACATCATGCAGGGTAGATAAAGGCATAAAAGCTGAAGATTTACCTGTCATTCATTTAAAAATAAAACGCTTCAAAAACATATTTACAAGCACATAAATGTCAACAGCATTTTTGCACTAAATAGGGCAGAACTTCAGCTACAAAGAAAACAAACCAATCACCAAAAAAATCCAGCCTTTAGAGATATTCTTCTAAAATAAAACTTATTTTTTGTCTTACCCAATTATGAGGGAAATAAAGACTTTTATGGCTTTTATTTCCATTCAATCCTAATTATATAAACTGTGCAGCAGCTGGCCAGCAGCTTTGATGAAACTAAAGCATCTACAGCAGCAGGACCACTTCTGTGTTATGCCATATATTGCAAAGGAGGCTGTTGATTCAGCCAGTGGGTTAAAATGAAGCAGCACAAGGAATTTCAAGAAGAAAGTATCCCTACAGGAAAAATCACCAATTGAAAAATCTCCAAGTGGCTTCTCTGTTACCAGTTTACTGACAGAGGTGGCAAGTAAGAGACAGAGCTGTCCCACAGGTATTCTCCTACACAGAGAAGCAGAATCCACCATGGGTCAGTGGGAAAAATGCAGAGCCAGCCCGAAGTGACCCTGAGGCTCTGATGAAGAGCTGACAGCTCCAGTGTCCCTATGCTGGCTTTTTTGCTAGAGGTATATTTATGCAGTTTGTAACATACATCCAGAAGCCTAAGATCAGCCGCGTTCTACATTCTTCCTCCTGGGCTGCAAAAGGCTGTGTCAGAAGTCATGCCTGCTTATTTAGGGGTTTTATGTAACTGCCCTCGACAGGCACATGAACAGCATTGTCAGGACACTCGATGCCTTCACCACTTCACATCACCTGGACAGCAGCACTGGTGGAAAACTGCAAAATAAAACACTAGTTGAAAACCTCAGACCCAAATGACTCACAGCAGTTCAAGGCACTATAAAACTGGACCAAGTTTATCCATAACAACTATTGCTCCAGAAATTAAGAAAACTGGAAATGTCACTGTATAACAGCTTGTTGGCAAACAAATTAAGTGCATTAACAGGTTATCATAAGGAAAAATAAAATGTCCCTGTCCTTCTCCTCATGCTTAACAATGTGGTTTTAACTGTTCCCTTCAAGAGCACCAGGAGACCCTTCCATGAGACACTTTTAGTCTCTGCTTCTGGAAGGAGTCACAATTCAGCAAAAGAGACTCAAAAGGAAATTTTAAATTCCATTTTCACTTAAATAGGGGGCACACATGCAGACTTGGCCTGCAGTAAATACTCCCTACAACAGTGAGGAAGTTTAGCAGAAGACTGAAGCCACACAGGGAAGTTCAGACAAGGCTCTGCCACCCAGCCGAGAGGGCTGGTCCTGGTGGCAGTGATGGGCTCCACGAACAACTACTGCCAACTACAGAACAACACCCTGGGCCTGTTTGAGTGAAATCAAATCGGGCATTTCACAGAACCACAGAATAGTTACGGTCAGTACATGCCTGTTTAGCAAGGTCTATAAAGCAGAAACTGGCACCCCTACAAACACAGCCCAACACACAAACCAAGGACAGCAAGTAAGGGATCTCCACCACCCCACACACTGCAGATGGACAAGCAGGGGTGCCTACCCACAGCTAGGAATTTGGATCAAAAAAAAAGAGGAAGGGGGGGAAAAAAGTAAGGAAAACATTCCTCAGGGCAGATGGAGGTCATAATATGAGAGGAAATGCTAGATAAAGGCAGCAGTGTACCCTAAGAAAATGAAAATGCAGTGCTGTAAGCCAGTATCATTACTGTAATAAGCTATAAGGTTATTGTAGCAGTTTGCCTTGAACAGCAGCCAATGACATTTTAATAAATTGATTAAATATTACCTGGTTGTGCAAGGATTTCCACCTCACACAGAATACTACTTCGTAGCATCAAATACATTTTTCAGCAATTTCAATGCAACTTTTTACCTTTCAGAGCAGAAATTCAACATGCTGAGATTAAATAATGTTACCTCTCCGCTGGGGGTGGCAGAACACTTTAGTGACTGCTGTGTCCCATTAACTGAGCTAAAAACTTCACCTCACAAAACACTTCAAGAAGGCAGTTATAATAAACATACAAAAACAGAAGCCTTGAAAGTCGGCATTCTGCAGACCATATTTTGAAAAAAAAAAGTTTCTATTAATACCTTGTTTGAACTGTTCTGACTTAATTCTATCTGGTACTACTTTGCACATACCACCAATTTTTAATCTTTAGTTTTCCCTCCTTTAGTTTTCCAAAACCCAGGCTGCCTGCTCTCAGGGTTGACCAAGTAGTGAAACAGAGGACAAATTTACTGCTTCAGAGAGCTATCTTTAGAGACTCAAGCTTTCAGTGTACTGAAGTTCAGCCAAATCCCTTCTGAAGCGTTTTGTAAAAACCATTTCTATTGCCTCATTGAACAAAAGAAAACAAACTGATTTTCTCTTTTAATCTACTCCTTTAACTTATCCTTATACTAAACTTTGCTCATCTTAGAAACAGCAGATTTGCCATTCTGTGGAGATAAACTATCAAACCACAAAACATGATCTTCTAGAAGGTAAGAACCAATGTTACTCTAAATGCACACTCTGTATATGGCTGCTTTGAACAGAGCAAGACAACAAAATTAATCACTATGTGAAACCCCTGAAAAATATCCCTGATGAGCTAAGAGTGCCTCTAAAGTTGAGTGAAAACAAATTTAATTAGCTCATTTGTTTCATGATGCCCAAAAGCACTTCAAAAGTTTTTCAGATAAAAATGGAATATACTTATACAGAAATTAGATACTAAATTTAAAAGACAGAAGGAAATATTTCATAATAGATACAAAAAAGTAGATGACAAATTTTGAATACCTAAATCAATCCAGCTCGTCCCTCTGCAGCAATTTAACAGGATGCCATGACTTTGGTTAGATCTATACTGACCAAAGAAAAGGCAAAAATCAAACCAAGACGTAAGGTGCACATTCCATGCACTTTATAGACCAGGCATGAACTCCAGGGGCTAGCCCTTGTTTAAATAAAGCAGGATAAGGAAAAAGATCTGTTATCCCCATCAGCAATCCCTCTTGTTCTAGTTCTATCATTTTCCTTTCTAGGAGCTGAAAAGCATTTCTTTTTTAAAATATTTAGTGTATTTTAATATATTTTTAATACATTCCATCTTAAGAATTCTGTGTGTCTCTGCCACCTGACAAGAACCATGGCCCATTCCATAGGACACCATATTGGCATAAACCAAACAGATCTTTGTCACAAATATATATGTAAGGTAATTTTTCTCTAGCTAAAAGACTCAGAATAAGAAGCATCCTTGAATATAAATATAAGACACATGAAATATACAATGTTTGGTGGATAAGTTTTTGAAGTAAGATATTGAGCCTTGCACAACTGAAACTATAACAAGAGAACAACACTAAAACATAAAATGTTTCTCATTTTATTCACTTAGAACTACTACTGAAAGCAAGAAATCAAACAAATCCACCCAAAGAAATCTGGTGGTTTTTACAAATAACCTTACGAGAATCAAGGCTCCTTTCTCAAAAAAAAATAAATGTAGATGAAAACACCTGAGGCTATTGGTAGGAGAGATCATTTTCCAGCTAAAATAAAGGTACATTACCAAAACAAAGGAGCAAATGGTAGCAAGGGAAATCTAAAGAAAATCAGAGAAGGACAGCACAAGAAATTTTGTTGAGCAGCACAATGTAAGAGACTTTAAACCTATTATTACTAAAACCTGAAGAAGGAAGGAGATGAATAGCAGCTTCAAGGTACACCAATTTCACCAGGAGAGGACAGAAACTGTTTTCCATTACCATTCTAATAATGGAAAAATGCCCAAGGGAAGCAAACCCAGAATGCAGAGGGAAGCAAACATTTCAAAAAGTGTTTGTGGCAATAAACTGCAGAGAGCCAACACCCACACTGTTCTCTCCAGCCAGCTCTGCTGAGTCCCCACTCCACAGAGCAGGGAGCACCCATGGAAAAATAGAGAATGGGAGACAGAAAGAACTGCCCAGCCATGCAGATATAAGGAAAAAGCAGTCAGGAAAAAAAAATAAAGACTGGAACATTCTTCTGAATGCTTCCTCTTCTGAAACTGCTGGGAGGTGCCAGCACAGATGGGCAATTTGGAGACTGATGTTCAGAGGCTTTTTGCTGCTCTGAAGGAACAATTCCATCTGTGGTCTTCTGTTGCTGGAAATGACCACAAATACACTCAAAGACTTCAAAACAATGATGGCAAAAACACTGTGGGTGGTTTAGTTGGTCTGGGGTTCTTTTTGTTTGTTTAAAAATTTTCAAATAACTGGTTCAGTAAGGAACCTGAGTGGTTTGTCTCATCCCAGCAACATGGTCAGTTCCCAAATTGTGCAGCCTCTCCCTGAAGGTGAGTGCCTTCTGCAGCAATGCCTAACCACAGCCCCTCTGGGAGGACAACTCCCTAGAAACACTTCTGCAAGGAACCCTCACTGAAGAGAAATATAGAAACCATCTCTAGCACCCCAAATTCATAGCCCCAAGGCACAGCCTACCCAATTCTATCAACACCACTTAATTAACTTTTCAAGACGACTCAGAAGATAGGGGGACAAATAGCAAACCAAAGGCAAAACACATTAGCAGGTTTTTGTCACAGACAAAGAATCAAGAGTAGCTATAAAAAGGGTACTGCTGCCACACAACATTTTAAAAGTATTTATAGGAAACAATTGCTAGAAATGCACAACAGGCACACCTTTATCCAGGAAGGAGCTGGAGACTATAAAACAACCAAAACCCCACACCCAAAACCCCAAAGTGCATAACTGGAGAATGAACACCACTCGCTGCTGCCAAGGCCAGATGCAGAAGCAGTTTGTGCCAGCCCAGGCTGGCTCTGACACACCCGTGACACACAGGGTTCACAGGGACACAGGACACATTTGCTGCAGCTCGCTTCTGGGCCATTAACAAACAAGACTTTTCTTTGAAAACTGAACTACAGAAGCAAATGTTTGGGAAGCCTGTTGAGTTCTCACACACCTTTCTTTTCCTATATATTCTATGCAACATAAATACTTTCGTTAAAGGACAGAAAACAGCAATTCACAGGGAAACTTATACAAGTTCAGGTAAGTTCAGGACCCCCTCAGGTCCATTTGTGGCAGTGGTCCCTGACACTACCCAGCCCAATTACCACTAATGCAAAAAAGCCAATGGGACTAGTCAGACTCCTATTTAATATATAAAATATTTATTTATAAGTGTCAGGAAAAAAAACATTTATTTGGGGGAAAGCAGTACTTCATGAAGTGATTTAGCCAGGGAAAGCTAAACTAAACATAAAATTAGAACATAGCTGGAAATAAATGAACAGCTTGAACTTAGCTGTCCAAAAAGGTATAAGAAAGAAATAAAAAAGGAGGATTAATTATTTTGATTGTTTCCACAGTCATTTATTATTTCTAAATGTCATTATCTCGCCATTAAGTCCATTTTCTTTAGAGTAGATGATCCCATACCCAAATATGGTATGTATTTCTAATCCTCCAATCCTTGCTCTTTCTTTAAAATAATAAGAAGTATCTGAAGAGAAAAGTGGGTTCAAGTAAGCCTCAGGATGCACAGGCAGCCCATTACACAGTTTCATCCAGCATTAAACTCATTTTTGAGCACGGAGGAGGAAAGGAGGATTAGTTACCTGAATAGCCCTTATGGAAGGGGAAAATAAATGGATTGCAACACACAGAATTAAGGTTTGTCTTACAAAAACAAATATAATGTTTATATACTTACCTGCACTTTGTGCTGAGGCACAAAGTATCACTAAAGGTATTCAGATATTCAAAGAAGAATTCAGAATGTTTTGAAGAATGCCCCTGGTCTACAAGATGGGATGCTGGCACACTGTTTGCCTCATGGTGATTTTTATTCACAATACAGTATTTTAAAAGAAAACCATCTTACTTAGACTGAAGACTTACTGAAGGTTTTGTGTAATTCAGCTAAAATAGATATATCTCCACATCAGGAGTACTTAAGTGATTCTATATACAGATACAGTGGCAATATTCACAGACTGAGACACTGTCAGCAGATGTCAAGGTCCAACACAAAGCTGCTGTACAAGGCTACAGCTCTTCTACAGAGCAGGCAGGGTAAATAGTTTCTTGAGACAGGAGATACAAAAGATGACACATTAATGGTGTGTATACCAGAAGCTCAAATAACTCAGGCTGAAGATGCAGGAAACATGAAGCTTCCTGGGGAAGTAAGTTCAGATTTTAGTCCCAGAACTGAAAAAGAGCAATAAGCAAGTACTACATGTTTACTTGGCCTCACTTTGTAGTGGAAAAGCTCAATTAATTAATTTCAAAATCAATCTTCCATCTACACATGCTCCTGCATTAAATCTAGGTCTAAGATGGTGGCCAATGAAGACTATAATGTAATTTGTTACTAGATATAATTTGTTACTAGACATAAAAGGAAGCATAGATTTAGTGCTGGGCTAAAAATTCCAGTCGTGCAACCTTAGAAGCCCCCGGTACATCCACCCAAATCTTTAAACTGATTTGTTACTGGTGTTTGTGCCATGGCTAGTGCTTTTCATCTGGGAAAAAGCTTATGGTAGCTGGCAGTAATTGAGGTGAAGAGATCCCTACCGACACAGCGTGTAATTCCACAACAATTTCAATCATGAAACTGCATTACAGAAATGGATAAATTACAATAATAAAAGCAGGTGTGACAGTAGGAGAGGAACTGTAGGAAATATCTTCCCCATATAAGCAAGAGTGCATCTAATAGCTTATTGGATTTATTTTTTGCAAGTTTAATCATGTCAGAAATTATTTTACAGTGCAAGTATTTCCACCAAATAAACTGTATAAACTAAATAAAAAGTTACACTTATTCAGAAAGTGAATTATTCAACAAGAGTCAGAGTGGCAGATTTACCAGCCTTGCAAAGTAAAAATGTATTATATACCTACACTGCTAGATATTTTACACACACAAAAAAAATCCAACAACAAAAAAAATCTGAAGTGAATCAAGGATACAGGAAGTGCACTTCTAATGAGAACACTGCTTTGATGTGCATCTGTGTTATGGAAGCAAAGGGTCGATCCCTGAATAAAAATAAATGATCCTAAATGTCACCCAAGAACAAATCACAGACACCAGCCCATAATGCCCCACTCCCAATCCCCTTGTCTGCATTTCACTCGACCAATCAGTCTAAAAGCAAAAAATACAATTAGCGTGGTGTCTTCTCAGACTCTGAAATCACATCTCACTGGACGATTAAGAACATAGAGAGATGAAATAATATGCTGGAGTCCATTTCCTCCTACACCATGCACAAAAAATCTTGAAGGGAACTCCCAACACTATTTAAATTACAGAAGCTGTATGTAGAGTAAAAGCTAGAGAAAAGATGTCAGGGGGAATCTTTAAAAAAAACACAATACTGATTATGCTTCAAAATTACAACCAGCTCCCAAGGAAAAGGGACCATACCATTGCATGAGAGATTTAAAAACCTGAACCAGAGAAGAAGTTTGGAAAGAAAAATCTAACACTAAACCCCCTTTATTGGCAGTTCTTGTTAAAACACCAGTAATTAAGCTGTATATCATATAATCCAAAAATGTGCAAAGTAGACAATTAGCAGGTAATATTTTCTACAAATGTCACTCTGATCTCTCACCCTTTTACATAAACTTGAGCCCTCAGAGGTTGTCAACCATTCCTTATGCCAACTGTTCTCCGTGTAAATCATCCCACCTTCTAAAAAAAAAAAAAAAAAAAATTGCAGTCTGAGACCCTGAATATTTCAGTCTGAGACCCTGAATATTTCTTAAAATAAATCCACAGTTGATTAGGGACGAGAAAGAAAAATACAAAAGGAAAAAAAACCCCAGATATTAACTATTGCTTAGTCAGATGAAAAGTCCTCCTGCTTCCAACAACAAAGCTGAGAAGGAAAGCTAGCTTGAATTCCTGCAGTGAATCCCATTAAAGCTAAAACCTGAAGTCCATCTATTCTAAGGAAGATAAAGGTCCAGGCTTCCCTTAGCCAGCTATTAATGTGAACAAGCTTCTGAAGTGAGAGGTTATGCAATCATTAAAATAAAACAGTCAAGACCTCCCAGCAAGATCTAAAGCAGTGCCATATGGTAAGTAACAGGGGATTTTTTTTTTTCTGCATTACTATTTCCAAGAACACTTAGAAACATTTGTTCAGATCTTAATGAAATTTATGATAGCTTTTGTCCTCCTCAGGAATCACTGCTTATTTTTATCTATCAGAAAGGCAACTGCTGTGAGAACATTATGTACTACAGTCTTAATATTTTCAGAAGAGGATACAAACATTTTTCAAAATTTAGGTACTTCCTTAGTCTCAGGCATGCTGTCAACAAAGTAGGACAGAAATTTGCTGTGCTAGAGAAGCAGCACTCCTCACTCTTCTCACCTGCAGTGCAACAGCAGTGACACTAAGAAATCACAAGAAAGAATCTCAATTCAGGTGACATTTGCAAGGCAAGAGAAACCACCATTACCAACCACCATTTGCAGTTAATGTACATCTTAAAAACATCAACATCACAGGCTCAAATTAGCACCATATTAAAGAGATCACAGAATCACATAACAGTAAAATATCATTTGTTTATATATCACGATCTTCCAAAATCAATATACAACCAACAAAGACATTTTAAAAATACCAAAATTAAACAGAAAAATAAAAGCATCTTCAGAATGCAGAAGGTCGCTTCAAAATTTAAGAAAAACATAGCTTTTGTTTAAATTCTTTTTTTAAAAACAATATAGCTGACACAGCATATTCAACTTGCATATTGCATTGATCTACAGCTCAGCCCTATAAAAACTGTATTTACAGAAAACATACCTGGGACAGATGTCACAGATGTTTTCCTCCTACACCTCAGCCACCTTATTAAAATGAAACCTCAGTGCAAAATTCAAACCTAGTGTAATAAGCATAACTAATTTTTTTTGAAGAAAACTAATTAATCCCAAAGGTCTATCAAGGCATAGTAGAAGCTTGTACAGGGTTAGGAAAAGCAAAAAGCTTTGAGCTAGCCTATGCTGCATACTCTTCATATATCAAAGTCCATTAGGAAAAAAAAAAAAAAAGGAATGAAAGCCTAACAAGGAAAAAAACTTCTCACCCAAGAGAACAGAAGTTAAATTAGCATTGCATGTCTTCCTTTTTTTTTTACTTTTCTTTTTAAAAAAGCTGTGTAATCTCAATATTGCTGCATTTAATTGTACAATAATTCCCACCTGATCAGTGAAGCAGATAAAAATAAAACCTCCCTCCAAATTAAGACAGAACCACCATTAAAATACCAAACTTCCCTGCAGGGCAATTTGCCAGAAAACAGATCCAAATGTTTGGATTCCTTCCTAACTGTGTGACTGCCCAGCCCCAGAGGAAGAGCTGCCCGTGTTTCCCTCGCAGCTCGGCACTGCAGGTGGAACAGCATCCCTGGCCACCTCCACTGCCTGAGAGCTGCTGGAAATGGGGAGAACGGGACAGATCCTGCATGGCTTCAGGCCCTCCAGGGCCGTCACTGGCCTGGCTTGTGTTTGGCAGCTCGCCCTGCCAAGTCATCTGAAATGTTGGTGTTCGTGGCTCGAACGGAGCTGCCCAAGGGGCACCCACAACTCGGCACCTCCCTGTGCCCAGGCAGGGCCCTGCTGCTGAGGGCTCTCCAGGTGTGCAGTGCCTGCCCACCACCAGCCCTCTCCTGGGAGACCAGAGTTCAGCATGTGGCAAGCAGGAGCCTGATGGGCAGTGCCAGCCCGTCCAGCCAGGCTGGGCAGGAGCCACGGCCCGTGGGTGCCCCACAGGCTGCTCACGCCTGTGCCACACACACAGCCTCCACAATCCCTCCAAACCCACTTATACAAGCCACCCTCTAGAAAACTGCCTTCAGCTCCCTTTATTTTACAGACTGGAAGGTGACAGAGTGGTTTCTTGGTGTCACGGCTCTCACGGGTTCTGCTGGTTTATGGCACACCTGGCAGACACCGGGCACCAACACTGCCACGAGCTATGGTACAGACAAGCCTTACCATGGCTGAACTGTGTGCCAGAGGCTGTGTGACAGACAGCTTCCATCTACCATCACCAGAGCAGCAACAGGAGAGAATAGGAACAGAACACAGCTGGCTCCTCTAGAAGAGTGAGGAAAAACAGTGAATAAAACCCTACTGATAGGGTTTCAAACTGATTATTGATTATTTAGTGCAACAAAAGACTATAAACAAAAATATAATTTACCACTCTGGCAATCATTAAGTTTACGAGTCAGAGGAGTATGTGAGAAAGCACAGAGCCCAAGAAGCACTAACAGCAGTATTTTGATGAGCATGAAATTGTTAAGAAAAAAACTGTATGTGAAAATTGCAGAAATACATTATTCCATAGTAGACACAACAGAATGCATTATTAAAGCCATAATACAACCTAATAGTTGGAAGCAGTGACAAAACTGACATTTACCTGTGAGGATCAATAACCTTCAACAATTTATTTACTATTTAAGAAGTGGTGATTCTTCTACGTATTTGTACTGGGTTTGTATGGCTGGGTTTTGGTAGCAGGAGTGGCTACAGGGGTGGCTTCTGTGAGAAGCTGCTAGAAGCCTCCTCCATGTCCAACAGAGCAAATCCCAGCCGGCTCCAAGATGGATGTGCTGCTGGACAAGGCCACGGGGATGCAGAGCTGCACCTGCAGCCCACAGAGGGGACCCAGGCCAGTGCAGGTGGATGCCTGAGAGGGGGATGTGACCCCTTGGGAGGCCGTGCTGGAACAGGCTGCTGGCAGGGACCTGTAGAACCATGGAGAGCACAGCCCACACTGGAGCTCTTTCCTGGTAGGACTTGTGACCCCATGGGTGACCCAGGCTGGAGCACCCTGTCCTTGAAGGGCTGCACCCTGTGGAAGAGTGACCTGCAGTGCAGCAGTTTGTGGAGAACTGCTGCCCATGGCATGGGCTCCTGCTGAAGTTCATGGGGAACTGTCTCCTCTGGGAGGGACCCCAGGCTGGAGCAGGGGAAAGGCTCCTCTTCCTGAGCAGCCTGAGAAACGTGTGATGAACAGACCACAGCTCCCATTCCCATCTCCCTGCACTGCCGGGGGAGACAGAGATGGGAAGAAGGGATGGGTGGGGCAAAGGTGTTCTTAAGGTCTCTTTTTACTTCTCATTATCCTGCTATGATTTTGTTAATAACAAATTCAATTAGTATCTTTAATTCTAGCCTGTTTTGCCCACGACGGTATTTGGTGAGTGATCTCTCTCTGTCCTTATCTCAACCGATGAACCCTTTGTTATATTTTCTCTCCCCAGTCCATCTGCAGAGGGGAGTGATAGAGAGGCTTTGGTGGGTGTCTGGCATCCAGCCAGGGTCAACTCACTACAGTCTTCAAACTGAAATTGAATGTCTTTACGAGTAAACACTTCCATCAGTTTCAGCTGGCTACAAGAACCCAAAAAAAAAAAAAAAAAATTGAATATATGAGAATATGTGCTTGGATTTGCCCAGTACTGAAATAAATAATTTTATCTGAGCAAGATAAAATTCTCTGGACTCACCTGAAAACAGTGTTTCCACAAAATCTTTCTCCATCCAATAATTTGAATTTAGAAGTGCTTTCCTGTATCATAATTTTAACAGCAGATTGGAGAAGTGTACCTGGGGACAACATTGATTTTTTTGACCTCTCAGCTGATGGGGAGATTTCCTATGTCTCAAAACATCTGAACCAGTCACACAGCCTGGGATGCCTGAAGGAAAAGTGCCTCAAAATACTTGAAACATTTGCATAGCAATGGTGAATTACTGAAGCATCTCCATGTTAAAGCCCTTAGAGGAAAGACTAAGCAGGGGTGGCTTCAAGATTTTAAAAATACAACAGCAAGACAGCGGTGAGACATTTTTAGTTTTCTTCCCACACATTTGCCACTGACCTATTTTACTGTGCCACATGGGTTCAAAACCTTATGTCTTAAGGCAGGAATTTAGAAATTAATTTAAAAAAAACATTTCAAGTAATGGATATAATCAATCCTTTATATTGTAAATTCAAATTTATGTTTTATTTTATTTGGAGAAACGGGGCACATGCCTCACTGCCAATACAAGGGCACAAACACTGACTTCCATGACACAAGTAAAAACCTGTTTAATCATCCAATATTTATCTGCAGGCTGTCTGAAAACTTTTGCAAATGTAATATTAGCATGGTTCTGTTTCAGTTAAAGGCTGAAAGAGTAAGCATGGGGGGTAAATCCTTCTTGGTAAATTTTTTTTCTTCTTAGTAAATTAACGTCAATCTAATCTCCATTGAACACAACACTCCCTGAGAGCCCGTGCCTGCTTAGACTGATACAAATAGCAAAAAAAAAGCCATATATGCTCAGAAAATCTTGCATCTTAATTTAAAATAATGGAAAAAATTATAAGTATGAACAAAGTCATGGCAAAGAAATGAAACTGCAATGGAATTGCCTTTATCTAGAACATAATGAAACAACTGAGCAGCTGCAGGAATTCTCTATTTAGCTACACCTTCAGTGCAACAACTCACCCATTCTGATACTATTAAGAGAAACAAGACACTGAATATTGATGCTGAGGATAAAAATACCTTTCATTAACCTCGCCCATAACTGCACCATATGTGTAGATGTTCTATAAATCAAGGCACTATACAAATTCAGGCTATTCACAACAGAACACACTTTATGAATACTTTCTAAGCCTGTTTTTATTTCACAGTCTTTCTATAGTGATATCTTCCTCTTTCCTAAGCCCTAAAAACATTAGCTTCAGAATAAATTGTAAAGAACAGACTAGACTGCAGAAGTTGTAGGGAAAAAGCATTCTCTAAAAGTAAGAAAAACTGGCAATGTACTTTACCTTTGCACGTTTTCCAAACTGCAAACTCCCAGACTAACAAATCCCTTAAGTCCTGACCTCTACATCTTTGGGGGGAGGAATTATGTGACAGCTTTTAATAAGCATTAAAAATGTAAGTTAATTGACAACTAATTTCTTTTTTAAAGTTTCCAAACCTTTTTTTTTAATTATTATTTTTTTATTTCCAAAGCCAAGGAGAAAGGAAAGCTGAAGAACAGCAGACAGCATTTTGATTTCTTACACAGTACCATGTCAGTGATTGTAAGGCACGAGACTCTCCAGCACACTGCAGCTACACAACCAAACCAAATCTCTCCTGCTGTTGTAACAGACAGATTTCTGAATGTACCAAAAATATTCTGAAGCCAACACTTAAAATAAACATCCACCACAAGCAAAAGGAATTGCTATATTGATGTGGTTCCTTTCATCCTGGTCTGAAACCATGCTGTGATCCAACGATAACACCAAACACAGAAGGCAGAGTTTGTCACTGCTCTCTGCTGTAATTTTGACATCTGTTTCACAGCTCTTGGAAAGCCCATTTCCATTAATCTATGAGAAAAGACAGGAGATAAAATTCCCAGGCTGCAGAGGGCATTAGGAGACTTTCCTAGCTGACTGTACATTAAGAAAGAACTGTAACAGCCAAATTACGTTACTGTGAATAGACGGAAGATGCTGTAATTCTATTCCTCCTTTTGTCTTAATAGAGTTATTTATGTTGCAATCTCGAGGGCAGACCACTTACCAAAGACATTGCTAGCCACCTGCCTGGCACACAAAAAGAGCAGACTAAGAACAGAAGGTGACAGCCTGATCCCATTCAGCAAAAGCTGGTCTGTGCTTTCCTGACTTAACCCGCAAATTATAATTTTTAACAGTTTACACATATTGCTCCTGCTGCACACTAGCATTTAAGCAAATTCTACCAAACAACCCAGAGAGTTATTAAATCTAGGTAAAGTAAGGGAAATGACTGAAAGCCTCATCACAGAGAGTTTTAAACTACTTAAAAGCTTAGCTTTTGTAGTATTTATGCCTTTCAAAAATAAGAACAAAAAATATGTTTGCCATTCAATATAATTAAAACATAAACATAACAAGTTGCTTCAACCTTGATCACTTCCCTAAGATTAGTATCCTAAATCAAAGAGGGATAAAATGCTGGTCGTGTACAATTTCCACAAAAATTATGTACATGCAGCACACACATTAAGAAGTGGGTTCCTTTAATTTAAGAGATTCATTTCAAGCATCTGGCCTTGAAAGCATAAATCTCTGTTTTTATTAAAAAATACCAAACTGGCTTTCCCTCATACACAAGCAAAAGCAATGCTAAAAGCAAATACAGTATCTGACAACAATAGAAGCTGCAGAGAAGAAGGAACGAAACCAGGGAACTGTTGGAAAAAACTAAATCAAACCATCATACATATGTAACGTGTTTTCCACTTTGTTGCAGAATACTAACACTCTGTTCTTGCCATATTTACCACTGAGGAATAAAAAGAAAGATGTCACTAAGGAGCATCGACCCCTCTGATGTAACCTGGAGTTACTAACCCCACATACTAAGTTTACAGAAGAAAATGTTAGAAGAGTACCTTCCAGCTTGAAGAACAGTTTGTGATATTACTCAGTTGTGCTAGTACTCAGTTTGCAACCCTAAATATAGAAATACAGTGGCTCAGTCATTTGAAAGAGAAAAATAACTGAAACTAGCTCCTCTGAATTAAACTAATAATGAAAAAACACGATGTTATTGATCCATATGGTAGGAGTTGTGTGGGTTGAAAAATATTTGAGAGTTTACTTTGAAGTCCAAAATAAAAAAACGTGGTCTTAGTGCAAGTCAAAAGCCCAAGTCCACACACGACCAAAACTCATCTCATTTAATCTGGACCAGCTGACTTCCCGGCAGGACACGTGAGAAGAAATTCTGTTTCTCTAAACAAGGTTGGCAGCAGGAAAATCAAAGCACGGCCAACTTCACAGCACAGCTAAAGGCTGGAGCGGTCTCAGTTTGTGCTGGTTTAAGGAGCAGAGAACGACCACTCCACTGCCTGCAGTATGTTCATTATCTAGTGTCATAATTAACACCATTTCAGTTAAACTGCATATGGGAAAGCAGCAGGAATTAAGAGTAAATACCAAAACTCCTGTCAAATGGAAAATTATTTTCAACCAGCTATGAAAACTTGTCATTATCTCTCTGACTGTATTTACTGGGCTTTGATTCCCTCTTAACAGTCCTTCATTCGATCTCAGACAGATGATAAACAACAAGACTTCAAATTTGTTCAGTTTTCCCACTCAAGATAGGGCAGGAGACATTGACATTTGCATGGGTTTATAAAAATCTTTACTATTCAGACAGGATTTAAACATAACCCTACAAAATACTTCCCATTTGAGGGGAACAGGAAAGGTTTGGGGAATCACACATCTCTTTATTTGCAACCTCCTTTTTACGTAGTAAAATACTCACAGTATATTTCCATAAGTATGAAGGAAACCAAGATAATAGTTCAGTTTACCACACACTTTGTGGTTTAACCACAAAAAATAAAATATAGTTGGCTCATGGGAGAATGTCTGTATGCAATGGGGCCACACTTGAACTAAAACTATACCTAAGACTGCTTTGGCTATGCCCAAGAAGAACAGAAGACTCTGCTTAATGTATTACACAGTACATTCAACATTCTACTTCTGATGTTGTCTGACAGAGGTGTCCACGAGTTGCCATCCACTGAAATATATATGTATATTGAATTATGTTATATACAGCCCTCGAGCTACAGGCATACCTCACTGGTTATCAATAAAACAGATCCTTAGAGATGATGTAAGGTTAAGTCCTTCACTTCCACCTACTAGTACAAATTTACTCCTCCTTTGTTTTCAATTTTACCATACTAGAAAATGGTAAATCTTAGTTCATTCATTTCTATTCCTCTATTTTGTAAAGTTACCCTGACAAAGAAGAAAAAAGTTCTTGATCTGTCATCAACAGTGAGATCAACCAGAGAACTAAATGATGATAAACAAAAAATGCAAGCAATGTTTTATTTTTGTCTTCTTCCTCCAACATCACACTATTGCTGCAATTGTACACAGAAAACAGAGGAGAGCACAAACTCAAAAAACTTGTAATGAAAAGATAGCCAGAGCCAAATCAACACTTGGTTTATTTCAACCCAAAAGAAAAACAAACCTCAACATAAGGAAGAGCAAACACTGGGAAGGGTGACCATTTGCAGGCAAAAATGGTCAGACATCTGAACAAACCTGCTGGAGCAAGGGAGCTCTCTAGACAAACACTTCTTCAGCAGATATCTTCTCTCTTACAAGACACTTTCCCCTAGGAACACACAATTAATTTACAACCTTCCACGTGTCTGTAACATGCCACTGGCCACTCATATATCCTTAGGATATTACCGAAAGTCAGCCCATAATAGAAGCCTCCAAGGTTTGCATCAGCACTGAGCACATCCCTAAGAAAAAGGAGAAGAATATTGGTTTGCCCAGGCCATGTGTCCACATTGGATCAGTCAGGCACAGACATCAAGGTTTTCTTTCTCATCAGAAAGTGTCCAGACAAGGGGAAGTATGACCAGTAAGTTAAAATATAAAAGTACTGTCCCTTTAGCACTGAAATTAATAATATTAGTTACAAACCCTGGTAGAAAAAATGAAGCTAAAATGCACTAAATTTGAAAGAGGGGTTATTTGAGGACAGGGAGAGAAGGAGGCATCCTATTCAAAGTCACCTAAAATGCTAAACTAATTTACAGAAAGAAGATAGGCATTTCTGCAAACAGAAAATAAGTTAAAATTACTCTTCTCCAGTTGTAAAAACATGTAGAAAACATAAATTCAACAAACAGGCTGAATTTGGGTCCCTTTCCTCCCATCCTATAGGAAACAGTTCCTAGCTGCAAATTGCTCATTCCTAAGAATTACAACAACCTTGTCAAATTTAAAGAATAAGCTATGCAGAGTCCTCCACCAGATGCCCCCCGAAGTCCAATTACACAGCACTCCTGTTTCTTTCCAGAAGACAGAATGAGGGAAAATACTTAATTATTATTATTAATACTGAAGCCCCCTCAGTGTGTGACATACCATAATATATGAATGGTCAATCAAACATTAAAAATTTGATTGATGTTCAAACTGAAACATTAATAGGGACCTGTTCCTGAAATAGAACTAAACAAGTATGTATGAAACAAGCTAACCCCGCAAATCAGACTGGAAATTATAGGAACCACAAACTCAGCTGGCTGCTTTTGTTTAATGGTATTGATTGTTCTGGGTAAAAAAACTGCAGGTGTTTTTTATATATATATATATTCAGAGGCCTTCCTTTGGAAAAGGCCTCTGAAAATATTTCTAACACATGGAATACAAAAAAATATATAAGGAAATGCAAACCAAATCTCCTATTTAGAAAAGGCAAATGCTGCTGCTGATTCAGAGGCCAGGTACATTCTAAGGTTTTGGAACCCTTCTGTCTTCACAATTCTCACAACAAAAAAAAAAAAAAAAAAAAAAAAAAAACAAAAAAAAAAAAAAAAAAAAAGGTTGAAGAGACTCAAACCTAAACCCAACTCAAACTTAAAACTTTATGTTTTAAGAATTTTTAATACATTGGTTATTATATCTGCTGTATATTTTAATGGTTAATACCTACTTCTGCCTCAAGACAGAAACTGCAATTCCTTGCTATCTGAAAGCTGTATGTCTGTTTCAAAAAACTTGTTCACTCTCTGGCTGTCAAGACTGTTGTTTTATAAAATTAAATACATACTCTATAAAATACAGCCTCTAGTAGTTATCCATTCACCTTTCTGAAGAGACGTAACTGGGTTAGGATTTGTTCTTGCTTTACAGGAACTTTAGAACCTACCTAATTCTCTTATGATAAAGACTCAGATATGGGAAGCCCTAAAGTTGGAGCTTCATTCTATCTCCATTTCAAATTCATCCCCAACTGATTCCCAGAAAGAAGAAGCAATAACTCAATTTGTAGTGGTAAAAAACCCAGCCTAATTGCTCTTTTCCTGCAACAGTGACTTCATAGACAAAACATAAAGGAGCTTTCAGCTGTAAAGTAAGGAAAGACTATCCAATTTCTCAAAGCATGCCAGAATCCCCATATCATTATGCCAAGATCTCAAAGCCAGCTCTGATAATTAATATTCCTAGGGACTGAAAGATCCTTAAATTAAGTCTCCAAGAAGCAGGACTAACACAGAGGATGCAAATTTGCAGCATTTTTATCCTACTGGCTTTGGGGCAGGGAATTATTCATGGAGCAGCAGACTTCAAGCCCACTGTCTCATTCATATCATAAAACTCTGGAAACAAATACACAACTTGCAAGCACTCCCCCAAGGTAAAACCAAAGCATGCTCTACATTTCATGACCCACAGTACACTGTTTGATAAACAGCACAGTCATTTAACAAATGCTATAAAATTTGAAGTCCTTCACATTTCTAAAGTGCAGTATTCACATGGCAGCTTTGTACCAACTGCACAAGAAACACTGTTTTAAAATTACAGTTTTGTATTGATTACCTGTTGGTTAGCTGTGTTACAGAAATAAACCAACCGACACAATCTTTTCAGAATGCAAAGAAAATACAATTATACCAGAAACTTCGCCTACTATAGGCACATTATGGCAGACAGAGATAAAACCCATGAGGCTCCAGACTGCCACAGCCTCAGATGATATCAGTGTTCAACTTCAGAGCACACATGAGTGGCTTTGAAAGGAGACACTGTGATGTGAGCTGGCAGATTAGAAAGGAAAATTCAAGCCCTTAAAAGGGATTGCATGGTTGAGATAAATGAGCACAGGTGTCACAGGTTTAGCTGGAATTAGCATCAGAATTCGGGACTTTCAAGAATTTAGAATGTTTAAAATCTTTAAATTAATTAATTCAGTGAAGGAAAACAATCTGTCAAAAAAAAGAACTTAATTACCTGGCAGTTATGTTTCTCCACTGAAGAAGCAAAGATTAGAGCTAGACAAAACACACACAGACACTCCCAAGGGATCAATGTGCCCACAGAGACCAGGGTTAACCCTGAAGCTTTTCTGCTCTCAGCATACTGCAATTCTGTTCTGACTTCAGTTTAGCTAGAAAAGGAACAACTCTGCATTACAGCACCCAGCAACAGGCTAAAGCAACCTTAAAAAAAGCTCCACTTCTTTGAGATGAAAAAAGCGGTTTCCAGCAATTCTGTTAACCAATACAAAACTACTATTTTAAACATTTAAATGCTAAGGCATACAAATGTGATTCGGTGCCTCCTTAAAAATAACACATCTCAAATTCCCTGGGAAAAAAAGGCCATTCAGTCATATGCTTGAAGCCTACTAAATCATTTGCTTTCTTCAAAGGGGACAAGAAAATAACCCAGTCAAATCTTTCACACACTTAAACGCTGCACCAGAGGTTTTAAAGATTGGGTTCCTGTATGTTGATTTCACAGTGCTGTCCCATCAAGTTACCTAAACTGAGTAATAAGCACAGCAGGTCCTCTCTGACTTCTGTACACAATCCAGAATGGCATTGTTCTTTCTGGTAATCTGAGCTGCACTCCTCCCAGGGAGACTTTGGGAATATAATTCAATTCCTTATAGAAGTTTTAGTTTCTGATAACTAATTACATCACTTTTCTGGTAAAGAAAACAAGCAGATGCACATTAGTAAAAAAAGTTAATTTGCATGATTAGGCATCAATTCCTAAATCAAAATTTCAATAAAATATCTGTTTCTTAGTGTGGCTCAGTTTAAGAAACATTAAAACATTAATTAAATATTGTTGGTCTCACTTCCTAGCAAATTTACATTTCAAGGTGATGCATCTATTTTCTAAATATTCATTCATGTTAATTTTCTATGTCAACCATTTAATAAGCAATGGTAATACAGAAACAGAGAAGGAGGGACAGAGACATTGTATCTGCTTAGAATCTCAACAACAATATTTTTGGCCTCTTGCTGTATTGGCATGTATCCTTTAGTTCTCAATATCCTCCACTGTATAAATGACCGAAACTCCCAAACCATTCTCCATTATTTTAAGAATATACACATTTATACATAAGCAAGAATATGTAGGGATTGTCATTGCTACTAGAAAGACTATGCAATTTTTTTTAAAAGGTAAGAATGATCACAGCATCACATAGTGAAATTACCCTATGCAAAACAGCATTTTTCTCATAGCAATAGAGAAAAGAGAAACAGAAAATACATAATCAAGAGGACTATAAAGGGTCACTTGAAATGGAAAACATTGAAGTAAATTGATAGTATTTCAATTGCAACAAGAAGCATCTAAAATATATTGATTTCAAAACTGGAATATTTTAAGTATTCAGAACAAGGTAGAAACAAGAACAGTCATCCAGAACGATGCCAATTCTTTAGTAGTCAACAGGGCTTTCTAGAGAGGTAGAAATGAGGTAAGGCAGTCCAGCTGAAATAGAAAACAAGCAGTGTTCATGAGTAACAGAACATTTTCTTTTAAGCATGAAAATCTATGATGAATACATCAATAATATTTCAAGGGCAATACAATTAGAACTGGAATTACATACTAATAGTCAAAGAGCTAACTTAATTTCATCAAAATGAGAGAAGAGCAGCCTCACAAAGAAAATGCTTATATAGCTTTGCTAGCAGATACAGCTGAAAGGATAAACACAAACCAGAATTACTGTATTAACACCTGCTTGCAATTTATTTCTTTAATTAGAGCAACATTCTTCCCCTCTCTTAAAGACAAAGTTAAAATAGAAAAAAGAACTAAGAATCTTTCCAAAGACTTTTTAATTTTTTAATTTTGTTAAATCTAAAAGCCTTCTACTGCTTTTCCATCTGCCTCATTGAAATTACAGTGCCCATCACTGAACAATTTCTAGTTAAAAAAACAGTAACAGGACTATTGCCAATACTGGACTCTGACTGTTCATCCATCAATTAAATAGAGCCACTTCCAGGCAGAAACACAACATGTGCTGCTGTACCTTGTCCCCAACACAGCTGCCACTGCTGCACACATCCAATGAAAGCAAAACAGAGAATCGACCCCAGAGAACAGCACTGGGCAGGGACACTGCTAAAATGCCCATTTTCCATACAATACCCATGTCACACTGTACACCTGCACTGGAGGTACTGATCAGCTGGTTCCCTCTTATCTTTAGATACAAGAAATGGCAAAAAGCCAAACGTTTGGTTATTATATGTTTTAAAAGCATTTATGTTTAGGAAACAAACACAAGTGAACATCTGAGACATCAGTGAAGTCACAGGCAGTGACTACAAATAGATAACAGCAAGCAATAATAGAGAGATCACAGAATAATATCAGCTTTTGTCTATTTACTTTTATATCCAGACTTTTCAAGTAGAGACTTGCTCACAATTTCAGTAAGGACAAAAAACTTTAAAACGATGACAAAAGAGATTAAAAATGGACAAGACTTCAAACCTCAGAAAATGAACTGGGTATGGGGCAGTTTTAAAAGTAGTGATTTTAATAATACCTACATTTATATAGGTTTTATCTGGTGGGTTCCTCAGTAGGCTTCAAATTAAGATATGTAAAGAGACATGTACAAAAATTAAATCTTTTCTATTTAACTGAACCAAAACTGCCAAGTATTTTCTTAATCATTGCTCTGGATAGGCTTTAGATAAAATCCATAAAAATTATGGTGTAGAATGTCACCTGTTTATTCAGTTTACTACCATAAACTGAATATTCTGAACACTAATCTTTTGTGAAATACAACCTTTCAGCAGTTTTTTCTATTCATTGAAAATGAAAGGGAACTGAAACAGTAACACCACAAATGCATGAGGACTTGGCTGTGGTTTCAAATTGCAATATTGCTTCCTTCTTGAATATCTGTCTTGTGAAAAAGTGTGGCATGGAATTCGGTGGGAGGGAGGGTGATAGAATTTTTTTCCTCGTAATCTGTTGTTTAAGGCATCATCAGACTTGATATACTTTAGTTTAACCTCTGTCTTTTACTTACCCCTCAAGTACGTAATTCTTGCAATTAATAAAGGTGCCTATATAATCAAGTGCAGTTTATTCTGGAAGACACCTTTTCTGGAAGAAAACACTTCCTTTTATCCAATTGCAACGTGTTTCCCAATATAAATCCAGGGTTTTTTTCAGTGTATGCTAACAATGCTCCCTAAAACACAGAGCAGCAGAACTGTAACTGTTAACAGAAGTTTCATGTTTCCAGTTTCTTTTCACCTTCACACACTGTTTAGGCAAGGAAATCCCAGACTGTGAAGCACAGCTGATGACTCCACTGCATTCCTACCGAAGGGTAATTACAGGACATGCTCAAATACTCAAATCACCCCCAGCATTCTATGAAAAAAGCTGAGACCTAAAGAAACAATAAAGCTGTACACAGCTCCATCAGAAATCAGGATGCTAGGGCTGAAATATACTGAGTTTTAGAAAGCCTATCCTATTTCCAGAGCTGACTGAGAAAGATGGCCCCTTGCTCCTCCCTTTAAGTCCAAATCAAACATCAGTCTTTATGGGCATGCAACTGCACAGCACAAGCACTAAAATCATATGTCACACCGAAAATTCAACTTGATTTGGATATCCTTATAAAACATATAATTTTTTTAAAGAAAAAAATTAAGTAAACAAAAAATAATTAGTACGTTTTAGCATTCTAGTCAACTCTGAAAACTTGTCACTGTGTGCTCAAAGATCAGTGTAGCCCAGGCCTTATGAAATTAAAGTGTCAAATATGTAAGGATGTCTGCTGCTCACATACCAGCACGCTTCTGTAGAACTCCAGCACTTCTGCCTGGGAAATACAGGCACTCCAAAACAATCCCACAGACAAACTTACTTTCCTGTACCAGAAGCAATCCAAATCCAGCACAGAGGTTCATAAACAATGAATTAACTCTTTTTTTAAGGCTAGTACTATCTTCATTTTTAAAAAAAAAGAGTCACATCCAAAGACAATTGTAATTCTTGCCTCTGTCTTACATGTTCACAGATATTCTCCAGTTCTGTAAAGCTATTCCAATACAGCACAGTGCAGATGTTCCTGTGCACTTTCTCTGAGCAGCTGCTGCTGCCAGAGACACTGTCTTGGCCAACTGTGGGATTTCTCAAATTCTCTGCTACATGCTAATACAACACTTGAAGGCAACTATGTAAGGCACTTTTTGTAAGGAAATAAAATTTAGTGATGGCTTATTCTGCATTTGTTTTTTAACTTTATCAAGTAATCAAGTGGTTTGGCTTTCTAAAAGTCAGTCTCATTTAGTGAGTATCTTATCATAATATACCCATAGCAAATACTCATCAGGAAACAACAGAGACAGGAATGGACCCTTAGTCTGAAGGCAGGGAGGGAGACAGGAGACCAGTTATTCAGATACCTTTTAAATACACTTTCACAGAGAAAATATTTGAAATAGTAAAAAATTTGTCCTTTGCTAAAAGCCAGGTGGGTTGAAAAGGTAGAAAGGATTTTTTCCACAGCTCAAGGTTGTAGCTATCATCAAAACAGCTATAAATTAAACTCCAAGTAGAGACACTGCTGAACGTCACTCTAAAAGAAAACAGCAAGTCAAATGTATAATTGAATGCCAACTTAATCTTCAAAGGAAGAGAAAAGTTGCTGATCTTGTCTTGGATACATCCCAGCCAAGTGAGCCCAGCACATGCTGTTCACCTTGCAGGTCCCAGAAAGCACCTCTCAGTGTGTGTCCTTCACATCTTAACAGTCAGCACAGAAGAAGGTATTTTCAGCCAGGACTGGTGAGAATGAAGAATGAAGAACTCCTATATGAGCCAGGAACTAAGGAACAAACCCCAAAAGGATACCTTGGTTTTGACTGCAAAGAGGAAGGTTATTTTTTAATATCTTTTTTTTTTAATATCTTTTTTCCCTCTTTTTTTTTTTTTTTTTTTTTTTTTTTGAGAACAAACAATAGAAGTCAAGAAAAGCTATTGTACAGGGTACAGAGTAGTAAAGGATTTAAGAAAGTAAATCTTTGGCTGTTATCACCTCTATTTAATTTACACGTTCCTGGCAGGGCTGTTAACAGCTCTATATAATTTACACCTTCCTGGAAGGAATCTATGTCCCAAGATCTTTTACATTCACACAGAACCCTGAATTTTCTTTACCAAAAGGTTTTAGTTGTGAGGGATTTTATATAAAATGTACATAAATATATGCATATAGATGTACATACACAAAAAAAATTAAAACATAAAAACCCAAACAACTTCATAACTAAACCAAAATCTATTCCAGCTCTTACAGCATTATTTTGTTTTCAAGGAAGTAATTTTACTACAAGAACGAGATTAACTTTTTCTTTGGTGTAAACCAGCAGAAAACCTCTCCATTTCTTTTCTTGCAGACTTCTGAAAAATTCCACACCCTGAAGAAACTGCCAATCCTCGGATCTAACTTCAAAGGTTGCCTTGATACATAATCTTGGAAAATAAAGAGACAAATTTTCTTAAATGTGATTCTACTAAATTTCCTGTGAAGGGCATTGGAACAAGCAAATTAGGGATGCTTCAACTTCTACTACGGTCTGCAGATCCAATGAATAAAATAATTATTTCACCATTCACTGTAAGTCTTCTAGCATGTTTTAAGGGCCTTTCATTCTCTCACAAATATTACTTGTTGACATGGAGATTGCTTTGCTTGAAAGATGTCAACTGATATTTTTAGTTTTAGCTTGCAGCATCAAGATAGTGTCTTTAAAAAATAAAAATCTTTCATATTAGGGAAATAAAAGAATTTTCATTAAGGGGAAAAGGACATATTTTAACTTAAAAATAAATCCTGTTCCTAAGAGTCAGGCACAGTATTTGCAAATTATTTAATATTCAAATAGTTTTCAGCTTTCTTTGTTCGTATCACCAATCCTTTGGGGTTTTTTAAATTTCCAATTTTTGATAGAGAGCCAAGGACATTTCTTACTGCTTTCTGAGCTTGAAAACACCTAAGTTCCCCATTATTAACACATTGTACTATTAAGCACAAGTATGAACACGAAGTGCTGCTCATAACAACAATCTTCATTTGCAAGTAATTTCTGGTTCTCCATTGTTTGCTAGGTCACTATACCACTGCAATGATCCCTTTTGATCAAAGGAATGAAGCTAATGGAAATAATTAATGCTAACTACCAATATACTGGCTATTTATTTAAAACACAAAGGTATGTGCCTGGATATAGCTGCTATATATTATCAGAAGGAAACGCTGACTTCTTCCTCCCATCTATTTTAAATTCCATTAAGAAAATACACTCACCCCAAGTTTAGTTATGGCACCAAAAAATGCTATCACGACACAGTCCTGGATAATCACTCCAGCTTGCTATATGATAAGAAAGCTTACTTATGGCAAAACAATAAACCCTACCAAAAAGGGATAAACAGAAGACAAAAGAGAAGGATACAAGAAGAACTTAGAGCATGAAAAAAGACTAAAGAGCAAGATAGTCAGGAAATGCTGCTTAGCAGTGGCATAAAACTGGTTTTTCGAACCAAGTCTTGAGTTTCTCTCCAAACAATAAGTAAAAATTTTACTTGAAAGATGCCACAGAGATCTTTCCAGAGATCAAACAGGTTCCTGGCTAAAACTTATTTTCCAGGTTACAGGTAGATATTACCAACTTTCTAGAAGACATGAATAATCGAGTTTTATCAGTGCAAACTTGCCCTATTATTTTCTATCAGATACCAAGAAAAAAGTACCTTAGTTACTTGAGGAAAGAGAACTGTAGCAAGCAATATGAAGCTAATAGGACTATTTAGAAATCAGATGCAATATCCTCTTTCAACAAGTGCCTTGCTGAACACTGAGAGTCTTGCAAGAGCAAGTTCCATCCTCTGAATTACTTCAACAGGACTTATTCTCACATGGGCCCCCCGATTAGAATATTTATCATAGAAATGAACTGTGTGATAACAACAAGCTTAGATGCTTTACTATCATTGCAACTATAAGTGCTTTTCAGCCAGCAATGCACTCGAATATACAGTTTACATGCACTGCTGAAGTGAAGCTTCACACTCAGTTATATACTTTTTGCACCCCTGCCAGCACATTTTCATCATGAATTATCCCACCCCCATTTGACAGTTACCTGTAACAGCTTATTTCTTGCATACCTGCATCAAAGCTATTTTACCTCAATGAAAACCAGGATTAAAACCTCCATGTAAGAACTGACAATGGCTCAAGCAAGTCAGCACATTCTCATGAAATACAGTTGTGATAAAATATAGTTTTTATCGCATAAATAAGACAAGTTATACAGCTGCATCCACATTTAGTAGATAGTGTGCTGATTCAGCATGTGACATTTTCCCCCAGCTTTGATTAGCACAGCATGACCAGTGTGAAGGAATTGCTGGTAGAGATGATGGCATGGCCAGCAAAGGGAGCACGACAAGCACTCATGACCATTTCAGCAGCCTTCTGCAAAACACTCTCTAGAAGCAGACAACAGGGATAGAGAGCTCTGCTGACCTACAAACTAAAACCTTCATATGGCCAAGAGCCCAGACTAACAAAACCAAGAGAAGGAAGTGTACCAGACACAGTCACACAAGTGGGACCTCTAGGTCTCACCACTACCTGGCAGGACAGGACTGGGCTGGACTCCAGGAACCCAACAGTGACAGCACAACTGCCCTTCCTGCCCTGCAAGCCCCTCAGGGTGCCACCTGCCCTGCCAGGTAACCCTGGCCAGGAGAGGCCAGCCACCAACCCCACGGGGCAATCTCGAGCACATTCCCACTCCTTCAATAGAAAGAAAACCTTTTCCAGCAAGACACTCTGTCTTTCAATTAGGACACACCAAAATCAGTCGGATTTCAGTCCCCTAATATAAACCAAGAAGGTTCTTCATTTCCATGAGGAAAGAAATGCAGAAAACACATGGTTAGAGAAGATTTACATACAGCTGGACACATTGAATAATGGGCAGAGTATCAATTACAAAGATGGTAATTAACAGGAAATTTCTTCCATGAAATGCAGATCTTAAGACTCCTGCCGACTAGTTCTCTTTTCAGCTTTTTATTCAGAAGAAAGCAGTGTATATGCATTCCACACTCTGTAAAAAGAAAAAACCTACACAGCTTCACAGCCTGCTTTAAGAATTACACCATAGTTCATTTGTAATCCCAAACTGTAATCCAGGACATACATTCATCATGAAACATACATGTCCAAAAGATACAAAGAAAATTATAGAGATTAAAATGCACTTGAAAGTCCAAAGACACAAAGCAGAAATACAGAAATCTTACCAATTTGTAGATAACCATCACAAATCCAAGAGAACAAGGACTATTTGCTTGTCTGTAAAACATGCAGGAGAGGGAGGAAAGTAGGAATGTGCAGCAAATGTTGAAATGAAAACATGACGTAAGATAATACAGGGCTTTGAAATCAATGCTGACAGTCATGATAGCACCCTGGAATCTTCACTGACCCTGCTCTAGAACAAACTGTAATTGTTGTGCACTTCTCATCACTCAAAAAGAGCTGTGAAACAGAAGGGGTCAAAGCAAAAGGAGATGAGACCAGGGACGGGAGGTCTGTGTGCTGTGGGTAAAAGGCTGGGCTGAGCACAGGCAGGAGGCAAGTAAGGCAAATTATGACAGTGATAGGAAACAAAGGGGAAGAGGGGAAAGGAGATAAAAATCAGACAGTCTTGGTAAATAAACAAGGATGGAAGGATCATCAAAAAATCATTGGAAGAAGGATGAAAAAGGAATGTATTTATCTTTCAGCTCAAAGGTGCTTTTACCATTGTACTAGCAGCACGACAAAAACCAATAAAATTCTTACTTTAAAAATATTATATTCCAATACATTTGTTAAATTTAAGACCTTAAGAACAAAGTTTTCATTCAAGACCACACACAACCACACACACAAAAATAAAATAATTTGGGGCAGAATCTGCTATCTAACTGCTCTTCTACCAAAGCCTGGAGGCTTAGCCTTCACTTCTGGAACTTCCTGAAGCTCACAGACATGCCAAGGACAAATTACACACTGGATTTGCATCAGCTATCCAGCAGGCTGGTACCAGAGCCACCAGGACACTCGGGCACAGGGGCCATGGCCATGGCTTTGCAGTGGATCACCCACTGCCAGCACCTCCTCTGCAGAACAAACACCTGGCAGCAGGCAGTGCCAGCACCATTCCTCACTGGAATAACCACCCTGTAGAGTCAGTATGAGTACACTTGCTCAATCCCTACATTAACAAATATATTGGAATATCCATGGGAGCCAAATTTGAGATAATCAACACAAAATCAGAGACAAAAGAATTACAGAAGTGCTTCCTTAACTTCTTTTCTCCTTTCCTGCCCACAATCATACATAATTCACTGCTCTTGAACTGCAAATTTATATTCAAAAATTAAAACACAGAGTAAGGAGAAAAACAAAAGCAACAAAAAAACCCACAACCAGGTATAAGAAAATATGAGAGCAGTTGTACAATATAAGTTCAGGTTCTTATGTAAAACCTCATTGTTTGGATTGCATGAACTGTGCCTCAAATACCTGTTACAAAAATAATTCTTTGCCATAATATATTTTAAAGAAATGTGGCTTAATGTCGAGAGCTTATTTTTCACAAAACATTAATTTCCAGTCCAATTTAACTTGGCACTGTCCCCTTCACTTAAATACCCATTTTTGCCCAGAGGAAACTAGTTTCTAGATTTAGAATTTGCATCACTGCTTATATATGGAATTCTAAATTATTTTTTTGTTTCCTTTAGCTTTGAAAAGCAGTATTGGGTTGTTTTTCTCCATGAAACAACCAGTTAAAGGTCTTATTCTTTTTATCACAGACTTGATCTTTAGGACCATCTCAGTTACAGAAATCCTTCCTGTACCTAATCCCATTAAAAAGTACAGAAAAGCCTCCATACAATTATAATTCCAATTTCTATATCTGACACAGAGAGAGTAACTGCATATTGTGAATGCAGCATTCTAGACACTTATCCCAAGTGAATTATCCTAAAGGAAAGGAGGACATTTAGCTGCACTAAGTGTGATTTGAAAGCTTAAAATACAATTGCACTTCCAAACCCTTCACATGCTTTCAACCTCCACTGAATGACTGAATAAATGCATATGGATTTCTGCCAGCTAGGAATAGTCACAACAACCAGCTCCAAGCAGGAAGTGCCACTGAGAGCTGTGCATTCTCAGGGGGCATCAGGTGGGATTGACACACAGCCCAGAGCAGAGGCACATGCAGAATATCTTGTTGTTCACTTGTGAAACTGGATTTTGCCTTGATGCTTATTTTACCATCAGAAATTTGAACTCTCCTGCACATGATTTTAACACGAAATATCATAATACTAACCAGAAATGTATCTTAATTGCAAAATACCTTTCCAGGAACTGTTAGCTACAAATGCAAATAAATCAATCATTGATTACTATTTAAAAATGGAAACACTAGGATATCAAACCACATGTATGAACAACTGTGTCAAGTTTTAATTACAATCCTTATTTTAAAACTGGCAGTGAATAGGGCAGAGAATTTCACGTTAAAGATCATCCTCAACAGGTTTTACTGAGTTTGGAGATCCAACAGATTTAAGATTCTGCCTATAGCAGCAGTTGAAACTTTGCTAGCTACTAGAAATAAAATTCTTTCTAATAAAATCTGAAACTCTTTTTTCCCTAACTACAAACAAAGCAGAAAAATGCTGAGAATTTTTAGGCAAAATATTCTGCCACTGGACTTATTATTATGAATTTTGACTCTGTTGATTTCAGTTATATATTTAATAAACTTACATATTTCATAAACTTAATAAAAACAAAATTAGTCCTTCAAAGTTCTCCAAAATTAATAGAAAACAAAACAAACAGGAATAAAAAGAGATTTTAAAGAGCCCAATTCCTAATAGAATTGGGTTCCTAAAGAACCAATTCGTTGTGCACGTCTCATCACTCAAAATAATGGTGAAACAGAAGAGTCCAGTAAGAGGAGATGAGACCAGGGACAGGATGTCTGTGTGCTCTGGGTAGAAGGTTGGGCTGAGCACAGGCAGGAGGCAAGTAAGGCAAATGATGATACAGTGATACAAAACAAAGGGGAAGAGGGGAAGAACTCAAGAACCCAGTGGTTCTACCTCCCTAACACACAGGAGATTGCAGTTCTATAAAAAGCAAACCAACCGTCTGGAAATCAAAATTTCTTCTAGGATTATCTGGACGTTCTCAGTTCTAACAACTTCTTTTTCTGACCTGTATCTCACACTGGTTATTCCAACAGCATTCTTTGAAGAGGAGGAAGTGGGGGAAAACCCACACCAGATTAGTAGAGGCTATAGTTTACTGAATGAAAATTGCATATATAACAACTTTTTTCAAGCTAGAAAAACAGATGAGATCTAAAACTCCTAGTATGAGCCCAGGAATGAAGAGATCTCATTAATTTCAAATGTTGAAAGACCTTCTTCAAGGTCTTTAGATCACTTGCATCACTTTACAGCACAACACAGCTCACCAAGTACTTCAGAGATGTAATTACTGCTTGTAAAGCTCACTGACCATAGCCTGAAAGTTTCTTTTAGTCAAAGCAGGGAAGCATGGTCTGCTTGCTCAGGATCAGCTACAATTCCCAAACTTTGGATCTTCTAATCTAATGCAATGTCCTTCCATAGGGAGGTCAGGAAGGAGAATAAAGAAACCACTGTATAATTAACTGTAAAATGGAACTTTAGATAAATAGCACAAAAGCATAACTACTGCCAATCATTTCACATCCACAGCCTTATCTACTGACAATTCCTAAATAACCCCCTCCATAGAGAGCTTTCATAGAAGTGAAAAAGTGTAGGATAGCAATGCAAAACATCTTTGCTGACTAAGCATCGTTTCTTTCCCATTTCAACATCTGAAATGAACGTATTTTTTCCAGGAACAAAGATTGTAATAAGTTTCTTTTTCAGTTGGGAGCATCCCTTAAGATGTCACAAAAGAAATATCAACATGGCAACAAAAAGTTACCTCTTCCCAGAATACTGATGTGCAAGGATAAACTGCAAAACAGACAATTTTAAGCATGCCAGCGATTCTAAATTCAGGATCCAATTCTGAATCTAGAAAAGAACTCCTGTACTATCAAGTCTTGCATCTTCATCTACTAAGACTGCACCTTTATCCTGTCACTTTGTATAGCCTAACTTGACAAAGCCCTGGAGTACTCTGTATCTTCTGTAAGTTTTGTCTCCTTACAATCCGACTTTCAGATGCAGGAATAACTCATCAATTCCCACTCTTAATGAAATACCAACACAGCAAAGAAAAGAATCTTTTAAAATTTCAACACGATTTCATATTGGTTTCAATACTGTTGAAAGTAAATACTTTCACTTCCCATCTGATATCTTCTGGATCTCAGCCACAGCTGTATAAGAATCATTTCGCAGACAAAAAAAATAATCAAGCAAAAAGTCTGACATACAACTTTTTAAATTAAGGCTGGGTGGAGTTTTATTTAAAAGAAAGTTACAAGTCAGTAGTTGAAGGCTGACTCTTCTTATTGTAGAGAGAAGGATATCACAGTGATATCCCTCTAAGAATCACAGTAGAAAATAGCATGGGAAATGTTACACAAGGTGGGATGAAAATTCGCTTTTAATCTAGAGATTAACTCTATTCATAACATTGTCTGAGCATTCAGCTATTGCACTTTTCTGCAACATTTTCACACCAACAAAGACAGTAATAAAGTGCCACTCACAGCACCAAAACCACTGATTTTATTGATATATTTTGTTCAAACCACCATAAGCTACAGGAGGAGGGCACAAGTTCTGCAGTGCACCTATTGAAGGTATATCAAAGGTATTTCAGCAACATGGTTACAGCATTAGCCTGACTTAAAAGAATCAATATTAATTTCCAAAGAAATAAAGAAAGAAGTAAATAAATAGGAGTTGCACTTCAATGATCCTTGTGGGCCTTTTGCAACCCAGAATATTCTATGATTCTAACACAAATTCATGGAAAATGTGAATCTTGACAATCCGAGAATCTTGTCTTAGCTGAATGATCTAAAAAATCCTTTCCAATTTGCAGGCCCAAAATCTTATAGGCATGATGAGAAAGCAAACAAACCAATTTAAACAGAAGGGGGGAAACCAGGATTTTGTGGAAATTCTCCAACTGGTTTTCATTAGTAATTTTCCATTAATGCCAAACACAGCTCTTTAGCCAGCTCCATACTAGTTAAGCATTAGAAGTAGAAGCTTTGGGCTGAAGATTAAGGGTTTTTTCCACACAGTTTCAGACTACTGAGCACTCCAAATTTAAAAACAGTCCTCCCAGAAGAAGCATAGGAGCTGGTGATGCTCCTACTGCACTGGCTGAGGGGATGGGTTTTGGTGGCACGTGGGACCTACAAAATCAGCAACAAAAGCAAGTTTAAGATGAGCTCAGTAAAACCACCTCTGAACTTTGGTCAACTTCTGCAAAAGGTTTCAGCTATGGAAAGGAACATCCCAACAGTCAATTTCAGCAATTCTGGAATATTTGCTTTTAAAGTTGGTTTACAAGGAGACGAAACTCTTTACAAACTGTCCGTTCTTCGTACAGAAGGTAGAGAGGAAGTAGTAGCTGCTCCAGTGAAGGCACTACCTATGCATACTGCTTAGAATAGTCCATCTAGTCCATCCATAGCTCTAGATTTAAAAGATTTATTAATGCTTACTAGCTCTTCACATGCATTTCAGAGAGGTATGGCACATATATTAAATATTCTGCAAGATGAAGTGAAAAAGATCATTCCATATATCAGAATGCACATAGAAAATTAATAAATTTTAAAAGTTCTGTTTATCCAAGTTCAAACGAATGGAAAAGAAGCAAAAGTATTGTCAATTCATTTCTACATGGAAAGCCCAGAGAATATGCTTTCAGTTTGCAAAGTGTATTTCATATCCTTGCAGAGATGTTAAACAATGAAGATATTTAGACTATGTGTGACATGCAGCTGGCTGGCAGGACAAGGACAAGGCCAGCTATCAGGTAGTGCTAGACACTGCTCACTTATTCCCCTTCAAGTCTCAGGATATGTAGCAGAGAGCAGATAGAAAAAGCATTCACAACTGCAGTCAGGTGAGGCATGGTGTCCCACCAGGACTGGCTTTTCTATCATCTGACCTGAGCAAGGCCTGAAGATGCAGTAAACATACCCTGGAAGTCTGAAAAACCTTCAGTAAGCATACAAAATTAGGTAAATCAGCTATGACCACACAGTGAAGAGGTTTTCATTCATTTTAAATCCATTATTCTTATTACAAAACCCAAGGGAAAACAATCCAACTATACATCCAAAAACGTCCAAAACAACTCAAAATACTGTAGTCCTTCCATTTTCTGAGATCTATAATTTTAAGTGTTGTCCTTCTGTTTCAAGTACCAATTTACCCACCCAAGAGTGTATAACTCACTTGCAAAGAAAATATTAATCAGATGGCAGTGCACTAATAAAATTTCTTAGAGGTAAATTCAGGTATGACTAGTCTTAGTATGTCCCCCTCTGAAAGTTTCTGCAGCTAAATATGAAAATACTGACTTCATACAAGGTGTAAATTTATGGGTTTGATGTGAACAACGTAAAAATGAGGTTTTAGGAAGGCCTTGTACAACACGATGGTGTCTCTTAGGAGAAGCAGGGCAAAGACAGAATAACCAGATGAGGCTGATAACAGAAGAAAAAAGAAAGCTGTGCAGGAGACATTGTTAGCAAGATGCAATATAGGCCTAGGTTCACTGATGTAGGCCACAGCAGGCTCAATTTTTAATTTTTTGATGCATCAGAATACAGGGGTACCTTGATACATGACCTCTGACAAATGCTTAGGTAGATAATGCCAAATGCCAAATATTTAACAGTAGTACTGAGAAACACGTAGACCACCTCTGTGCTAGAGTTCTGGCTAAGGGAATGGGAACATTTTTTGAAAGAGAATTTTCTGTAAACCAAATAGACTTTGTTTTGAAAGAAGGACTATCCTTTTACAATCCGTGTTTTAGCAGTAATGTCTGTGTGCAGCACACTAGATGTTTAATTTGCTTCTGAAATGCTTATGTCTTGACTTTTGTGAAGTAGGTCAGTTCCTTCACAATGTGCGACCCATCATGTCCTAGCTCTTGAAAACACCAGTATTCCCTTTCAGCAAAATTCCATTAGGTATATGGGGCAGACATTTTAAAACTTCCTTCTATTTTGCTAAAATCTTGTAATTCCTATAAAACCCAACGGACAAGAAATACACAAACACTAACTAATCCCATGTCAGAGACTCTCTTATGCCAGTTAGAAGAAGATGGAGGGAAAAAAAACCGTAAATGAACAAATAAATGGCTTTTTAAAAGCAATCCATTCTCAGGAGCCTATGCACTATGCAGCAAAAAAATTAACATGTTTGACCCATCATGAAAAGGGCTGAAAAGGTTTATCAGTGATGCACAGTTGCACAGGACATTACCTGAGCTAGCAATGCAGGACCTAGTGACATTAGAAGAAGTTTACAAAGAGGGGAAAAATAAATCTGATTTTTGTGGGGTGAAGGGATGAAAAGGGGAGGAGCTGATCATTAAGAACCGTCTTTTCCTGAAATAGCATAGGAACTCTCCATCTAGTCTGCTTCAAGAACAGCCTTTTGGCCAATTTCATTGCACACTTACATAATGCATACATCAAAGTGCTTACAAGGCTTGCACAGGCAAAAGTTTGCATCCAAAAAGATAGAGAATCTGGCACATAAAGGTCTCAACCATTTTTACTTATGGTTGCCATTAACTGCTGTAAAAAAAGGTCTTGATGGCAAACAGATAGATGTAGGAATCTGTAAGTTTTGAATCCACTGCCACAATTTTCTTAAAGTAAACTTCTAAATGCGAAGCACTGAAAAATGTGGAAGCTCACCCTAAGCAACAAATCATCAAAAACAGAAGCTAACCTCTGTATGTTACAGTTACCCTCTTGCTCTTCCTCAAAAGAGAAAAACATTGAAAATTTGTTAGGTGCTCTTCATTATCATGGGCCTGTACAAACTAACAATAAAATAAACAAAATAAGCATTCAGAAACAAACAAACAAAAAAAGCATTCTGATGACTGCACAATATTCAGAGAGGCAATTTTGCATGTGTGGACTTTTGTAGAAGTTCACTACCTTCTTAGAAATTTGAGGGGAAGAAAAAAGAGGAAGAGAGGTAAATTCAACTTTACTATTCTCCAGAATAAGTCTCTTGATAAATTCCTGTTCATCAAAACTTTTTCAAAATTCCCCTTCTCTTTCAGATACCAATGTATAAACAGTTGTTAAATATTACAGAAATTGAGATTTGTCTAGCAAAGTACCAGTGATGTAAAGGTATTTTGTTGGTATTTTCCAATTCCTACTGGAAAATAATTTCTCCACCTATTCTTTGAAAAACTACTTGTGAACTGGGTATGGAACTTGAATTAGAGAATTCAAAAGCACGATTTTGGAGGCAGATTTAATGAGTATTTCCTTATGAAGTACATAAGACAGGCAGACGTCAAACAGTTCCACTAGTACTAAAATTTCCAGTTAAATCCCCCTAAGATTTGACATTCCTCCCTTTTTCTTTCTCCCTCTCATACTGCCAGAAACAGGGCCTGCAACAGTGAAAACCACGCATCTCTTAAAAGCTTAAAATAGCCCACAACTGATTTAAAGGTTCTAAAAGTTCTTGATTTATTCAAGCAGCTTTACCCACTTCAAAAAATAAAATGTTTCCTGAATTTCCATCAATACAAGCATGAAAACAACTTCCACACAAAACACAGTAGCTAAGACACTACAGGACATGATTTTTACAGTTCCTAAAAGTACCAGTGACAAAGTAAATGCTTGTTAGAGACATGAATTTGCACTTTGAGACCTGTCACTGACAGATATACCCAAGCAGGATGGAAGGCCTCTCACTTGAAGAACAGTGAGGAATAAGTTTTAAGTGTCAAAAAAATTTCCTTTCAGTGCATTAGTCTTTGTCATCATTTATTTAGGTTGTTTTTTTTAAAAGCACATTTGGTAACACTACCAATCTGAGAAACCTTATGACTTGAAAGAACACTAAGGAATAAACATCCAGCATTCTCTCTTCACAACACTGATAACCAGTCTATTGTTCTTTCATTCTAAAATGGTAAATATATCATCAGAGTTCTCTACTGTGAATGGGTTTTCCCACCTCAGTGTCTCATGCATAAACGTCTGTGTGCCATACAACTTCAAACAATCTAACAACGAAAACATAATAGCTACTCTAATACAAAATAAAATTTCAGAAACAAGGAATCATCCTATTACATTTAATGCTCAGTCATCATCTATAACCAAGAGACTGTCAGTGAGCCTGACTCCTGGGTAACAGGCCTGCAACAAAGCACACTTTAGAAAGTTGTTTTACCCAAGTCTATCCAGTTGTTTTAAATGTGCAGACATCTATTACCCATCATTCTCCACAGTGAAAACTTGCTTCTCAGACTCTATCCATAAAACGGGTCAGGAGTAGAACAAAGCAGAAAAAGGAAACACATAACTGTTCGTTTTCAAATTTTAAGACAGCCTGCCCATTTGAAACTGTGGCATTGTAGTGACAATGGCCCCAGATGAAAACCAACAAAACATAAAAATAAATAACATATGAGGTTGTTTCTGTGTTCTAACAACAGGTTACAACTCTACACTTGACACATGCCACTGTTAAAAGGAGAAGACAGAACACGCATGTACCTTGACCCAACAAATGAAACAACCAACCAATAAAGATCTGGATATTTTTGCAAATAACTACTAGGATGCAGGAATTTATCTGCATTGTAGGCACATTTTAACAAGTACTTAAAGCCTATCATCTCATGCTTAAAAAAAAAAGAGCACACTGAGAACAAGGCATAAAACCCACACGTCTCTCTCTGACCAAAAACTTACTGCAGCCTGTGTTGTTATAGATGGAGAAATCCGTACCATCAGAGAGAGCTGCATCCTGCTACACTGTACAGCACTGATGCTGGAAGAATTAATCATTCACAGATCAACAATTGGTTCTTTCATTTCCCTGGCTTTCTCAGATCAGACCATTATGTATTTTTTTCTGCCTACTGATCCTGTTACACTCAATTTTTCAGCTGCATGTAGCGAAGACATCTGAAAAACATTCCTGTATCTAGAAAGTCACTGAAAGAAACCAGTGAGGGTACCTATATGCTTCCACAGGCTCCATAACTTTACCAGTGTGAAGAAGTGATTGAACATTGAATTCTGCATTAAAATAACGATCTAGTAAGTTGTGAAAAAAATGTGGAAGGCAAACTGAAGGGCACCAAAGTCCTTCTTTCTGGCTTTCTACCAAAAGCAGTTCATGTGAACAAACCCATGAGATAGCTGACCTCTTAGCAAGTAAAGTTTTAGGACTAAATACTTCAGCTAATGAAAAACTAAATTACACGTATACATTAACTCAACCCACATCTTTAAAATAAAGCTGTATTCTGGCCAGCGTGAACGGCACCACATTCAGTCACGACTAAACCAACAGAACACGGCTTTTTTAACATCGCTGCGGAGAAAGAGAGGGCAAGGCAGGATTCATGATGAGCACTGCGCCTCATCATGACAGTAACGGAAGAAAAAGTCACTGGAAGAGAAGGTTGTCATGGGAAACATTTCTCCCACTTTTATCGCTGGCAGGTTTGTCCTTTAAACGCTCCCCCCTGCAGAGGCCTGGCAGGTGACATCCCGGCAGGTGACGTGATCTCGGCACCGCCAGCCCTGCCAAGGGCGAGGGACGCTCCCCTGGGCCAGAGCCGAGCCCCGAGTGTCCCAGCCCGCCGAAGGTGCCCGTAATGTCACCTCACCACACTCTGAAGGGCGAAGGGTCTCGGCAGCCCTGACCTGGGAATGGAAAACTGCACCCTGCCAGAGGATGCGGCGCGGCGCAAGGATGCTGCCAGCCCCCGCCAGAAGGGTCCGGCACAGCTCTCCCGGGGATAGGAGCAGCTCTGGAGACGGAATGTACCGCGGCATCCCCGCGAGCGCCGCGGGGGCGGGCACGGGGACCAGCACCGACACGATGCCGGGGCAGCGGGACCGGCCGGGCCGGCCCCGCCCGCGGGGGAGCCCCGGGGCAGAGCCGTGCGCGCCGCAGGGAGCGCAGGGGAGGGGATGGGAAGGGATGCGGGGGCTCCCCGGGGCGCCCGCCCGCGCTCACCGTCGATGTTCTCCCGGTCGCTGATGTGCTGCAGGTTGCAGCCCGTGTCCTCCCGGCTCAGCTCGGCCTCGGGGCGGTAGGACTCCAGCCGAGAGTGGGCATTCCGGCGCAGCTTGGGGCTGGAGGAGACGCAGCAGGACGTGGTGTTCCCCATCTTCTCTGCCCGGCCCCGGCCCGGCCCGGCTCGGGAGGAGGCGAGGGGCGGCCGGTCAGCGGGGGCAGCGGGAAGCCATGGGCGGCAGCGGCGACAAGAGGGAGCGACGGCGGGGGAGGAGGCGGCGGCTGCGGCGCCCTGCGGCTGCACTCGCCGGCGGTTCCCCCCGGCGGCTCATCCGCGGAGGCGGCCCCGCAGCGCGGCCGCCGGCGTGGGCTGCGGCAGCTAAGCCGCCCTCCTCCGCGGGCGGGCAGCGCGGGGCCCGCCGGGGCACAGCCCCATCCTCCCCCGCCCCCGCGCAGCCGCCGGGCCCGCTCCGCGCACGCACCCACGCGGCAGCGGCGCAGCCTCCGCGGCAGCGACACCGCAGCAGCAGCGGCGGCGGCAGCAGCAGCCGCCCCGGGCGGCCCCCGCCAACCGGTTCCGGTTCAAGCGGGCGGTGACGCCTCCCGCCGGGCGGGCTGCGGAGTTCGGCTCGACCGAGGGGCCGCCCCGGCAGCTACCGACGGAGCTCCCCGGAGCCGCGGGGCTCCCGGCGCGCTCGCCCCGGGTTCCTCACCGGAGCGTCCCGCACGGGCACGGACACGGACACGGACACTCTGCCACAGCGCAGGAGCTCGGCACGGCGCTGCCGGAGGGAGCGGGCGCGGCAGGCGCTGCCCGTCCCACGGGGCCCCGCCGGGCTGAGGCCGCGCCGCTAGCCCGGGGGCGAGCCCGGGCAAGAACAGCCTTTGGGCCAATATCAGCCTTTCGGACCCGCTTCCAACAGGAAATAGTCACCGTTGTCTCAGAGCGTCGTAGGGACTGCACGAATTCTTTGAGAACTTGTTAAGCTCTCCTGTAGACTGACCTTCCCAAAGATAACAGGCCACAGAGAAACGAGAGGGTGTAAAGTGCCCCTTTGTACCAGTCAAAATCCACTTTTGCTGTATTCAAAGTAGTGTTAAAGATGGGGATGGTGAATGGCTTTCATTAGGGGGGTTTTTTGTTGTTTTTTTTTTTTTTCCTTTAAATCTTTGTAATCTAAGCAAATCTTTTGACTGCTGGAGGTCTGAGTCATGGTAGTTGAATGGGTACACTGATAATCTGATAACAGAAAAGCACTTTTCTGTATTTATAAAAGATGCTTTGACTTACACCCTTGTGTCCAGGGAGCTATTATTTATTCTATCAGGCATCTCGTGATATCTGATATTTTCACAAGATCTGCTCAAGTCAGATGATTACACGAAAGACTTGTAGGTTCTTATCCTACTTTTTTTTTCAGATCACACATTGCAAAGAAAAACTAATTTTTAATTTTCAATTACCTTTTGAATGTTTATTGATGCAAATGTACTCTAGCACGGTACAAAGAATCAAAAAGAAAGAAAAAGAATGTGAGATTTTTTCAAAATAAAACTGTTTTAGGGATGTCTTCTGTAACTAGTTCTGTGACACTCACCCTCCCCAAACATGGATGGGCAGTTACATTGTCCCTTTGTGTTTGAGTAACTCAAGATAAATTAAGGGTAGGTTTAGCGTCTTTTTTGTATTAGTATATTCAGTTGTTTGCATCCAGACAAAAGGAAAGTCTTTGCTGAGCTCTGCTTTAGAAATGCTGTCTAGGAGGATGTCATGCTAACTACTGCCTTCCACCATGTCATGGCTTGCTGAGGGTACCTTAGCTCTCCACTGCAGGTCACCTGCTCCCCTGCTGAGCCTGAGCCTGCTCAGACCAGGCCTAACCTTAACCTGGCAGCAGGGTAGATTAAATCTCAAACGGGCATAAACAACGGTCAGAAAATCTCAACGCATTTTTTAAAGAATTAAAGAACAGTAAGATGTTACTGAAATGCCTGCCTTATCACATCTTACAAGAGGACCTCAAGCTAGTGAGATCCCTGTGGAAGGCTTATCTGACCTGCCCTGTTAAATTCCACCTTCCTATAGGAATCAGGGACATGTACTCATTTGTGGCCTTTTCAACCTGCAGCCTCCTGGCATGACTACTCCTAGGGCACCAGTGCCATTGTCTTTTTAGGACTTTTTGGGTAATGCTAACTGGGCAACTGTTGCCTTGCTGTATCGATCCCACTACATTTTTGCATAAACATTTCATAGCCTCTAATCATTTAGAAACTTGTAAAAGCTGTAAATCTTAGACAAAATCTTAGACAAAACATGCAGTGTATACTTACCACACAATTTTCATAAGCTTTGAAACAAAACAGGCTACTTAATGATGGAGGTGGGTTAATTACAAAGTTTGCTTCTCTAAACCTATGAGCTTAAAAAGACGTTTTCTTTATTAAAAAGGATTGATTTAAGCTTTGGTTTTTATTTAATACTAATATTCTAAAACTAAACATTGTAATTGTTTTAATGTATTGAAAATTTGTGATCACTGGCTCTGATCACATAATCACTAGAGGGGTGCCCTTTAAGGTCCCTTCACACCCAAACCATTCTATATTGCATCCACAATTCTATTATTCTGTATAGCTACCTATTTTATTGCTTGTAGTCTTTCATTCTAAATTTTTACCTTTATTCCTCCTCTTTTCATTCTAAGAGCTTGCTGAAGTACATTATAATGACAAAGGTGCTACAATACATATTTCAAATCAAAGGGATGCTGCTCTAGGGTAATGGTCTCCTGCTGGTACGTAAGAGCTGAGAAGAGGTGAAGTATATACTATGAAAACATATTTGAGGTTTGATTATGATTATTTTATTTCAGCTATCCAAAGTGCATGATGCAAATGTAACTGCATTATTTGATAAATATTCATACAGCATAACAAGAACAGCTCACTGTACCTTACTGCCATGCTTAGATGTCACTGTATGTCCTTCTTTGATTAAAAACGATTCTGTTCTTGAGATTTACAATTTATGTATTTTAATGACTTTGTCCTCCCGAGCAACTGCATCAGTTGAGGAGCACCATAAAATTTCCTGAACTAAGGCCAAGGCTTTCACAACTGGTCAGTGCTGACATACCTTTGTTTAAAAAGTGCCTATTCCTGCACAAAAAATCTCTAGCATCTCCACTGTACAGAAGACACTCCACTAAACAAAAGACAATGGATTTTAATAGGCTAAAATTAACGATGTGACCCATTAAATTTTGTGCTTGAAATCTTCCTAGAACCTCGATGAAAAATGTGTTTCAAACCAGCAGATATAGGCCAGTGTTTTGCTTATATAAGCTTTTTATCTATTTTGAGCAGATAAAAATTATAACTATTATTTAATCCAAAAGTATTTCCTGTTCACAAACCAAATGACTTGGGAAGCACGGTTAAAAAAAACCAAAAAACAAACTACCCTTAAGATAGATGAGTGGTGATAACCAGATCTTTTGATTCTGCTCATCTTTCAAATACAGCCTGAGAAATTCGTGTCACACAATACCTTCCCCACACCGCCATCTGATGTTTAGTAGGAGTCCTACTCACAGTTAGGGTGTACAGCGACTCTAAAACGCCATCGTGTCAGTTTTCTCACAGAGCTAATCATTGCCTGGAGTTTAAGCAAATCTTAAAATTAACATTCCCATGTACAAAGTGTTCAGTCTGGTCAACTGAATCATGCCCTAGACTCCTTTGATTGTAATAGCTAAATTTCTTTTGACAATAGCAATAAATTCCAAATCAGTTAAAACCAGTGATGAACACACCTGAGAAATGCTATTATACCCCTGACAATTCTTATTGTTAATATTTGCATTTATTGTTACAAGCCTGAATTCAGTAACATTAGCAGACTTCCTTCCTGAAGGCAAGTTCAGAATGCATCACACTTGATTCTGACCCAGGCTGTATGGAAAAGCCTTTTACTGTGCTGCTCCTCAAGGGAATGCATTCATGGATCACGTCTTCGATTCCCTCCCGCAAGTATTTGCATAGACTACTCCTATGGCAGATTTCCCCTTTGCTGAAGGTGTTGATTCTTCCAGGGTTAAGACAGTATTCTCTTTCTTGGAGGTAGAAGTCCAGTGCTTGCCAGAAAACATCCTTTCAGACTCAACACAAGTTATCTGCCAGCTCCAACCACGGAGCCTTCACCAGAGATAGGAGTTTCTGTACATAGCAGATAGCTGCAGCTACTGTTCACAGGAAAGGCACCAAGACCTAACAAAAAGTATGTAAGAGATGGGATCTGGTGTAAAAATACACAAATGGGATCACTGAAGTTATTCCTCTGGTGAATGGCACACTTGTTTCACAAGAATCAAGTGCCTTACTGGAATCTGAAAATCAGGGAAAGAGTAAATAAAGATTTCTTTTGAAGATCAAGGCAGAAATTTGGGCTATTTGATTAATGTATTCAACTTTAGTTAATGAATTGGGATATTAGTCTCATGCTAGCCCATGAAGAGACTCTAGGCAACAATGCAAAGCCCTAAGTCACGCTCCTACTCTGAAGTGTGTGGCAACCAGAGTACTCTGCCTATTAGCACTTACTATACAGGAGGAAACAGTTGCTTTAAGGAGGAAGGTGACACATCAGAGAGAAAATGTTGTAGTATTCTTGAAACATATATAGCCCAGACAAGTGCATATTATATTACAATCTTTTTGATTAGTGCCATGTTTCTCACCAGCTTGAAATCACTGCAGAAAGATGCAGTTTCCCCATAAGTAGGGAAAGATTGTTCATTGGTTTAGGGGAAACAGCTGAAGAACAACTGTGCTAGAATATTTATATATATACACACATATGTATGTAACTGTTCTTTTTGTTTTTATTGTTTCTTCAGGGATTGAACGAGATAAGATCTGCACGCAGAAGCAGCCAGAAACGCACACATTATGCTTATGGGGAAGATCACCCACACTGCACAGATCTGCAGTGAGCTTTGGGAAGGAGGAGGCAGTTCAGCAGAGTGTACCATGGATGCCCTTGCACTGTGGAGGAAGGCACAGGCAATTGGATTTAACCAGCTGGGTGGAATTTGATTTGATTAGCTTTGGCACAGTTTCACATACTCTCAATTCATCAGTGAATGGAGTAACTATATTGGAAAGCTACTGGGGAAAAACAACATTGCCTCTGATGCTACTGTCACAGGCAGATAGAACACAATCCCATACAGGCTCACTCTGTGTTTTCCTCTCTTCATTGTCTCCCTAGTTAGTTTTTTTGTGCCAGTGTGTGTCTTCCTGTGTCAGGATTGGTTGCCTTTTCTTGGTCTAAGATCTTGGCATGTAAAGAGCAGTAATTACTCCATGGTATGACTCGATGACTACGAGCAAGGGTGGGAGTGCCCCCTCTTCAACAATAAAACTCCTTGTATAGAAAAGCCTAACTAAACAAAACAAAACGTGTAAAAACAGGCAAGGCTGCCACGAAGCACTTTGCTAGCTAGAGTCTATATGGAGTATGAATAAGAACCTACTGTGTTTTAGTCTGTCCTGCCTATGAAAGATCCCATTCTGTAAAGGGCTATGTGTTAGTCTCTTCTTATTTCATACAAGTCTAGGCAAATACAACTTCTTTAGTTTCAGTGAAGCTGTGCCTAATTTCCACTAAGAATGAGAACTGAACCAAGCCCAACAATTTGGGATAGCATATTCATACAAAAACATCTTCTCTCAAATTCATTTTGAGAAAATAACATACTCTACTTTTACCAACTGTCAATACCTAGCAATTTTGAGTATCATCGTGGCAGCTCACAGTTAAAAACATTTATGCATAGTATGAGCTTACAAGTCCTGCAATATGAGCTAACATAGGGTAATATGTAAGTGGATTTAAGTCTTTCAAAACATGGCTCACCAGAAGATCATGTGTCTATGCATAAATTTGCTCAAGTTGAGTTCTCTGTATGAAGAAGAAAATGAGGGAAGTTTATTGCTTTATCTTACAGCTCTCACAAAACCATCCTTTTAAAGTAGAATTAAAAGAAGGTTTTGTTTGAAGGATAAATCTGACGAAAAGTTACAGGTTTCAGAGACAGGGAATCAAGCTAAATATGGTGAGCTGTACAGATGCATCTCAATAATTATTCCTGTGAAATACATATTCAAGATATGTTCCCCTAAGTATTAATATCTGTATTGTGTGGAAATAGGCTTTCCCTAGTTAATTTTCAAATCAAGAGATGAAATTAAAAAGTAAGAAAATTCTCAGTATGAAAATGAAATTGAAGCATCCAAGTTTTCAATAGAGAAGTGTCCAGGCATGAGCCTTTTTTATTTTTAGCAGGGTACTACAATTGTGAATACCTGCAGGAACTCATTTGGAACTGTAGAGAGGCAAAAAATCATGCTTCTCCAGACAAAACCCCCATGTATATGTCTGAAAAACAGAGAAAATGGAAATATGGATCTTAGAGGTAAAGAACTGAAAATTCATTAATGTACTTAACAAATGATCAACAGATATGTAATTTTGAGTGTGTACTTCTTACAGATTTTGTTCCACCTCCTTAGGTCCTAATCCCTAATGGGATTAGGTAGGACATTTTCCTTTGAGAAATAATGCAAGATGGATAGCTATACATGTAAACAGGCCAAAAGCTTTTCTTGTGAATTCTGTCCACTATCAGTGGTTGGTGACATCAATGCTCATTGAGTAGAAAGGCTACAAAATCAATAAAAGTAATAAAAACATTACCTCTTTGTATTCCAGAGTTCTTTCCCTCTCAGTGAAGAAGTATCCAGGACATAAGTAAGCCTACTGATCTAAAATTGAGGCTTCCACGTGAACATTTAAAAATTTCCCCTCAAATACAGCAAAAACCTGGCATGATCCTTAGATTAAGTTTCTGTTACTTTGAGGAAGAGGGAGGAAGAAGAAAGTTCTCTCCTTTAATCAAGTGAAACTCCTGTTTTTTTGTTATCACATTTTGAATTACAAAACCACAGAGACAGGACTGATGATTGTTTTCTTTTTGAGAATAACCATCCAGTTATTTGCCCACAGTCAAGGAACCCAAATGAATTTTTCTGCTTCATTGCAGACTGTGCAAGGCTTTTGCACTTAAATCCCATATCTCATATCCCTTTCACTGAATGAGAACCATAGAATCTCACTATATGAAAGGGTTTTCTTTAAGACTAAAATCTTTAAAACCACAAGTTGATAATGTGTTACAGGAAAAGGGACCAAGTAAATAAAATGGAAAGATTACTCTGTACAACCACAAATGTGCTGTCCCCCCGTGGTGCTTCTGACATGCACACCAACACTGCAGGATGCAGGCAGTGCCTGGACCATCATTAAAATATTAAATTCTTGTCTGTTGTAATACATTTTGCCACTTGTGTAGCTTATTAACTTTGCTGTCACCATCACTCAACATGCAGATATATCAGTTGATAGAAAAAATGCCAACGTGAGGATAGCAAGTTCATAGGTTAAAAAAGTCATCTTTCCTCTATAAATAGAGTTGGTATAAATCACAAGAGTCTGCAAAATGGGCCTGGGAAAATTAGTGCTGACCTAAAAACACTTCCTGTTGGCTGTCTGGGAATCCATTTCACACAATTAAAAGTGACAAGAATTAAAGCAGCTAAAGAAGCAGGACTTCATGGTGAAATAAAAAATAAAGTGTCCTAGCAAACATGAAAATAAGATCAAGTGCAACTAATAAAAATACAATTATATTTTTGTGCAAGTACTCTAAATAATCAAAAGGCAAAGAGAGCCATACTTTTAAAATTCTTAATGAGGAAATTATTACATATTTTCAGTGTCCTGCAGTCCTTGTGGCAGCTCTGGAATTTCAGCAGCTGACCAGCCAGCAGGCCCCATGACCTGCAGTTGCATCTGGCAATGTGTGGTTAAACAGGGAACTGAGCACAGCCATTTCTGCAGAAACTGCTGACTAAGATTGGGAAGAGTCTATTTGATTTGAATTATACTTCAAATTAAAGATAATATAATTAAGGAAGACAATTTATCTGAAGTAAGGAACCAGCTTGCTGTTTTTCATTCAAGTTAATGCCACCCTTCACTGCTGGAACTCTTCAGCTAACACTTCACCCAAATGTCCTCTGCTGTCACTCAAAAAATGCCCCTTAGGGAGTGCTTCAGGAAATAAAATGCATGCATTAAAACAGGCATTTTCTTAGGTCCAGCTCACTTGCAGCATACTTCTGTTGTGCTCATGCATGTGACGCTGCTATAACACCGATTTATCCAGTGATCAGTGTCTCTTTACTTTAAAGCTACTTAACTGGAAACTATTTAGAGACACCAGATTTTTACATTCCAGGAACTTTGAACTGTCACATAATTTGACAATTAAGGTCTAAAGAATACATAAAAGCATATAACAAGATATGACTATAAATGGTAGCCCTTCTAGACAAGCTTGGCTCCAAACAGAAAAGACAAGCCTCCCAAATTCATTTTGAAAACCAGAAAAATACCTTGTGTAACACAGGACCTGTCTATCAGCATACGCCCATTTTCTTCAAATTTTGTAGTAGAACTTCTAAAATTGCAGCACAACCTTTCCAATAAATGGCAAAAAATATATAAAAAAATACTTGTTTGTTTCTGTAATTTCTGAGTTAAAGTAATTTCTAATACTGGTGAGTTATATGAGTTATAAAATTTGGTACAAGATTACAAAGCAAGCTTCCTTCTTTGGAGTACTTGGGCAATTCAGCTCAGATGTTTGCAGCTGCCTCTTAAAGACTAAAGACCAGTGAAATGCAATCTTTGGACTCTAATTATGTATTCAAGCTTACAATGTCTCTAACCTCAACCTTAATTGTCTTTGTCCAAAATAAAGTTGCCAAAGATACATCTCACTGTTTAATTCGTCTCACTGTGGATTATCCTAAGGATAATATAGTATTTTGTCTGAGTCTGTTAATTGGTTTCATAATTTTCCCAGTTGTTCAGACTGAGTTATCTTAAGAATTCACAGCTGGTATGGGATTGCCTACATAGCTAAAATATGTCTCTTGGTAATGGCTAATATTTCTAATCAAATATGTGTTGGCAAAGTGTTTAGGTTCAGGATAAATCATGCTGCTGGCCACAGTATAACAAACAAGGAGAAAAAAGGGTTATACACTATGTAATGCAAAATAAATTTTCTATCACTCTTCTAGAGCATTAGGTTTACAGACACCGAGTTTGATCTATGCCCTTAATCATGCAAAATCCCATTGATAAGAGTTTTAATTTAAAAGTGCCAAAAATAAAGCAAAAAACCTAAGCCAACTTTGCAGAACAAAACTTCCCAGAAGAACCACTGGGAGAAGCAGAAATACAATCACTGAGTTAACTGTCTTGCTGCAAGTGCTCACTGTCAAGATATACTACTTTTAGATGTGCTTAATGTACAATTTTACAGGTGCCATCAAAGCAGTAAATTTGTCAGGGGCCCCTGCAGAATACAGCATCACTAAAAACTGCCTAGCAGAGTCTGTCCCAAAGACAGCCAAATCACTCTGGCCCAATGATTGCAACACTTGAAGGAATGTACAAGGATCATTTCAGAAGGGATTCTTGCCACTCTGAGATTTGGAGGTAAAGTGAAACTTCTTCCAGATCCTACTAATGGTACAGAAAGTATTTCAAAATGGACAACGCTGAAAGACACAAAACTGTCCCCGTTGCCTTTCCCTGGGACCAGCACATAACCAGAGGAAGTAAAATCCTTGCCTGTAAGTCCTTCTCTATGCACATGAATTGGGAACTTTGCTGCCTCTGATGATGGTTTCCCAATTTTTCCATTCATCTCCTCAAAAACACAAGACATACTGCCACTCACTCTGAATCATGTGTTCACTGTTATAAAGCCAGCTGTCCTGATCTCCCACATGCAGGATCATGTCTGCTCCCTCCTACCCACATTATTATTTGTATGGCCATACAGGAAGCTCTATCAGCCTGTTGTGCTTGAAGCTAAATCAGGCAAAGTTTTCAGCTAGCCTCTAACCCAGCTTACCATGTAATTGTGCTAACATTATTACTGGCTCAGGAGAGAAGCAGAGGAAATACGTGACTGGGGAAAGACAGGACTGTTTTTCTGGGTCACGGTCTCACTCAAGGGGCTTAAGTGACTGAGACAGCAGCCTAAATTTGGGAGTCATCTCTGAGAGCAAATGTATTCTCATGAATCCTCCCTATCACTACTCCTATATAGCCAGTTGCTTTTGCAGGACATTTCAATGTTTTTTCTAAGATGCTGAAATAAAAGCAGGAGAGGATTTTTAATCATGTGAATTTGACTAGTGCCAGACAACTGTAGCTTCAGCAGTTTATCTGAAATCTTCCACTGCACTGTTCTCTTTGTTTTGGTTATATCATTTACTTCCACTTCAAGAACCTGGAACATCAGACAGCATTGCTGAGCACAGACCAATAATCAGAAATATGTAATACAGATACTGAAACCAGCACTGGCTTTTTATTAATCTGTCACATTTACCTATCATGATGGAAATAATAATTTTGAATTACCTCATTTCACAAGCACAGTTGCTGGATCTCTGCTGGTGCAATACTCGAAACATATTTTTAAGTAAAAGATGCAAAGTTTTCTGCTGTGCCAAAGGAAAATTAGAATTGTAATGTTCCGTCAAAGGAGGAGTTATATATTTTTTGACAAAATAAAAATGTTCATGGAAATGAGGGGCTATGTAGCCAAGTGAAACTTAATCTCTTTTCATGCCCCTTCTCAAAAAGAAAATATTAACAGCTATTGCACAATCACTCACCCACTCCAACTTACTACTTGTTAGACATGTGAAAACTGCAAGCTACCTGATTCTACTTCCAAAGTTGTGATGTCATGCTAATCTTGACTTCTAGCAATCTGCTTGAACATAAGAGGAGCTAGTAGAGAAGCTTGAGAAGGATTTTATCTGGCTGTTACTGTCACAAAACCAACAAAAGTATGTTACATCAGGACATAACAAATCATAATAAATCTGAGGTGGTTTACCCTTTGAGGAGGGGCCTACAAATGCAAGGCTCTCTCAGTTCTTCCTAACACCTTTGAGATTATACAGTATTATTTGTAGGTGAAGCACTGGCATGAGAGTCCTACAAAACCAATTTTCATACATTTGGAGAACAAGCATAGCTCAGAAGAATTAAATCTTAGTTTCCTTGCAGATGTCTCAAAGTTTACCGAATTCCACCTGAAATAAGAGAAAAATTATTCCTTTATTTCTGGAAGTCTAGGTTAAGAGTGGGCAGGTTTAGCATTTTTGAGATAAAGGTACTTGTGAATTGTCCCACATATCTCATTAATACTTTTATTTACAGAAATACTTCTTTTACCTTATACTGTATACATCTGGGCCTTCACCTGGAAATATTTTTATGGGCAGAGGTCAAGGTTTTTCAGACTGTGTCCACAATTTCTAAATCCAAATATGTTCATATTGGACTAATGCATTGTCCATGTCATCTGCCTATCATCTCTATGTACACTGATTTTTCACATTTCCTGTAAAGTTTACAGCATTGTATATCACAGCCATGTATACCATGTATTCTTGCTTTTTCTTGCCCCTGAAATCTGGGAAATTCTACTTTCTTTTGTCTGTCAAGGCATTCCAGGGACTCTTCATTTTCAAAGCAGTGACACAGGCTCTTTTTATACCTCTATTTTATGCATTTGAGCATCATTTACATCTTTGAAGCTTCTCTCACCCACACTACATACAGTGATGAGTAGTGGCTGTTTTTGTTATTGTACCCTGTATACTTAAGAAAAAAATGTCCACTTGCAGGTGTAACTTTGGAATGTCTAAAAATGTAACTTAATAGAGAAACAATTCCAACCTCCACTGTCAAGCTTCTGCTGCAGAACTTGGACTCTGCATAAGGCACAGGTTTGCCAACAGCCTTGTGACAGAAATCCCAACTCAGGCACATCCCAGTCCTTTCGTATGCATGGGAGTCCACCACCTCCAGTCTTCATGCCCTGTTTTTAGGGCAGCTTTCTGGGGAATACACGTTTAAAGTGAACCTTGCCTCATTTCTGTACTTAGCTAACAAATCTGTTGTGGTTTAAGCCCAACCAGCAGCTCAGCTCTATGCAGCCTCACTCTCCTCATGTTGGTATACAGGACAAATTAGAAGAAAAAATGTGAAAAAAAACTCACGAGTTGAGATAAATCCAGTTTAACAGGTAAAGTCAAAGCTGTGCATGTAAGCAAAGCAAGAAAAATTAATTCAGCACTTCCCATAGGGAGCTTTTCAGCCATCCCCGGGACAGCAGTGCTCCATCACACGACGGTGACTTGGAAAGACAAACACCATTGCTCTGAACATCCACCCCTTTCTTCTTCCCCCAGCTTTACATGCAGAGAATGGCACCCTGTGGAGTCATGCTATCAGCATGTGGAAATGCCTTCAGTCAGCTGGAGTCAGCTTCTTGTGCCACCCCAGCCTCCTCACAAGAAGCAGAAAAGGCCTCAATGCTATATCAACACTGCTCAGCAACAGCTGAAGCATCTCTTTGTTATTAGCACTGCTCTCAGCACAAGTCTGAGGCACAGCCACAACCAGTTACTCTGAAGACAATTAACTCTACCCCAGCCAAAACGAGCATAAAGTCAAAGAAAGCACGATTAAGTCACTCCTACAAAGTAGAAATGCATTTTTTACAAATAACAAATAGAATGCAAACCCTCAGACCCCAGTGATACAAGTATATGACTGTAGAACAAGTGCATTCAAACACTAGGCCTGAATAAACACAAGACTCAGCTCTCTAATGAGTCCTGAAACAGAGAAATGTTGCACAACTGGGATTGCATTTCTTCAGATTGTATCGATACACAAGATCTGGAACTAACGCTGTTTTCAGCTCAAACAATAAATAAATAAAGCTGTGCTATCTTCACTAACCACTCAGCTCAGCAGAACTCCAATGTGATTTACACAATTTCCTTTGCAAGACTATAATCCTCAAGCATTGGACAGGAAGCTTAGGCAATAGACTGAAGTATCAGGATTTTACTACTAGTGTAGTATTTAGACCTTATTCCTTATCTTCATTCCTTGTTGGCTATAGTAGAAATAGGAATTAGGTTACAGGTTCAAAGATTTGAGATTCTGAAGTCAAAGAAGTAAACATCACAGTGAGATGCATTATGCCATTAACTAAGCATTATCAAACACACATTTACTCTAAGCTCCAAGGCACATTAATGTATGTTGCACAGAGAAGTGCACGTGGGATATTCTGTTCTCTTCATTCTCTTATTTTGAAATACATTTTAATTGCTTAGTCCTGTTCCTTCATCACATATCCATGGGAAGTATAGGAATTATCACATCGGAGCAGGCACCCTAACCTCCTGCTTTTCTTGTGTTGTGGGCATCCTGGATAGAAGTTAAATGGCATTTGTGGTATCAGAACAGTTTCCCACAAAAGGGTAACCATGTTCACCGGATTTTATACTTTCCAGAGTTCATTTCATGAAACACCATAAACAAATGGCATCTTCATCACACCCACTGGTCTTTTCAATGAAACATATCACAGGGAACTTTAATGTTGTTCTAATCCTTCTGGGGTTTCACACTCCTGGGCTGTCAAGAAAGAAGCCTTCACTGATGTTATGTTTGATTTGAGTTTAGGGGTTTTTTTTACTATAAGAAAAGAGAAACATTACTCCATTGAAAACCATGTATTTTTAGCTAGCCATAGCAGAAGGCAAGTGCCTTCATCACGAATCAATTTCCTTCATACAATAAAGGGAAAAACATTGCTGAAGAAAGTACTGAGGTGCTCATGGGCTGTCAGAAGAGACTAACTCAGTATCTGTGGGATTTTCTGAGAAAGGAATATATGTCTCCATCTCTTTTTTGGCAAATAAGGATCTCAGTCTTGCAATTCTTTCTATCACTATTGTTTTCACCAATGATCTGAGTATCCTGAAGTCTACAGTTACTGCACATATGTGTTGGAACCCTATTATGTATGTAATTTAACTATATGGACCAGAAAACCCAAACATTTTTAGAGATAACTACTTTAACAGTCTTATTTCAACAAGCTGATCTGTTGAATTAAAAGCCTTTGCTATCCTACCTCCTAATGCAAATCAATACACATAAAGAGAAGGGTGATGTGCATAAAACTGCAAGAACTCAAGGCAACCACTGTTTTCCAGGTGGGATTGAATGGTCAGGTATAAAGAACTGGAGAAGCAAGATCCACAACAACTCTGTTAATCAGAATCTTTTGTGATATACTGGTAAGACTGAAAGCAAAAATACAGGACAGCAAATAGATTTCTGTCTGCAGAGAGAACTAATCACACATGTCCTAAAGCTGTCAGCATCAGTGGCACATGGTACTGCAAATGCAGACAAAAATATCTTCAAACATTTTCAGATATGCACTGATTATTAATTTATGTTGTTCATCTGAATAACATAACTTTTGAAGTTGACATCGGGAACCCACATAAACTAAATAACTATCTTGGTTAGACTAGAAATTTGGGTCGGGGAACTTTATTGCAATATGCGATTTGTACAGTGTTTAAATTTAAACCTTCCTCCCTAACAAAGAAAAAGAAAAAATAAATCTTGTGAAGAATTTTGTGGTTGTATTCTGAGACTGTGTCACAGGTAACAGTGTATTTTCATTTACATAACAACGCTGAAAATTAACTATTGACAAAAATCCAACAAATTTTAACAAAATAGCTTCACAACACTTTATAATATCCTCCCGGGATTGTGTATTTTCAATTCCAAATGAACAGCTGACTCATTCCCAAGAGTTGCAGAGTCACACATTATCTTAGGCCTTCTTATGCAGCTGTTCAGCTCTGTAAATATCCATAAAAATAGTTCTAGAATACATTCAAAAGGTTAGGAACTACTCAGAAATATTTTTTTACTTAATGCTAAGTAAGTTATAATATACTAGCTGATAAGGAAGAGTAAAGAGAAACAAAATAATCATTATCTAGTATTTCATGGTCATGGATATCTCTGTACTTCAAGCTTAATTCTATCCATATTCACCAAAGTAGAAATATTGAGAACATGATATTTGACTAAGCATATTGCAAGGCCAGATCTAAAGTCGAGGGTTTGCTGTTTAAAACGAGATGTGAATGAACTTGGATCTCCATCTTAAGAGCTCCTCACATGGCTACAGTTTTGCTCCTGTTAACAGCTACAATTTTTCCAGTGCTCACAGAGCTGCTGCTTACACTCAACCTAACCTGAATGCCAAAGGCAACCTGATATCATTAAGGTTTTCAGTTAGCTTCAAAGTTGCAAAACTTATTTCCATACTTTCAGATCAAACTTGACATATGAAGCCAACAAAACTATTTCTACCCTTTAAAATGACACAATCCACACCTGGAATGTTTATGGCACATCTTCCATGGCACAGAATCAGGACCATTGTCCCAGATGTAGGATGTATCTAATTCCTCTTCTGCCAAAGAACATTCAATCTTACCTCTCCTGGGAAGTCTTCAGCTACCATGCTGGTCAGGGTCTGCTGCCTGTACACCATTACTCTGATAATACCATCTCCCCTTCCTTACCACAGCTGTTCCTCTCAGGACCTTTTCTTCAAGATAAAAGTTGATCTGTCTTGGAAAGTATCAGGAATCTATAACATTGAGGTTGGGTGTATCTTGATTAACTTTAATTGAAAAAATCAGCCCTCTGTTTCTAGTTCATCTTGGAACTGTTTGTTTAGTGGAAGGGAAAGAAAGAGACTTCAGCAAGGGCAAATAATTCCATCCTCAAAGTTATGGGCTGCATTATGGAAACACTGCCTGCCATCCCACTGAAATACAGAACTAGACAGCAGAGAAATACCTAGAATTTAGATTACCATTGTTACAAAGGATGTGTATCACTTCAAGCAACTAACAGTTAAATTATCCAGGAATGAGGAGAAAGGGGATGGACGTTTTATATCTACTCCTATGAACTTCTCTGAATTTTAACATAAGCAGTTCATGTACTGTGTAGAGAGTTTATACACATCGAGAGATCCAACTACCAGATTTGGCCCAGATATCTTAAGTTAAGACATGCAACAATTTACTGGACCATTTAGTATCTGGCCCTTAAGACACTGCTATTTCCCCCAGCAGGCTCACAAATGCCATTGCAGTTCTCCTGGGTAGCATCAATGTGGGATGCTCTTCTAGGTTTCACCCCCTCTAGCACTTCTGCAGTGATGACATATCACCTACATTCCCTGTATTTTTTAATATCTTTCGTCCTACTTTATGTTGCTAAAGATTCAAAGTAGATGAATTCATTAGGAATAAAATCTTTAACTACATTTAAAATGTATTTAGCCACTGTCTTTATGATTCTATTAATTTGATAGGCTTATTTCCTTTTCAAGTATGTATTTTTAAAACAAAGCTGCTGTCCT